>NC_041753.1:25965819-26590203 GCF_004115215.2 Ornithorhynchus anatinus | reverse complement strand
AATGCTTTTTAGAAAAATGATCCAGGCAGCAGAGGAATGTACAGACTGGAGAAGTGAGCCGCAGCAGCCGCAGCCAGGGAGGTCAACGAAGAGGCTGATGGGATATGATAAATTCTTGGATCAGGATAGTAGCAGTTTGTGTGGAGAGGAAGGGACAGATTCTAGAGATGTGGTAAACGTAGAAAAAAACGAATTTGGTTGCAGACTGAATTTGCCGGTTGAAAGAGAGAGATGAGTCAAGTATAAGGCCAAGGTTATGGGCTTGTGATACAGAGAGGATGGTGTTGGGGTCTATATTGATGGGAAAGTCTAGGGGAAGACAGGTTTTGTTTGGGAAAATGAGGAGTCCTGTCTTGAAAATATTAAGGATGAGGTGTTGATGGAACATAAGAGGAGAGATGTTCTGAAGGAAGGAGGAAACGAATAACTGAAGCAGAGAGAGGTCAGGGCTGGAGAGGGAGATTTGGGCATATCCACTTCGAGATGGTAGTTGAAGCCATGGGGATGAAGCACTTAGTACAGTCCTCTGCACACAGTAAGCGCTTAATAAGTATGATTGAATGAATGAATTCTTTAAGGGAGTGGGTAAAGATGGAGAATAGAAGGGGATCCTGAACTGAGTCTTAAGGGGCCCCCAAAATTAGGGTGTGGGAGGCAGGGGTGGAGCCAGAAAAAGGTACTGAGAAGGAGAAATAGTGTTGCCTATTGGAAAGGGTGCAGGCCAGGGAACCAGAGAACTTTGTTTCTAATCATGACTGCCTCTTGTCTGCTGTGTGACCTTGGATAAGCCACAACTTTTTAGTGCCTCTGTTTCCTCATCTATAAAATGGGGATTAAATACTGCTACTGCATCAGCCTCCTGTCTCTCCCCACTCCAGTACATACTTCACTCTGCTGCCTGAATCATTTTTTTAGAAACCATTCAGTTCATGTTTTCCCACTTCTCAAGGACGTCCAGTGGTTGCCCATCCACCTCTGCACCAAAGAGAAGTTCCTTACCATTAGCTTTAAATCACTCACCCACATACCCACCTCCCCAGCTCAGCTCACTGATTTCCTGCTACGAACCCAAAATGCTCATGTCACTCCTCTAATGCCAAACTAGTCACTGTGCCTTGATCTCATCTAGATCACCACTGACCCCTCACCCACATCCCGTCTCTGGCCTGAAAGTTTCTCCTTCTCAATATGAGAAGCAGCGTGGTGCAGTGGAAAGAGCATGGGCTTTGGAGTCAGGGCTCATGAGTTCAAATCCCAGCTCTGCCACTTGTCAGCTGTGTGACTGTGGGCAAGTCACTTAACTTCTCTGTGCCTCAGTTCCCTCATCTGTAAAATGGGGATGAAGACTGTGAGCCCCACGTGGGACAACCTGATTCCCCTGTGTTTACCCCAGCGCTTAGAACAGTGCTCTGCACATAGTAAGCGCTTAACAAATACCAACATTATTATTATATCTGACCGCTCTCCCCACCTTCAAAGCCTTATTAAACTTATATCTTGTCCAAGAGGTATTCCCTGACTAAACCCTCATTTCCTCTACTTCTCCCTTCTCCGTCACCCTTATATTTGGATTTTTACTCTTTATTCACCCCACCTTCAGCCTCACTGCACTTATGTACATATTTGTAATTTATTTATACTGATGTCTGTCACCCACTCTAGAATGAGTTTTTGTGAGCTGGGAACATGTCTACCACTCTGAAATATTGTGCCCTGACAAGTGCTTTGTACAGGACTCTGCACATGGCAAATGCTCAGTAAATATGATTGATTTATTGGTTGACTGATTACTCCCTCCTGCTTAGACGGTGAGCCCCATGAAGAACAGGAACTCTGTCCAAACTGATTATCTAGTATTTACTCCAGTAGTTAATACAGTGCTTGGCACATGGTAAGCGCTTAGCAAATACCATAAGAAAAAAGGAACCGATGGAGAGATAGTGGGAAAACTAGGACAGTGTCAAGTGAAGCCGGGGTTAGATAGTATTTCCAGGAGAAGGGGGTGGTCAACAATGTTGAAAGCAGCTGAGAAATTGAGGAGGTTAAGGATGGACTAGAGGCCATTGGATTTGGCAAGAAGGAGGTCATTGGTGACCGTAGGTATTTCTGTGGAGTGGAGGGGGTTGAAGCCAGATTGCAGGAAGTCAAGGAGAGAATTGGTGGACAGGAAGTGGAGGCAGTGGGTGTAAACAAGTCATTCATTAATTTATTCATTCATTCGATAGTATTTATTGAGTGCTTACGATGCGCAGAGCACTGTACTAAGTGCTTGGAATGTACAATTCGGCAACAGATAGAGACAATCTCTGCCCAGTGACAGGCTCACAGTCTAATCGGGGGAGACAGACAAACAAAAACAAGACAACATAATCACGATAAGTAGAATCAAGGGGATGTACACCTCATTAACAATAAATAGGGTAATTAAAATATATACAAATGAGCACAGTGCTGAGGGGAGGGAAAGGAAGGGGGAGGAGCAGAGGGAAAGGGGGCTTAGCTGAGGGGAGGTGAAAGGGGGAAGGGGGAGGGAGCAGAGGGCGGAGGGGCAGCAGAGAGGGAGCAGAGGGAGCAGAGGGAAAAGGGGAAGCTCAGTCTGGGAAGGCCTCTTGGAGGAGCTGAGCTCTCTTCATTCAGTCATATTTATTGAGCGCTTACTGTGAGCAAAACACTGTCTTAAGCCCTTGGTAGAGTACAGTACAACAACAAACAGAAACATTCCCTGCCTGTAACAGGCTCACGGTCTAGAGGGGGAGACAGTCATTAATTTACATAAATGAATATATAAATAAACAAATAACTCGAGGAGTTTGGTAAGGTCTGATAGAATATGGGGTGATCACAGGAGGATGCTATGGGGCCAAGGGAGGGTTTGGGTTTTTTTTTTTAGGATCGGGGATCAATAGGCATGTTTGAAAGTAATCTGGAAGGAACCACTGGAAAGTAAGCAGTAGAAAATGGTGGTCAGGTAGAGAAGAAGGAAGGGGTCCAGGGTTCTAGTCCCAGCTCCACCACTTGTCTTCTGTGTGACCCAGATCAAGTCACCTTACCTGTCTGCATCTCAGGCTCCATGTCTGTAAAATGGGGATGAAATGCCTGTTCTCAAGTGCTTGATAAATTCCAGTATTATTACCATTATTTTCCAATTTGTCCCATCATCAGTAGCACTTAGAAGTACCCGCTGTGGCAGCCAGTGTCATGCCTGAATAGGAATGGAAATTTATTTCTTTCAGTGTCCCAGCGTTATTCTCCCTGCGTATAAGACTGATACTGTGCTCACTCCCTGCCAAAGGCCATTTTCATGGATACTAAATTCATTGGAAAATAAGATTTAATGAGGTAAATTTCTTTCATCAAGAAACTATTTAAAGATTCATTGCAGGGCTAATTAGATACCACCATTCAAGTTATTTTGGGAATGATCAGTATCTTTGTACCTTGTGCTGGAACCTGTCAATCACAGTTCTCATTTCAGGCTTGCTACAATGACATACTGGAGTAAAAATGATCAGAAATTGAAATCAGGAATCAATATGACGATTCCATTCTTCTAACCACAGCCTTTTAGGAAAAAACACATTCAGTGCTGTGATATTCTTGTTCTCAAATGTTTGCCAGGTAATGAGACAAATGCACAAAACACGCTGCATAATTAGTTGTTATAATCAAACTCGGTTAGTAGGTATATGCAGTTGGTGAATATCTGCTCTGGTGAATTATCTATGGACAAAGCAATTATCCACTTACTATAAACACTGTATTTGATTATACTCCACACACACACACAAAAAAAATGGATTAAATAGTCACACTTGGAAGTACGTTGCTGTAAACCGGAGATTGCATTTGGCAGTGATTTTCAACTCAAAATGGAGCAGGATTTGACAACCTTAATGAAACTTGATGTGGTAGCTTCCGTTATTTAATCCTGAACTAAATTATGCAGACTTCCATACAACGAGGGAGGGCTGATTGGCTTACTTTTCTCAAAATCTTTCAACAGGATTATCATTTAGCATTGCTGGGAGTGACTGTCTCCATGAGACATTCTTTCACTTAGAGGAAACGCTGGTGGATTTGGAGGGAAATCATGCCAATTCTCCAAATATCACTAAAAGGAACTTATATCACCACTGTGATATATGATGGAAGAGAGCCCTCACTTTCAATTAATAGTCTTAGATTCTGCACGTTAAGTGGGACAAGGATACTGTTAGATTCCAACATCTTTAACGTGTCAAAGTTTCACAGTTCAGGATTACAATTATAATCTATGTGGCATTTTGTGGAAGTTGGTAAACTAGGGTGGATGGTGGAGAAACCAGCAGGAGGGCAAGAGAAAGAGAGCGATAAACCTTTATTTCATAAATTTGATAATTCTGCCCAACTTGCTAATTGGCCAGTCTCATCGCCTCCCAGAAAGTTCCAAAATTGGGGAAGATACTTTAAACCACTCAATCAGCTTGTCCCATCCTATCCGCCCCCACCTCACTGATCTCCAACCACAGCCCAGCCCACAAGTCAGTCACTCCCAGAAGGGAGTGGGAGATGAGGAAAAGTGGGGCTTAGACTAAGAAGGCCTCTTGGAGGCTCTGTGCCTTCAGGAAGGTCACTCCCAACCTCATACCAGGTAAATACATATCTTTAAATCATATATTATAATTTAATATATATTTAATGATTAAATCAAATATATTTAATTCAATATATATATATACAATAATGATATACAATATATAAGAGAAGCAGTGTGACTTAGTGGAAAGAGCCCGGGCTTGGGAGTCAGAGGTTGTGGGTTTTAATCCCAGTTCCACCACTTGTCAGCTGTGTGACTTTGGGCGAGTCACTTCACTTCTCTGTGCCTCAGTTACCTCATCTGTAAAATGGGGATTAAGACTGTGAGCCCTACATGTGACAACCTGATAAGCTTGTATCTCCCCAGTGCTTAGAACAGTGCTTGGCACATAATAAGCACTTAACAGATACCATAATTATTATTATATTATGAATCATTTATCCATATTAATGTCTTTCTCCCCCTCTAGACTGTAAGCTCATTATGGGCAGGGAACCTGTGAGTTAATTCTGTTGTGTTGTACTCTCCCAAGCACTTAATACAGTGTTCTGCACATAGCAAGTGCTCAATAAATACCATGACGGATTGAAGATTCTGAAAACTATAGTCCACCAGAATCTTGGGAAACGTAGCTTCCAGGAGGAAAGGGCTGCAGAAATAAGCTTCCTGCACCTTCAATACCCTATGATTACTGTGCTGCTGTAACATACCACTGCTGAAATTCATATGACACAAAAGGGATTCATTTTTGCCTGAAGGGGATTTATGATGAAAAAAAATCACCCCAAGCACCATGCTTCTCCCCACCCTGTGAGGGTGGCAGTGGTCGACACCTGAAATCCCAGGAAATACACAACAGGGGTATAAATGCCTAAATTTGTTTGATTTGATTAGGGTTTTTCTGGTCACCCCTAACTGGTTGTCCTCCACCCAGTTGAAGGGGTTGATTTATGACCGGCTAATAAACCGTGTAATCTCATTTGTTTAGAATGTCTGCCAATCATATGACACAATCTGACACAGATGGGTTGGGTGATTCCAAGGTAATTTCCCTCTGAGTCTCACACAGTGCTGTGAGACTCGCAGTGCTTCATCCTGGCTTCTCTGGTTGAGAGGCTGGGTGCTCAAAATTAAAATGCCCAATTTAAAACATTGGATGCCATATCATTTCTAAACAGGGGATAAAACTGCTGAAAATTCTCCAGAACTCTTGTGTCTTTCTTGGTCGACTATGTTTCAGTATTCAAGGCACGCCAGTCAATAATAATGATAATAACAGTGGTATTTATTGAGAGCTTACTCTGTCCCAAGTACTGTGCTATGGACTGGAATGGATACAAGATAATTAGAACAGACTCAGTTCCTGTTCCCGAACAGAGCTCACTGTCTAAGAGAAAAGGAGTTCAGGTATTTTATCCCCCTTTTGCTGATGAGGAAACTGAGACACAGAGGTTGTTACTCACCAAAGGTCACACAGCCGGGATTAGAACCTGGGTCTACTGACTCTCAGTCACGTGCTTCCTTCACTGTTACTACAGACATAGCTCCAGTTGCCTGAAAAAGCCCCCTACTTAAAATCCAGAGGTAACTCAAAGACTTATGTCCGACTCTACCAGGAAGCTGAGTCAAACTACGACACCGATGCCATAAACACTCACAAGGCTGCTGCGGCTCCTATGGTTCTTCAAGCAACTGGGGGGGTCCAGCCAGGACTTTAGAAACCCAATCTTGCCAGCTGCTCTAATCTCAGCCTTCAGCTGCCCCAGATGTGGTCATCAGCCACTTCAGCCACCCACCCACTCATCACCACCAAAAGCCATCCACCATAGCATCCAGATTGAGCACGTTTCCCTTTCTAATAATAATGATGATATTTGCCAAGCACTTACTATGGGCCAAGCGCTGTTCTAAGTGCTGGAGTAGATACAAACCAATCAGGTTGTCCCACGTGAGACTCACAGTCTCAATCCCCCTTTTACAGATGAGGTAACAGAGGCCCAGAGAAGTTAAGCAGCTTGCCCAATGTCACAGAGCTGATGAGTGGTGGAGCCGGGATTAGAACCCACATCCTCTGGCTCCCAAGCCTGCGCTCTTTCCACTGAGCTATTTGTCACTGTGATTGCATCTGCTGGGAAACTATATCCCAGGTCCTAACAGTGGTAGTACAGATTGGGACAGTCGAGGCAGGGTAGGAACTACGGTCCCTGTTGTGGGCATAGCTGCCAGTGCCCTCAATCTGCTCTTCCCCTTCTCTCCTCCTTCCCTTTCCCATCTTGACTGGGGACAGGACTGAGGCAGGGAGGTGGGAAAGGGTGGGACAACAAATTCAGAGTAGAAAGTAAGGGGAGGAGGAAGGAGACCAATTTTGAGGATGGGGAGGCAGAAAAGCCCCTAGGATAAGGGGTGGGAGGATAAACAAGGAGAGGAAGATGACAGGGAGGCATTTAGAGTGTAATTTGTACTTCCCTGTAGGACCTAGCCATAATGTTGGGGCTGGTTCTGATACAGAAACTAAAGAATTCCATGGTAGTTAGTTACATGATGAGCAGTAGCACGGCCTAGTGGCTTGGGAGTCAGATGAAATGGGTTCTAATCCCAACTCTGCACCTGGCTGCTGTGTGACCTTGGGCAAGTGCTTAACTTCTCTGGGCCTCAGTTACCTCTTCTGTAAAATGGGGATTAAGATTGTGAGCCCCACGTGGGACAACCTGATGACCTTGTATCCACCCCAGTGCTTAGAACAGTGCTTGGCAAACATTAAGCGCTTAACAAACACCATAATCATTATTAGTCTATGGGAAATCATACCCTATGATACAGCTATTCATGGTACAACGGCAGTTTCAAAGAATACATCATAGATTTGCCTTGGGGTATACTCATATTACACTCAGCACCCCACCTGGTATAAACTGTGAAAAATCACTAGACTGACCCCCATAGGAGCTGAACATTTTCACCACTAGGTTTGGACAACAATCACTCAATCAAAGGTATTTTTTTGAGTGCTTATTGTGTGCAGCACTTGGGAGAGCCTGATACAGTAGATTTGTTAAAAGTGATCACTGCCCACAAAGAGCTTGCCTTCTAGAGGGGGAGACAGCTACGAAAGTACATTAAAAATAGGAGAAATAACAGCGAACTAGGATAATTCGTACTACGACACGGGAATGGGGAAAGATTGATTAAGCACAAAGATAGCACAAGTAAAGCCAGAATGGTTCTAGGATGTATCTATCAACAGACATATGGCATACAAGACACAGGACACAATACTTCAGCTACAATGTATTAGTCAGCCCCTGTAAGAGATTGTTATGTCCAGTTTTGGTTATCAAACTTGAAAAATGATTTGGAATTAAAGGAAATATTGTTCACTCTATAATGTAAACTATGGAAACAGTTCATTTCTAGTAGCACTCTAGTTCCAATCTTGTAAAGAACTGAAGCTCATCAAGAGGTATGGAAAACTGGATCAGGTATGATGATGAAATTATAATAATAGCAATATTACCTTGAATTTGTTATAAAGCTTTAATTTTTTTCTGAAGTGCTTTCACATCAGATATCTCATTTTATTCTCATTACATTGCTGTGAAAGAGAGATATATTAATATTTTCATTTTATAAATGAGGAAACTGAGGTTCAGAGAAGTTAAATGACCTGCCTGAAATAACATAGTAGACCAGTGGCAGAGCTGGAACACAAACCCAGACCTCCCAGCACCACAACTCATGCCCAAGCACATTGCCACTCTAAACTGATTTATCTCTGTTCTCCAGGCTTGTTAAGCTAATGATCTTTGACTTCCTAGAACATTTTAGACACTTTTAGACACGGGAAGGTTCAGTGGCTCCAATCTACCTTCATCCTGGTCATAAACATCTCTTGGAAACAGATATAAATTATAATTCTGCAGACCAGGAAGCAGGACTAATTTATTTGGCCCCAATGCATGGCACATGAACAATCAAAGTGTTATAACCGTGTTTATTTTCACTTTCGTTTCATTCCAAAAGGTCTCTGTCTTACTGATTGCCTCTCTGAACAGGGTTAGGAGACTGCTTTCTCTTCTTATTATTTGTGGGTGTGAAGATGGGCCAATTTCAAACCACCCAATGCACCTACCTCTCATTTAAAGTTTATCAGAAGTGATCCAGAACGTTTTCTAAGTCATGTGGAATAGCTTCATTGTACTGGTATAAATTATGAGATTTGTAGAGCTTCAGAAGATGAAACGCGAAATACATTTAGTCTGAAAGTCTGCCCACATGGACACCAAAAATGAAGCCTGGCTAATTTAAGGAGACCAGAAATTTGAGGAAGAGCCTACAGAATAAAGGGCTAGAGAGAAGGGTGAGAGAAGACGAAAGGGAGACGGTAGATGGGGAAAAGAAAACGGCAAAAAGGGGTGAGAGAGGAAAAGGAAAGGGGAGATGAAGATTGAGAAACAAATGGGTTGACAGAGAAAATGGAGACAGGGAATAGGAGAACTTTCCTCCTCCATCTCCACCTCATCCGCTATCACAACTACTGCTGTGCATTTTTGCCCAGGCTAGAGAACTGAATGGCCATTGGCACCTACGCTGGAAGTATGTGGCCAATGGAAGCAGTGGCTGTGGAGGACAGGTGCATGGCAGTGAAGGCCACTGGTGAGTGGTGGCATTAGCCAGATGGTGAGCAGCATCAAGTAGTGGTGAATGACAGGCAGGGTGGCCACCTGAGAACTCCTGTCTTGTCTTATGCTATCATCTCATCTCCGATCCATAGTGACACCATGGACACATCTCTCCCAGAACACCCCACTCTCCACCTACAATCATTTTGATAGTGCATCCATAGAGTATTCTTGGTAAAAAATACGGAAGTGGTTTACCACTGCTTTCTTCCGTGCAGTAAACTCGAGTCTCCGCCCTTGACTCTCTCCCATGCCCTTGCTGCCCAGCACAGGTGAGTTTTGACTTGTAGGAGATTACCTTCCACTGGCTAGCCAATGCCCAAGCTAGGAATGGAATGGGTGTGCCTCTCTTTGACTCTCCCTCCTGTAGCTGAGAGGGTAGAGTAGCAGTGTGGCTTAGTGGCGAGTGCACGGGCTTGAGAGTCAGAGGACATGGATTCTGATCCTGACTCCACCACTTGTCTGCTGTGCGACCTTGGACAAGCCACTTCACTTCTCTGTGCCTCATTGACCTCATCTGTAAAATGGGGATTAAAACTGTGAGCCCCACATGGGACAACCTGATTACCTTGTACCTACCACAGCACTTAGAACACTGCTTGGCACATAGTAAGCGCTTAACAAATACCATCATTATTATTAATATTATTAGAGCACTGGAAACTTCAGGTGTGATCCTGAGAGGGGCTTCATAACTCATCTGCCCCTAAATTTGCCTTGCCAGGCCAGTGCTGGGAGATTTAGGGGCAGGTGGGGCAGGGAATTCCTACTGTGCTGTAAACTCCCATCACCAACCTGTAGAGATTAATGGTGATAATGACAATAGCAACTATGATAGTAGATGTTCCCATTACTGGAGAAAAACAGGACTTTTTTTTCCTCCTTTCCTTCTTCAGCTGCCACAAAAGCTACCAGGGCTCTGGGGTTCTGTCCTGCTTGTCTTGTCTTATGCTGTCGAGTCATCTTTTCATTCATTCATTCATTCATTCATTCAATAGTATTTATTGAGCGCTTACTATGTGTAGAGCACTGTACTAAGCGCTTGGAATGAACAAGTCGGCAACAGATAGAGACAGTCCCTGCCATTTGACGGGCTTACAGTCTAATCGGGGGAGACGGACAGACGAGAACAATGGCAATAAATAGAGTCAAGGGGAAGAACATCTCGTAAAAACAATGGCAACTAAATAGAATCAAGGCGATGTACATTTCATTAACAAAATAAATAGGGTAATGAAAATATATACAGTTGAGCGGACGAGTACAGTGCTGAGGGGATGGCAAGGGAGAGGGGGAGGAGCAGAGGGAAATGGGGGGAAAAGAGGGTTAAGCTGCGGAGAGGTGAGGGGGGGTGGTAGAGGGAGTAGAGGGAGAAGGGGAGCTCAGTCTGGGAAGGCCTCTTGGAGGAGGTGAGTTTTAAGTAGGGTTTTGAAGAGGGGAAGAGAATCACTTTGGCGGAGGTGAGGAGGGAGGGCGTTCCAGGACCGCGGGAGGATGTGGCCCAGGGGTCGACGGTGGGATAGGCGAGACCGAGAGACGGTGAGGAGGTGGGCGGCGGAGGAGCGGAGCGTGCGGGGTGGGCGGTAGAAAGAGAGAAGGGAGGAGAGGTAGGAAGGGGCAAGGTGATGGAGAGCCTTGAAGCCTAGAGTGAGGAGTTTTTGTTTGGAGCGGAGGTTGATAGGCAACCACTGGAGTTGTTTAAGAAGGGGAGTGACATGCCCAGATCGTTTCTGCAGGAAGATGAGCCGGGCAGCGGAGTGAAGAATAGACTGGAGTGGGACGAGAGAGGAGGAAGAGAGGTCAGAGAGAAGGCTGACACAGTAGTCTAGCCGGGATATAACGAGAGCCCGTAGCAGTAAGGTAGCCGTTTGGGTGGAGAGGAAAGGGCGGATCTTGGCGATACTGTAAAGGTGAAACCGGCAGGTCTTTGTAACAGATAGGATGTGTGGGGTGAACAAGAGAGATGAGTCAAGTCAAGTCAAGTCAAGTCAAGTCATCTCCGACCCATAGAGACTCCATGGACACAACTCTCCCAGAAAGCTCCACCTCCAACTGCGATCTTTCTGGTAGTGAATCCGTAGAGTTTTCTTGGTAAAATTACGGATGTGGTTTACCACTGCCTTCCGTCCTGCTACCCCAGATTAAAGCAGGATCTACCTTTATCAGATTTGACCATGAACAGATCCTACCTTCGGCCTGTTGTAAGCCCCAAGAATATGATTATCCTGACCATTTTGGGATATCTGGTCACCTTAGGTTAATTCCACTTTTGGCAAACTGGGCTGACACACAAAAACACACATTGGCTACTTCTGTCTTGTCAAATGGAACTGAATTATAAATAGGAAATGAATGCTATATAGACCTTTCCATAGTGTGGGGGCAACTAAATGCTTTCGATAGCAATCGTTGTTGCATAGAATAGGTTGTTTTAATAGGTCAAGTTTTATTCTATTGTTGGAAAGACCAAAAGAGAACTGGATGGAACGAAAATGAAATATTTACCCTCATGGTAAATTTGGGGTAAGGTATGATTCCTTTGGCAGTCCAGATGGTTATGTAGAAACCATATTTGGAGAAAGTCAAGGCAGAGAAAACAATTGCTAGGAATGCTCCTTCGGCTACCAACATTGGAAAAGATCAAAATGGCTTCCAAAGTCAGAAAAAACAAATTGAGACACAAGCAGATACCAAAACTGAGGAGAATTGGGCAAGTGAACATAAAATGCCTGGATGCATCCTTGCAGAATCCTGCATTAAGAAATGCTCGTGTTATATTCCACATTATATCCAATGTTGTATGCGTATGCTCAGCTGGCTCTTCTAACATTCCACTGTGTTGGATTGAGTCAGATGAGCACTGCCAAAGAATGTTTCTTGATTCCACAGTCACCTGTCTGATATGCATAGTAAAAAATACATGCTATGGACTGTATTATCATCAAATACCATTAAACACCCTTTGGAACTATTGAGTGTAGGTTATGATAAGATTGCCAGAAGCAAAGAGGTATAGGTCCTTCAAGAAGAATTCCAGGTCCTATTTGCTTGCTTTTCACTGGAAGAAAAAGGAGTCATTGTGGTTTTGTGGAAAGAGCTTGGACCCAGGAGGCAGAAGAACTGGGTTCTAGTTCTAACCTTGGCACTGATCTGCTTTGCGACATTGGCAAGTCACATAACCTCTCTGTGCCTCCATTTCCTCATCTGTAGAATGGGGATAAGAATGATGAAACCTATCTGCCAAGGATACTGTGAGTTTAAAGTGAGATGATTGACATGAAAATGCCCAGAAAATTGGTAGTAGACAAGAGACTAACTTAGGCAAATTTCTTCTTTGTAATCGCCATAAATTTGGTTTTCATTCCAAGAATACCAAACCCATCAATTCTTAAGTTCAGACACCTGGCATCAATCAATCAATCAATGCAGAGAACTGAACTAAGCATTTGGGAAAGCACGATATAACAGAGTTGGTAGACCTGATCCCTGACCACAAGGAGCTTATAGTCTACAGGGGAAGACAGGCATTAAAATTGATTAGGGATAGGAGAAATTGTAGAGTGTAAGAATGTGTACATAAGTATTATGGGGCTGAGATGAGTATCAGAGTGCTTAAGAGGTTCACAGCCAAGTTCATAGTCGACGCAGAGGGAATGGTAGATAGAGAAAATCAAGGGCTAAGTCTGGGGAAGTTCACCTTCACAACAACGCCAAAATCCACCCTTTCCTCTCACTCCAAGTATAGTCAGTTAGTATAGTCACTCCTCCTATCCCACCTGATTACTGCATCAACCTCCCTTCTGACCTCTCAACCTCCTGCCTTCACTCCATACTCCATACTTCAGTTTACACTTCACTCCGCTGCCTGGACTATCTTTTTACAGAAACATTCAGGGTAGGGTAGTGGATGGGAAGCAGCGTGGCTATGGGAAGCAGCGTGGCTTAGTGGAAAGAGCTTGGGCTTAGGAGTCAGAGGTCATGGGTTCGACTCCCGGCTCTGCCACTTGTCAGCTGTGTGACTGTGGGCAAGTCGCTTAACTTCTCTGGGCCTCAGTTACCTCATCTGTAAAATGGGGATTAACTGTGAGCCTCACGTGGGACAACCTGATGATCCTGTATCTCCCCCAGCGCTTAGAACAGTGCTTTGCACATAGTAAGCGCTTAACAAATACCAACATTATTATTATAAAGCACGGGCCTGGGATCCAGAAGGACATGGGTTCTAATGCCAGTTCTGCCACTAGTCTGCTGTGTGACCTTGGGCAAGTCACTTAACTTCCCTGTGCCTCAGTTAATTCATCCATAGAATTGGGATTGAGACGGTGAGCCCCACCTGGGACAGGGACTATGTCCAATCTGGTTTGCTCACAGTCTAGAGGGGAGGAGACAGCATCAATATAAATAAATAAAATTGTATGTATATAAATATATACATAAGTGCTATGGGGCAGAGAGAGGCGGGAAGAGCAAGGGGAATGAGTCATGGAGATGCAGAAGGGAATGGGAGTTGAGGAAAAGTGGGGCTTAGCTTGGGAAGACACAATTTGCATGTATCCACACCAGAGCTTAGTACAGTGGCTGACACATAGTAAGCACTTAACAAATACCATAATTATTATTGTTATTATTATTATGTCATGCCCCTTCTCAAAAATCTCCAGTGGTTGCCTATCCACCTCCGTATCAAACAAAAACTCCTCGCTACTGAGAAGCAGTGAGGCTTAGTGGAAAGAGCACGGGATTGAGATTCAGAGGTCTTGGGTTCTAATCCCATCTCCGCCGTTTATCAGCTGTGTGACTTTGGGCAAGTCGCTCCACTTCCCTGTGCCTCAGTTGCCTCATCTGTAAAATGGGGATTAAGACTGTGAGTCCCACGTGGGATAATCTGATTGCCTTGTATCTACCCCAGTGCTTAGAACAGTGCTTGGCACATAGTAAGTACTTAACAAATGCCATCATTATCACTATTATTATAATTATTATTATTATTATTATTATTAAAGCTCTCCATCACCTTGCCCCCTCCTACCTCACCTCCCTCCTCTCCTTCTACAGCTCAGCCTATACACTTCACTCCTCTGGTGCTAAGCTACTCACTGTGCCTCGATCTTGCCTGTTTCGCTGCCGACCCCTGGCCCACATCCTACCTCTGGCCTGGAACACCCTCCCTCCTCAAATCCGCCAGACAATCACTCTTCCCCCCTTCAAAGCCCTAGTTAAGGCACACCTCCTACAAGAGGCTTTCCCAAGCTAAGTCCCACTTTTCCTCAGCTCCCATTCCTTTCTGCATCTCCATGACTCACTCCCTTGCTCTTTCTGCCTCTCCCTGCCCCATAGCACTTATATGTATATATATATAATTCTATATATTTATATCAATGCCTATTGATTTGTATTGATGCTGTCTCCCCTGCTCTAGACTGTGACCCATTGTGAGCAAGGATTGTCTCTCTTTATTGCTGGATTTTACTTTCCAAGTGCTTAGTATAGCGCTCTGCGTACAGTAAGTGCTTGATAAAATATGACTGAATGAATGAATGAATGGGAGGCCCTCTTAGAGAAAATATCATTTTATAGCAGGGTGTTGAAAGTGGGGAAAGTGGTCGACTGTCAGATATGAAAGGGGAGGGTGTTCCAGGACCAAGGGAGAATGTGAACAAGGAGTTCATTGGTAGAATAGACGAGATCGAGGTACAGACAGTAGGTTGGTGTTAGAGGAGCAGAGTGTGCAGGATGGGTTGTACTATGAAATCAGTATGGAAGCAGTAGGAGGGAGAGAGCTGATTAAATGTCTTAAAACCAAAGGTTTTAAAGTTTCTGTTTAATGTGGAGGTGGATAGGCAATCATTGGAGGTTTCTGAGGAGTGGGGAGAAATGGACTAAATCCTTTTTCAGAAAAATGATCCAGGCAGCAGAATGAAGCATGGAGTGGATAGAGGAGTGGTAGGATGCAGAGAAGCCAGCAACGAGGCTGATGCAGTAGTCAAAGTGAGAATGAGGGCTTCCAGCAACATGTTAGCAGTTTGGATGGAGAGAAAATGTTGGATTCTGGAGATGTCATGAAGGTAGAACCGGCAGGATTTGTAGTCAGATCGAATGTGTGGGTTGAATGAGAAAGATGAGTCAAGGATAATGCCAAGGCTATGGGTTTGTGAGACAGGGAGTGTGGTAGTGGTGGTGTCTGTAGTGAAACAAAAGTTGGAGGAGGATGGAATTGGATGAGAAGATGAGGAGTTCTGTTTCGTCCCTGTTAAGTTTGAGGAGTTGACAGGACTTTTAAGTAGAGATGTCCTGAAGGCAGGAGGAAATGCAAAACTGCAGAGAAGGAGAGGGGTCAGGGCTGGAGAGGTAGATTTGTCAATCATCCATGTAGAGATTCTAGTTGAATCCATGGGAGTGAATAAGTTATCTGAGGGAGTGGTTGTAGATGGAGAATAGAAGGGGACCCAGAACTGAGCCTTGAGGAGCTCTTACAGTTAGCGGGTGGGTGGCAGAAGAGAGGCAGGTGAATGAAATTGTGAAAGAGTGGGCAGGGAGATAGAAGGAGAACCAGAAGACAGTTTGGTGAAGTCAAGGTTAGAAAATGTTTCCATGAGAAGGGGATGGTTAACACTGTCAAAGATAGCATAAAGTTCAAGGAAGATTTGGATGGAGTGGTGGCCTTTAGATTTGGGAAGAAGGAGGTCTTTAATGACCTTGAGTGTAGTTACTGGTCTAGGACACTTAATTTTTCCATATTTGTTTCCTATGATTTGGAATTCCATCCAAGAAAAATCCCATATGCTCCTGCTTTACAAGTCTGTAAAGACCTCTATTTTGTCTGTCATTCCATCCAAAGCTAATCCTCTAAAGAACCTGAGGGCCCTGTCTGAATTTGTTTTTTTTTTTTTATGGTATTTGTTAAGTGCTTATTATATGTCAAGCACTGTTCTAAGTGCTTAGGTAGATACAAATCAATCAGGTTGAACACGATCTCTGTCCCAAATAGGGTTTACAATCTAAGTGATTGAACCCAATCAATCTAAGGTCTTTAGGGCCTTGGGGTACTCCATATGCTGTTTTGATTCTCTGCAACAACTCTCCAAACAATACGGCTTCTCTGATTTGTGAGACACTCTCATTTGATGGTCCTTTGTAAAAGGAATATAAATAAGTGAATCTTTGGCTGAGAAATGATGTTTTCCTAGTATAATGCACTCACCTTTTTTTTGTGATCAATTTTGTCATCATAATGTCAGAAACCAAGATTTCCCCTTGCCAGTGATTATAAAGAAAAGAATATTATCTGACTGAACTTTGATGCATTTTTTTCCAAATATTTTATAGTACCCATGGAAATGGAGTGCTTTTTAACATTTAAATCTTCATTGGCTGAGGGAGGAGAGCTAAAAATTGGACCAAGAAAATCCCTGGCCTCTCTTCAGACCTAATACATACAGATGTATGAAAATTGGTTGCTCTACATGATATGGAGGTCTTTTAATCAAAATCATACATTGAAAACAAGATGACAGGAACAGATTTAATAAATGTCTTCCTCTATTTTCCACCAAATAAAAACCCAAAGCTTGTGAAAAACAATTTGTACGAGTGGGTTTTGAAAAAAGAAATCTTTGAAAGAAATATTTATATCTGTTTAATTATAAATATATTAGCCATTTAACTGAAATGTCTATGCTGGGAATTTTGCGGGAGCTTGTAGAGTTGATTGAAGGGGTAAAAATATGAATTCAGAAAGAATTCATATTCTTCATAGAATTTGGCTTCTGCAAGCACAGGCTTCAGATTTGGTTTGAGGACAGTTAATTGTTTGAAGTTATTTATTACAAATGGAGTGGAAAACTGTACTCAGGAAATGGCTTCAGAATGATGCATTAGTGGGCTTTCTCTCCTACAGGAGAAAAAGGAGGTCTCATTAAAATCTTCATTTTCTTAGCAGGGGTGCTATTCTGAGGATAGTGGTGTATTTGCTGTTTGCTCCATCCAACATCCCCTTAGCCAGAAAGATTGCCATTCATCCCTCTGGACTCAGTGCTAAGAAATAACCCAGATTTATAATACAATAATGACCTTCATACTCGACATAATCTTTCAGATAAGCAGTTCTTGTTACATGAAGTGCTTGCAGTTTTGCCTTGAGACCCTGTCTACAGCCTTCAGTTCTTTTTCAAATGCACACAGATAATCTTTTTGTCCTCACTATTGTATATGGATTATCTCTGAGGATTGGGGACCCAGAGATCCTTTCCTTCAGGATTTCCTGCATAAGGATCAGTTTGGGTTGGACTCCAATACAAATGCATCCACCTCTAAGATGTGAGTTCCTCCCCTCTAGACTGTAAATTACTTGTGGGCAAGGCCCTGTTCTACAGATTCTGTTGTTCTCTCTCAAGCACTTAGTACAATGTTCTGCACACAATAAGGGCTCAATAAATGCCATTGATTGATTAAATGATTGATTGTGCTCATTAGTGTTCAGGAAGATGAGTGAATAATATCAGACAGAGTGTTCTTTTTTGAGTTTGAAGAGTTAAGACTATGTACAATTTCCTTAGTAAACATGTAAGTCTAAGATTTTGCATGCCCACTGCAAAAATGTTCCTTTGGTGGAATCCAAATCATAGTATATCTTTTTCCCTCCATCTTGGGGAAGAGGGAGAGGCTTTTGAGGACTATGCTCTTTACCTTTGATGAGAATGACAAGTGCAAAATGATAGGAGTTTAAGGTTGAAGATTCTCCAATGGGACCTTTGGTCCACATCTCCGCCTTCCCTCAATTCCCACTGAATTAAAGCTAATCATCAGCCTGTCTGACATTCATGTGTACTGTTCAGTGCATTCAGAATAAATGAAAATGTACAGGATGCTCTGGCCCATCTGGCATTATCTTCATCATCATCATCAAAAATAATTTTCTTCATCGTAATAATAATAATAATAATGATAATTGTGGTATTTGTTAAGGGGTTACTCTGTACCAAGCATTATATTTAAGCGCTGTTGTAGATACAAGAAAATCACTTCAGACACAGTTCCCGTCCCACATAGGGCTCACGGTCTAAGTAGGAGTGAGAGCAGGTATTGAATCCCCTTTTACGGATGAGACAAATGAGGCACACAGAAATTAAGTGACTTGTCCTCTGTTACCCCACATACACGTAGAGGAGCCAGGATTAGAACCCAGGTCTTCTGCCTCCTAGGCCCATGCTATTTTCACTTGGTCAATCCACTTCTCAGTGATAATCATCATAAATCACTATGATCATCATCACTGTCATCCTCATCCTCATCAGCATTATTTGTGGCAAAATCTACACACTTTACTGCTGCTTCATAATAATAATAATTGTGGTATTTGTTAAGCACTTACTATGTGCCAAGAACTGTTCTAAGTGCTGGGGTAGATACAGGGTTATCAGGTTGTCCCACATGGGGCTCACAGTCTTAATCTCCATTTTACAGATGAGGTAACTGAGGCCTAGCAAAGTTGAGTGATTTGCCCAAAGTCACACAGCAGATAAGTGGTAGAGCCAGGATTAAAACCCATGACCTTCTGACTCCCAGGCCCATGCTTTACACACTACGCCATGCTGTTTCTCGCCCACCATGTGTGTGTGGTGGGGTAGGGATTGTGTGTGTGACCATGTGGGTGCACAACCAACTGTCCCTTCCCTAGTTCACACATGGAAATCATAACATGAGCAATAAGATGGCTAGCTGGATACAGGCAGTTGTGTTTCCCTCAATGGGCAGCATTGTATAATCTTTCATGAACTGTATTATTGTCCATATTTGCTTTTTGGGTTTGCTCTCTACCATAACCAGAATGAACCAGGAAGTAACAGAACAGATATATCACTGGCCCTAGCCAACAGAGAAGATTTGACTAGTACTTGCAGGACATTCTAGAATCCCAGAACACCTTTTGATCCAGAACCCTGGTCCAGCCTCATTAGGTCTGAACCTCCTGGATGTCGCTCTAGAGACGACAGAGTTTTCAGTTCATGTCCCTTCTACTGATGTCCAAGACTACCTGAACATGGTAGGGTGTCAGGTGCATAAACAGGAAGTCCACTGGCTGAAAAGTGTTATCACATGGGCATTTCCTCTCTTCAGATAAGTCTCCCTTTAGCCTTAACCTTAATCCACCTGTAGCCTCATTTCAGCTGGTGAATGCTATTTTTGCCAATCTGATCATATTTTAAGTGACAAACTACCATACCTCTTGATCTTTCAGCTACATTTCTATCTATGTAATGAATTGATTTCCCTCCCTGCCTATATCTGGTCTGTACCTATTTCTATGTTGTCTAAAAATAATTTATGATAGTTGAAAAAAAAAATTAAAGTCATCACCTCTTCCTTTTCCAGAAACTGCAGTCAGGAACAATTCAGTAGTGAGACCCAAAAGAGTAAATGAAAGAGAATGAAGCTTTAAAGGTGAGGCTTTTTTCATGTGTCCTTCGGAACCAAATCACAGTAGGACGCTCCGTCATCTCTGCTCAGAAGGAATCCTGTGGCGTCTTAATGCCGAAGACCATCTGGTATGCGTGGGTTTTTTTTGCTTTTGTTTCATGTTTCTTCTTCAGCTTGCTTTCAGTACTACTTTTTGTTCAGGGAATACAAAAATGGGAAAGTTACTGATTTGAAGTTGCTCTTTTGCCTACTGGACTTCGGAAGGAAAGTCCTGGGAAAGGTTGAAAAGAAAACTCGACGAATATTGTGCTGACTGAGGAAGGGTCCATGAAAGATAAAAATAATGAGGCAGCTAGCATTGGCTGGGACAAAATGGGGGTTGGAAATTGCAGCAAATGTCTGGAGAATGATCCACAGAGTTAGGAGACTGCTGATTGTGAGCTCCTGGAAGCAGCAGGCCCGGCATCGACCCAGCATCAGAAGAAAAAATGAAATTTGATTAGATTTGCCCAGACGATGGGGAAAGTGGAGGCAAATTACCTGGATGATTCAGGAGAATACCAACCTTCTCTCTTGAAAAAAGAGAGGTCTCGGGCTTAAAAGGGAAAGCCTATATTCATGAGTTATAGAAAGAGCTCATCCTGAAAAGAAGCTCTGGCTGGCCTATGTGCCCAGGGTCTAGAGGAAAATGGAATGCCTAACCCATTGTCTCCTTGTTGTTTGGCTTTGTTGGGATTCCGGGCTGTAGACAACTCTGGTTGTACAGGATCCTGGCAGATTTTAGTCAAGTTCTAGGCAACAGGAAATGCTAAAGAGGAGGCAAGAAGGCACTGTTAACGGCAGGTGGGACCAATGTAAATTTTATTACTCCATTCAAATATTTGTCTGTCTAATGATATTTGAAAATTATTATAAAGCTGGATGGTAAATAGCCTGTATATCACCTTTATTATCATTCTCCAATTTGTCCTTGTCTGTCTCTTCATGAGCATAAATCGATGTTCTGCCCTACTATTTTGTGGCACATCTTACACACACAAACACACATACACACCAGGAGTTCTGTTGTGTAAAACAGTTGTTGGTCTCCTTTTCTCTTGTCCTAATATTCTTCTCTCTTATGAACCTTCTTATTTGATCTTGCTGCTGTAATAAGAATAATAATGATAACTGTGGTATCTAACTGCTTACTATGCACCAAGCACTGAACTAAGCTGTGGGGTATATACAAGATTATCAGGTCCCACGTAGGGCTCACAGTCTAGGTAGGAGAACATGGATTGGAATTCCATTTTGCAGATGAGGGAATAGAGGCACAGGGAGGTTAAATGACTTGCCCAAATTCACCCAGTATGTAAGAGGCAGGTCCATGATTAGAATCCAAGTCCTCTGACTCCCAGGCTTACACTCTTTCCACTAGGTTATGCTGGTTCCCAGTGTGGCTCTTTGTCTTTCCTGTCCTTTTACTTTTTGCTTCATTTTCTTTTTCAGATGCTTGCTTATTCTTGCTCTCTCTCTTTCTGTGTCTCTCATCAACTCTGAGTGGACCCAGGGAAACAAATGCTCTGTGTCAGATTTTTGGTCTGGTATATACCTAGATAAATATGTATGGGCTTTTGCAAGGGGTTTCTTGGCCAGTGATATAGCTAGAGATATTTCATATTTTCATTATATTGTGTGTGTGTGTGTGTGTGTGTCTGTTTCAGTCAAGATTTTGTCCAGGTTTAACTAAGAATTTTTAGAACAGTTTTCTGGCAGTAAGACCCCCTCATATCTCACACCAAAAATATGAAGATTTTACAAAATGCATCTGTTAATAGAGCTCGCATTTCACTTTTACAGATGACACTAGTGAGTTTAATCCACGGGTGCACATGTGGCTGAAAAGACCAATGATGATCCCTTCCACACACACCCCTCCCCCGCCACATACACATATAATGATCATCTTGGCTGTCTTGGTGCATTTTCTACTTGCAATGTCTGGTCTTGTCTTCAACTCTGCCTCTTTTCACTACGATCTTCCCGAAGCCTGTGATCTAAAATCCTCACCACATTCCCAATTGCCACATGCCAAGCTGTTATGCCTGCTGTGTTTCCTCTCAGCAGTCCACAATTATACCACATCATTTGAGGTTGTACTTCACTGTATGTTTTTAAAGTTTCTTCATTCCCCTGGTTTATTGTCCCCCTACTTCAGCAAACCAGCTGCTTGGGGATCCTGCTGTGGTCTATTTCCCTCACATGCCCCATCCAGCAAAACTGAGTTGTGACAAGCTGTGATGTTTGTGGCCTGACAGTGTTCCGGGGCTTCATTATTAGTTATCCTATTTGGGGTCTTGCTTTTGAGTTTAGTAGTGCTAATGAACTTGCTAAAGGAATCAGATGTTAGTGACATCTGTGGTAACTCCCAAGATTCACAGCTTTGGGTGTTTATTACAAAGCTCAGTAGACCTTCAGTATGGTCTGAACCTGTTACTCCCTCCTGCAACCATGCCTGTCCATTTCACTAAGGATTATTTGATTCCATTTTCTACTTCTTTGCCAACTCATACATCATTGGATCATCATGTATCTTCCTCCTTTTAGACTGTGAGCCCGTTGTTGGGTAGGGATTGTCTCTATTTGTTGCCAAATTGTACTTTCCAAACACTTAGTACAGTGCTCTGCCCACAGTAAGCACTCAATAAATACGATTGAATTGAATTGAATTGGACAGTGTGCTGCCTGGATAACAAAATTTAGAGACTGCATAATAAAACCTTGTACACTGTCTTTAGCACTCATGCATATATGTTTGCTTTATTGATTTATTTTTAATCTGTCTTTATGAAAACATTTTTATGCTTGTCTCCCCAGCTAGAAGGGGCATTTCTTGTTGGCCGGGATTGTGTCACTTCATTTGTCTGTACTTCCCAAGCACCCAAAAGAGTGCACCATATCCAGTGGATGCTCAATAAATACTTCTACTAAATATTTCAGATGCCTAAACAGACAGAAATCACTGCAAATAGGAGGGGCCTCCAAAGAAAGGTGGCTCCCTCCAATCCCCTAAAGCCATTTCAAGATGAAGAAAAGAGAAATGGATCTTCTTTCTCAGTTTTCAGACCACAAGTCTCTCCTCAACCCCTATTCAACTCATTTCCCCCAGGGCCTGTGAGTACCAAAGAGCCAAGTGGATGAGGTTTATTAGGCTTTATGGAAGTGAAAAAGAGGAGGGCATTCTTTTCACACTGACCCTAAAGCATAGGCACTACAGTGTTTACAGACAAGTAGAGCAAGATATGCATCCTCTCCTAATGTGAACCTGTATTGTTCTCCCTCTTAATTGTCCTTGAGAGAATCATAGGCCTACTCATCAGACTTCACCTCAAAATTTTACTTGAAATATGGAAGCAAATGCAGGTTTAATTTCAATACATATCTACCAAGCCTCCTTGAAATGTCTGCACATAATACAGAAAGGCATTTGGAAGAGATACCAAAGTTGTCAGATAAATGTCAATTTATGACTCTGTAAACATTAGATCTGTCAAAGAAGTGTGCACAGATTGAGTTAGATTTGACAGATAAAAAATGCTCACTGAATATTCTCTTCTAAGAAACATCCTTCATGAATATTTACATTTCTCTCGACAGCACCGTTGCTGCAAACCTAGTCTCTGGCACGTTCATAAATACATCCTGGCTAGGCCTGCACCAGTTCAGGAAAGTAGAGGGTTGAGCAATCATCTACTTGGTTGACTCCACGTAGACAACCCAGTGAGTAATTCAAGCCCTTGAGTGGATTTACTAGTCTGAATGATCAGACTGAGTTGTTTACATGGAGGAAATCCACCAAGAAACTCCCCAATCCTCTACTTGACTTGACCTGTGCAGACCCAGCTAGAGCACAAGCACTTTGTCAAAGAAGCTCACCTTCAAGAATGAATTTGCACGCACGACTTTACCTGGGGGGCAGGAGTTTTCCAGTGGAAATCCCTGAGGAGGGATATATTGGGGAGAGGGGGAGAGAGAGGTGGGATGTAGAATGGTGAGAGGAGGAAGCAGAAAGAGAAAACTGCAGAGTGGCAGAAGTGTAAAATGATCTTCTGCTCTGCCACAGGCAGGAACAGTGAAGGTAATGTTTTAAGAGCCACAGGGAAGAGAAATTGCCGTAAAATTGGGGGAAAATCCCCCCAAAACAGAAAGACCAGAAGAAAAGGCATCTATAATGGTGGAATTAGACTATACTGGGCATTGCCAGCCCACCCTCCCCTAACTCAAAACCTGAAATTCAATGCTCTAGCTTTGAACATTCCTACCAAGTTGCAATCTGAATGTACAACCCAAATCAAAATGTTTTAAGATTTGCAAAATTCTCTTTTCAGAAGCAAAATTGAGGCCAGTCTCCATGGCAACTGTCATTCAGGCAGATAGGCAGGTCATGCCATGGAGGATTTAGGAGTCTTGCCTGAGAACCCCAAACCTTGTTTGTTTGGCTTCAAAAACTGGCTTTCAATCATTCTGAATGTATGGTATTAAGTACATCTAGTTGCTAAGTTGTTTCTTTTTGGTATGGAAAGTAGTTGCAAACATTTGGGCCGTTAATATGTGGATTCTTACCTATTGGTTTACTTAAGTCATTTGTTGATGTCATTGTTTAGTTAGTTAGTTTTCAAGCAAACATGGTTTTTGTCACCATCAGTTTTGGCCACAGTGAATGTGTACAGGCATGTGTGTTCTTGCTTCCTAATATCCAATCCCTCAGTTAGACTGAAGAGAACAGTGTACACTGTTTCACACCTTTATTAGGCAGAGGAAGATATATTGACAATTAAAAGTTGATGGATAAGGACCAAAGGACAGTTTCTTTCCCTAGTTTTCATTCATTAATCTTTAATAAACAGGCACTAGGAATGTATCCGTTAAGGAGGGGGCAGCTAAAATTGGAGAGGTTGCTATAGAAACACACTTAACACGGGTGCATACAAATAACTACCAATAGAGCCGCAATTTATCCTGTGTTTTCCAGGGCTTCATATAACATTTCTATTGTAGAAAATCTGGACTTCCAAACATATTCTATAAGAATGAGGCTATTTTGAATGCAGGAATGTCTTTCAAAGAGAAAATTATAAACCGACTTTAAAATCTAAAACTGAGAACTGTAAAAGTAGAAAGCTAGTATTTCTCCTATTTGTCCTATTTTAGCAACATTTGGAGCAAAATCACCCCTTCACAGCACAAAACCTGGGCATGAATTTTAATAGCTATAAAAATGAGTAACTCAAGACTTCATAGCTTTTCTCAAACAGTTTGGACTGTAACATCCATATTCTAGTCCTGAGAATGTTCTCATTTCCAATCCTGCCAAATTATCCCCCTCAAAGAGCAGCCAAAACTTGAATTTTGTTTTTCAATAGGTGATGGTCCTTACTGTCTCCTTTCGGACCCCCATTTGGGGACTTCAGAGTATTCATTTGAAGTACTGCAAACGGACCCAGAGAAAATTAATTTCACATCTGCCTAGCTCGTGACATCTTGAACAGGGTCACACCTACTGCACAGACACAAGAATAGTGTTTCAGAGAGGAAAAGCATCCACTCTTCATGCCATGTTGCCTCGCGATAATGAAGCGATTTATGCTTCTCCTCCCCTACCCACCACACTCCCAGGTTCCCCTCATATACACAGTCATTTCACCATTCCATCTGTAGGTGTAAGCTTCCGTCAAATCATCCTGAAAATGAGAATTCTGGGGTAGCCCCTAGTTCAGTAAGCAGAAAGCCCCCACAGATCTAGATCATTCAGGAAACAAGGTCCTTGGCTGAATCTTATAAATGATAAGGCTTGATAGCCTTTTTCCTTTCCTGCTCTGGTGATGCAGAGACAAAGGTCAAATGTTCATTCCTTTCTTGAAAGGAAATGTGAATGGTTTATGGCTGACAGGGGAGGAGCATAGGTAACCTACACAGTCTCCGTGCTTCATTTGTCTGTGCACAGGAAAGTGGGGGGGGGGTTTTGTTGTTTTGGGAGGTTTTTTTGACTGGAATAGCAGGAAGGTCCAGCTGAAGCATGACAAGAAAAAAATCCATTCTCAAGAGAGGAAATTCATGCAAAAGTCATGTAATAAAGGATGAATCATCCATTTGAGGGCAATCAATATCTGTAGGCAAATAATGACCCCATGGTTTATGAAGCAGACCAGTGCCGACCTGACTCATTTAAGGATAATCACATAAAGGTTCAGCACTAGCTTATTTAGAAAGGGGGATATTTGAATGGATTATTATTTAATTAACTAGCATGATGATTGTGTGTGTATGTGTGTGCATGTGTATGTGTATGTGCACGTGTGTGTGTGCATGTGTTTGTATGTCAGGGAGAGAGAAAAAGCAGGTTTATCAGAGTCATTTCTGAGATTAATGTTCTTGACAAAATAGCAATGCAATTACATTCAAGGCTGTGTTTGTCAAATACTTTATGCCTGAAATTTCCAAATATTTCATATATTTTCTACCGATGCATACCTGTCATAAAACTGTGGGCATACACAGTTCAGTTGTTCTGGAAGATTATAGAGACTTCTCCAAGGACCAAAGAAAGAAATTTATCAGGAGCACTGGGCTAATAAATAATGGTTCACTGCACAGAATGAGTCAAATTGTGATACCCACACACAGAAAGTTTCATCTCTGTGGCACAGAAAAGGAAACATTTAGAAAAAGGAAAATAATATTTATCTCACTACCCAAAATCATATTTACAAAAATCACATTTTAGTCCATCCAATCTTTCCTGCTCATAGAAATGTGCACAGGAGAGAGACGAGGGGATGAGTGAAAGAATTAGGGCTGTCAAAGGCTAAAGAGATGGATTTATAAATGGCACCTTTCAAATCCAGAGCAGTAAGCTAGAGGGCAAGGTTGAATATTTAGTCTAAAAAATAAGCTCAAATGAATCTATTTAAAGTATATACATTGCAGTGTGAACTAACAGCATTAGAGGTTTTGCTTTCCAAAAACAAATTTGCCTTTTTTTAAAAACCAGGCTGAATCTTCCTAATCATAAAAGGAACACATTTTAATTTCTTTCAAGAGAAGCCGTACCATTTTACTAGCTATTTCAGCAAGTGTTCACTGTAAAGGAGTGGATTTCACTATTAACTTTCAGAGGATTTTAAGACACTAACTGCCCATTATTCTATGGGACTTGTGGAGCCTAATTCTCCCTTAGTCCTGACTATGTCCTAAAAGGAAGTTGGACACTTATGGGGATATATTTCCTCTTTCAAATCCCTGAAGGATTTTTCAGGATCAATGAGGAACAAAGGAGATTTTCCTCATCCTGAAAATCCAAATGTCTCCATAATAAGACCCTGCCTCCTGTAGCCCCAGGGGAGAATCTGAATCACTGAACCACAGGCAGGGCCAGAGGAAAAGGTGAGAAGGCCACCCTGGGCAACTCTTTGGGCTCATGTGTAAAGCTTGGGGATCTACATTGGGAATTCCTGGCATCGGAAGATGCAGTTTGCAGAACTGTGGTAAGTTCCCTCATCTGGCCACTGTCTCGACAAAGCCAGTCAGGATTTCTTCAGGCATTCAAGCCCTCCTTCTTCCTCCATCTCATACTAGCATGAGAGAGGGGCAATAGCAACTACCAGCACTTAATTTATGCCAACCTTTCTAGGGCAAGGCCTGGCACCTCTGGGCTTGGTAGTTCATGGCTCTGTAGCTTATGGTCTTGCCATTTCATGTTAAGTGTTTGGAACATGGTACTGCTGCTCAAGTGAGCTCCAATATCTGTTTCATCACACATTATGCACTGTATTGATCTCTACCCCCACATATATACTTCCTGCAAACTCCTAACACTAGTACTAATCATACTTAACTCCTTCAAGACTGTGGCTTCTGTATACAATTACCATCTAAATGAGCTACAAAGCCATTAGACAGCCATTTTTCTGGCCTTTTCATTCTAATTACAGTACTTGGTGAGTTAGAAGATGGTGTGAGTTATTGAGAATGTCAAAGACAACAATACAACGAGGGATGGTCCTTGCGCGCACGCGCGCACACACACACACACACGCCACCACACATAAACACATTATAGAAGGGTCTGTTGATCACACAGTGGTCTTGTCAGTCACACTTTAAGCTCATTGAGGGCAGGTATAACAACTTACACTTCTTCTAGGCTCTTAGTACTGTGACCTGGACACAGAAAGCACTGATGGGGTGCTTACCACTGACGGTGATACATTAAAGGTTGTTATGCGGAAAGGGGGGAAGTGGTCCTCACCTTCGCCAAACTAATTCTCACCTCTGCCAAACTAATTCTCACCTCCGCCAAACTAATTCTCTCCCCCTCTTCAAAGCCCTACTGAGAGCTCACCTCCTCCAGGAGGCCTTCCCAGACTGAGCCCCCCTTTCCCTCTGCTCCCCTTCCCTCCCCCCACCCTCTGCTCCTTCCCCTTCCCCTCCCCTCAGCACTGTGCTCATCTGTATATATTATTTATTACCCTATTTATTTTGTTTATGAGGTGTCCATCCCCTTGATTCTATTTATCTCGATGATGTTGTTTTGTTTTGTTCTGTCTTTCTTTGCCGTCTGTCTACCCCATTTAGATTGTGAGCCCGCCATTGGGTAGGGATCATCTCTATCTGTTACCGAATTGTACAGTCCAAGCGCTTAGTACAGTGCTCTGCACACAGTAAGCGCTCAATAAATACTATTGAATGAATGAATGGTCTTTTGTTTGCTATGGTCTCTGAGAAAATAACAATCAGTCAACTGATCTATGGTATTTACTGAGGGCTTACTGTATGCAGAGCACTCTACTAAGCACTCGGGCATGTACTCATTCAGTTTTATTTATTGAGCACTTACCGTGTGCAGAGCACCGTCCTAAGTGCTTGGGAAAGTACAATGCACCAATAAGCAGACACATTCCCTGTCCACAACGAGCTTACAGTCTGGAGGAGGAGAGTGTACAGTACAATAGAGTTGGAAGACATGATCCTTGCCCTCCAGTTTACAATCTAGCAGATGAGCTAGCCAATCTGGTAATTGCTTGAATACAATAAACCAGGATGGTAAAATACGTAAGTGGCTATTCATGGCTGTAAAATGTATCTAGTAAGAATAAAAATTGTAATATTTGATAAACGCTTGGTATGTGCTAAGCACCGTACTAAATGGGGGGGGTAAATAAAAGGCTATCAGTGTGTGCTTAGTGTGTGCTTTTACTATGTGCTTGGTACAGGGTTCTGCACACAGTAAACACTATTACTGCAACACAATCTCTGTCCCTCAGGAGGCTCACAGTCTAAGGGGGACCATATTTAATCCCCATTTTACAGGTGAGGAAATTGAGGCACGGAGAAACTAAATGACTTGCCCCAGGTCATAAAACCGGCAGATGTCAGAGTCAGGATTAGAACCCAAGTTCCCTGACTCCCAAGCCTGTGCCCTTTCCAGTAGGCCACACTACTTCTCACAGATATCCAGTATCTATATTTTGAATCAAAATAATCACTAACAGATTCAAGGGGCTGAAATTGCTCCTGTACTCCAGCAAGGGTTAGGTTAGATGACTTTGAAGTTCTTTTCAGTTGTCTTTTTTCATGAGTGTAAGACTGATTTAGAAACTTCGGCTGTCCTTTCTGCACCTAATGTCCATTAGAATACAATAGCATGAAGCAGGTAAGATCAAATAGAACCTCAGGTTTTTCCAAATTCACGAAAGTATTAAAATCATGTGACATTTTTCCTTTTTTGTACATGATTTTTATTCAAATTGGGGCAGTGAAAAGCATCTTAAATTACAGAATACTTATTTGTGGAACTGATAATTTTTTTAATGGAAATTAGATAGAGACAACCTACTATTAGAGAAGCAGTAGGTGTGCATTAGCATTTGTCCTCTAGATTTATTTTTCACTCATGAGTGACCTCATCATAGAAATAAATTAGCATAATTTATATCAATAATTTGTGGCTGTGATGTGTGAAGAAAATAATACACCACAATAAATTAAAAATGCTTTTATGACTGCATTTTTTATCAGCTTATTTACCTTTATTTATATTTAGTGCAGCAGAGCCATATTAATAGAGTTATGTAAATGGCCCCGGGTGAAGCACTGATTGTAGTTTAGAGTTCAGTTGGAACAGGACCATCTTATCTGTTTGAGTGGGAAGAGCTTTGTCGAGTTGGCCTCGTTAATTATAATTCTTTGTGAATTATTGGCATGTTGCTCCCAGACCTTGACTTTCTACCTGAAGTAGAGGTTACATAAAGTGGAGCTGCACAGATCTTTTCTGCAAACTGGTCACCTGAGCCACATGGAAGCATGTGATTTGTCTCTTCAAGTGACCTTTTGGCTTACTATGGTCTGCATTCTGCTCATGCTTTATTTTGTTTGATTTTACTGGAGAGCATTTTGGAATGTTTGTCATGAAAAGAGCTACATAAATATTAATGTATTGATAGTGTTATGGCTTTTCAAACCTATATTTCATTTCATGGGTTTTAAGAGCTACAAAATTTACTGACTGAACAGAAAATATAGGTATAATGGACTTTTTGAAATGCCCTGAATGAGATAAAATATTTGAATTATTAATCCCATGAAAACCAGTCCAATCCTGCTTAAACACCAAATTTTCTGATCCAATCTCAGATTTTTTTTCACTAACACCAGGGTAAAATTTGTGACCATAAGATAAGAGCACTGTAGTCCTCCAATGTTTAAAGGTTGCATGTTATTTTGTGATCAATTCTACAAAATGTGTAAAAAAAAACCATACTAAATCCAACTCTGATTGACAGGGAAATTCAAAGTGGAAGTTACAGCTGCTCTTCAGATCTTAACTCACCTGGCTGCTCTCTCTCACTATTACAAGGGCAAAATCCATTTGTCTCATGAAGTTTAGCTTGTGGTGCCATTGTATAATAGCTGGTTTCAAGAAGGGAAGAGTCTTCGCTTTCCAGCAAATTTCCAATTGCTTCCACTTCTATTGTATAGTGCTCTGCATACAGTAAGCATTCACTAAATTCAGTGTATTAATTGATTTACTGATTCTATCATTCGTGCACTCAGTAATATTTGAGTGCCCATTGTGTGCAGAGTACTGTAATAAAGCACTTGGGAGAGTATAATAAATAGCTAAAAGTATAATAATGATAATGTTGGTATTTGTTAAGCGCTTACTATGTGCAGAGCACTGTTCTAAGCGCTGGGGTGGATACAGGGTAATCGGGTTGTCCCATGTGAGGCTCACAGTCTTAATCCCCATTTTACAGATGAGGTAACTGAGGCACAGAGAAGTTAAGTGATGGTTTCGGATCTCCAGGAGCTCAAATGCCTTGTGTTCTTTCATCTCTAACAGGTTAGGGGGCTTGGGGGCATCATCCAAACCTGGCCAGATTAGATTATAAGCAAGCCCAACCCACTCCCATGGGCTTTATAAGAAAATGGTAAACAACTGTAGTATTTGTTAAGGGCTTGGGACATGTGCAAGGCCACCCCACTCCCATGGGCTTAATAATAAAAATATTAACAATTGTGGCACTCATTAAGGGTTTACTATGAGCCAAAATCTGTACTAAGTGCTCGGCTAGATAGAGGATGATCAAGCAGGACACTGAATCATGTACCTCACTAACCCTGACCCAGTTACCTCTCCATTCTTTGCCCTTCAGTGTCTTCAAATGGGAAGCGTCTTTTGTCCAATTAGGCCAGGACTGTGCAGCTAAGGGAAAAAAAATCTAGGTAATTACCCAGACAATTCAGGGAAAGGAACATTTTCAAGGTCACGCATGGAGTCAGTCATTGTACTGACAACAGTAATGTAAAATCATCTTCAAGGTTTGATATTTGAAAGTGTCATCATCACCATCATCAACATCAGTATTTGCTAAACACTTACTTGGTACAGAATACTCTACTAGGCACTGAGGAGACTTCAGTATCAATAAAAAACACCATCCACACCCCCAATTAATGGGAAAGACTCAGACCCAAATTGTCACATATGCAATAGATAAAAATGATAAACAATGCAAGTAATAAAAAGTAAAAAAAAAAAAAGTAGAGAGAAAAAAATGTAAAAAATGTGTAAGTATTAAGGGTGGCATAGGGTGGCACATCCAAAAGGTGGAAGATAGGTTAGGGATCACCTCTGGTAGGAGATGATATTTTATATTTTTTCCAAGGACTTATCCTATCCCGTCTTGGTTACTGCATCAGCCTCCTTGCTGACCTCCCTACCTTCTGTTTCTTCTCCACTTCAGTCCATCCTTCACTTTGCTGCCCAGATCATTTTTCTACAAAACTGTTCAGCCTGTGTTTCCCCATTCCGCAAGAACCACCAATGATTGCCCATCCTCCCCTGCTCAATAAATACAATTGAATGGATGAATGGATGCATGCATCAGATAGAAAGGATTTAAAGCACTCAATTATCTTGCCCTCTCCTACCTTACCTCCCTGATTTCCTGCTATAATCCAGCTAGCATACTTTGCTCTTCTAATGCCAATCTACTAACTGTAACTTGATCTCATCTATCTCACTCCCAATCCCTCCCCCATGTAGTGTCTCTGGCCTGGAATACCCTCCCTCTTCATAAAAATAATGATGATAATAATTATGGTATTTGTTAAGTGCTTGCTATGTGCCAAGCACTGTTCTAAGCACTGAGGTAGATACAAGGTAATCAGGTTGTCCCATGTGGGGCTCACAGCCTTAATCCCCATTTTACAGATGAGGTGAGGCACAGAGAAGTTAAGTGGTTTGCCCAAGGTCACAGAGCAGACAAGTGGCAGAGTTAGGATTAGAACCCACATCCTCTGACTCCCAAGCCTGGGATCTTTCCACTAAGCCACACTGCTTCCTGACAGACGATCACTCTCCCCACCTTCAAAGCCTTATTGAAGGCACATCTCCTCCAAGAGGCCTTCCCTGACTAAGCTCTCTTTTCTTCTTCTCCCATTCCCTTCGCCACACCCTTTCACTTGGCTTGCCATCCTTTATTTAGCTCTCTCAGCCCCACAACACTTTTGTCCATATCCATAATTTATTTATTCACTTTTTGTCTGTGAGGTCATTATAGGTGGGGAATGTGTCTACAAACTCTATTATATTGTAGTCTCCCAATTGCTTAGTGCAGTGCTGTATACACAGTAGGTGCTCAAGAAATATGATGAATTTATTGATAGGAAGGGTTTTAGGAGAACAGATATTTGTCACCAAATATCCATGAAGCTTGATAGATAGCTCAGGAAAGCATAATATAGGTCAATCTCCTTGGCTTGCTGCAAGACTTCTAATTTGAATTCATCCATATCTGCTATAAATTCCCCTTTCTCTTTTTTTCAGTAACATTACAACATCTTCCTCATTAATTTCTATGCTCACTGCTCCCTCCTACTCATCTAGCTCTCCCAGTGCTCCCAACTCCCTTTTGCCTCGACCTTGATGTATTTGACAATCATTTGGTTGACAAAAGCCAAACCATCAGGCATGAACTTCCTAAGATTTCCCCCTCACCCTCCTAACTGCCTCACCCACTATGTCCATTCTCTCATTCTTTTCAGTCATCTCTCAAGGGGAGCTATCCCACCTGAATTGTACATTCCAAGCACTTAGTACAGTGCTCTGCACACAGTAAGCGCTCAATAAATACAATTGAATGAATGAATCTACTCTCAGAACATGGTAATTTCCACCTGCACTTTCAAACCTATCCCTTTACGTCTTCTAAAAACACTTCAAGCCCATCCTTCATTCCTCCAACTATCCTCAGTGTATGCATACATTAGTTCTACTTCCACTCCTCTAACTCCCTCCTAGACCCTTTACATTCTGCTTTCTGCTCCAATCACTACACTGAAACTGTTCTCACCAAGGTCATTAACAATCTCCTTCTTGTCAAATTTAGCTGACTCTACTCAGTCTTAATTCCTTTTAACCTTTTCACCCCCTTCAACACTACTAATCACTTCCTTTTCTGTAAACACTATTTAATCTTGAGTTAAACTTGATTTTTTGGAAACAGATATTTTTTTCCCAATTCTTTAATTAATTCTTTAATTCTTTTGCCTCCCACCCTCTATTTGGAGATATGCCTTAAGATTTTGTTTTGGGTCCTCGTCTCTCCTCAATTTACACTCACTCAATATATCCAAAACTGAATTCCTCATCCTCCCTCCCAAATCCTCTTTTCCACCTCAATTTCCCTTCATAGTTGACACCACTATTCTCCTTTAGTCATGCCCATAACTTTGCGTTCACTTTGGTATAACCTTAACTCCTCCCTCTTTTTCAATCCCCACACTAAATCCCATAGATTCTTCCTCCATAGCATTTCTAGAATCTGCCCCTTCCTCTCCAGCCAAATGAATACCACACTGATCCAGACACTTGTCATATCCAGGCTTGACTACTGCATCAGCCACCCTGCTTATCTCTCCGCATCCAGTTTCCTTCCTTTCCAGTTCATACCTCCCTCTGTTGCCCAAATCCATTTTCTTAAATGTTACTCTGCAAATGTCTCCCCATTCTTCAAAAAGCCTCCAGTGGTTGCCCAAACCTCTTTGCAGCAGGGTAATTGCCTGCCCATTGTCTTTAAGACACTCAGTCAGTTTTTTCCCTCCTACTTATTCAGTATCTTCTTGCACTATATCCCAGCTCTCACTTTTCATTCCTCTCAATTAATCTTCTCACTGTGCTTCTTTTTAATCTCTCCCACTGCCAACTTCTTGCTCAAACCCTTCCCTCTGCCTGGAGCTCCCACCCCCTTTATATCTGATGAAACCACAGCTCTCTGCATTTTCAAATCCTTCCAAAATCCCTCCAGGAGGCCTTCCAGGAGACCTTCCCCAATTAATTTCTATTTTCCAAATTTTATATCTCCCACATGTCACTTCAGCTCTTCTGCTTACCTAAGCACTTAAGTACTCACAACCCTTTGTATACCTTATGTCCATTTTTTTATGGTCTATTACTTCTTCCTATCTGTGATTCATTTGTGTCTATCTCCCCTGATAGTTCATAAGCTCCCTGAGGCCAGGGATCAAGCCTACTGATTCTAATGTACAGGGAATCTGTCTCCCAACTCTGTTAGAATGTACTCTCCCAAGCTCTGCATACAATAAACATTCAATAAATATTATTGACTGATTGATTGAATGATTACCCTGAACCCAGCGGGTGCTCAATAAATACAACTGATCAATTGATTGCTCTGCACCCAGTGGAAACTCAATAAATTATTTTGATCAAGGGAGTGACTGAGAGATAATGATGACCTGAGTATCAGCAAAATAGCAAAATCAAGTGTTTTCCCCTTTTTTCTGCCCACGAGACTGTAAACTCCTCGTGTGTTATATTGCATTCTCCCAAGAGCTTAGTACAGTGTTCTACACACAGTAAGCCTTCTATAATATCACTGATTGATTTTCCAACATGCAAAGGCCTTTCATTAGTGGGGCTGGATGAAAAGTTCAAGGTTGAATTCTAATAAAAATAATAATTATTGAATTATTCTCTTTTTTTTCAAGTGCTTACTATGTGTCAAGCACTGTTCTGAGCACTGGGGTAGATACAATTTAATTAGAGCCCACATGGGACTCACAGTCTAAGCAGGCGGCAGAACAGGTATTGACTCCCCATTTTGCAGATGAGGGAACTCTCTCCTTCTACATCCCAGCCCGCACACTTAGCTACTCTAGTCCTAACCTTTTCACTGTGCCTCATTCTAGTCTTTCCCACCGTCAAACCCTGGCCCACGTCCTACCTCTGGCTTGGAATTCCCTCTCTCCTCAAATCTGCCAATCACATTTCCCCCCTTCAGTAGGTGAGTCCTACTGAAGGCTCACCTCCTGCAACAGGCCTTCCCAGATTAAGCCCCCCTTTTCCTCAGCTCCCCCTCCCCTCCCCATTGCTCCAACTCATTCCCTTCACTCTACCCCAGGCCCTGTCCCACGGCACTTGTAAATATATGTACATATCTATAATTCTATTCATTTACAGTAATGCCTGTTTACTTGCTTTGATGTGTATATATCTATAATTCTATTTATTTATATTGTTGCTATTGATGCCTGTTTACTTGTTTTGATGTCTGTCTCCCACCTTCTAGACTATACGCCTGTTGTGGGCATGGATTGTCTCTCTTTGTTGCTGAATTGTACTTTCCAACAGCTTAATACAGTGTTTTGCACACAGTAAGCACTCAATAAATACAATTGAATGAATGAATGAGCCGAGGCCCAGAAAAGTTAACTAACTTGCCCAAAGTCACAGAGCATACAAGTGGCAGAGCTAGAGATAGGTCCTCAAAGGCCCATGCTCTTTCCAGTTGGGCATGCTGCTTCTAATTCCTCTGGGCATCATCTGGATTTCAACATCATTAAAAAGGAATAACATTTGGTGTTCACAGTGCCAGTTCTCTCACACAGTTTACATCTTCATTATTTTATGGGCTGGTAATCATGCTCTACTGAGAAAGGGCCCTTATAAATAACTAAGCTCAAAAACTGTTGTCCATTCCAAGCCACATCAGTAATTGCAACAACAAAGGTAGGAGTTGGAAAGGGGGGATAATTAAACAGTATAATCCACGTTACCTCCCTCTCCCTGATACATAGATCTCAATCGCTCATCTATATACATAAAGTCGATAGTGCCATCTGGGTCATCATCAAGCCTTCTGATTGACTTGGAGGCATTTCCCAGTGGTGACTGACTGGGAGGACAGGAAGACTGGAGGAATTCAACCTGGACAACTGAAAAGGAACAGGGCAAGGATAGAGGCATAATGAGTATGGATCGAATGGGCCAGCCAAACGGGTTGTGAAGCTGAATAGAAAGAAATAACATATTTAAAAAGAATTAAGCAGGCATCTAGAGCAACAACCCAGAAAACACATTTCTTTCTAAATTTCAATGTCCTTACATGTCACCACAAGCGCTGTTAGGGACAGAGACAGACGTGCTGGTGTGAAGGCATTGACCAGGTATTTTGGATGGTAGTATCAAAGGACTATAAACAGGATGCTCATACATGGTTCACTTCTCCACCTACAGTACAGATCAACACACAAACTCATCACTTGAATACCGACTTGAGTCAAATACCGACTCATCACTTGAAGTTAGCTTTTTTTGGGTTGCATTTCCGTGACAGGTTTTTGCTTAGAGAAGCAGTGTGGCTTAGTGGAAAGAGCAAGGGCTTGGGAGTCAGAGATCATGGGTTCTAATCCCGACTCCACTGCTTGTCAGCTGTGTGACCTTGGGCAAGCCACTTAACTTCTCTGTGCCTCAGTTACTTCATATTTAAAATAATAATAATAATAATGCTGGTATTTGTTAAGCACTTACTATGTGCAAAGCACTGTTCTAAGCGCTGGGGGGATACAAGGTGATCAGGTTGTCCCACATGGGGCTCACGGTCTTAATCCCCATTTTACAGATGAGGGAACTGAGGCCCAGAGAAGTTAAGTGACTTGCCCAAAGTCACACAGCTGACAGGTGGTAGAACCGGGATTAGAACTCATGACCTCTGACTCCTAAGCCAGTGCTCTTTTCCAGTGAGCCATGCTGCTTCTCAAATGCGGATGAAGTCTGTGAGCCCTATTTGGGACAACCTCATTACCTTGTTTCTACTCCTGGGCTTAAAACAGTGCTTGGCACATGGTAAGCGCTTAACAAATACCAACATAATTATTATCATTATTATTATTATTATTTACCAAATGTTAGACTTCAAGCAGATGCCATAGGATGGGAGAGTTGTTGGGAGAAATTTGAGTGAAATCAGATTTCTCATGGTACTTGCCCTGTGTGGTCAGAAAAGAAGATTGGAAAGAGTCTTGTAAACTGTAAGCACCCCTCTCAGCAGCATGGCTCAGTGAAAAGAGCACAGTCTTGGAAATCAGAAGATGTGGGTTCTAATCCCGGCTTCATCCCTTGTCTGCTCTGTGACCTCAGGCAAGCCACTTCACTTCTCTCAGCCTCAGTTACCTCATCTGTAAAATGGGGATTGAGACTGTGAGCCCCATGTGGGACAGGGACTGTGTTCTACCTGATTTGCTTGTATCTGCCCCAGCACTTAGTACAGCTCCTGGCACATAATAAGTGTTTAATAAAGACTATCATCATCATCACACCTGGAGAGTTTCCAGTGCTCTACCAGTCTGGGCTATGGAAGGGAGAGTCAAACAAAGGCTGACCTGTTCCATTCCTAGCTTGGCCAGTGGCTAGTGAGTGTAAGGCAATCTGCTACAAATCAAAACTCCCCTGAGCTGGGCAGCAGCGGCATGGGAGAGAGTTCAGGGCAGAAACTCAAGTTTACTGCAAGGAAGAAGGCAGTGGTAAACCCAAGCACATAGTAAATGCTCAATAAATACCACCTATTGATATATAGGAGAAATAATTTTGATATGCTTTTGTCATACCTTTGCCTACAGAGCTGAACTATGTGCTTTTCATATAATAATAATGGTGTTTGTTAAGTGCTTACTCTTTGCCAGGCACTGTTCTAAACTCTGGGATAGATACAATCCCTGTCTCACCTGGGGCTCACAGACTTAATCCCCATTTTACAGATGAGGGAACTGAGGCCCAGATTAGTTAAATGACTTGCCCAAGGTCACACAGCCGACACGTGGCAGAGCCGGGATTTGAACCCATGACCTTCTGTTTCCCAGGCTCGTGCTCTATCCACTAGGCCATGCTGCTTCTCATAGGCCATGTTGCTTCTCATGAGAGTCATTAGATGCTATGTGGGAAGCAGCCTAGTGGATAGAGCATGGGCCTGGCAGTCAGAAGGTCATGGGTTCTAATCCCGGCTCCGCCACTTGCCTGCTGTGTGACCTTTGGCAAATTACTTCATTTCTGTGTGCATCAGTTCTCTCATCTGTAAAATGGGGAATGAGACTGTGAGCCCCATGTGGGACAGGGGTTGTGTCCCACCCGACTTGCTTGCATCCACCCCAGGGCTTAGTACGGTGCTTGGAACGTAGTGTTTAAAAATATCACTATTATTATTATTATTATTGTTCTAATCCCAGCTCCACAAGTCACTTAACTCTCTGTGTCTCAGTTTCCTCAACTGCAAAACTGGGATTCAATGCCTGTTCTTTCAATTTAGACTGTGAATGCCAGCCTGATTATCTTGTACTACCCCAGGGCTCAGAACACTGCTTGACACATAGTAAGCTAACAGTTAGCATAAAAATACTTTTTCAAGAAAAGAAAGCCTGCCAAGATGTAAACAAGCAGGGAATCTTCAAGTTGCCTACAGCCACTGCTTCAAGTTCCTCTTCACCTATTCTCTTCTTGACCCCTCCAATCTGGCTTCCGTCCACTTCACTCCACAGAAACTGCCCTCTCAAAGGTGACCAATGATCTCCTTCTTGCCAAATCTAATGACCTCTACCCCCATCCTAATCTTCCTCGACCTAATCTTCCTCGATCTCTCAGCTGCCTTTGACACTGTCGACCTTCCTCTTCTCCTGGAAACATTATCCAACCTCAACTTCACTGACACTGTCCTCTCCTGGTTCATCTATCACTTGTTCTCAGTGTCTTTCATGAGCTCCTCCTCTGCCTCCCTCCCCCTAACTGTGGGTGTCTCTCAAGGTTCTGATCTGGGTTCCCTTTTATTCTCCATGTACAACCAATCCCTTGGAGAAATCATTAGCTCACATGGCTTCAACTACCTCCTCTTTGTGGATGATTCCCAAATCTACGTCTCTAGTCCTGATCTCTCGCCCTCTCTGCAGTCTCGCATTTCCTACTGCCTTCAAAACATTTCTACTTGGATGTCCTGCTGTCACCTCAAACTTAAGGTTTCTAAAACGGAACTCCTTCACTTCCCACCCACACCCTGTCCTTTCCCATTGCTGTGGATGGCAACACCATCCCTCCTGTCTCACAAGTCCATAACCTTGGCAGTATCCTCGATATCCTTGACTCTTCTCTCTCATTCAACCCACATATTCAATCCATTACTAAATTGTCCGTTTGACCTTTACAACCTCTCCATCCAAACTGCTACTATGTTAGTACAAGCACTTATCCTATCCCACCTTGATTATTGTATCAGCAATCTCGCTGACCTCCCTGCCTCCTGTCTCCCCCAACTCCAGTCCATACCTCACTCTGCTGCCCAGATTATTTTACTGCAGAAAAGTTCAGGCCATGTTTCCCCACACCTCAAGAACCTCCAGTGGTTGCCTATCCACCTCCACATCACAGAGAAACTCTTTACCATCAGCTTTAAAGCGGTCACTCACCTTGCACCCTCGTACTTCACCTCACTATTCTCCTAGTACGACCCAGCCTGCACACTTCAATCCTCTAATGCCAACCTTCTCACTGTACCTCGATCTCATCAATCTCACTGCTGACCTCTCACCTACATCCTGCCGCCGGCCTGGAACGCTCGCTCTCTTCCGATCTGACAGACAATTACTCTCCCCACCTTCAAAGCCTTATCGAAGGCACATCTGCTCCAAGAGGCCTTCCCTGTCTAAGCCCTATTTCCCTCTTCTCCCACTCCCTTCTGCTCTGCCTCGACTTGCTCCCTGTATTCATCCCCCCTCCCAGCCCCACAGCACTTATGTACTTATCTGTCATTTTATTTATTGTATTAATGTCGGTCTCCTCTATGGACTGTAAACTCATTGTGGGCATGGAATATGTCTGTAATATTGTTCAATTGTACGCTCCCCAACGCAAAGTACAGTGCTCTGCACACAGTAAGCACTCAATAAATATAATTAACTGTCTAACTAAATGTACAGGTGTCATATTCTGTGTGTGAAAAAGTGTTTTGATTCAAGTCTTCAGGCTTATGCAAGGTGATATCGCAGGATGGGCCAAGAGAAATCAAGATTTTGTTTTTCACATTTGTCTTGGCCTTGTCACAATGCAGAAAACCAAAGACCTTTATGCTGTGTGCTGGCTTCCAAAGTTTGCTTGGGTTATTAATGGTACATTACCTTTGGCAGTGAGGACTTGGATGGTCATTTGGGTCTAAGCAAAATGTTATGGAATTTCTATGTATTTCCAGTTTTTTTTCCTTTTGAAGGTTTGTATGGAAAACAGTTGGAAAGCTCACTCCATTTAGGTTAAATTACGAATGTTTTGCCTCGTAGTGAGGCATGTATAATAGATTATTTCTGCCCGTTCCTTTTGGGGCTAAGCCATGTGGTTCTGGAGTTGCTAATACTCTCATAAAAAGGGGTCTTCATTTTGATTATTGTAAGGATAAATAAATACAGGATGTAAAATGCACAAAGATTATCATAATTGGACAAAGCAGCTCAAATTCACGTTTAGTGAAAGGAATCCAGAGATATCCACGTAAGGGTAGAATCTTCAGAATGGATAGGTTTCAGATCCAGAATCAGAATTCAGGTCACTATGAAATGTGGATTTCCTCTGCTAATGGCTAAATCCTATATGCATGAAAATGGGATACTATTCCAGAGTTGGAGAAATGACTTCTGAGGACTTTTCAGGCGGCCTAATCCAATGCTAGACAAGATTTGTGAATCTTTAGGGGAAGCAGCATGGTCTAGTGGAAAGAACCATGGCTTGAGAGTCAGAGGACTTGGGTTCTAATCCCACCTCTGCCACATGCCTGTTTTGTGACCTTGGGCAAGTAACTTGTCTTCTCAGTGCCTCAATTTCTTCATCTGTAAAATAGGCCTTCAGTCAATATCTGTACTCCCTCCCATTTAGATTGAAAGTAATGTATGGGACAGGGATCGTGTCTGACCTAAGTAATTTATACCTACTCCAAGTGCCTAGAACAGTGCTTGACTCGAAGTAAACACTTAACAAATACCGTAAGAATTATTATTTGCCCATATGATTTAAATATATCTTGAGAAGAAAAAAAGGTGAAATACAATACAGGTTTCCTTAGCCATAATGATTGTGGTATTTCTTAAGGGCTTACCAAGCACTGTACTAGTGCTGGGGTAGATACAAATAACCAGGACAGGCGTAGTCCCTATCCCATGTGGGGCTCACAGTCTAAGGGGGAGGGAGAAATTGAGGCCTAGAGAGTTTAAGTGGCTTGCCTAAGGACACACAACAGGCAAGTGGAAGAGCAGGAATTAGAACTTAGGTCCTCTGTGGGTCCGTGTGGGCCAGTTGAATGGAGTTTCATCATACACAATGATCCAGAGAAGCACAGATAAGCCTGAATGAAATCTTGGGCAATTTAGCAACTTTATTCCTTACGCTGATTAGAACCCAATACCTGTTCAAGTTCTTGTCTCTCAATTCCCTACCCCCTGCAATCAACATTTCCACTATTGTGGAAGATTCACAAATCTTGTCTAGCATTGGATTAGGCTGCCTGAAAAGTCCTCAGAAGTCATTTCTCCAACTCTGGAATAGTATCCCATTTTCATGCATATAGGATTTAGCCATTAGCAGAGGAAATCCACATTTCATAGTGATCTGAATTCTGATTCTGGATCTGAAACCTATCCATTCTGAAGATTCTACCCTTACATGGATATCTCTGGGGCTGGTTAGTAAATTCTTGTTGAAATGACACCTCAAAATAAATGTGGTCATTTTGACACTGAAACAAAATCAAACCACTCCCGCTTTTGGGAAAGCCTGTGTAATTTATGCTTGGAATCACTTAGCTTTCTTCTATGAACACAAAATTACTGTAGATTTTATTGCTTGGTATCATCCGATAGGACATTCATGACCATCTGGAATTATTCTAGTTGGGTTCCCAGCATCTTTCAATAGAACTCTATAATGAGTCACAAGTAATCAGAATCACTGATGTGAAATGCTATAATATCTGAGAGTTAATAGACACATTCAGCCAGATGTTCCCAGTGTGTAGGTAACTCTTTGGGAGTCAATTAGGCTTCACTGTTTCTCTCAAACATTTCTCCTTCATCCTTGCTTATAGTCCCCTCCATTTCAAGTCACTGTTCAGCATCTGTTTGGATGCCCTGCTGTTATCTATTCTCCTCACATGTCCCGCCCAGTAAATCTGTGTTTCTTTGATGCCAATGAACTGATTATATTCTCAGGTTTTTTGGCTTGTGGTCCTGTCTCGCGGTTGCATATTAAGACTATAAGGAATGCCTTTAGTGGATTAAGTCACTGGTTCATCTGGTCCAGACGGCTCTCTCTAACAGTGAAGCAGAAAAGCAGCATAGCTCAGTGGAAAGAGCATGGGCTTGAGAGTCAGAGGTCATGGGTTCGAATCCTGGCTCTGCTACTTGTCAGCTGTGTGATTGTGGGCAAGTCCCTTAATTTCTCTGTGTCTCATTTACCTCATCTGTAAAATGGGGAGTAAGACTGTGAGCCTCATGTGGGACAACCTGATTACCCTGTATCTACTCCACCATTTAGAACAGTGCTCTGCACATAGCAAGTACTTAACAAATACCAACATTATTATTATTATTACAGTGGTACCGGAATTTTGGGACAAACCAAGTGATAATCATCCTCCTTGAGAGCCAAACCACATAGTTAGCAATGGACACTGTAGCACCACCTAACTTGTCACTCAAAGAATCTTTCATTCATCTATTGAAATCCTCCTTAGGTTTCTCACCTCCCTAATGTTTCTTTCTAAGAATTGTTTATAAACCACCCATCTACAAAGCCACATCTCCTGCTGTCGGAATTGGGGTGGGACGACTGGAACTCGGCATGGCGTAGTGGATAGACCACAGTGGGAGTCGGAAGGTCATGGGTTCTAATCCTACCTCTGTCACTTGTCTGCTGTGTGACCTGGGAAAAGTCACTTCAACTCTCTGGGCCTCAGTTGCCTCATCTGCAAAATGGGGGTTGAGACTGTGAGCCCCATGTGGGACAGGAACTGTATCCCACCTGATAAACTTGTATCTTCCCCTGAGCTTAAGGGGCACAGGCACAGAGTAAGCAGTTAATAAATACCACTATTATTAAATACTTTGAGAGTCTGCTAAATTTGCAACAAAACACTGCTGGTCATTGCCTGGAGTGGTTGCCGTGGGAACCAGAGGACCACCCCCCAACATACACACATACACACACATACACACACACCCCTACATCCTACTTAGCCACTTATTTTAGCATTGTCACCTTAGATTGGTAAATTTGTAACTTCGCGTTATTCTTAATTTCACTCTCATTGCTTTATATAGCTGTCTATCCCCACTTACTTAGACTGTGAGAGGTGTGTGGATGGGGACTGTGTCTGATCTAGTTATTCTATATGTATTCCAACACTTAGCACACAGTAAACACTTAATAAATACCATTACTACCTCTCAAAACATTCTGTACACTCTTCAGGTTATCCCAAGTTAATAGGCCAGCCTGAGACAGCAAAATGAACAATCACCTTAAACAGAAGGTACATTTTCCAAGGTGCCCATTTGTACACGCAACTCCCATTCCATATACTTTTTCTTTGGAAGACTGAGCTCTGCCTATTATGTGCTACATCATTAAATGAGGTTGAGCTGAGGGTGATGCTACCTTACCTGAGTGAAGATGAGTGTGCTAACATAAAGAGCTAAGGTAGCTTCTAATGTGTAATCTCCCAGGGTGCTGACACAATCCTATAAAACACATTGAAAACTTTGTGTGCCGTGGCAATGACAGACATTAAGTTGTCAGATGGGACAGGATTCTGGATGGATCTCCAAAGGATTTTAACTTCGTCTTCTAAACTGGGTTTGGATAAGGGTGATTTTGCACTTAGCAATGGGGGAACATGGCAGGAAAGCTGGACTTTACAATTAATCAATCAATCAGTGGTATTTATTGAGCACTTACTGTGTGTAGAGCACCATACTAAGCACTTGAGAGAGTACAATATAAGAGAGCTTATGGTCTAGATGGGGAGACGGACATTAAATTATGGATATGTACATAAGTGTGGTAGAGTTTAGGGTAGGGTGAATAAAGTGTGAGGACAATGTAGAAAGGAGTGGGAGAAGAGGAAATGAGGGCTTAGCCAGGGTATGCCTCTTAGAGGAGTTATGATTTCACATCTTTTTTTGGCTTGTAACTCAGAGGAGGATCACATATAGATCTAGCCCAAAGAGCAGAGGCAGCTCTGGGATGGAATGTGGAATATTCAAGACCCTGGGCGTGTTCCTGTGTTCGTGCTCAAGAGGGAAATGGGAAGGGCATATGTCTGCCCCCCACATTCATCAGAATGTCAGTCCTGCCAAGGATGCAGCTTAACAGGAATCATCAGCTTTGGGGCGCTTCCAGCTGCTGGAGTTTGTACTGTTACTCGAGCTTGGGGAAAGGCCTTCCCAGCATATTCTACATAATGTAAAAGGGACTTCTGGGGTAGGTAGCCCATATTATTTTCTGCTGAAAATTGAAATGCTGGAAAACTAGAACACCTATTCAATCAATCAGTATTATTGAGTGCCTAGGAATTTACTGTACTAAATACTTGAGAGAGTACAATTTAGTTAGTAGACATTACCCCTGCCCTTAAGGAGCTTACAGTTTAGCAAAGGAAACAGACACTAGCATAAATGAAAGATGACAAGAAATGATAGAGTATGTAAACATACCCACATGGGTGTTATTGGAGGTTGTGAGAGGTTTAGGTTGCACGGAAGTAATGAAGTGGAAGCTGGAGGGTATATAAACTGGGGACACTTTTAATGGGGGAATGAGCAGACATCAACTCAGAAGGGCTTTAAAGATGGAGAGAGCTGTTGTCTGTTGAATATGAAGGGCAAGGGTGCTCTAGGCAGTTGGGATGGTGTGAACAAGAGCTGTTGGCAGGAGAGTTGAGAACAAAGCTTATTGAGGAAGTTTGCTGGAAAGGAAATAAGTATGTGAGCAGGGGTGAAGCCGGAAAAGAGAATGGATCAATATGAGGGAGGAAACTGAACGTTTTACAGAAAATGGTCAGGAACTTCCACTTCATGCAGAGACCTATTACAGCTTGAAGGTGGCAGATTCAAAACAATCAAAGATTAACATGTCTTTTCAAAGTGAGAATTAAACTTGGGATTTGTTCCCACGTGAAGCTGTGCAGGTGAAAATACCAATAGGTTTCAAGAGGGATTTGAATAGATTCATGAAATGGCAGGTCAAATTGGGTTATTAATAATAATAATAATAATAATGTTGGTATTTGTTAAGCACTTACTACGTGCAGAGCACTGTTCTAAGCGCTGGGGTAGATACAAGGGAATGAGGTTGTCCCACGTAAGGCTCACAGTCTTCACCCCCATTTTACAGATGAGGGAACTGAGGCACAGAGAAGTGAAGTGACTTGCCCACAGTCACACAGCTGACAAAAGGCAGAGAAAGTAGAGGGGATTAGGTATGTAGAGGAAAAAATCAGGGGTAATAAATGGTCCATCTCTCACCATGAAGATGAATGTCCAGAAAGGCCACCCTAACACGGTTCCATCAAGTGCCATTGGTCTAACCCAGGAAAGGTACTGCTGAAGGTCTTATGTTCTCCCCGCCAGACATTCTCCAGTGAAGCAATATTCTATGAAACAAACATGTCAGAACAGACATAAGAATATAGATTTTTCCATGTCCAATCCTATAACCCTTGAAAGATTACTGTCTTAATAGAGCCACATATCTGTGATTATCTCTAGCCCCATCCTCACCCCAACCCCCACTGATATGTCCAGGTAGTTTGTTCTGCTTCCTGAAGATGATCCTCTTTTGGTCCTTTCTTGAGCCATACATCAAGAGTACCTAATGGTTTTTCTACCCTGAATAACTGTAGCATGGAACAGATGCCAGGATTTCCTCAAATTCCTGTATACTTTCCTCAGTTTCTTTGAAACGTAGATACTTTTCAACTCCACAAAGGGATTTTCATTTAATTGCATCCTACTTCACAAAGCTAGTCTGCCTATAACTATCTCGCCCTAACCTTTCTGGTCCTTGACTTTGTCTTCTTAGAGTCTCTATGGGAGGAAGTATCAAAGTAAATAGAGACCAATTAAGCAGTACAGGACATTTTATTTTTAGAAATATAATTTAGAGAGCCATATTAATGGCAGCAGGGTGAGTGTGCAATAGCCTGTCTGAAGGGAGGGCATCCACTCTTAATGGTGTTTCTCTCAATGCCATCTCTGAGCTGTGGGTTATTAGGTGCATAGGCCAGCTGGAGCCGACATTTTCCCAGCATTCTTTAGGCTGTATATGAAGTAAAAATAGATGAGGTCTCTCTTCAGTTCAAAGATGACCTCCAATTGGCCTGCCTCATATCAGGATGTATTTTCTAACGTGCAGTCATGAGTCACGAAGGTAGAGAGCTAGGTTTTCCAGGCAAACTCGACTTCACAGCAACAAAATAAAGAGTTGTATAATTTGGTGTCAGTGTGGTAGGGTACATCAGTTACCTGATGGGTGAGATAACACACCGGGGAAAAAAGAAACCCTGAATTTCAAAAGTGTAATTTTAATGTTCAGATTTTTGGTTTTGTTGTAATCGTTCAAAGTGGATCCTTGAATATGACATTGGTCTGACATCGATATTGCTGTTGTTCACATGTGTTAAGTGCCACTTTCTTAAATTGATTAATAAGCAAACTGATTAGCTCTCAAAATGAGAGATCTCTGGACCTTGTTGATGAGAGGACATGCCTGGTTTCTTTGTGATTCACCTTCTATCCCCTGCACATTTAACACAGGATTTGGCGATAGGCACCCCCAGGAGTAGTAAAACTGATAGGAAAGGGTTAACACATGTGGGCATGTACAATCCTTAGCCAAGTCCCCAAGTCAGCCACCCTACATCCTGAATATTGGACTCGATCTGACTTCTGACTGATTTTGCAAGGAATCAACAATAGCAGAGCTAGGTGTAGAGCAGAACAAACAACTCCAACATTTTCCTGTATATACACACTCTGTTGACTGTGTGTCCATCTATAGGAATCACTCCTCAATCTCAAGAAAACACCACTGGCTCACCTCTTAATTCCTTATGTTGAGAGGGAAAATGGGAAATTGAAGCTCTTGGAGACGTCCAAAATAAGCTTTTCAAAGGCAAGGATTATGTTTTTATTTCCTCTGTTGGTTCTCCAAGAACTTCTTAGTATACTGTACTGCATATAGTAAGCATTCAGTCAACTCTGTTGCTAGTGTTGGTCCAATTTCAACTTTGCCATCCCTTCTGCACTTGTTGATAAGTAGTAGAAGGAGGAGGAGAAAAAAGAGTAGCATTTGAGTGCCCTCTGAGTGCAATAGAAGTGCTTAGGAAATGAAAAGTATAAAAGTGACACATTCCCTAGTCACAAGGACCTTATACTCTAATGGGAGAAACAGAAATAAAATATTTAATAAACAGTAATCAGAATGAATAAGTGTATGTGCAATTAAATAAGTATATATAAATAGGTACTGAAGCTGGGTATAAGTAATATATGTGTTGGAGATGCCTAATTGGCTTATATGCATTGGAATGTTAGGAATTAATTGGGAAAGCTTTGTGAGAAGAGGTGGGATTTCAGGAGGGCTTTGAATATGGAGAGACCTTTGTTCTGTCAGATTTGGAGAGGAAAGGAGTTCCAAGTCAGAGAAGCAGCATGTGCAAGGGAACAGAGGCAAAGTTGAGAGTGAGATTCAGAGGGAAGTTTGGCTTGAAGGAACAAAGAGAGTGAGGTGGGGAATAGCTGGTGAAGATGTGTTGAGCTGCTGAAGAGACTTGAAGCCAATGGTGAGGAGTTCTCTGTTGGATGAGGAGTGTCTCAAAGAGGCAGTGGAAGGATTTGAGGTGTGGAGAGATATGTGACCAGTAATGTTCCAGTAAAATGATTTGTGCAGTAGCTTGCACTGTAGATTGGAGAGGGGAGAGATTGGAGGTGGGGAAACCAGTGAGGAGCCTGGATCAGGGTGGTGATTGTTGTTTAGGTGGAGAGGAATGGGAGGGTCCGGGAGATACTATGTCGAAGAATTGGGAGGATTTGGCAGTCGCCTGAATATGAGAACTGAATATGAGTTCTCATATTCATTGAATATGAGTCAGTGAAGGGTTTGTGATAGCATCGGGATGATGAGGTTCTGGGACAGGGAAGAAGAAGCATAGTTTAGTGCAAAGAGCACAGGCTTGAGAGTCAGAGGATGCAGGTTCTAATCCCGGCTCTGCCATTTGTTTGCTGTGTGACTTTGGGCAAGCCACTTAACTTCTCTGTGCCTCAGTTACCTCATCTGTAAAATGGGGATTAAGACTGTGAGCCCCACGAGGGGCAACCTGATTACCTTGTATCTACCCCAGTGCTTAAAACAGTTCTTGGCACATAGTAAGCGCTTAACAAATACCATAACAATAATAATAATAATAATCTTCCAGAATAAAAGTGAAAGATAATAATCACAACAATTATTGAGGCAATGCAAAATCTCCTTTGCGAGCATGATCTTAGCCAGATTCATTCTAGGGTGGTTTCTGAAGAACATGGTTGACCACATGCTCCCAGAATCACAATGTAGCTTTAGCCCAGAGGTTCACCCAGTGGACATGATCTTTGCAGGATGTCAGCTACAGGAGAAATGCGGGAAGCCACACCAAAATTCCACAAAGTTTTCATCGACCTTGCAGAAGCATTTGATACCATCAGCCATCCAGATTCTGGAAATTGCTTAATAAATTTGACTGATCTAAGAAGGTCATTAAGATCCTAAGACTGAGTGACATCAGCGTGGACAGTTGTACTAGAATTAATAGTGTTCTGTCAGTTCTACTCCCCACCAACAGTGGGATAAACAGTGAAATGTAGTAGGTCCAGTGCTGTTTAATTTATTTCATGCAGCCATGGTGAGGGATTCAACAAAAGACCTAGATAAAGGCATTAGAATTTGCTTCTGCTCCTCCAGAAAACTCTTCCATCTCAATAGTCTATGAGCATCGTCATAGTCACAGATGCACTTATTGAAGAACTGCTATATGCAGATGACTTTACCCTAGAGACACACACTCAAGAAGGCATGCAAATTATTGTAAACCACTTAGCCAGATCATCCAGGCACTTCGGACTGACGATATGTCTGAAGAAAATTGAAGAGTCAAACTCCACCAGGGACAGCTTCCACATCTCCAAAGATTCTTATCGGCAACAAAGAGGCAAATTCCATCACAGCAGCAAAGCACACAGTCGTAGAACACAATGACAGACAAGGATGAAGAAAAACACTTCAAGTCCAGCACATCCTTTGGAAGACTATCAGCAGAGTGTTGTGGCAGCATGGAATTAGGATTCAGACCAAACTGAAGCTTTACAGAACTTAATGCTGCACTATCCTCTCTATAATTGTGTCACATTTGACACACTGAGTAGTTCCCCCATCATCAAAGATATACTAAGGCCTGGGGAGAGTAAAAAGATGAGGCGTGATCCCTGACCACAAGGAGCATGTAGTCTACCCAAAGAGACAGATACTTATCTAAATTGTGGATAGATATGAGAGTAAGTGCAGAAGGGACTGTGGAAATATAGGTGTTTAGGTGAAATTTGGAGGCAGAGATCAGGTGGTAGTTGTAAGAGGGATGAGTCAAGGAAATTACCAAAATTGAGGCTTCAGAGATGGGGAGAATGGTGATGTTGTCAACCGTGATAGGAAAATGAGGCAGAGAAGAGGAACTGGGAAGGGGAAATATTTTAGAGGAGAGTGGGAATGAAGAGTTCAATTTTAAACATATTGAACATGAGGTGCTGGTAAGACATCCAGATGCCCCGGAGGGAGGAGAAAATGCAAGATTGCCAGGGAGGAGAAATGGAGAGAGGCTAGGCCTAGTGAAGTAGATTTCGAGGTCATCTGCATAGAGGTGGTAGCTCAAGTCTTAGGAGAGGATGAGCTCCCTAAGAGAGTGTGTGTGTGGAATTTGAAAAGAGAAGGGGACCCAGAACAAAACTTTGAGGTACACCTGCACTCAAAGTGCTTAAAGCCACTTAAAGCAACTGGTAAGAATCATTCAGAGATAAGAGTAGATAACAGGAAATGACTGTCAGAAAAAAAAATATTAAATAGTATTTCTAGAAGAAGGGAGTGATCCAGTCCATCAAAGGCAGCCAAGACCTTGAGGAAGATTAAGACAGAGTTGAGTTATTTGGTAAGAAGGTGGTCATTAGTAATCTTTCATAAGGTGGTTGCGATGGAGTGAAGGGGGAAGAAAACAGACTTGCAGAAGACCAAGAAGAGAGTTGGAGGAGAGAAGTGGAGGAAGTGGGTGTATACAGTCTGTTCTCTGAGTTTGAATTAGAATGGGCAGAGAGAGCTGGGGTGATAACTGGGGGATGCAGTGGGACTCAGAAAAGTGTTTTAGGATAGGGGAGACATGGGTGTATTTGAAGGTACAAAGGTAGGATCTATCAGAGTGAGAGACTGAAGATAGTGGTTGGAGGGGAAGAAGAGTGGGCTCAACATGCAATTAGAAAATGGGAAGGGATAGGGTTGGAGATGCAGGTGGAAGGAGTTAATTTTTAAAGCAGACAGATTTATGGGACATCAGCATCAAGTGGCAAGACAGGATGACAATCAAATCCTGGAATGAATTCAGTCACCCAGCATCCAAGCAAAACTTTCTCTTCATTTCAGCTTCTCTGAGGGGTGCACATGAGAAGAACTGATGACAGGCAGATAGCCAAATGTTCATTGTACGTGAACCGAAATAGAGCACCAGAAAACAAGAGGGAAGGTAGGAGCAGGAGCTGGAAGGATTCAGTTGACTACTGAATCAAATTCTCACTGACCTCTCTGCCTCCTGTGTCTCATACCTCCAGTCCATTTTTCACTCTACTGCCTGGATCATTTTTCTAAAAGCTGTTCAGTCCACATTTCCCTTCTCCAGAACCTCCAGTGGTTGCCCATCTACTTCCATATCAACCAGAAACTCCTTACCATCAGCTTTAAAGCACTTAATCTGTCTGCCCTCTCCTACCTCACCTCGCTGAACTCCTACTTCAACCCATCTCACACACTTTGTTCCTGCAACGCCAACCTACTCACTGTACATTTATCTCATCTAGTTCACCACCGGCCCCTTGGCCATGTCCTCCTTCTGGCCTGTAATTCCTTCCCTTTTAATACTGACAGACCACTACTCTCCCTACTTTTAAAACCCTCATAAAATCACATTTCCTCCAAGAGGCCTTTCCCAATTAACATCTCATTTCCCCTGTTGACCCTTCCTTCTGTGGATATATATCCCCCAGACACTTGATATTCACCCCAGAGCATCCCCACAACACTTATGTACATCTCCTCATAATCCAATATTTCCCCTATAAGTAATTTATTTTAATGTCTGTCTTCCCCTCTAGATTGTAAACTCTCTGTGGGCAGGGCTTATGTCTACCAACTTGATTGTATTTTGCTCTCCCAAGTGCTTAGTCAAATTCTCTGCACACAGTAAGCAATCAAAAAACACCATTGATTGATTGATTGAAAGTAGGAGGCTTTGGTGCTACTCCTTCATGGTGTTCAAGTCGTTTTTCCTGCCACCTACAAGGGTGTTCTGGACGCAGGTTGGTGGGTGCCCCTCTCCTCAGGAGGCCACAGCTGGGCAACTGGTGGGCTCAGTGGAGGCTAAGCTGGGATGCTGGGTTGTGCCATGCTGCTTTTAGGACAGGGGACATTGACAGAGGTCCCTGGTACTATCCTCTCCACGCTCTAGGGTATGAATATCTTTACTCTCCTTTTCAAGCCCCCAAGCCTAGATCCTATCCCATCTGCCCCGGGCCCAACAGGTGGCCAAGTGTTTCCCAGGACTGGAGTGAATGGCCTGGGGAACTAGCACTAGCCCCAGAGAGCGCTCCATGCTTTGTTGTGTGGGTGGCACAATGTGATGCCATGATATAGTGCGCCACATGGTGTGACCAGGTCACGTGAGTGGGATGGCACTCTGGGATCTTGTCTCAGGGGTCATGCATCCTGAGTTGGTATTGACTGATGCAATAATTTACTTATGATGTGGTCAGAGCTTGTACCAAAGCGTTGGCTGTTTGGATGGAGAGGAAGGGGCAGATCTGGGCATAGAACTGGGTGTAAATCAGAGAAGCAGCATGGCGGGGTGGATAGAGCACGGGCCTGGGAGTCAGAAGGTCATGGGTTCTGATCCCAGCTCTGCCCTTTGACCTTAGGCAAGTCACGTCACTCCTCTGTGCCTCGGTTACCTCATCTGTAAAATGAAGATTGAGATGGTGAGCCTCACATAGGACAGGGACTGTGTCCAACTCAATTTCCTTGTATCCACCTCTGTGCTTAGTACAGTGCCTTGCACATAGTGAGCACTGAATAAATACCATTATTATTATTATCTGGGAGATGTCAGGTAGGAAGAACCTGCCAAATTTGGCAGAAGGTTGTTTGTGAGAGTTGAAAGACAATGAGGAAAAGAGAAAGGCACTGAGGTTGTGAACTTCGGGAACAGGGAGGATGGCATGTACAGATTTCCTCCTATCCCCCATATTTGACTCACCATTTGATGGATACTCTAATGAAAGAGAAATGGACAAAGGTAGGGGAGAAGGAAGGAGAACAAGGAGAAACCTATAATAGGTTGCTGAATGATTGAGATGGTCAGTACCATCTAAATCCCGGTAAGATTGGTGGGCAAAACTCAGTGTGAGATGAAGAGGAGAGGAGAAGGAAGATGTACCATCAATGACAAGCCTTGGCCCTTGGTGGCTAGAACACAAAGGGCAAAAGTAAAGAAAGGAATAGCCCCCTTCTCTGTTTCTTATCTTATTCCCCCTTGCTGCACCCACATCAGAGATCTGAGCATTAAGCTGCCTTTACGTCAAAATGAGAAAATCTTAGAGCTAGCTGCTGGCTGATGCAGCTAGACCTGAAAAGTTCCTTTTGGAAAAGAATCTCACTTTTTAGTTTTGAACAAATGAGGATTTACAAGGTGCTAGGGTGAAGTTGTAGGGTTTGGGGCCAAAACAGTTTGAATTGATCTTTGTTCTTTCTAACAATTATATAGTGCTCTTGGCTACTTTCAGTCACACTGCTGGCTTCTTCTGCTTGTTATCCATTTGGTTCTAGACAAGCAGAACTGTTCAGCTACACGCTGGGGATGCCTGACCCAAACCCCATAGCTCTTCCTCTGACTGTTCAGGTGGGGAGTCTGGGGCAGGATCGAGGATGCTGAGAAGAAGCAGCAATCCCTACAAGGCTGGCCTGGGCAGTGGGAAGCAGTGACAACTGAAAAAATGAGATCTCATTTGTTACTCTGATTTCAGGATTGACGACTCATGTCTCTGGGCTTCAGGATTAAAGAAGCTTCCTCTCCAGTTAATCACAGTGAATTGTAAGCCAGCAGTCTAGCTTCTAGCCCCAAACACATCCCCCCGTGAGCCACACCAGACCGGTAGTAGACCAGGCCACGCAGAACCTGACTGCCCAGAGCAACGGCAGTAGGAGAAGGAGTTAAGTGGGCAGAAGAAGTGGGGTGTGACCGGAGCCAAATGATTCAGGCATTTAACAAGGAGTTTTAAATGTGTTTTCCATTAGCAGCATAGCTAATTTTTAAGGAGCAAGGAAAAAAAGTACTTGAATTAAATACCCAGCGCCTATAAAGGAATTACTGTTGCCCTTACAGAATTCAACAAGACTCAGAGCTTCCTGTTTTCCAAAGAACCCCACGGCCCCCTCTGGTTTGCCTTTTTCAACTGCAGGGCACTTCTGACATTGGAGTCATCCATCTTTTCCAAATGGCTGTCCAGGCAGATGCCCAAACAGCATTGGACAGAAGCATCTGAGCATCCCATCAAAGACCCTCTTGAAGCCCTGCTGGGGGCAGGCATTGATTAACTGAGAAACAAGATTTGGAGACTCTCCGATGTGGGAGGCCACCTGAATTTCCAGCGAGGTTTGCTTTGCCCCCTTTCCCCATGAAAATATCCTTCCACTGTGAAGGGTCCTGCCTGCTGAAACTTGAGGTGGAAAAAAAGAGTTATTAACCTGCCAACCACACTTTGACACATTTTTTCACACTCTTATTTGGGGCCCAAAGCTGGGATGAGAAGGAGCCAGGGAGGGCTTCTGCGTTACAGGCAAAGACTTCAAATAACGTCTTTTTCGTGTATTATCTTTTCCCCCAACCCCAAACGTTTGGGCTACAAAGTTGAGATAAAAATGACTGTGACACAAATAAAGTGTTCCTCACTAATTATCTCCCCTCAAAGAGCTGGGATGAGGCAGTTTGTTTAAAGAAGATCTCCCTTGCACGTAGTAATTGTTTTGTGTTTGAATCATGTACATATTCGATCGGAGCTGGTTTTCAAAAAATCACTCCAGTTACCCAACAATGAGTTCTGGGAGTGTGAAAGAGCATGAGAAATTCCTGTTGGAACTGTTCCCAACGGGCTGCATACATAAAAGTAGGGTTTGTTGAGGTTGGTGGGTTTTTTTTTTCCCCTCACTCTCTGTTCTGAGAAAGAAGCATACTAAGCTGGGGGAATGAAGTAGTGCCCATCACCTCTTCCATCCTGATTTCTGTCTCGTTTTCCCTTTCAGACCTACCAGCTTTCTCTAGCTTTCCCTCACTCCTCTCACTGTCCACAAAAGATTTCCAGCAGAGAGCAGCTGGTGCCTCGTTTTGGCTGCCTTCCCCAGATTCTGGGGCTTTCTCTGTAAATCAATGGCTGCTTATTTTCCCTGTACTGAGGTTTTTATGTGGGGACTGACATGGCCTCACCATACTGACCCATTCTGCTGAGCTATTTCCATTCAGATGTGCCTCTTTACAAATAGCGGAAATTAGTAGAGGGTCTGTGTCAAGCTGCTTGTCACATCTTGTTTTCAATCTGTTGAAATCAGGTTTATAGTGCCCTATTCAGAAGCCGAGACTCCTTTTGAAGCTGCACAATGCATTTCAGGAATTTCATCAGGCGATAAATGCAGAACTCCACATTGCTATTAAAAAATAATCAAAATGATTAGTCTTTTGAATTTTTTCAAGCAACGTATTTGCTTGAATTTGTTGTTTTAATTGCACGACATCACTTGCTTCTGGGTATTCATCACCCTAACATGTAAAGGTATTTGTAGTGGTTCTGTCAGTGTTACAGCTCGAATGTGTGAATGAGGCCTGATGATTTCACAGCAATGAGTGAATGAGTAATCAAAGTTTTGCAAGCCTAGACACAGCCCCCCTCAGATACCAGTGATCCTGAGTTCATTCAGTTCTATTGAACAGTTCATTCAATAGAAGATAGCTTAGGTTATCGTTTGTGCAGTGTTTAAATCCAACCACCCCTCTCCCCGCCCTGACCTCCCCTTTCTCTGATACGTTATGTTATGCTTAGTTATGTGATAACTCAGGGATTCATGGGATGAACCCATACCTGAAAATTCTTTAGAAACAGGTCAAATATGAAACAATGAAATACACTTAAATATTTCCCTATACTATCAATCAATCAGTGCCTCATTGGATAGAGCAACTCTCACAGAATCACATTTTGCATAAATATTTGATTTCTATAACTCAACCACTCCATCTCTTGCCATTTGCCGACGGGTATGGTGTTCAAGACATATTAGTGAAATCATCCAAGAAGTCAAAGGTGCCTTCATTAATAGCCTCTGTGTCCCGGGCATATAAAATATTGAGGATCACCTCCACTTTGTAGATCTTCGATTTGCTTTGGATCTTGGACACTGTCTTTTAACCTTCCAAAGGACATGCTGTCCTTCTTGATTGAATTTTCTACCTCTTTGTCGGACATGAACAACTAGAAGGTGTGCTGGCCAGGTAACAGCCTGGGCACATTCAGCTTATTCATGTTGATGTATATGCAAATGATTTCCAGCACTATGAACTTGCAGTAAGTCTGAAGAAAAAGAATATTAAATACTCTGGGAATTCCTGCACACTGCCAAAATTTTTCATCAGCATCACGGAACTTGATGCTGTAATCAAATTCTGCTACCTAAGTAGCATACTATCCAGCATTGCAGGGAGAGACAAAGAGGTAGAAAAAGAGATGTAAAATGTCAGCATGGCTTTTGGCAGACTGAATAGAGAGTGCGGCAACTGTGGGATATTAAGTTCCATTCCAAGGTGGTTATGGTGTCAACCTTCTATATGGCTGGGAGTCCTGAACCTATTGCAGAAGAAACATCCAGATTTATGGAGCAGTTTCACCAGTACCCCCCAGAAACTATACAGATTCTGGAACTCAGTCAGCACACCAGTACTGAAACAATGCTCACACTCAGTCTCAACTGACTCGCCCCAATGTACATCAGTACTTTTCACCCGCTATTCCTCAACTCGCTCTCTTCACTCCTCTCCAGCTCACCTGGCTGCACTTTGCTTTCAATTCTCCTACCTTCATTTCCCTTCCTATGCTGTTTCTTCCCCTGACCTGCAACCCCCCCTCTACAAATTCCACAGACCATGGACCATACCCCTTTAAAATCCCACCTCCTCCAACAAAGCTTCCCCAGTTCATTCCACGCATTCTGTCATACAAACCCACAAGCCATCTCCAGAACCTAGGTACTCATTCATGCCTTTCCTTTTTTTTAATGGTATTTGTTAATTTTTTAAGCACTTACCATATGTCAAGCACTGTTCTTAAGTGCTGGCGCAGATACAGCTGTGTGACTGTGGGCAAGTCACTTAACTTCTCTGTGCCTCAGTTACCTCATCTGTAAAATGAGGATTAACTGTGAGCCTCACATGGGACAACCTGATGACCCTGTATCTCCCCCAACGCTTAGAACAGTGCTCTGCACATAGTAAGCGCTTAACAAATACCAATATTAATTAATTAATTAATTAATTAATTAATTAATACAAGTTAATTAGGCCAGATATGGTACCTATCCCACCTGCGGCTCATAGTCAATTAAGAGGGCAAACAGATATTGAATTGCCATTTTGCAATTGAGGAAATTGAGGCACAGATCATTTAAGTGACTTGCCCAAAGTCATACACAAACACAAGGCAGAGGCGGCACTAGAACTCAGGTTCTCTGGCTTTATCTGCTTTATCTATTAAGCCATGCAGCTTCCCAATATTGAATAGTTTTATATATATGTTATTCATTTGTACATTCAATTACTTAGATTATGTTATTTACTTTCCTGTTTTCTACTTCCCAAACAGTAGAATATATCACACCCAGTGGGTGATCAACAGACCACAACTGTTGATGATAACAATTTTGGTATTTGTTAAGCGCTTACTATGTGCCAAGCACTGTTCTAAGCACTGGGTAGATACAAGGTAATCAGGTTGTCCCACGTGGGGCTCACAGTCTTCATCCCCATTTTCCAGATGAGGTAACTGAGGCACAGAGAAGTGAAGTGACTTGCCCAAAGTCACACAGCTGACAAGTGGCAGAGCCGGGATTAGAACCCATGATCTCTGACTCCCAAGCCCATGCTCTTTCCACTGAGCCATGCTGCTACTATTACTAGACCACCACAATAAATAATCCATCAACAAATAAGGAAGAAGCTCTTCGCCATTCTAGAAGTTCTGTACGGCTTCACAGTTCACCCCACCTGCAGTTTCTCACCTTTCCAGTCCATTCTTGACTTTGCTGCCCATTTTTCTACAACATCATTTTACGCATGTCTCCCCGTGCCTCAAAAACCTCAGATTGTTGCCAATTTCTCTCTACATCAGGAAGGGATGCCTGAAATCAGCTCTCTACCCCTTATACGTACTTGCTCCCCTCCTACTTCACTCCATCTCTCATGCTTTATTCCTCTCAAGCCAATCAACTCCCCCCACTGTGTTCTCTTCTCTCTAGCTACTGATCTCTTTGCTCAATCCCTCCCTTCTGCCTGGAACTCCCTCCCAGTTCACACCCAGCAGACCACTGCTCTCCCATCTTCACAGGCCTTCTGACATTGTATCCTCACTAGGAGGTCTTTCCTCATTGATCTGTCAATCTCCCACCCTATTTTCTCCCCTACAGTCACTTCAATACTTTCACCTAAGTAAGGACTTGGGTACTCAAGTCCTTTTACCTTCATAAAACTTAGGAACGTATCATTAAATTCTGTTTCTTCCTCCCACTTGTAATTTATGTTTGTGTAAGTCTCCCCGGCTTGATTGGACGATTCTTGAGAGAGGGGATCATGTCAACAAACTCTATTGTAATTTTCCAAGCGTTTAGTACAGTGCATCACTCAGAGCAAGAATTCAATAAATAGTATTGGCTGACAGGCATCGTTGACTACTGATGTACATATATATTTGATATACATATATGTGTGTGAATCAATCCATCAAGAGTATTTATTGAACACTTACTTTGTGCAGAGCACTGTATGAAGCACTTTGGGAGAGTACAATACCACTGTTAGACAAGATCCCTGTTCTCAAGGAGTTAAGAATTTAAATGCAGACACAATAATAATAATAATAATAATTGTGGTATTTGTTAAGCACTTACTATGTGCCAGGCACTATACTAAGCGCTGGGGTAGATTCAAACAAATCGGGTTGCATACAGTCCCTGTCCCACATGGGGCTCACAGTCCTAATCTCCATTTTACAGATGAGATCACTGAGGCCCAGAGAAGGGAAGTGACTTGCCCAAGGTCACACAGCAGACAAAGGGTAGAGCTGGGATGAGAATCCAGATCCTTTTGACTCTCAGGCCTGTGCTTTAGAGAGGGAGAGAGAGAAAGGGGAGAGAGAAAAAGAGAGAAATTGGAGGAGAGACAGAGGGTGAGAAATGGAGAGATAGACAGAAGGGAAGGAGAGAAGGGCAATTTGCAGGTTGGGTGGGTTCCCACTACAGTTTTCTTTCCTTTCTTGGATTTCCTCCAACCGTCAGCTCTCTTCTCCCATTTTACCTTCTCTGAATTGACTGGTCTGTTGGAGCACTTCTGCAGGATACAAATCCAAATGCAGGGGCAACACAGAAGGGAGTGGGAGTAGGGGAAATGAGGATTTAGTCAGGGAAGACCTCTTGGAGGCTATGTAGTTTTAATAAGGCTTTGAAGGTGGAGAGAGGGATCATCTGTCAGATATGAATGGGGAGGGAGTTTCAGGCCAGAGACAGGATGTGGGTGACAGATTGGCAGTGAGACAGAGAAAATCAAGGTATAGTGAGTAGGTTGGCATTAGAGGAGTGAAGTGAGCAGGCTGGCTTGTAGTAGTAAATCTGCAATGCCTGATAGGAGGGTGTAAGTTGACTGAACGCTTTAAAGCCAACGATAATGAGTTTCTGTTTAATGCAGAGGTGGATTGGCAACTACTGGAGGTTCTGGAGGAGGGGGACACTTGAACTGAACAGCTTTTTAAAGAAATGATCCAGACAGCAGAATGAAGTATGGATTGGAGTGGGGAAAGACAGTGGGCAGGGAGGTCAGTGAGGAGGCTGATGCAGTAGTCAAAGGCAGGATATGATGTGTTGCTGGGATCAATGTAGTAGCAGTTTGGATGGAAAGGAAAGTATGGATTTTAGCAATGTGGAGGTTGAACCAACAGGATATGGTGACAGATTCAATGTGTGGGCTGAATGAGATGAGTCAAGGAAAATATCAAGATTATGGGCTTGTGAGGCAGGGGGACTACAGTGATGGAAAAGTCAGGTGGAAGGCAGTGTTTGGATGGGATGATGAGTTCTGTTTTGGATATATTAAGGTTGAGGTGTTAGCAGGACATCCAAGTAGGGATGTCCTGAAAGCAGAAGGAAATTTGAGCCTGCAGAGAAGGAGAAAGATCAGGACTGGAGATATAGATTTGGGAATAATCCACATAGAGATGTTAGTTGAAGCTAAGGGAGTGAATGATTCTTCCAACTGAGTGAGTGTAGATGGAGACTAGAAGGTGATCCAGAACTGAGCCTCGAGAGACACACTCAGTTTGTGTGTGTGAGTCAGAGGAGGAGCCTGTAAAAGAACTGAGAATGAGTGGCCAGAGACATAGGAGGGGAACCAGGAGAGGAAAGTGTCACTGAAGCCAAGGTTGGATAATGTTTCCAGGACAAAGGGGTTGTCCTTAGTGTCAAAGGCATCTGAGGGGTCGCGGATGATTTGGAAGAAGTAGAGGCCATTGGATTTGGCCAGAAGAAGATCAAATGGTGACCTTTGAGAGGGAAGTTTCTATGGAATAAAGGGGGCAGAGGCCAGATTGGAGGGGGGGTGTCAAGGAGATAATTAGAGGAGGGAAGTGGCGTTAGTGGGTGTAGACAAATCACTAAGGAGTTTGGAGAGAAATGGACAGAGGGAGATGCAGCAATTACTGGAAGGAGCTGTGGGGGCAGGGAGAGATTTTTTTTAGGGACAGGGGAGACATGAACATATTTGAAAACAGTGGGGAAGAAGCCACTGGGGAGTGAACAGTTGAAGATAGTCATCAGGGAGGGAAGAAGCAGGAGCAAATGTTTTGATAAGGGGTGAAGAGATGGGGTCGGATGTGCAGGTGGAGGGGGTGGGATTTTGAGAGGAGGCGGGAAATCTCTTGAGACACTGCTGGGAAAGATGAAAATGTGAAGAAGGGTCAAGAAAAGGGAGGGACTGAAGAGGAGCAGGGAAGATTTTGGTGAGACCATACCTGAGGGCTTCAATTTTATCAATGAAGTATGTAGCCAGGTCATTGGAGCAAGAATGGTGGGACAGGGAGACAAGTGGTTTGATTAGAAAGTAACAAGCAGATATTACTGCCTTTCATTTTATAATCAAAGCATCAAAGTGCTAGCAAAAGAGAATGTTATCTCTCTCTTTCTAAGTGCTGCCTAGAAAGGAGCAAGGAGTCAAAGAGAAAGAATGGACTTAGAGCAGTTCTCCTCAGTCCTATTCTGAACAGCATAGCTACACCTAGGCAGACTCTTACTTGAGAGGAAGAGAAATATGTGTCTTTCCGTACTCTGGCATTCTCAGCTAGCCATCAGTTATTTACCACCTGGCCTCTCTCACCCTTCCCTCCCTCCCTCTTTAAATTCTCCTTCCCCTACCACCACTTTAAATTTTGCCCATTTCCTTATGACTTCCACCCACCTCCCAAACCCCCAGATTCCAGAATCTACTCCCCTAGCCCCACTCTCCCCGACCTGCTTTTAGTTTTTATCTGCTCAAAGGGAGTATGGAGGGGGATGGAATGGAAGAGGCCATTAAGCAGGGTGCGGGTGGGTTTACCTGGTTACCAGCTAGAGATATAGTCATCTATGCAATTGTGGATTCTTCTGTATATGTTGCCTGTCATTCCCTTAATAGAGACTAAATTTCATTGAGGTTTTTTTTTTAATCATGAGAGATTAAAAAGAATGACTGCTTTGCCTTTTGAGTTCAGGGTTTCTAGGTTCTGTGTGCATGGGATTAAAATAAAATTAATAATTATGGCATTCATTAAGTGCTTATTATGTGTCAAGCACTGGAGTAGAGAAGCAGCGTGGCTCAGTGGAAAGAACACAGGTATGGGAGTCAGAGGTCATGTGTTCTAATCCCAGCTCTGCTGCTTGTCAGCTGTGTGACTTTGGGCAAGTCACTTAACTTCTCTGTGCCTCAGTTACCTCATCTGTAAAATGGAGATTAAGACTGTGAGTCCCATGTGGGACAACTTGATTACCTTGTATCCCCCCCAGCGCTTAGAATTGTGCTTGGCACATAGTAAAGGCTTAATAAATGTCATCATTATTATTATTATTGTTATTATTATGCAAGGTCATTACTTAAGACACAGCCCCACTCTCACATGGGCCTCACTGTAAAGTAGGAGGGAGTAGGATTTAAGCCCTATTTTACAGATTAGGAAACGGAAGTACAGCCAAGTTAAGTGACTTTCCCAAGGTCACCCAGAGGAAAAGGGGTGGAGCTGGGAGCAGAACTCAGGTCCTCTGAGTCCCAGGGCCATGTTCTTTCCTCTGTGTCACAACTATCATATGACTTCCTGTCTGTGAGCACAAATATGGCACTTGCCAGACTCTGGGCCTGTTCCTACCCTCTCCCAGTCACTGTCTCTCAATTATCCTGCTCTCCCAAAAGTCCCTGTCCCATCCCCTGCTCCTCCTGTACTCAGCCTCTCTGCCTAGGCCTAGTTCTTCTTTCCTCAACTGCTTTGTTGGCCCCAGACTCTCAGGTTTCTGGCCATATACCTCCCTGGATCCCTCGTCCTCTTTCTGTTGTTCTTCCTCCTTTTTTTGTCCTGTCCCCGTCACTGTTCGAGTTCCTGACACTCTTCTTCCTGTCCCTGAAATTACCCGGCCAACCAAGCTAATCACCACCTGAGAGTTTTCATTCATGGTAACTAATTAGTATAATTATACAATATGATTATATCATATGATATATTATATTACATATATGAGATACATATTAATCAACTCAGAGAAAATGATATAATATACCATATTATGATTTTATGTGATATAATTATCTCCAATCTGATCATCTTGTGTCCACCTAGTGCTTAGAAAAGTGCTTGACATATACAAGCATTGAATAAATAACATGACTATATAGAGAGATATATTTGATATGTACATATATATGTAATTTGTTTTACTGCCTTTCTCCTCCTGTAGACTAAATGTAAGGTCATTGTGGGCAGGGATCATGTCTACCAACTCTATTATATTGCACTTCCTCAAGATCTTTTTACAGTTCTCTGCACACTGAAAGCGCTCAATAAATGCCATTGATTGATTAATGTGTGGCTCAGTGGAAAGAGCACGGGCTCGGGAGTCAGCGGTCATGGGTTCTAATCCCGGCTCTGCCACTTGTCAGCTGTGTGACTGTGAGAAGTCACTTAACTTCTCCGTGCCTCAGTTACCTCATCTGTAAAATGGGGATTAAGACTGTGAGCCTCACATGGGACAACCTGATTACCCTGTATCTACACCAGTGCTTAGAACAGTGCTCTGTAGAGAAAAATATACATATATGCAGAGAAATAAATGAATCACAGTATTTATTGAGCACTTACCTTGTGAAGAGCACTGTATGAAGCACTTTAGGAGAGTATACTACAGTTGGTAGACATGATCACTGCCCGGGAGGAGTTAATTTAACTGAGAAGACAGACAATAAAATAAATTTCAGGTAAGGGGAAGCTATATTTGTAACTCTGCTTTGATTCAAATATATTGCCTGCGATAGCACCTGTGATTTCATGAATATGTGCAGATGTGCCTGGAAAATCAATGTGTGAAATGCACATATCCATATCCAGCAGCTGTCCATTTACACACCCAGACACATTCATTCACTTGACCTGATAAAATGAGCAGTTCATATTTTTATTTGGGTAAATGTAAAATAAGGAAAGAACATGTCATTCATTTTAATGAGGAAAGTGAGAAATGTCAGAAATTCAAAGTGGGTATGAGGAATAAAATTGTAGAAACCTTCAAGTCATTTCTGGGAAAATCAGAAAGTGAGAAAAAAGATAAAGAGAATGGAACTCCTTAACTAAAATATTCTAATAATAATATGGTATTTGCATAGCACTGACTATGTGCTTAGTCCTGAGGTAAATACAAGCTAATCAGATCAGACACAATTCCTGTCCCCAAATGGAAATACAACCAGGTAGGCCAATCAGCTGTCTTATCCCCATTTTCCAGATAGGGAAACTGAGGCTCAGAAAGGTTAAGTGATCTGACCCACGTCACACAGCAGGCCAGTGGCAAAGCTGGAACTGGAACCTTAGTCTTTTTAGTGTCCATCCCATGTTTTTTCCAGTATGCCATACCACCTCCCTTAAAATACAATATTAAAATCCCCCCCGAATAATAAACTTCGTTCAATCATTCAATCGCATTTATTGAGCAATTACTGTGTTCCGAGCAGTGTACTAAGCGCTTGGGAGAGTACAATATAAAAACAGACACACATTTCCTGCCCACAACAAGCTTACAGTTGTGTGCAGAACTTAAATGAAACAGCTCTGACAGTCATCATCCTCCATTCATCTTCTTGAAAGAAGAATATTATGGAAGGGCTCGGAAATGAAATAAATATCCAGCATACAGATTTCCTTACTGACCACAGGGACTAGGTTTCTAAATGTCCCACTGGTTGGCAAACTGTCATTGTTAAGACGACAAACCCACAGGACAAATGGGATTAGAGACTTGGTAGTTTTTGTCAGCTTGGATAAATGAAGAGAAGGCTTGTTTTGGTCAATACCAATCATTCTAAGTCTTTGCTAAGCATTATAAATAGAATACTCAAAGAATGTACAGCGTAAAAAACCTCTTGTTATGCTATGAATGCATACTGTTCTAGAAAAACTGATACAAATTCACTATCAAATAAGTTAACTTCCTGGCTCTCGTCACAAATTGCTCCCTAATCTTTCCCTTAGAGATCAGAACTAAGGGCAGAAAACTCCCAAGTCACAATGAAAGCAGGAGAAAAACACAGAGCGCTACAACTGGATCCTATTGGCCTGAAGTGAAACGGGAAACTGAGTGTGATGTGTTTAGCCTCTGCTTTGTTACCTGGGCCTCTCAGTGTAGGTGTCACAGGCAGTCAGAGAGTGTCCAGATGACTTGGGTAACCACATGCAGCCAGAGAAAAGCGTGGTTATACAAAACTCTATACCATGGTAGCTATATCAGTTTAACGACTACTACGTTTCGATATTTAAAAGTGCAATTGGAAAAACCATGGGTTCTAGAGAAAAATTTTGCACATTCAATATTGCCACCAAATCTTGTTCGTTCTATCTTCACATCTCTAGGATCCACCCCCAATCCGCTCCATCCAAATTGCTACCTATCTGGTCCAAACACTTCTTCTGTGGTTTTAATGCTATTTGTTAAGCACTTACTATGTGCCAGGCACTGTGCTGGAGTGCTGGAGTAGATACAAAGTTAATCAGGTTGGTCACAGTCTATGTTCCACATGGGGTTCAGAGTCTTAATCCCCATTTTATGAATGAGGTAACTGAGGCACACAGAAGTTAGGTGACTTGCCCAAGGTCACAGAGCAGACAAGTGGTGGAGCTGGGAGTAGAACCCAGGTCCTCTGCCTCCCAGGCCTGTGCTCTTCCCCAGGCCCAGGCCAAGCTGCTTCTCACTTATCATATCCCTCCTCAACTACTGCATCGACGCCCCGTTGACACCCTTCCCCTCACTCTGTCCCCTCTCCAGTCTATTGTTCACTTAGATGCACATATCTTTTTTCTAAAACACTATTTTGCACACATCTTCCCACTCCTCAATACTTCTAATGGTTGCCCATCCATCTCCGCATAAAACAGAAACTCCTCACTGTCGGCTTTAAGGCAATCAATCAGCTCTTCCCATTCTACCTAACCTCGCTCATCTCCTACTACAACCCAGGCCATACACTTCGCTCCTCTAACATCAACCTACTCGCTGTACCTCAATCTCATCTATCACCCTGCTGACCTCTTGTTCTCAACCTCGCTCCTGCTTGGAAATCTCTTGCCCTTCATAGTTGACAGACCATAACTCTCCTGCCTTCAAAGCCCTACTACAATCATATGTCCTCCAGGAAGTCTTCCCTGACTAACCTCTCATCACCCCACCCTTTTCTCCCTCCCTTCTTCAACACTTATGCACTTAAGTCTGTATCTCCTAAGCAGTTTGATACTGACCCCGCCACTACAGAATTTTTGCTTGTATCTATGTACACTGCTTTCTCCCAATCTTGAATTCATTTCAATGTCTATCTAATCAGCTAGATGGTAAGTTCCTCGAGGGCAGGGATCATGTCTACCAATGCTAGTGTACCCTCCAAAGAGCTTAGTACAGTGCTCTGCACACAGTAAGTGCACAAAGAATGCCTTTAATTGATTGACTGATTAATCATAAGAATATGAACTGCTGGTTTCACCGAAAGACTGTGTTTCATTTTTCTGGCACCCAAGAGCTTGCATTTTGTTTCCTAGGCACACTAAAAACCCAACTGCTTTGAAAAATCATCTGTTTGGATTCATGGGACTTGTTTTGTTTTATGACAGGCCCACCTAATCCATTGGTTGTTATGAGCACGACTCAAGCTAAATGTTCATGGGGTATTTGTGGAAAATGTTGACAGAGACGGCAGAAGTCAGCAAGAGGTCTGATTCTTATTTAGTGTTTCCTCAGCAAACATAAATAATCTTCTACTCCCCTGTCATGCCCACATATGTAAGGATAGGAAGAAGCAGCCACATCAGGGGATTGGAACTCACCATATTTTCTGCTATTTAAATATTTGTCAAGTCCGATTGCATTTCCACAGAGTTGCTTTCATAAATAAATCTGCATGTGGGAGGTTGGACAAGTAGCCATAGACATCTCAGAACTAAACTAATTTGGCATTTTTTCATAAAACCTCCTTGTAGCCTTAGTATTGCAAATCCATGGAAGGTGATATTAATTGCACCAAATAATAAAGCAAGAAATACACATTTAATTTGATTTCATTTACAATTACTAGCTGGGACTAGAGTCAGAAGATCAATGAGGTCAGCAAGCATTCCATTATCTCATTCATTTCTTCATATCATACATCAAATACATCGCAATTGAAGATAGAAAAGCAGTATTATTACTGATAACTGTTTAACTGAGAAAGGAATTGGGCAGATACCTCTTTCAAGCCTCTCGAACCCTAACACCTCAACTCAATACATACGTTTCAGATGATAATGGAAACACATATCCAGTCAATCAATCGATTGCATTTATTTAGTGCTTACTATGTGCAGAGCACTGTACTAAGTGCTTGGGAGAGTATAATACAACAGAATTATCAGACACATCGGAGAAGCTTCCGATTTGAACTGGCTCCCACATTTTCTAAGTATGGCACAGCCATGAACAATCGGGAGGCAGCTGCAGAAGATAGAGTAGCCTAGAAATTAGGAAGCTGTTCTAGAATGGTATCTTCGGGAATATCATGTCCTCAAGTGGAGAAATGAAAACAGCACCAGGGCAGTAAGGATGATCTTTACATACTGAGGGGAAGCCGCTTGACTCAGTGGAAAGAGCATGAGCCTGGGAGTCAGAAGAACTGGGTTCTAATCTGGACTCTGCCAATTGTCTACTATGTGACCTTGGGAAAGCTACTTAACTTCATGTTGCCTGAGTTTCCTCATCTGTAAAATGGACATTCAATACCTATTTGCCCTCCAACTTGGGCCGTGAGCCCCATGTGGGAGAGGGATTCTATAGGACCTAATTATCTTGTATCTACTTCAGCACTTGTTACGTAGTAGGCCTTTAACAAATACCATTGTTATTATTACACATGACATGGAAATAATTGTTAGCCAATCATTTGTCTAATCAGCCTGACCTACCCACACCGATAAAAATCTCGCCATCGATAACATCATTACAAACCCCAAAGATGCTTCTGTCACACACACACACACACACACACACACACACACACACATTTATTCCCTCTCCTCTCTTTTTCTTAAAATTCTAAATGACATGAAAGCAAACTAGAAGGACTATTGCACTGAAGAGCTCATTTTCCCATCCTTGAAAGGAGAGTAAAAATTACAGAATAATGAACAACCAAATACAGTACCAGAATCAACACGTATGCTTGATTGTTTTTAGATCATCGGTGACATGAATTTAAATAGGTCTTTCTGGTTGAACCGTTGCATTTGTGATTCTGATAACAACTTGAAGTTCCCTCTGGAGGGTTGTGGACTTAGTTCCTTGTCCGATATATGCTCAAATGTGTCTTCCAGGTCAAAATATTGACCTGATTTTTGAATGGGCTGTCAGTCTGAGCAGTCATCTTTAAGGCTATGTCAAACACATACAGATTCCATGAGACATTACTACCTGATTATTCTTTAAAATTATACTGATTGTCAGAGAAGTAACTGAAGTACCTTGAAGTAGAAATAACTGCTTTGGATTCTGAGTTGGTTTTAAAGTTATATTACAGGTTTGATTTGTAATGTCTAGTGAAGATTCTAGGTTGCATGATTCAAATGAACTCATAAGTAGAGGGAAATATACAAAAAGCAGTGCTAGATTTCTTAAAAGATAACTTTTTCCACAAAAGGTAATCAGTGGGAAGTGGAGGTGATAATCTAAGAATCTTCTACCACTTACATAATGCTGCACAATCACACATGCTGTATAACATACCATTATTATCCTGAAGTTTGGAATTCTATGATTTTTTCTATTGCTGATGGTTATACCTGATTCAATAAAACCTATTATTTCATACACCATGATAAGCATCATAAATGGCACCTTACTTGCTGCGTTATGGATTTCATGTATTCATATGCACATGTAATATATGAATCTGTATTAGGAGATGGTGAGATCTTCTGCCCTTCTATGGGTTTGGCAGGAAAGAACACTGCATGAACTATATTCTATATACTATAGAAGCAGTGTGGCTCAGTGGAAAGAGCACAGGCTTGGGAATCAGAGGTCATGACTTCTAATCCCAACTCGGTCACTTGTCAGCTGTGTGACCTTGGGCAAGTCACTTAACTTCTCTGGGCCCCAGTTCCCTCATCTGTAAAATGGGGATGAAGACTGTAAGCTCCATGTGGGACAATCTGATCACCTTGTATCCCCCCAGCACTTAGAACAGTGCTTTGCACATAGTAAGAGCTTAACAAATGCCATTATTATATTCCATTCCACATGATATATGTGTTTAAAACTATATCTTAAGAAGTAAGTTGAAAGTGGTGGGGTGGAAGGTACACACAAAACAGAAAGGTCAGAACCATGAGGCTCAATGTCTCTTACTCTCTCAGACTCTCTCAAACGCCTAGTTAAACAGGCCCCGTGTATGGTGGGGGTTCAATAAATACTATCAACTAATTGAGTCAAAGATTCAAGAATTTTTCCATTCCGTATTTACTGTGGAAGATAAAGATGTTGGAGATATCCCCACGCCAAAATAGAATTTTGTAGCAAATCAGTCAGAAGCAATAGAGCAGATTGGAGTGACCACACAGGATGTGTAAGACCAAATTGATAACTAGATATAAACAAATCATCAGGATGTTGGTGGCATCTACCAAGAGTTCTAATGGAACTCAGAAGGGACTTATTGGAATTCCTGGCAGAGTGTACTGTTACAAATGATCTCCATTCCAGAGGCCTAATGGAATTCCCATCTATGAGTTGGGTTCCAGAGATGATCCTGGGAATTACAGACATGTGAATCCAACTTCTATACCTGGCGAGATAGTAGATCTATAATTAAGCTTCAGACTAGTGGGCACCTAGGAAAACCAACTTGTTGGAGGGAAATGACATCTTCTTTCAGGGAAAAGTGTGCCTCACTAGTGTGCCAAGTTCTCTGAAGGGGTTGAGAAATCTGTGGAGAGAGGGGACTGAAGGATAAAATTTACCTACATTTTTAATTGACCATTCTTAACAAGAATTTGAAAATAATTGAGTGCTCCTCGAACCAGAAGGAACGTCTGCCAAAGCCATAGAAATCTGGCTCAAAGAAAAAAAAAGGGTAGGAATGAATGGCCACTTCTCATTATGGAGAAGTAGAAATAGAGGTGTACCCCAGAGATCGGTTCTAGCACCAGCTATGTTTAACATGTTGGTAAGTTACCAGAAGAATTAGTGAGCAGTGAAATCTCCCAGTTTGCTAGTGATATTTGACTCTTCTGGAGGTGAGATGCCATAAAGATGGGGACAAGCTACAAGAAAGCCTCATCAAGCTGAGTGGGCAGAAAAATTGAAGATGAGATTCAGTGTGAGGAAGTGTAAGGCAGTGCACCAGGGGTAAAATAATCCAAATTACAAGGACATGATGATGATGACTTCAGAGCTCTCAGTCACAGCTCAGGAAATAGATCTGGAGTTATTGATGACTATTCTATTAAGTCATCTGTTCAACATGTGGCCACAGCCAAAAGGAAAAACGGAATGTTGAGCAACGCCAGAAAAGAGAAAAGAAAAGGCATAGTTTTGTCATTACACAAAGCCAAGGAATGGCTGGAATACTGCAGGCAATTATGATCACCACATCTTAAGAAGGATATACAAGAGCTGGAGAAGATACCAAGTGCAACCAAGATGATTAGAGGGATGGAGAAGCTTCCTTATAAGAGTCAACTAAAAAGATTAGGAGTCTTCAGGAGGTGAACATGAAAGCTGAGGGACCTGATTGAAGTTTTCAAAATCAAGATGGATATGAAGATTTTACCAAATCCCACACCACAAGGACAAAGAGGCACCCATTGAAACTTCAAAGTAGTAGGTTCCAAACAAATGAAACAAAGCATTTTTTTCACCCAAAAAGGTAGCCATTCTGAATTAGTTTCCCCAGTAAGTTGTGTGGCCTATAAATATCATTAGGCTCAAGAGGGGTTGGATACATAAACAATAATAATGATGATAACTGTGGTATTTGTTAAGGGCTTACTATGTGCAGAGCACTGTTCTAAGCACTGGGGTGGAAACAAGCAAATCAGGTTGGACACAGTCCCTGGTCCACATGGGGCTCACAGTCTCAATCCCCATTTTACAGATGAGATAACAGGCACAGAGAGATTAAGTGAATTGCCCAAGGTCACACAGCAGACGAGTGGTGGAGTCAGTATTAGAACCAGTGACCTTCTGATGCCCAGGCCCATGCTCTATCCAGTACACCATGCTGCTGGAGAAAAAGTGATGCATGGGGCGGGGGGGGATAGGAAAATTAGGTGATCTATCCCTGCCCATTGTCTACAGTAACCACTGTTGTGGCTATGGGTATAGAGTGGACTTTGAATCATGAGGGGTCTGAAATGTTGCTTGTTTAGCCACAGCCTGCTACTGACTTTTGTTTTCATTTTGCATACTGTATGTTTGTCATTGTCTCTTATGCTGTTTTAGTGTTTGGTGTTCAGTCTTTAGTGTTTGGAGAAGTGGGTTGGCTCAGTGAAAAGAGCATGGGCATGGGAGTCAGAGGACATGAGTTCTAATGCCGGGTCCATCGCTTATCAGCTGTGTGACTTCAGGCAAGTCACTTAACTTCTCTGTGCCTCAGTTCCCTCATCTGTAAAATGGGGATTAAGACTGTGAGCCCCATATGGGACAACCTGATCACCTTTATTGCCCCCACTGCTTAGAACAGTGCTTTGCACATAGTAAGCGCTTAACAAATACCATCATTATTATTAGTGTCTTTTAGTTGCATTGCTCCGTATGTGTCTGTCTCCAGTCTTCTCCCTCACCTATATTCACAGATTGGAAATCCCTCAAGGGGCAGAGTCTGTGTCTAATTCCCACCTGTGCACTCTTTCCTAGAGCTTAGTAGAGTGTTCTGTGCATACTAAGTTCTTAATCAATACTAATATTAATACTATTTCTCCTATGAATGATCTTATCAAGGCAGGCAATCACCACTTGAATCTTCCAAATATCTTATTGTCACTGTCTTAGGCTGGATAGACCATCGGTCTGACCCAAGCAATGGCGCTGCTCCTGATTTTAAATTCTTATCATAATCATAATTATGGTATCCGTTAAGCACTCACTATGTGCCAGGCACTGAACCAAGCGTTGGATCCATATGGCTTTTGCCAGGCAAATGTGGTTGACGCTTGTAATGCCTGCCACTGTGTTCCAGCAAACCTCGTTGGTATCTCAATTTTTTAATAATCCCACTCCTGATTGTTGTACACATGTCTCTTCTGCTTGTCAACTCCCCACAATCTGCTGCTATACCACACTGTTTGAGACCGGGCTTCACTATTTTATTAAGATGCTTATTCGGCCCTGTTTCAAACTTCATACTAAACTAAAAGTTGATGAATCTGTAGTAGTGCCTAACCTTCTATATGGCTATGAGATCTGTACCTACTACAGAAGACACATGAGCTCCTGGATCAGTTTCTCCAGCACCACCTCTGTACCCTGTTCGACAACATATTGCCAATAAGATGACCAACAGAGAGGTCTTGGAAAGCAGACAGCTTACCAGCACTGAAGCAATATTCAAAGTAAAACAGCTCTGCTGGAGAAGAATGAATGATAGCTGTAACCTTCAGATTGTGAACCCCATGTGGGACAGGAACTGTGTCCTATCTGCTTAAATTGCATACAACCCCCACTGCTTAGCATAGTGAGTGACACATAGTAAGCACTTAACAAATATCATGATTAGCATTTTTTATTATTATTATTGTTATTAGTAGTAGTGATCGTCATAGTAGTTCCTCTCCTTTAATCCCCTCCTCCCCTTTCCTCACCACCCACCCCCATCACAATGGAACCAGGACCTTCTAATTCCAGGAGTCTTGCACTGGATTTTGCCTGATCAAAGATCCTCTGAGAATTTTCAGCCCCGGACAATTCAGTCATCATTAAAACCAGATCTTTGGAGAGTGTGTTAAAGCTCTTTGCTGACTCTATAATGCAGCTCCTAGTCATTATTACACCTTTTTGTATGCCCACCAGGGCACTGTAAGCAGTATTTTCTGATTTTCTGGATGACTTTCTTAGGGACTTTCAATGATGCTTGTAGCTTGTTGAGCTGGAAGAATTTTCTGGTAAAACAGAAGTATACTGTGATTCCATCCTCCAGATCTCTTGATGTATGCATGACCATGGCCACTTAGAATAGTTTAAACAGGACTAGACCTACCACACAGCCCAGCTTCACACTTCACACTGATGGTGATGGGGAAGGGATCAATAGGAAGAGTGACAGGACTATCATGGGAGTAGCCTAATGATCGTGGGGAACTTCTCAGAGAAGCCACATTTGCATAGTAGCTGCCAGAGTCCTTGTCTACTGAAGGCGTCAAATGATTTTATAATGTCTTTGTAAGCTTTATCAGGTATGCCGTATACCTAGACCTTAGAACAGCATTTGCTGCCTTGAACAGATCTGGGTCCTGGCAGCCACGCTTCTCCCCTCTCAATTTTGCCACAAAGATCACGTCTGTCATTCTGTTTCTTGGTCAAAGTCCCACTGCGATTTGGGTAGCGTATGGTTAACTATCCCCTTCAGTAACTTGCCCAGGATTCTGGCTAGAACCCGGCCGGCCACGGAGAGCAGTGAAATACCTCAGTAGTTTCCACGGTCGGCTCTCTCAACTGAGGTATTATTCACACGCACAGCCGATTTTGTTGAATTATGAGATATGAACAACAGAAGTTATTGACCCATCTTTTCAGCCCCTGGGTCCGCCTGGGAACAGCTGAATCGGACAGCTACATTGCCATCTGTGAAGCCAGCCAAAAACGCTCAGGCGATTGTCATGATTCTTACTTGACCTTCTATTTCTTGGCATCTCTAAACATCCGATAAAGAGGCACCTGCATCTGCTCCTCAAATTCCGGGTAGACTGCAGGCTTGCTACTAGCAAGGTGAGAAAATGAAAACAGAGCTGACAAAGAGGCTGCCATGCACCCATTTAATTTCCCTTCCCTGAGAAAAGAATGTACCTACATAAACCACACAACTAAAAATGTTATCAACGGCAGCACCACTGGCATCTTGATCCCTGATGGGCCTTATTATTTCATAGCCCGAGCAGAAGTGAGAAATGAAATAGCATCAAATATTTTTCTTTACTGGAATTCCTTCGGGTTATATTCCTATAGTATTTATCGAATCAAAATAGCATTTTTCAACAACTCCTTTGTGGATAACTGCATTTCGACTCATATAGTGTTGATGCTATCAGAGCAGAACTGGGGAAAATGAAAGAGGGGGAGGGAGGATGAAGTAGAGTACTGAATTTTGTATTTTCCAAGCAAGCCTCTTAGCGTTCATCCTGAAATCAAATCACTGTTTTAGTCAAAGGCTGAAATGGGCAGTGGCAGGAGATATCAATCTTATATATTGTAGCATCCCACCGTTACATTTTTGCCCTTGCCTGGAACGGAATGCAAGAGAGCAAGACGGTTTGAGACCAGCCAGGCACCCCTGGAAACAGGAGGAAACAGGGAAACACAACTTGTAGGTAGATGAGATTTTATGGCTTTCCCAGCATGCTCGTTAGAAATGAAACCCTGGACAGGCTTTTAGTAGATTCAAGGCTGCCAGCTCTGCTCTGGGAGATCACCAACAAGTCTCTTCTCCACAAAGAAGAGATGCTACCAGATGCCGCACAGCGATTTGGGTAATAGCTCTTTGGACATGAGGTGAGATGATATTTATTACCCTGGCCCTTGGCTTGAGTATTTAAATACTCAGTGCTGAGCAAAATGACAAAGATTCCCTCTTGTTAATTTGCACATTCCCTTAGAAACTATATTTCCCTGGCTTCAGGTTCCCGTGGATTACCAAAGGGGTTTTGAGACGAGTCGTTTTTCACAGCATCAAATCATTGCAGATTAGATTTAGGAATGGATGAAAGAGTTCTTTGTTGAAGAAAAGGTAACGTGTTTGGAACAAGTGACATCTCAACTAGTTATATATGGAAGAGAGCTTTAGGTCATAAAAAACAAAATACCAAATGGAGACCAAACCTAGCCTCTAGGAGAAATGAGTCAAGCTCGAATTCTTGAAAATTAATATGACAATACGGCCCTTGAACTACAACGATGTCATTAACTGGAATCGTTTCACATACTGTAGATCAGTGCATCAAAACCAGATATATTCACTTCAAATCCTAGAAGCAGGAAATGGAAAACAGATACCCGGGATCGGACCATCCACCACGGGTCTGACCTCGCAGTGGGATTCAGTAAATTGTTTGCCTAGATGACCTCTTAAGCAAATCTGATGAGCATCCTTTGTCCCCAGGACCAGAAACTGACAAGGACACAATGGTGAAATCCAGACAAGACATCTCTATGATAGCGAAGTACCTTGCTCAGAGAGCACACCAGTCCTGCTGGATCAATAGCCCAGCTGAATTCCTCAACTTGATCCTTCATCCACTTGTTTTGCAGGAGACCCTGGGTTACTTTCACCATGGTCAGTTCTCGCCAACAATTGTGAGTCAGCACAGATGCATTCTCAGGACCTGAGCCATCACACTCTGGCAAACAGAAAGAACTAAGTCATAATGAGCAACAGATCAATCACTCAAGTACACAGAAGTGGAGAAAACAATTTGTGCTGATGGGTGGCTCCTGGTGAATGGCTTTGTTTACTGAGGTCTGGACTAGACTCTTTTGGAAATGAATCCCCTAAGCTCTTAGCAAACAGAGACTTAGGGAACAAAGCAAACTATCACCGGATCAAGTGGCATTAGGGATCCAACTAATTGTAAAGAGGTTATGGTGGGAGAAATTTATAACCTGGAAGCAGGGAACTACCCAGCTCTGAAGACACTTGTTCCTGCCACCTTTTCCAGCAACTGCAGACTGTTCTCTAAGCAAATGAAGACAGACGGGCACAGCAACCTGGGGTTTTAATTCAAGCTAAATGAAGTTCTCCCTGCCCCTCTGCTATTCCCCACCTTGAGGGAGGATTTCCAATCAAATCAAAGTTTAGTCGCACAAACTTTCCAAGACAGGGAGCAATGCTTACCACCTCTGTCTTCCATCTCTCAAGAATAATTCCTCGATTGTCTCTGGTTTGTTATGTGGCATTGGAATTCATGCACGGGGAATCGAAAATAGCATTTTTTTTCCACATTTGTTCTGCTTCGGCCAAAGCCAATTAATAATCAAATAAGCCTCTCTGTTAGCTCCTTTTTCCCCTCTAGTACAAGAGCCACAGGCTACGTAATGATTATAACAGCCCTTTATTTCAGACAGTTCAGACATCATAAATATAGAGGAGGAGAGACCCTTTCAGTTCCAGCAGTCCAGTAGATTAGGCTGGAGGACCACCCCTACTGAGGCCCCAGATAGTTTTACACTCCAGTAGTCTTATTGTCCAAGGAGTATAAAAGGATGAAGCAGAGGGGTGCGGGTGGGGGTTTGGTTGGTGGGGGATAGGGTAGAGACTTAGCAGGGACTTTGCGGGTAAAGGACAACTTAGACCAAATCAAAATGCTCCATAAAAGAAAGGAAAATGTTTGGGCTAACACCAGATCCTATGATTAGCTTTTCTAAAGAAAGCTAGCTTGGTCTTCACAGACTCTAATCCCCAGTAGGTGGTAAGGCTCAGAAGAGATTGCACAAAAGAATGAAATCCATGTGTCCAACCAGCTGTTGTCACAGTAGTTTCACAAATTTGAACCTCCTCCCTCCCCCGCCCTCCCCCGCCATTCTCTCACCCACATTCCCTTGGTGCCCTTCAATGAGGTTCGTTTCTGTCGACAGATTCCAGACACGGCACAGCACATGCTGCAGCCCCGTCAGGCTTCCTCTCCTTCTGCTCCAAACTCGCCCCCTTCTTTTTTCCCCAAGCTGACCGAGGGGCGGAATTCCTCCGAGCTTGAGTTAAGCTGCCTCGATTAAAGGAGACCAGGGCCAGAGAGAGTTGGGAGGGGTGGCAGGAAAGACATTTCTCAGAATCCATCCTTTTCTGAAGATGCAACTGTTGGGATTTTTCATACCTTTCGTGTCCTCCAATGGTCTGAAATCTGAGATTTAAACAGGGCAGACATTTGAGGCTCCTTTGCCAGCTGCACTCCATTTTCCATTTGTCTCAACTTGGCAATCCTGAGATTTTTCCATTGATTTATTGGTCTCACCATTTTCTTAGCTGTGGTTGCTTTTTTGTTTGGGTTTTCCAGCTCAGACGTGGCTCTCTGTGTAGGGCAGGTTTCTCTTACTTAATTTGCCCAGATAGCCTCCTGAATTCTTCCTTACTGTCGACTTGGCTGCTGGTAGGGGGCTGTCCCCATATACTCAGTCCTGTTGCCAATGAGATTTTGCCTGGCACTCAGGTCACCTGAGAAACAGATTGCCATATTTCTGATGAATTTTCCATCTGCCCTACGTAGACAGATTCCAGTTGCATAAAAGTACAATTGGAGGTCATAAGTTTTACCTGTCCAGAAACCTGGAAATGGAACCTTTGTTGAATGTTCATTAGAGCTGATCATTGACTAGCATTAAAATGATTTAGTTACATATGTTTTTCCTTAGGTTATGTCCTCTAACATTATGTCTCCTGTGCTTCCCTAATGGTATTACAGACTCCAAACCATTGACATAAATGAACTAAAACCCATCAAAAAAGAATCATGGAGTGAAACTGGGTCTGGGAAGTCAAAGTTAAATTGTGATTGATTTATTGTGGAAATAAAATGTGTGAGCGGGGGAGGGAGAGTGCGCACACTGATTTTCAAATTCCTCTGACTTGCCGATAGAATGTAGGTTGAATGTGTAAATGATTCCTTTCTTAGAACCACCAAACTAACTCTCTTGCCTCTTCAAAGCCCTACTGAGAACTCACCTCCTCCAAGACGCCTTCCCAGACTGAGCTACCCCTTTTCCCTCTTTTCCCTCTGCTCCCTCTTCACTCTCTGCTCCCTCACACTTCCCCCCTTCACCTCCCCTCAGCTAAGCCCCCTTTCCCTCTGCTCCTCCCCCCTTTCTTCCCCTCCCCTCAGCACTGTGCTCATTTGTATATATTTTTATTACCCTATTTATTTTGTTAATGAGGTGTACATCCCCTTGATTCTATTTATCGTGATTATGTTGTTTTTGTCCATCTGTCTCTCCCGATTAGACTGTGAGCTCGTCATTGGGCAGGGATTGTCTCTATCGATTGCCAAATTGTACATTCCAAGCGCTTAGTACAGGGCTCTGCACATAGTAAGTGCTCAATAAATACTATTGAATGAATGATTGAATGAACTAACCATGTTAGAAGGCTAAAATCACAGACATCATCCTTCCCTTTGGCCAGATGTCTTGAGACGGTCTCGAAGCAAGCAACGATATTCTGTAACAAAACCAAGGGATTCCGTGAATCCAGATTGCAATTTTCCAAAGAAACCCTGAGTTACAGTGTTCCATCAGTTCTGAGTCTGAGATTTTACAGTGTTTCAGTGTTAAAAAAATCAGGACCATTTCCAGTATTGAGCTTTAAGAAAAAGACAGTCAATTGTATTTATTGAGTGCTTACTGTGTGCTCTGCAAAGCCTGTACAAAGCCTTTGGGAGAGTACAATATAACAATAAAACAGACACATTCCCTGCCCAAGGTGAGCTTACAGTATAGAGTCGCCCAAGCAGTGTTGTCAAAACTCATTACTGGATCATGCAAAATCAGATGCCAGTAATAGCCCAAATAGTTTCACTTTATTCTGGACAGAGGTGGACTCAGGGGAAATATTCTGCTGTTTTGGTTTAAAGACCGGTTTTTATCTCAGTGCAATGACTGGTGTTTTGATTATCTTGGTAATCAGCCTGAAGCTCATTCTCTGTCCAGGGGGTAAGGGGAGCTGGGGGAGCTGGGCTGGTTTAGGCAGTGTGGGTTCACCTAGGATCAGAGTCAGATTAAGGGTTCCAAGGCTGAATTGCCCCCCTCTCCTGCTCCATCTCAGGGGGTGCAGAGGGTGGGAAAGGTTTGAGGAGTGGAAGTTTCCTTCTGTCTAGCCATTCTATTTGAAATTGAGCCAAGGAACCACTCATCTACCTGGTTCCCAGATGTTCCTTGACTCAGAGCCAATTAATTTGGCTAAAACTCCTCACTACTGGTTTCAAAGCTCTCCATCACCTTGCCCCCTCTTACCTCACCTCCCTTCTCTCCTTCTCCAGCCCAGCCCACACACTCAGCTCCTCTGGTGCTAACCTCCTCACTGTGCCTCGTTCTCACCTGTCCCGCCGTCGTCCCAAGTCCTACCTCTGGCCTGGAATGCCCTCCCTCCTCATATCCGCTAAACTAGTACACTTCCCCCCTTCAAATCTAATCCCAGCTCCGCCATCTGTCAGCTGTGTGACTTTGGGAAAGTCACTTAACTTCTCGGTGCCTCAATTACCTCATCTGTAAAATGGGGATTAAGACTGTGAGCCTCACGTGGGACCACTTGATTACCCTGTATCTACCCGAGTGCTTAGAACAGTGCTCGGCACATAGTAAGTGCTTAACAAATACCAACATTATTATTATTACTGAAAGCTCACCTCCAGGAGGCCTTCCCACACTGAGCCCACCTTTTCCTCTGCTCTTCCTCCCCTCCCCATCCTCCTGATCCCCTTCCTCTGTTCTACCCCTCTCCCTGCCCCACAGCACTTGAGTATATGTGTACATATTTATTATTCTATTTGTTTTAATAATGATGCATATATCACTTCACTTCTCTGGGCCACAGTTCCCTCATCTGTAAAATGGGGATTAAGAGTGTGAGCCTCATGTGGGACAGGGTCTGTGTCCAACCTGATTTACTTGTATCTACCCCAGTGCTTAGAACAGTGCTTGGCACACAGTATGTGCTTAACAAGTACCATAATAATAATTATTATTTTTTCTGCACAACTAAATGGACAGGATCCACAAAACTACAGGAGCATCAGGGCAGGGCATATGCAGGTTCCAGGGGGCAGTGGAGCATCACCAGTTGGTCACTTCTACCTCTGGGCAGATTTGGAAGGCAGCAACCCAGAGATAATGATAACAGTAATGATAATAATAATGGTATTTGTTAAGCACTTACTATGTGCTAAGCACTGTTCTAAGCCCTGGGGGGGGGATACAAGATAATCAGGTAGTCCCACATGGGGCTCACAGTCTTAAGACCCATTTTACAGATGAGGTAACTGAGGCACAGAGAAGTTAAGTGACTTGCTCAAAGTCACACAGCTGACAAGTGGTGGAGCTGGGATTAGAACCCATGACCTCTGACACCCAAGTCTGTGCTCTTTCCACTGAGCCACACTGCTTCTCAATAATCTGACCATGAAACCACCCCTGATAGTCACTGCTCCAGTGAGGGAAGGTCTCTCCAAAACAAGGCACATCCAGTACCCCTCTCTGGGAGCCATCCCTCTTCAGATAAACCAATTCACTCAATGATGTGATATCAAGCTCACCCCTAGCCATGGAGCCAGAATAAAAGAAGCAGTGTGGCTTAATGGAAAGAGCACGGGCTTGGGAGCCAGAGGTCATGGGTTCTAATCCACTCTGCTACTTGTCAGCTGTGTAACTTCGGGCAAGTTACTTAACTTCTCTATGCCTCACTTACCTCATCTGTAAAATGGAGATTAAGACTGTGAGCCCCACCTGGGACGACCTGATTACCTTGTATCTACCCCAGTGCTTAGAACAGTGGTTGGCACATAGTAAGCGCTTAACAAATACCATTCAAAAAGTAAAAATAAAATAAAATGAGTTTGGGGAGCCATATTCCCCTAGACCAAATCAAAGTTATGTCAGGACCCAGAATTTCAAAGGCCTGCTTGATTGAGAAGGAGAATTCCGGACTTTTCCAGCCTGCAACTATACCCTGCTACTGCAGGGGTGTCCTGAGGAGAATCGGGGAAGCTTTTAGAGCCAGACCAACTGAAAGCAAGGAGAGGAGAAGTTTCCAGAATCACCAACATTCCTGTGTAGTAGGATTTAGTTAGGTGGACTCCAGACCAAACAGGCAGCATGCAGTCACACCATCAAAATTCCACAGGCTCAAGCAAATGCCTTCCCACTGATGAAACAATGACAACAGTAACAGCAACAGAATGAACTAGTTGTAAATCCAGCCTTCACTGAATTAAAAATGAAGTTGCTTCCATTTGTACCATTATAAAACTCATGGGTTTGAGATAATCTTCAAATAAGTGCTGGTTTTGCCCCTGGCAGATTCATCTGCATGGGGACTGCTTAGAATATTAAGGCTAATTTTCATCATCTTCGCAGACTGGGTCACGAAATCAGAGATCGATCTCCAGAACTTTGACTCAGATGTCAAGTGAGGAACCTGGTTTTCAGTCAGATGCCTGAGAAGCAAGGAGGAGTTGTTCACAGGACTCTGTAGAGCCAAGAGGAACAATTTTTGAGCACTTGATTGTCCTTATCTATCAAGAGGAGCCAAGGTGACAGCAGAAAACACCAATAGTAACTCTCTGAGTTCATTACTCTGGAAATTAAATAGGGTGACCAGTGACAGCACTTGTGGATACACGACGTCCATGTACCTATCAATCAATTATATTTTTTGAGCACTTACTTTGTGCAGAGATCTGTACTAAGAGCTTGGAAAGGGACAAGACAGCAAAATTAGTACACATGATCCCTGCTCTCAAGGAGCTGACAGTCTAGTGGAGGGAGACAGTTTTCAAAATAAATTACAGATAAGAGAAGCAACTGCCACGGGGTGGGGGTGAAGTTCATGCCTAAGTGCTCAGGAGGTGGGACTAAGTACATGGTGAGGCATTAAGAAGGGAAAACAGGGCAGGGAGGATGAAAGCTTAGTCCAGGAAGGCCTCCTGGAGGAGTTACGATTTTAGTAATAATAATAATAATGATGGTATTTGTTAAGTGCATACTATGTGCTGAGCACTGTTCTAAGCACTGAGCACTGTTATTAGGACTTTGAATATGGGGAAAGTGCTGTTCTGGTGGGCATGTAAGGGGATGGAGTTCCAGGCAGGCAGGAGGAGGGGAGCAAGGGGTCGATGGTAGGTGGAGGAAGAGTGAAGGACAGTCAGAGGGAAGTGTGCAAGCTGCCTTGTAGTGAAGAGGAGCGAGGATAAGTAAGGGGGACAGAGCTGATTGAGTGTCTTGAATACAAGGGTGAGGAGTTTCTGCTTGATGTGATGGATTGACAACCATTGGAGGCACTTTAGGAGTCGGAAGAGTAGCACAGAGTGATTTTTCTGAAAAGTGATCAAAGCAGCAGAGTATAGTATGGATGGATTGGAGCAGGGAGAGGCTGGAGGCAGGCAAGTCAGCTGAATGGATGATGCAGTAGTTGTGACGGGATATGATGAGTGCTTGGACTAGTGAAGTTATACTGGGCACACAGCATAATACAATGACATTCTTTATAACATTTCAGGGTGTCTTCACAGAGGCTGAATCTACTCTAATATGGAGAGTTTCTCTAGGGGAGTCCCTGACTCTCCACCACTTGCTTCAGAGCTGTTGCAGTCCCCTCTCGTGTCTCAGTCAACCCTCCTTTCTGACCTCCCAACCTCCGGTCTCTCCCCACTTCAGTCCATACTTCATTCTGCTGCCTGGATTATCCTGCTACAAAAATGCTTTGGGCATATTATCCCCCTGCTCAAAAATCTCCAGTGATAGGTTGCCTATCAACCTCTGTATCAAAAAAAACAAAAACCTCCTCACAATTGGCTTCAAAGCTCTCAATCACCTTGCCCCTTCTAACCTCACCTCCCTTCTCTCCTACATCCCAGACCACACACTCCGATCCTCTGGTGCTAACTTTCTCACTGTGCCTCGTTCTCACCTGTCCTGCCATCAACCCCTGGCCCATGTTCTACCTCTGGCCTGGAATGCCTCCGTCCTCAGATCTGCTAAACAATCACACTTCCCTCCTTCAAAGCCCTACTGAAGGCTCACTTCCTCCAAGAGGCCTTCTCAGACTAAGCCCCCCTTTCCCTCAGCTCCCCCTCCCCATCCCTCTCTCCCTTTGCTCTAGAGAAGCAGCGTGGCTCAGTGGAAAGAGCCTTGGTGTGGGAGTCAGAGGTCATGGGTTCGAATTCCAGCTCCGCCACTTGGCAGCTGTGTGACTGTGGGCAAGTCACTTAACTTCTCCGTGCCTCAGTTACCTCATCTGTAAAATGGGGATTAAGACTGTGAGCCTCACGTGGGACAACCTGATTACCTTGTATCTACCCCAGCGCTTAGAACAGTGCTCTGCACATATTCATTCATTCATTCATTCAATAGTATTTATTGAGCGCTTACTATGTGCAGAGCACTGTACTAAGCGCTTGGGATGAACAAGTCGGCAACAGATAGAGACAGTCCCTGCCGTTTGACGGGCTTACAGTCTAATCGGGGGAGACGGACAGACAAGAACAATGGCACTAAACAGCGTCAAGGGGAAGAACATCTCGTAAAAACAATGGCAACTAAATAGAATCAAGGCGATGTACAATTCATTAACAAAATAAATAGGGTAACGAAAATATATACAGTTGAGCGGACGAGTACAGTGCTGTGGGGATGGGAAGGGAGAGGTGGAGGAGCAGAGGGAAAAGGGGAAAATGAGGCTTTAGCTGCGGAGAGGTAAAGGGGGGGATGGCAGAGGGAGTAGAGGGGGAAGAGGAGCTCAGTCTGGGAATGCCTCTTGGAGGAGGTGATTTTTAAGTAAGGTTTTGAAGAGGGAAAGAGAATCAGTTTGGCGGAGGTGAGGAGGGAGGGCGTTCCAGGACCGCGGGAGGACGTGACCCAGGGGTCGACGGCGGGATAGGCGAGACCGAGGGACGGCGAGGAGGTGGGTGGCAGAGGAGCGGAGCGTGCGGGGTGGGCGGTAGAAAGAGAGAAGGGAGGAGAGGTAGGAAGGGGCAAGGTGATGGAGAGCCTTGAAGCCTAGAGTGAGGAGTTTTTGTTTGGAGCGGAGGTCGATAGGCAACCACTGGAGTTGTTTAAGAAGGGGAGTGACATGCCCAGATCGTTTCTGCAGGAAGATGAGCCGGGCAGCGGAGTGAAGAATAGACCGGAGCGGGGCGAGAGAGGAGGAAGGGAGGTCAGAGAGAAGGCTGACACAGTAGTCTAGCCGGGATATAACGAGAGCCCGTAATAGTATGCTTATCAAATACCAACATTATTATTATTACCCCTTCTCCCAGCCCCACAGCACCTGTGTATATATGTACATATCTCTAATTCTATTTATTTATATTAATGCCTGTTTACTTGTTTTGATGTCTGTCTCCCCACTTCTAGACTGTAAGACCATTGTGAACAGGGATTGTCTCTATTGCTGAATGGTACTGTCCAAGCTCTTAGTACAGTGCTCTGCACATAGTAAGTGCTCAATAAATATGACTGGATGAATGAATGAATGAACAATGGCACCAAGACTGAGCTGTGGAACATGGTAGGAGTCAGGGCACAAGGAGACTGGGTGCTTAAAATTAAAATGTGGGGCATAAAGGATTCCAGTGCCCTCTCTGTATTGTACCAGAGGAAGACTACCTAAAAACCAGACTATCTGGTGTAAAAATGGAAAAAGAGCCACTCTCAGCTACAACAAGAAACATCTACTGTAAGTTTTTACTTAATGGTTTCGGGGGGCAAGACCCAAAGCAAGATCGCCTTACAGGCTCCTATCCACAAGTTGTGGAAATTGGTGGAAGAAGGAGTTGGAAGCCAAAAGCTAGATGTAGTGGAAGACGCTAGGGCCAGAAATGGGATAATGGCTAGCCAATAGGCATGGAGAGGATCCCTAGCCAATTGAATCATCTGTCCCTAAACCTTCCCCTCATCACCTGGCTCAACCTGTTGGCAAACTCTGACAAGAGACCCGGTAGCTCATATCCCTTTTTGACTGGCCAGAACTGAAAGGAGTGCAGAATATAAACCAAACCAGGGTCTGATTGCGTTCCTATCTTCCTCCAATCAGTCAACTATTCAGTGGTTTTTATTGAATGCTTACTGTGTGCAGAGCACTATAGTAAGTGCTTAGGTGAGTATAATGCAATTAGAACTGGTAGGTATGATCCTTGACCACAAGGAGTTTACAGTCTAGATGGGGACATAGACATTAAAATAAATTACAGATAAGGGAAATGGCAGAATATAGGATTATGTACATGAGTGCTGCCGAGCTGAAGGCAGGTGAATATCAAGTGCTTTAGGGATACAGATCCAAGTGCATAGGCAAAGCAGGAGGAGAGAAATGAGGACTTAGTCGGGGAAGTCCTCTTAGAGGAGATGGGATTTTAGGATAGTTTGAAGGTAGGGAGAGTGGTGGTACATCGATTATGAGGAGGGAGGCTGATCTAGGCCATAGGGAGGACAGAGACAGGAGTCAGTGGCGAAGTAGAAGAGACTGAGGTTTGTGTGCCCTATAGATTGAACCATAATGAAACTCAATCAATCAATCGGTCATATTTATTGAGTGCTTGCTTTTTGCAAAGCAGTGTACTAGGCACTTGGGAGAGTACAACATAACAAATAAGGGACACATTCCCTGCGCACAGCAAATCTCATTTACCACGGGAACACTTTCCAATAGTTTAACTTTCCTGCAACATGAGAATCTCTTATAATTCCACTCTCCTTTGAACACAATCATGTGACTGATGGCCAACCAGAAATACCTGGAGCCTTACTTTCTGAGTTAGGTAAGATGACAAGACATCCTTTTATGGATTTGAATGTCACTTTTATGCTATTTGTTATGCGCTTACTATGTGCCAAGCACTGTTCTAAGCACTGAGGTAGATACAAAGTAATCAGGTTGCCCCACGTGGGGGTCACAGTCTTATTCCCCATTTTCCAGATGAGGTAACTGAGGCACAGACAAGTGGCTTACCCAAGGTCACACAGAAGACAAATGGTGGAGCTGGGTTTAGAACCCAAGACTCTCAAGCCCGTGCTCTTTCCACTAAGCCACGCTGTTTCTGAGGTTATATGAGGGGATCCAACAGTTATAGAGAAGGAGGCATGGAGGAGAGGTTTTTCTTCCTCACCCACTTCATCCTCTTCCTCTTCAATAGCTACAACCAACTACTCTATGATCACTCCCACCATTTCTGTCACAATGGTCCTTTGTCAGGTCTTCAGTCAGAGTTTCTGGAATGCCAGGTTATACATACCTGGTGGGATCAGAAATTCTCCAAAAAAATGCAGAAGAGCCGGATTTAGTGGGGTAAGGCAGATGCCGATTGTCATTGCCATTCCCATCCACTAGGCACTACTGACTGCCTCAGGTGGTGATAGCCAGTGATGGCCTGTAGCCACTCTGCCACTCTGGCCCTGGAGGAGTTGGACTTCTCAGAACATTCATTCATTCAATTGTATGTATTGAGGACTTACTGTGTGCAGAGCACCGTACTGAGAGCTTGGAAAGTACAATTCGGCAACAGATAGAGACAATCTCTGGTAATTTCATCTCTGGAAGGGTCAAATTTTGCTGGCATAGGGTGTCATGGAGACGGACAGGAGAAGCAAAAGAGCAGATGAGTCGGAGTGACACCTTCCCCCACCTAATCCCCACCACCCTTCTTTTCCCTCACTTTCTCCTTCTATCGTCCCTCCTCCTATTTTTCTCTGTCCTGCTTTCTTTCTCTCTATCTTTATCTTCCCATCTCTCTTCAACCCTGCCCTTCTGGGGACCCACCCTCTATAAGTCATTTCTTCTGAAGCCCTACCTCCATTCAGCCTTGGGCCCCTGGGGATCTGATCCCAGTATTTGCTTTGTTTTATGGTATTTGTTAAGTGCTTAGTATGTGTCAAGCACTTCCAAGGTGCTGGGATTGATACAAGTTTATCAGGTTGGACACAGTCCCTCTCCCACATTCATTCCATCGTATTTATTGAGAGCTTACTGTGTGCAGAGCACTGTACTAAGCGCTTGGAATGTGCAATTTGGTAACAAAGACAATCGCTGCCCAACAACAGGCTCACAGTCTAAAACATGGGGCTCACATTCCAAGTAGGAGGGAGAACAGGTATTTAATCCTCACTTTACAGTTGAGGAAACTGAAGTACAGAGAAGTTCGGTGACCTGTCCAGAGTCACACAGCAGACAAGTGGCAGAGCCGGGATTAGAACCCGGGTCCTCTGACTCCCAGGTCCACGCTCTTTCCACGAGACTACCCTACTTCTCTGTGTAGAATTCATAGGTACCGACTTACTGCAGTGTGGCAGAAACAAAGTAGCAGCGAGCAAGATTACTTAAACACATTTCATTTGCCTGGATATAAAATACGTCATCAAGATCTAGGTGGACTACTTCCCGACAATCAGGAAATTACATTTCCTTGCTCAGAACAGTTACAATCAAGTGATAAGATTTTGCTCTCTGGCTCATTTTAGTTGTGTTGTTCACATCTAATTAGCCCAAATCAGGTAAATCCTTTTGTGATAGGAGTGATGGGGTATAGAATTGAAGATACAGCTATCTCTTCTTTGTGACAACCTCTGAGGGGGCTATGAATTACCTCTTGACCTGTTAATGCTTTTGAATGGTTTGTGGGATAACTGTGTTTATCTAACTTTACATGTTTTATCTTTCTGACATTGGTTAATCCCTTTTATGGATTAAAGGGGGATTATGCCATTACATTATCTATAATTTGTAATCCAACCTGAAACAAGATATTGCAGCCTACTGCAGAGTAAGAATCAATATCTCCCACAACTTGTTACCAGCCAAGGTGGAAGCTTCTACAGAAAACAGGAATCACAGTTGAAATTAATCTTTCTAAACTAAACCTCAGTGCCATTACCAACATAAACAAATGGAGTCAATCTCCATGGGTTTTAAAGCCTCCCCATGTAGAGTCATCACATTTAGTTGGCATCAAGACAGTTCTCAAGGACCCAGCAGCTGATCCAGGAAAGGTCTGGGGAGGTAGCCACCGTGGCCCTCTGGCTGGCAAGCCTCGGACTCATTATTTTATGGGTCCTTTCTTGAAATTTAGCCAGTTCTCTCCCAGTGGTACCAGAGCTCTCAGGATAATAATAACTATCATAACAATAATAATAATAATAAGGGTATTTGTTAAGCATTTACTATGTACCAGGCACTGTTCAGAGAGCTGGGGTGGATACAAGCAGACTGGGTTGGACACAGTCCCTGTCCTACGTGGGGCTCACAGTCTTAATCCTCATTTTACAGATGAGGTAACTGAGGCCCAGAGAAGTGAAGTGACTTACCCATGGTCACACAGCAGACAAGTGGCGGAGCCAGGATTAGAACCCATGACCTTCTGACTCCTAGGCCCGTACCCTATCCACTAAGCCATGCTGCTTCTCTACAGGCAGCATCTTGGATCCAGAGTGGAGGGCCTCCTAAACAAACTGATGAACAGGGAGACATCAGAAAAGGTAAGAATGCGGAGACTTGCTGTGTAAAGCAGAGCGTACAAATATTCCTGTGTGGTGGAGTTTCGGGAGCAGGAAGCAGGGCATAAATATGAACCATGAGAGGAGGTCCTTTCTTATTTTGGCAATTATAACTCTGACTCAATTCAACCTCCTCAGATAGACTATGAACCAAAAGAGATTTTCATTCCCTCAATTTAAAGCAGAGACATTGTGTATCAAGCTTGAAAAAGAAGCCATCAGGAAATCATCATCATCATTATTATTATCGCTATTATTATATTTGTTAAGTGCTTACTACATGTCAAAAACTGCTCTGAACACTGGGGTTACATATTAATCAGGTTGAATCACAGTCCCAGTCCCATATGAGGCTCACAGTCTATATAGGAAGGGGAACAGCTACTGAATGCTCACTTTACTGTTGAGGGAACTGAGGCACAGAGAAATGAAGTAACTTGCCCAAAGTTACGCAGGAAGCAAATGGCAGAGCCAAGATTAGAACCCAGGTCCTCTAACTCCCAGGCCTGCACTCTTTCTACTGGCCATACTGTTTCCCTTGCAGGCCACGCGTACTTAAAAATTCACGTAAAACGAAAAGAAGCACCAACAAGTAACAATGGGTCCAAACTGATCTGACTTTGATGAAATGTAGTCTTCATTAGCTTTAAATGCAGAGGAACCTGCTTTGTTCCATAGCGATGGTTGTTACCCTTCCAACACTCTGGGCATCTGAGTTGGGTGAGTGAGGGTAATCGAATTGGCTCTGTGCAACCCAAAGCTTTCTTCATTAGAAAATCCTACAGCTTGTGCACCTCAAATTCAGGGCCCGACAGGATAAAAATGAGGTCTGCAAAGCTCCAACAATGCTCATTATTTGAGGGAAAGGGTTTGACTCTGCTGCCCAAACCTGCAAAGTGATTTTTAGAAAAAAATTGCAACTGTGAAATCTCAGCCTATGGTGCTTTCATGGAACATTTTATGAGGTGTTCTACTGCACAGAGTCCCTGTGGGGTAGATGGGAAAATAATTTTGAAATTGGTTTATTCCAACCTACTGGGAGGTTTGCTTACCTGAGCAGGCATTCTTTAGTGGTGGCTTTAGTGTAACTGGCCTATAAATCTCGACTTGCAAGCAAAGCTTGCATGAATTTTCTGAAACCCTGTTTGGGTTCATGTCAATGTCAAAGGGCTGGAAACGAGGTTCGCCTTCGGTGGAGGAAGTAAGCAAGACCACCAATTTGCAGGAAACTCCCTTGCCAGACTCTTGAAAGTGAGAGGTTCCCTGCTAGGACCATTTGAAGGGTAGCACTATGGTGCCTACAGGTACTTCTTGTCTTTAACCTCCTTCCCTTCGCCTCTCCCCTCTCCTCTCCCAGCCCCCCAGGGCAGAAGTCAGAAGTAAGTCTCAGTGGATTGCTCTGTTCAGGGCCCATACTTGATTAACATCATGACTGACTACTTTCAGGCCAAGGGAACTGTCCTTCGGGTGGCACTAAAAGGCCCACGTGGCATCCCTCGACCACTGGTTTACAACCAGAAAACACATGCAAGAACATGGAAACTTTTCCTTCAGGATAGAGCAAGTTTGGTTCATTCATTCATTCATTCATTCATTCATCCATTCAATCATATTTAATGAGTGCTTACTGTGGGCAGAGAGCTGTACTAAGTGCGTGGAAGAGTACAATATAGCAATAAACAGACACATTCCCTGACCACAATGAGCTTACAATCTAGATGGGAAAAGACAGACATCAATATAATGAAATAAAATTTTTCATTCATTCATTCACTCGTATTATTAAGTGCTTACTGTGTGCAGTGCACTATACCAAACACTTGGGAAAGTACAATACACTGATAAACAGTGACAATCCCTGCCTCCAATGACTATGTACATAAGTGTTGTGGGGCTGGGAGAGCGGAAGAGTAAAGGGAACAAGTCAGGGTGATGCAGAAGGGAGTGGGAGATGAGGAAAAGTGGGGCTTAGTCTGGAAAGGCCTCTTGGAGGAGATGTGCCTTCAATAAGACTTTGGGAGAGTGGCAGGGAGAGAGTAATGGTCGGATTTGAGGAGGGAGGGCGTTCCATGCCAGAGGCAGGATGTAGGCTAGGGGTTGGTGGGGAGATAGGCCAGATTGAGGCACAGCCCTGCGTTGTCTAACATTGATGTCCATCATTTGCCCAAACTGGTGAATAGGTAAGCCTTGTTTTCATCCCGCCCCCTCTCCACTCCACTCATTTTGCCTCCCCTGACCCTCTCCACCACTTTCTCCCCATATGCACTTCACCATGGCACCCGCAAATCCACCTCTACACATCCCTGCACTCTCCACTCCCTTCCCAACTTGGTCAGCCCTGTGCCCCTATCAAAATCCATTAGGGACAGCTATTTTAGTTTAGGAACATTGTGGCTTAGTGGAAAGAGCCCGGGATTGGGAATCAGAGGTCATGGGTTCTAATTCCACTTCTGCCACTTTCAGCTGTGTGACCTTGGGCAAGTCACTTAACTTCTCTGGGCCTCAGTTACCTCATCTGTAAAATGGGGATGAAGACTGTAAGCCCCACGTAGGACAACCTGATTACCTCGTATCTACCCCAGTGCTTAGAACAGTGCTTGGCACATAGTAAGCGCTTAACAAATACCAACATTATAATTACTATTATTTATATTGTTTTCACTTGTTCAGCTGGCACCCACCCCTTCCTTGTCTTGTAGTCCCTCTTCCCACAGCTGCCAAGGCCATGGAAATGGAAAAAGTCCAAGAAAGGGAAGAGGCTTGGGAGGGGACGACTCCCACCATTTCTCCCAGCTGCCCTAGTCCTACGCCATCCCCATAGTTTTTCCAGTCTCAGGAGGCAAAGGTTGCAAGTCAGGAGAGGGACATGAGGGACATGAGGTGGTGGTGCCGGGGGGGGAGGGGGGAGGGGTAAAACAAGTTAATAAAAAAGCTATCCCAGGTAGGGTTCTTATGGGGACAGTCTGGTTGAGGATGAGAGAGGATATTAATCAAATCATATTTATTGAGCACTTTCTATGTGCATAGCCCTGTAAAATGTAAAAGTGCTTTGTACTGAGCTCTGCACATAGTAAGTGCTCCAAAAACACAACTGATTGATTGAGTGCCTGTAAAGACAATGGCTGGGAAGGGACCTGATTGACGTTTATAAGAATCGTGAAAGGGACAGATAGGGTGAATTTGCAATTGTTGACCCAAAACCCACAACACTAGGATGAGGGGACACACAATGAAACTTGGGGATGGTAGGTTCTAAACAAACACAAGGAAATACTTCTTCACCCACCAGGTGGAAAGCAAATGGAATTCACTGGCACAGGAAGTTGTGCAGCCTGAGATGTCAGCAGCTTCATGAGGGGTTTGGAGAAATTGGTAGTCAAGAGGCACCTGACAGGTTAGTAGAGGACCAGGTCTGTGGTGTAGAGGGACGCGTTAAGGATGTTAGATTGAACATCCTTAAAAACTAGATTGGGTGTCAAGGAGACTACCATCACACAGTTTCTCCAAGCATCCCGGTGCCACTGTCAGAAGCAGAATAATGGGCTGAATGGACTATTGGTCTGACCCAGCAATAACATTGTTTATGGCCTTATATTCTTATGTCCCTTTAAAAAGAAAGTTAATAAATCCTATTGCCTTCTTTCTATTGCATTTAAAGTACTACTGCAATGCCCTAATGAGGCTCTACTGACAATGCTCTGCACCTAGTAAGCGCTCAATAAATGGGATTGAATGAATGAATGAATGGATGACAAACAAAGGAAGGTAGAGGTAAACCACATTTTTCAGAGAGTTCCTTATTTTGAAGAGGCTTCTATTGACTGTTGAAATTGTTTCCCGTCTCCTCATGGTCTTTAACAAACATTTCAGTCCTTCTTCTGGCAGGTAGTGATAAATAACTAACTGCCGTGTGACTGATAGTATTGCTTATATAAACAAACTGGATCTCCCATATCTAAGAAGGAGTGGTGTGGATTCAGCCTGAATAACTGAAAATAATTTCTTTTTAATTTGGAGTGGGTTCCATTCTCACAATCAATAGCAACCACATAGTCCATTGAAATTCACATAACCCCCAGTTTTGTCAGGACGGTCACCACAGGGGTAGATCACAATCTTTGGAGTTCCTAACTGAGAGTTACGTGGTCAGGGCAACTAAGGTCTGACCGTGATGACAGTTTTATATCAGGTGATCAGCATGGGAGAGGGGAGCGATCTGGGCAAATTGCCAAGAAAATGAAATAATGATGATAACAGTAATTATAATACTTATAATATAATATTTTAAGTGCTTAGAATATGCCAGGAACTCTTCTAAGTGCTGGGGTAGATAACTGCCACATTAGGGGGAGAAGGTTGGCTCAGAGCCCCTCAAAGTTGGAAATTAGTTCTGGAAGTAGATGGACAGGGAACACCAGCTTGGTTATATTGCACTCTCCCTAGTGCTTAGTACAGTGCTTGGCACACGGTAAGTACTCAATAAATATGATTGCTTGATTCTATACTGTGTCATCTATATGCTTATATGTGTGACATTTGGGATATTTGCCCCACTCTCAGCCCCATGGCACTTATGTCAAATTATACACCTTTAATCTTCAAGTTATCTTTAAATTATATCTTTAAACTTTTAAATAGTATGTCTTTGTCTTTAAATCATATATTAAAAATTGTTCATTTATATTAATGTCTGTATCCCCCTCTAGACTGTAAGCTCATTGTGGGCAGGGAACGTTTCTGCCAACTCTAGTTGTATTCTATTCTCCCAGCACTTAGTACAGTGCCCTGCACATAGTAAGCACTCAATAAATACCATTGATTGATTGATTCCATCATGTCAATCCAGGAAACAGGAGGTAACTCTCACTTGGATGGCGAGTAACACCTAAGCGGTTTGTAACTATGGTGTGCCCCATCCTGGGTGGGAGGGGAGTTGGCTATCTACCTTGTCACCAGAAGGGAGCGGACATCCTTTGTCAGTGAGCTCTTAGTTATGATATGTGGTATCCAACTGAAACTTGCTTTGGAGAGACCTGGGGTTCAAAGAATATGCCTAGTGGGGCCCAATCTAAAATCCAAAGTTAAGTGTACTAAGTATACTTAAAGTACCGCACTAACAGTTTGGGAGAGTAGAGTGTTAGTAAAGTTGGTGGACATGATCCCCGCCCACAAGGATCTTACAGCCTATTATTATGATATTTGTAATAATAATACTAATTATGGTATTTGGTAAGCGCTTACTATGTGCCAGGCACTGTAGTAAGTGCTGGGGTAGCGACAATCAAAAGGGGTTGGACACAGTCCCTGTCCCACCTAGGGCTCACAGTCTCAATTGTCATTTTGTAGATGAGGTAACTGAAGCACGAAGAAGTAAAGTGACTCGCCCAAGGTCACAAAGCAGACAAGTGGCAGAGGTGGGATTAGAACCCGTGATCTTCTGACTCCCGGGCCCATGCTCTATTCACTACGCCATGCTTCTCTGTATTTCTATTATCATCATCATCATCATCACCATCATTACCATTATTATATTATTATCTCTCTCTTCATGGCCATTCCTTTCAACTAGGCTTCATATACGGCAAGAAGGGGAGTCCAGTGCATTCAGTATATATACTCTTTAAAAATGAAAGGAAACAGGACGTAGAACCTAACTGCTCGAGCCATTGCATCTTACATGCCATCTTTAACAACATAAACCAAAGCTTACCTTTAAAATACTGTGATTATTGATACCAAAGAGAACAACCTTCTGAAACCTGTTGTAATTCCCTTAATTTAACGTAAAATCGGAAATGGAATTATCAAAATGTGTCCTTTATTGAAAGTAATATGGCATATGCCGAGGCTTCTAAGGCTATAAAACTATTATTAAAGCATAACTCACTTTTAAAAAGTAACTTATCTTTGTGAATACTTCAAAAAACAAAATATTTACTACATAATTTTTCCCTATGGTGCTCTGTACGGATCATCTTATTATTATGCCTTAAAAGCATCAGTAGCCTTGTTTTATGTGGTGTACTAAGGATGTTTTTATGGTTGGGAGTAGGTTATTATACTTGCCATGATTTAATTTAATGATGTGATCCCTTTTCCCCCTCTGTGCTCTGTGTGATGTCACAGTACACACCCTGTGTGCCCAGAATATTGATTTCCTGTTATTCAAAAAAAGAAGCAGTTTCAAAGAGTAATGTCTAAAGTTCACCAGTGGAATGTCACAGAGAGTAGTGATATACATCACATAAAGTCATTGTTGATATTATTAGAATCAGCAGTAGTACTAGAATTAGTATTCCTGACACTTGCAAAGCACATACTTTGAGTGTACCTTTAGGTAAAATGAATCAGACCCCATCCCTGAAGGAGGCTCAATGGTCTAGAAGTGGGGGGAGGTGGGGACAGTGCCATTAGAAACACATTATTACATTATTTCTGGGAGGGAAAATCCATCAATCAAAGGCATCATATGAACACAATTATATATATATATAATTATATATATATATAAAATATAATATATATATTTAAATGTTGAGATCGTGGTTATTTTGATGACTTGTAACAACCAGCAAACGTTTCCATTAATAACTAGTACATATGTTTTGCGTGTTTGATGAATTTCTCTAAACTCTGAAAGGCATGAAGGGACATACATGGCTAATTTTCCGCAAATAAAGAAACTGCAATTATCATTAGAGCTATTGCTCAAAAAAAAATTGATAATTAGCATCCAGAAATAGGTGGGCAATATTGACTAGTGAAGAAAGAAAGAAAACTTTAGCTCAGAAACCATGTCCTTATGTTCTGCTTCTAGCAGTTTAAGCTTGGCCTTAGTAGTCAAAGCAATAGCATTTATTGAGTGGCTTTTATTGCACCATCTGTAAAACGACCACAGATTATGCTATTCAGATCATTCTTACCTCTCAAGGATGCGAGCACCATCTCTGTAAAGGAAGTCTCCAAGCAAAGTGGAGGATTCTGGAGATGTTTACTGCTCAGAGGGCTAACACGAGCACCCCCTTAAATCAACATGAGTCAGCATGAGCCAGCAAGACCAAGACCTAACACAGAGTAGGTCTATATTAAGTCTCGCAAATTAGGCCCAAAGCCAAACAAGACCCCTCCTAATAAGCAGTAGAGGTCCCAGGTTAGCACCAAGATCCTGTTTCCCTCTAGCCTGGAACTGTCTCCCTCTTCATTTTTGACAGAGCACCACTCTCCCCATCTTCAGAGCTCTACTAAAATTATAACTCCTCCAAGAGGACTTCCTTGACTTACCCACCTAGCACACAGTAAGCAGTTAACAAAGACCATAAAAAAAAATCTTCCAAATAATTTTAACAGGAGTTGTGTGGCCTAGACACCACCACAACAACAACAACCTAGCCCAAGGCACCCTCCCAGGGCTGGTTGTGATCGGGCAGTGATCAGGTACTTGAGGCCGAGAGAGCCTTGGTAGAGAGAGATAATAATAATAATAATGTTATTAGTCAAGTGCTTACTATGTGCCAAGCACTGTTCTAAGCACTGATATAGATACAAGGTTATCAGTTTGTCCCACGTGGGACTCACTGTCTTAATCCCCATTTTACAGATGAGGTAAATGAGGCACAGAGAAGTTAAGCCGCTTACCCAAGGTCACACAGCAGACATCTACAAGGCAACCTCATAGAGTGGACGGGACTGAAAAGTAGAGGTGGGAAGGTAGATGCTGAATCAACCAAGCCATCGATCATATTTACTGAGCCCTTACTGTGTGTAGAGCACAGTACGAAGCGATTTGGAGAGTATACTATAACAGAGTTGATAGACACATTTCTGCCAAGCGCTTAGTACAGTGCTCTGCACATAGTAAGCGCTCAATAAATACTATTGAATGAATGCCTACAGGGAGCTCACAGCCCTAGAGGGGGAGACAGGTACTAATATGAATAAATAAATTACGGATATGTGCATAAGTGCTGTTTTATGCATATAAGTCCCAAACCCCAAGAGTACCCAAATGTCAAGTGGGGGTTCCTGCCCTGAAGGGAAGCTGACAACTCCAAATCAGCACAGGGGATAGCTGCTTTTTGTCGCCTGAGGCTGGGAAGACAGCTTAGTATGTGTCAAGCACTGGACTAGCACTGGGGAAGAGAAGCAGCATGACTCAGTGGAAAGAGCCCGGGCTTGGGAGTCAGAGGTCATGGGTTCTAATCCCAACTCTGCCACTTGTCAGCTATGTGACCTTGGGCAAGTCACTTGTCCCCGTGGGACAATCTGATTACCTTGCATCTACCCCACCGCTTAGAACAGTGCTTGGCACATAGTAAGCGCTTTACAAATACCAACATTACTATTATGGGGAGAACTTGAACCGTAAATTAGATAGGCAACACTTCCACAGTCAAACAGCTCCCTATCAAACCATGGCTCTCTAACACTTAAATGAATAGAAAACAAATGCAAAATCTTTTTAGAGGATTCCTTTATTTGCAAGGCCTGGAGTGTGTAGAGGGAGAGGGGAGAGGCTGTTGTTAGTGGAAGGTGAAGAAAAAGAGTACTCTGTAGTAGAGGAAAATAAAGATGGTTGCCACGCAAATGGAAGAAGTAGGCATGGGCAGTGGCTGTCTTGATGAGGTCTCCATCATGAATCTCCCAAGAGGCAACCATCTTGGGAGAATCAAGAGGTGAATTGTCGCCTCTGCCTCCTGCCACCCTGAGGTGACCATTTATGTCGCTTACCACCTGAAGCCAACCCTACAAGGATGCCATGAGATTAACAGGTGGAGAAGTTGAGGCACCTTGAAAAACTGCCCTCAATAATAGTAATAATAATAATAATAATAATAATGCTAGTATGTGTTAAGCGCTTACTAAGTGCCAAGCACTGTTCTAAGCGCTGGGGTAGATACAAGGTAATTAGCTTGTCCCATATGGGGCTCACAGTCTTCATCCCCATTTTCCAGATGAGGTAGCTGAGGCACAGAGAAGTGAAGTGACTTGCGCAAAGTCACACAGCTGACAAGCGGTAGAGGCGGAATTAGACGACCTCTGACTCCCAAGCCCGTGCTCTTTCCTCTAAGCCACGCTGCTTCTCATGCTAAACCATGCTAATCCGAAGGGGAAATTCGACATGGACCCTAGCCCTTACTGAGGGTTAGCAATCCCTCTCATTACATGATTCTTGTCTCACCCCTTTGAGAAAATCATCACTATAAGTTAAGGAAGAAGAGTCCCTTGAAACCATTGGCTTGTGATGCTGATAAAGTCAGCTAGGAGTTTAGCCCTTAACCCCCCCCAAAAAAATGCTGTACTCACAGTCCCATGAAGTGGGCGTTCAATCAGCAGCCAGCACGTCATCCAAACCACCCTCTCCTTTGGATCTCACTCACCATAACCTTTCTGCCTTTGCTTGCTAACAGTCCTCCCACCCACACCTCCTCGCTCCCTCCTGGAGTGTTTCATTTTCAATTCATCCAAGTTCACAGACTTGAAAATGTATTTTAGAAGAAGTTTTCCACACAGGACCTGTTCGGTAGTATTTGGAAATAGTGGGTGCCCTCAGACATTTGACCCTTGACTTTAATTTCACCTGAGTCTAGTGACAAATGATTCTATTACAACCCTAAGCTATGATATCTCTGAGCTCTCCACCTTCTCTTTCATTTCTTCCATCTGTATTCCTGCCAGTAGAGGAACTGTATCTATATTCATAATTGGATCGTTTTTGTGGGTTTCTCCTGTTTCATTTGGGCAGACTAGAAATCTCAAACACTGCTGAAAGTACCAGCTATTGGATCACTTTCCCTGCTCAAAACAAATGTACTATCACACTTATTGCAGTTGAAATAAAGGTCTAAATATTTGACCTGGCCCTCTCCTTTGAACAATTGTTTTCTTTCAAGCTGAATTTGGTATGTGACCCATGAGACACAAAGGTATGGAGAAGCAGGAATAATATCTCTGAGCTGGTTTATTCTATTTGCTCACTGCTGAAAACAAATTCTGAGGTTTTTCATCCTTTTCGATGACCTACAGCTCTAAGAAAGGTACTTATTCATAAATTTAACAAGCACTAGTAGAAAAGCTACCCTCATTTGGAACAGTGTTTGTCCATCAGAATTCTAGTTCAAAATGACTACGAAGAAAATCTAAAGACCTCCTCTAGCACTCTCCAATGTCATTAAGACAATCCAAGTGGAATTCAAAAAATTTGCTTCCCCACCATGCCATGTCTGATTCATTCATTCATTCATTCGATCGCAATGATTGAACGCTTATTGTGAGCAAAATACCATACTAAGCGCTTGGGACAGCACAATATAACAATAAACAGACACATTCCCAGCCCACAACAAGCTTACAGCCTAGAGGACCTTGCAGTCAGATGCACTGGTATGATTTTGTCATGCTTTTTAACAAAACTCAAGGTGCCCACCAAGCACCTGTCCCTCATGCTTCAATTTGGTAGGGGAAGAGGTACCAGGACACTGCAAAACAGTGGTCAGCATCCCTCCCCGGAATTAAAATGTCTCTTTCCTCTTTCCTTATTCCTTCCTCCGATGGCTGCTAGCAACTCGCCATGAATCCAGTCAACATTCACTCTGCTGCCGACCAGACAGTGGCATTTATTGAGCGCTTCCTGTGGGTGGAATGGAATACTGGCACTGTAACTGTTCTTAACAGCGAGTTGTGGCTCTAAAAGTGTCTAAGCTCTGGAACAGGCCCTGGGGCTCTGTGCTTGATTCGGCAACATGTACCAGTTAATACAGTAATAATACAGCAATTCAGAATTGGTGTGTACCTTTGCTAAGGTTTGCCTCTCAAATCTTCATGGTGCTTGACAGAAACAGGAGCGGTGGGCAAAGAGAAAACAAAAAGCTACAGGAGGGGTAGGAATCTGAAGACTCGGTGCTACTTAAGGAACTATGCAGGCCTTTGTTTTTAGCATGCAGCAGCACACTCATGCACCAGCATCTTTCAGGTGGATCTGTAGAAAGTAAAGTAGGTCATCTCATCCATCACAAGGAAGAAATGCATAGCCTGGCTTTCCCAGTTCAGGGAATGAAGACATTGAAGATTATGCTATGTGACTTCAACCAGCAATTTCAATGTGTTCTGTGTGGGATTTCTTCAGAGTGCTGGTAAGAGACCGATGCACATTAGTTGTATGCATTTTAGATTCGGAAACAAGGAAAACAAGCAGATAAATCCTGCTTCACCTCCTTCCAGAAACAATGCAAATCAAAACACAGAGTCACTCATCTGAATTGGGGCTGAGGGGACATGGCCTCACTTTAAAATGATTAATTTAATAGTACAACCTTTAGTAACATATTTATGCTTGATACAATTCCTGGCTTCCATATTTTTTTTGAAGATGAACTGAACCATAATTCTTCCTGGATTTTTATGATCTGAGTGGGGTTTTGTTGCATATCTACATTTTTAATCCCAATATCACCACCTTGGTGTAAAATGCTGAAAGTCAAGACCGCGAAGCAAGCGAGACACGTATAAGTCCTACTATTTGTTCCTTAGGCTTACAAAAGCAATTTTGTTTATGGTGATAGCAAACCACTGTTTACATAATCTTAGTCCTCCTCATCACTTCAGAGACTAGGTAACAGAAAGCTTTCGATCAATCCTAAAATGTCTTTTGAGTTTGTTGACCGATGACATGCCTGCAATCGAGATATATCTCAAGTGATTATGTATGGCATGTAAGTTCCTCACATTTAATACAGAAATCTATAATGAGTTTCAAGGTACTCATAGTTAAGCTATTATACAGTAATATTTTTGGAATGAGACTGTGGAAATGGAGCATATGAATCCATTAGTGTTGTCTCTAATAGCCCTAGAATATGCAGAGGTTCACTGGCAATGGTAATCTTTCTCAAGTCCATTTTTCAAGAGGTTTATTTGAAAAAGTATGAAATTTTAAAGTCTGGATGATCATTCTCACCATTTATGAGATAACATCAGGTTTGATGACTTCTCTGTTCTTCACCAAGGCTCTAGAGATTATTTTCCCCATATGGATTGTCTATTAATTCACTAGTTGCCTTATAGGAGAATCACAAGGAGGTGAAAGAAGCAGATATCTATTTTCTTTGAGAGAAAACGTAACAGGAGCTTATTGTTATTTCACTGTAAACCACTGGTCTCTGGAAGGCAAGGGAAAATATAAGTCTACTCAAAAAGGGGTTTTGCTCAAAGTGAGTGTCAAGAAGTAGTGCTTGTAGGCCGACTAGCTAAATGGAAGCCCAGCTAAATAATAACTAAAGGATAAAGAAAATACAAATTCATCCCTTAAAATAAAACTAATGTACAAATATTGAGACACTATGATTTATGCTATTATCATTATTACTCTTATGAAGCTCAATCAGAAAGAACAGCTTCTGATTTAGATTCACAGAAAGAATGTGATTTCTCTTTGGGAGAGAATCTGAAAGCTCTGAATCAGAATCCCTACAACAATCAATTTATTGAGCACTTACTGTAGGCAAAGCACTGTACTAACGCTTGGGAGAGAAGGATATAATAGGGTTGGCAACCACGTTCCCTGCCTACGATGATCTAAACCTGTGACCTGGTAAATTGAGGAATAACTGTAGATTATGGATTGGAAAACTGATTAATAAATTCATCCCATGACTTACCTTAAACTCCTTAGCATTATCTTGCATGGCTCAGTGGAAAGAGCCCAGGCTTGGGAGTCAGAGGTCATGGCTTCGAATCCCGGCTCCGCCACTTGTCAGCTGTGTGACTGTGGGCAAGTCACTTAACTTCTCTGTGCCTCAGTTACCTCATCTGTAAAATGGGGATGAAGACTGTGAGTCTCACGTGGGACAATCTGATTACCCTGTGTCTACCCCAGCGCTTAGAACAGTGCTCTGCACAAAGTAAGCGCTTAACAAATACCAACATTATTATCTTTAAAGCACTCAATCACCTTGTCATCTACGACCTCATCCAGCTGCTTTCATACTACAACCTTGCCCACATACTTCACTCTTCTAATGTCAACCTACTCAATGAACCTCGATCTCATCTATCTCACCACTGATGTCTTGCCTGCATCCTGCCTCTGGCGTGGAACACGCTCGCTCTTCATGTCTGACAGACGATGACTCTCCCCACTTTCAAAACCTTACTAAAAGCACATCTCTTCCAAGAGGACTTCTCTAAGCCCTCTTTTCCTCTTCTCCCACTCCCTTCTGCATCACCCTTGGACTTGGATTTATACCATTTCTTCATCCCTCTCTCAGCCCCACGACACTTGTGTACATAACCATAATTTATATTAATGTCTGTCTCCCCCCCTAGACTCTGAGCTTGTTGCAGACGGGGAACATGTCAAACAACTCTGTTATATTGTACTCTCCCAAGCCCTTAGTACAGTGCTCTGCACACAGAAAGCACTCAATAAATACAACTGATTGACTGACTGATCCCAAAATGCACAGAACTCTATAATCGAAGATAGCGCTGAAGGCCCAATGGAAACATGGTTGATAAAAAATGACCAGTATACAATATATGCTTTTTGGTGGGGGAGATTAATGTTTTGAATTAAGGATATTAAGCATTCTGCATCAAATATTACAGTTGTAAGATACCACTAACATAACATTGGCTCTGAGACAGGAGCCTCAGATGAAGATGTCTCAGACTTTACTCTCTTTTCTTTCGGCATATTATTTACATCCTGGGTAATTCAGAAGATTGGATGACTTGTGTATATTTCTATCCTCTCTCCCCGATTTCAAGTTTGGCATTTCCTCCATTTTTTTTTAACGTTGGCAAAAACAATAGTCTTTTTGTTTACGATATCAGCTTCAGTTTTAAAAGTCAAAATAAAAATGTCCAGGATTCTCCAGGAGCCTTCCTTATGAAAAGACCATTTTATTCAGTCATCACAGACAGATCTAATTCAAGCCGTAGTGTAGGCAGAATGACCACAAACTATATATAAAAATAACACATAAGCCATGAGTTGTCGCTGCAAATTAACTTTGATATTCTAGGAAGAAAAGTGCTATGACATCATATCTACTTTTAGATGCTTTTATAGAATCTGATCATTTTATTTTCAAATGGGATACTTTCCCCGATGGTGGGGGGAGGAGTGAGAGGAGGGAGGTCAAGCCCCAGACTGTGCTTTACCCTCTCTCTGTTGTGCTTCTGGTGGGGGGGAGGTAGGAGGCCCTGGGGACCTCTTATTTGAATTTACCCAAGCACTCAGCACAGTGCTTGGCCCATAGAAATCACACAATACCATCGTTATCATTATTATGCTCAGTCCTGATCCGTACCTTTAGAGTGGATTTTACTTCTACTTGTTAACAGCTGCAATTGGTCGTTAATATTTACTGAGCATCTACTGTGGACAGAGCACTCTACTAAGCATTCTGGAATGTGTAACAGAAACAAGACATACACTCCTTCACCACAATCAGTTCATTTATTCTATTGCATTGTACAAGTGCTCAGGAAGCGCTCTGCATACAGTAAGTGCTCAATAAATAGCATTCACTGATGGGTTAACTGATTGAGCCAGTGTTTTGATCATCATACAATACAGATGCAACAACTGACATTAATTGCCAGTTATGGCAGTTGGAGCAATCTCACATCATGTCCCCATTCCTCCCTCACCCGCCAGCTCCCTTTCTTCACACCACCCTGCTCCAACAGAATACCACTCTACCCAAGGGAGAAATGAGGGAAAATGGAAGAAAAATGAGATATCTGCAATGGGAATGATCAAACTGCAGTCTAAAACCAGAGCAGAAGAGATAAAATAGTGAAATATATGCCATTATTCAAGCAAAGAGTGAATAAACATTACAAGCCTGAACTAGTTTATGCAGAAAATATTGCTCCTGTGGGTTCTCCATGGCTTTTTAAATTGAGGAGTTACCTGTAGAATAACATTAATTGTGGGAATGATAGAATGAGGTTTTATCATATTCAGGTACAATGATGGTTGAATGATTGATATAGTGAGACACTCACCCAGTGTAGAAAGGCAAAACTTGGATAGGCAGGTAGCATGATTTCTACAACCTGTGAACCAGCTTGAAGAGCTGATTTTGACCCAGGCTCTGCATCAATATTTCAGAAGTCAAAAAAGGCACTATAACCAATGACCAGCCCTGGAAAATGAACTGAGAGACATGTTGGATAGAAATGGTGTTCAGGATCCAGTTTCCTGAAGCGACGTGAATGGACATGAACAATTTAGGTCAGAAGAAAGTGAGTCATTGACAGCCCAAGACAATTCAGTTAAATCTTGAAAACATAGTCAAACAAAAAGTTTAACATTTGGCTGAAACTTGTTTGAGCTGGATGACCATTTTTAATAGCATTCTAGATGTGTAAGAAAGGATTTGAGAATTTTAAAAGTACCAAGCAGGAGAGGAATGTGCCCCAAAGGAAGAGAGGAAGAAACAGGAGAGAGTTGGAGATAATGTTAAGAAGGTCTGACATTTTTCATAAGGGATGTGTATAACAATTCTTCTATGATGTAGAAGATCAAATCAGAATGGGCCAGCCCAGTTTCAGCTTTACCGCTGTGTATGGTGATCAGGGGCAACAGTTCCTCATAGAAAAGAAGAAAGAAGAAAAGATATTGTAAAGCTGTAAGAACTGTGAGATATTGCAGGGGCTGAGTAGAGAGAGAAGGGGTTTGTTAGGCAACAGGGACAGCAATAAAAGACATCTTACCCAGGTAATAAATTTTAGATGTAACTCAACCTTTTCTTTTTTACAAAGGAAGATTTAGCAATCAAAAGTGAAGCAAGGAAGTTAAGAAGATTTTAAAGGACAACAGGAGGCAGCATGTCCCCAAACATTTATATATCTGTTGTCATCAGAAGCCTGCATATGGTCTTTGTGGGAAAAAAAAAAAAAGAAAGACCTCCCAGAGAGTAGAAAGCAAGACTGAAGAGCCTGGATCTGGTGTAATTCATTTTACTTAGGAATTTTTAGGACTCCTAAATGAATCTACAGTTTGGATTGGCTTAGGAAGAAATTTCTTATCATGCTTTAATCAGTCATAGCTAACCCTTGACAAACTGTTGTTTTATTCTCATTATTCTCATTTTGCCCTTGGATTGCAGATGATGGCTTGAATACCAGTCCTCTCAGAATTCCCCATCAAACCTGTTGAAGATGCATTACCTAGTCTTCTCTGCTTCCAATTCCCATTAAAATGGTCCCAGATCTTATGAATCCTATCAAAGGTCAACTGACCCAATGAATTAGAAAAAGTGTTTCCTTATTTAAGTGTCTGAGCGACCGGCAGGCCTATAAGGCACCGCACAGCCAATACATCTATTGTGTCAACCAACTGTGTTTTTAAAAGCTCCTTAATACACATCTATATGGGTCAATAATGCATGTTTTCCAAAGTCCCTAATGCATCTTGATAGAAATGACTATAACGAGCCATTACTTTTTTGCATTCAATTCAAATGCTGCATTAAAGCATGTTTGGTGGTAGTTTTGCATTTGCTTTAATTTATACTCTAACTTCATTTTCTTTTGAAAGAAAACCTGAATTTTGGAAAGGCTTTCAGCCTTGATTCTCATTGATATTGGGAGTTTCAATTCTATGCTAAATGTCATTTTTAAGTCATTGGGGTTTTGGGGATTGTTTTTTTTTTAACACAGGAGACTGAGAATTGCATGTGTGGCAAATTCTCCTGACCCCTAATGGCAATTTCTGGCTCTGCCCCCTTTCTCCCTGTGTTGGGAATACACCTGAAAGAAGTTTGGCTGATCTAAAAGAAATCAATCTTCAGCGCGTAAGTATACTTGATCCCTTTCTACCTAAAACTGTGGTGAGATTTAGTGTGTTCTGTTGGGAGACCCCAATTTCAAGTTCCCATTGGCTTCGAAGGTTTGAAAACACTGTTTTTTTTAGGATACCTGAAAGAATATCAACCATAAAAAATTAACAGGAAGGAGTATGCTCTTTACTCGACTGAGCCAAGGGATATTCCCCGTCACCACCTTCCTTCACGTTTAACTTGCATGCCACTTGTTCCTGACTGCTGTTTACTCTCAGGGACAGTGACCACTGACTGAAAATTGCTCCGGTCAGAGGTGGCCCTCATGTTGCTCCAATGAATTACCCTCGGAAAGCCCACGGGATAATTGTGTTTTTGTGTTTTTTCATTGTTTTCTTACTTTAGATTAAACATTAATTTAAGCACATATTGTCACCATGAAATTATAGAATGCTCTGACTACTCCTGTACAAGATCTCCTTTGTGTCTTTTGATAAGCATGACCTGGGCATATTTTGAAGGCTTTTATTTTACTCCCCTAATAACAGCTCCTGATGGTTTTTGCTTCTGCTGACACTAGCAGTATCTCTGACAGGGAAAAATGATTGAGGGGAAAGGGCTTTTTTCTAGGGGGAAGGAATTATGCTAGACATTAAAATTAACATGAGCCTCCCAGGCTCAAAGCCTGAAAGAAGTTTGGCTGATCTAAAAGAAATCAGTCTTCAGCCAGTAAGCATTTGATTCAACACTTGCATCTAACATACAGTGGTTCAGTACACCTCCCTTCAACCCTATGGCACTGGTAGAGTAGGAAGAAATAGATGGAAAACTTGGTGACTGGTAAAATACTTGGCATAATTCCTTCTCCATAGAAAATCCCTTTTTACCCTCAAATATTACTTTGAAGCAGAAAGAAGAAAGGGTTGGAACTTGAGGGGGGGAAAAAAGATAACAAAAAGATAGCATTGTTTGGGGAAATGAATGGCACTGAAAAAAGTAAAACCAGTCTACAGCTGCATTAGCAAATTACTGAAATAATTCAGGCCAAGAAATTTATATTGCTCTCAATCATACAGTAATATATTTCAGGAGAAACTATTTATTGGACTCCCTTTCTATGCTCAGAGAGGGTTGGACGGTGAGCCCGATTTTGAAAGGAGAAATAAGCAAGGACACTGAGGCCCATAAAATGAGGAGACAGACTTTATTTTTGATACTTCACAGCCCAACCTAAGGAAGGAGAGAACACCAACTTTAGCAACTAAAAGAAGACTGAATTATATGGAGTAAAAAAGAGAGAATTGAATTTATGAAGGGATGAAATATTGTACATTTTGGAAGAGGAGGCTTTCAGAAGAGAACTAAATCCTATTGAAAGCACCAACTAGTCTTCAGTTATTGAATAACTCCTGAAAGAGCATGTATCTTCAGAGACATTCTAAATTGGATCGCTGGTGAATACATAGACCTGCAACCTGGGATGAAAAAGGAGAATCCTTTCATTTCCACAGTAAGCCCTCTCCCTTTTCCTCATCCAAAAGTCTAAAGCAACAGATGTCAATCCCCAGTTATAAAAATAGTTAACAGGTTTGTTGGTATGTCTGTTATGAAACACAGGGTTAATAGTGGAGATCTTTGGAGAAGCAGCGTGGCTCAGTGGAAAGAGCACGGACTTTGGAGTCAGGGCTCATGAGTTCGAATCCCAGCTCTGCCACTTGTCGGCTGTGTGACTGTGGGCAAGTCACTTAACTTCTCTGTGCCTCAGTTCCCTCATCTGTAAAATGGGGATTAAGACTGTGAGCCCCACGTGGGACAACCTGATTCCCCTATGTCTACCCCAGCGCTTAGAACAGTGCTCGGCACATAGTAAGCGCTTAACAAATACCAACATTATTATTATTATTATTATTTTGGGTTTTTTTTGGGGGGGGGGGTTTGATGATTCCTGACAAAGGAGAAGAGAACCGAGGGGAAGTTATGGTCCTATCTTAAGTTAGGAGCACCTTCACTTTTCCTAAATGTGAGTTTAGCCTTACCTCTTTGAGCAGAGTTTTATTTTTCCTAAGAGTATAAAGAAAAAACATAAGGCCTTCTTCTTCCTGGTCCTCCAACTTATATGGTTCATCTCTCAGGATCCTTCATGGATGCTAAATTCAGAAGGGGGTTTATCCTCACTACAGGCACTGGGCAATCTCTACCCCACCCTATAGTTCATGTTTATCTGTAATTTAGTCTACAGCCACTCTGCAACTTTACAGGTTGGACTGCCTTTAAAGTGATCCATGCATCCACGTTTCAACCATAAACTTTAAATGTTATACATCTGCATTCTAATCTAAAGCAGTCTTAAATACAGCAGCTGGCAACGAGCTATAGTTCACAATGCCTGCCAAGGAATCCAGTTGGTGGTGTGTTCAGAGCCGTGGAATTATTGCTGCTCTAACAACAGAATGTGTGTTGGTGCTTGACTTCCAGCTGATTGGTTTACTTGGCTGAACTTCTGTTTATTTCTTTCATATCTTTTGTTATATTTATATGACAGCCTCTTATTCAGCATTTTCACCAAGAGACAGACAAGGGAACTTAGTTTTGTAGGCTCGGCTTAAGTTTTCGTAGCGCATCAGTCCGCATGGGAAACTGCAGCTGGGTAGAATTTGGGGCTGCGATGTGTCACTGAAGGACAGGATATTAAAGTAGAGTCATTATTCAGTACTAGGTGCAGAGTCTCTTTTGTCCTCATCTTCCCTTTCTCCCTAGTTCAGTTGTACGGAGCGGTTACCCAGTAAACGTAGCCCATTAGAAGAATTTAATTCAACAGTCATTCGAGCCTACAGAAGATTCCCAGGAGGGTTACTCCCTAGAAACTAGCCCTGAAGTAGTACTTACTTCTTAACTGGCATATGTTCAGCATCTTTTATTTGCTCATTTTCCCCATTGAGGGCAGGGACCGTGTCTTATATTTCTCTTGAATATTCCCAAAGCACTTACCATAGTAGGTGCTCAATAAAGTTGAAAAGGATGACGATGACTTCGATGCAGCACATAAATCATCCTTCAACACCACTAAAGACATTAAGAAAGTACCATTGTCTTCATTTTATGCTTGAGGAAACTGATTCACAGTCAAGGTCTATCCTACGGAAATTATCTAGAGGCTCCTGCAGTAGCCTCCTAAAGTACCCTGATGAACTGATTGAAAAACCATCTAGACCGCCTCTTTACTAGGTAAGGGTTTCAGCTATAGAGATGTTTTATGATATAGCACTATTTCCCTCTTATTCCTGCTATTCAGTTTTAAACTAACTACTTCTTATCGGGAGTTCAGCAGGGGAACCCTGCACAGTACTTTGAAAGCCATAATGAGAATCTTAGCAGGTCCCACCTACTACTTAATGGTCATTAGCATTCTCAGCCCTGTAACAGAAATTAAAGGTGCACTGGTCCCTGGAGGGCTTCTTCTCAGTTGAACATAGTTTGTCTTTGAAGCACTAGATTGTCCTCAAAATAGACCAGTAAACAGGTCCACGGTCTAGTTTAATAATAATAATGTTGGTATTTGTTAAGTGCTTACTATGTGCAGAGCACTGTTCTAAGTGCTGGGGTAGACACAGGGGAATCAGGTTGTCCCACGTGGGGCTCACAGTCTTAATCCCCATTTTACAGATGAGATAACTGAGGCACAGAGAAGTTAAGTGACTTGCCCACAGTCACACAGCTGACAAGTGGCAGAGCCGGGATTCGAACCCATGACCACTGACTCCAAAGCCCATGCTCTTTCCACTGAGCCATGCTGCTTCTCACGCTGCTTAGTTTCTTTGAGTGCCGTGGCTCCCGATTGGCATTGGAATCTGCACGCCTGACAGCAGATGCCCAAGGATGTAGTCAGCCCTGATCTCCCAAACTCACTTTGCCATCATGGCTCAGTGGAAAGAGCCTGGGCTTGGGAGTCAGAGGTCATGAGTTCAAATCCCAGCTCTGCCGCTTGTCAGCTGTGTGACTTTGGGCAAGTCACTTCACTTCTCTGTGCCTCAGTTCCCTCATCTGTAAAATGGGGATGAAGACTGTGAGCCCCACATGGGACAACCTGATCACCTTGTATCCCCCCAGCGCTTAGAGCAGTGCTTGGCACATAGTAAGAGCTTAACAAATACCACCATTATTATCTGTCAACTAGGTTAAGGGATTGTCCCACCACTCCCAAGCCAGTAGAGGGATTGGGATGCAAAAGGTGTGAGTTTGTTGTCACTCAATCAATCAGTCCATCAGAAGTATTTATTGAGTGCCTACTTTGTGCAAAGCATTGTGCTAAATACTTAAAAGGGTATAATAGAGTGAATAGACATGATCCATGACTTCAAGGAATTTACAATCTAGTGGAGAAAACGGACACTAAAATAACTATAAGAGGAAGGAAGAGGCAGCATTTCCAAGTGGACAGAGCACAGACCTGGGAGTCAGAGGACCTGGTTTCTAACCCTGGCTCTGCCCCTTGCCTGCTGGGTGAGCTTGGGAAAATCACTAAACTTCTCTGGGCCTCAGTTTCCTTAAATGTAAAATGAGAATTCTCCCTCCTACTCTGAGGGTGAACCCCATGTAGAGTAGGGACTGGGTCCAACTTGATTGATTTATATTTATCCCAGCCCATAGAACAGTGCTTGACACATAGGAAATACTTAACAAATACCATAAAAATGAAGGGTAAGTGGATATGAATATACATTAGTGCATAAATAGTAGGGAACCGAAGTCAACACATAGAGAAGTGCTAAGAGGGGCTGTGAGTATGTAAGTGCAAAGTTAAGCAAAAGTCCTGAAGTGGTAGTTTGGGGGACATAACCTGGAGGGAAAAGAAATGATTTGGGGAAGCCCTCCTGGAGGAGGCGCAACTTCAGAAGAGCTTTGAAGGTGGAGAAAGCTGCAGTCTGTCGGATTTGAAGCAGAAGGGAATCACAGGTGGGGAGATGGGCATAAGCAAGAGATCAGCAGCAGGAGAGAAGAGAACGATGCACAGTAAACAGTTTAGCTTGAGAGAATGAAGCACGTGAGCTAGGGTGTAGGTGGGGGAAGCAAGCGGGTAAGTAAAAGGGAAAGAACTGATGCAGTGCCTTAAAGCCAGTGGCCAAGAGTTTCAGCTTGATGTGGCGAGGAATGGATAACCACTGGAGATTTTTGAGGAGCGGGGAGACGTGTAGAATGATGTGTAGAAAAATGATCCAGGAAGCAGAAAGAAGTACAGACTGGAGATGGGAAGAGACTGGAGACAGGGACACCAGTGCTGAAGATTAATGTAATAATCAAACTGGGATACGACAAGTGCCTAGACCAACATGGTGACCATTTGGATGGAGAGGAAGAGGAGCCTTCCTGGAAATGTGATGGAAAAACTGACCCGATTTGGTGACAGATTGAATATGGAGGATGAAAGAGAAGGAGAAGTTAAGGATAGTGCCAAGGCGATGGGTTTCAGAGATGGGGAGGCTGGTGGTGCTATCAACTGTGATGGGAAAATTAGGTGGAAGAGAGGAATTTGGAGGGAGAGATGATGAGTTCAGTTTTGGACATATTGCACTTGAAGTGCTCCCCTCCCAGATCACTGTAAACATGGACACTGCTTCCCAGCCAGGATCCAGCGGCAGGAACCAAGACTGAGGGAGGCTGGAGGTTTGAAACAAAAATACTGCACATAAAGACATTTGGTGCTCTATCCATCCTGGTCAGGGAACCGACCAGCTAAAACCCAGGCTGTCGGGTATAAAAGCGGACAAATAACCATCTAATTGACACAACTCATGCAATCCTATTGATCCCGTGAACCTGCTGGTCTAGACCTCAAAGCCCAAAGCCCATCTGTGAAATGGGGAAGGGAACATTTGCCACAGAATCATGTCAAAATGTTCTTTAGGGTCCTTTGAGGCAGACATAACTCCAAATAATCATATTATTAATGGAACTGCAGATTCCAGTCATCCTTTGCCAGAGGCAATATGTTTGCTGATTGACTAACATGACACATGACATTAGGCGTTCAAAAGTTTACATAAGGCCAAAAAACTCATTAAACGGTTAATGCATGGAGCTGGGAGGGGAGGGTGTTTGCTACAGGCAAAGAATGTAAATGCTCATGTCTTTTTGTTGCCAGAGCACTGAGCTGATATTTCAACCCTCTGAGCTTAGGGTCACAACAAACTAGAAACAGTTCCACTTGCCACTAACCAATTTAATTTGAACTATTCCAGTCAGTCTTATTGAATTCTCTCCCAACTCTCCAGAGGCAAAAAGGTACTGTTGTACATAACCATTCAATAAGGTTTTGTTTTAAGCTTTGACGGTGTGGTTTTGTTGTACAGTCTGTACCATCTAGTTTAAACCATATTGAGCAATCAATTTAAACTTGTTATTGTCATTGGGGTTTGAAAATTTAATAAGCAATTACCTGAACTCATTCTTTTATGTTTTTAATTTCTACTGAGCTGTTGTTCCATTTTGGGCCTAAAGCAATCAGACCCTCCAGAACATTTAATTGAATGAGTCTATAACTCGGTCTTGTTCCTGGCTGCATATTTTCTAGCCTGATTTATGAAACTCAATCATGCAGAATCTCTAAATGCAGGAATCCAGGAGGAAATGCAAAGCGGAAGCGGGTCTCACCTGGAGGGACCGGGACACTCAGGACTACAATCTCTTTGCTGTTCTTGATTTTGGATTGTCCTCCTTTGGGGTGAGATGCTATTCCTTTCTAGTTTGGGCGCTGGAAATCCTAGGTAGCAAGTAATCTTCTTCCCTTCCATCGGTCCAGGTGACAGCGCTCTAATAATTTTGTCTAATAAAATGTCGACTGCTTTTATTTTAATGTATGCTCATTCATTCAGTAGTATTTATTGAGCACCTATTGTGTGCAGATAACTGAATTTGGCTCTTGGGAGAGTACATTAAAAGTAAAAGACATGGCCCCTGCTCTCAAGGAAGCAGTTTAAACATGGAAAAGGGAGACAGGCCAACATAAATTGTATACATAAAGTGAAGCAGGAGGAAAAGTATAGAGACAAATGGTAATGACAAGCTTATGGAAAAATAAATGAATAGAGGGTATAAAACGATAAATGCTAAAGGTGAATATTGACATGTCATAAGCAGGGGTGATGGAAACTAGTTGGAGAAAGCCCTTTTTGAGGAGGTGAGATTTTGGAGGGCTTTGAAGGTAGCAAGAGATGAGGGCTGCCTCAAATCTTCTCCCCTGCCCTCCTCCCCCGTCTCCATCATCATCTGATCGCCCCATATCTCAACCTGGGCCAGGTCCTGGCTTCCCTGTTTTGCAATCCTGGAAGGTGGGGATTGCAAGCTGCCCAAGCAGCTGGGGTAGTGATAATGGCAGTTTAATAGCAGGGAAGTTTCTAATTGAAATAATCAGCACAAATTAGTTTAGAGAAACAGCATGGCCTTGTGGCAAGAGTACGGGCTTGGGAGACAGAGAATGAAGGTTCTAATCCTGGCTCTGCCACCTGTCTGCTGTATGACCTTGCGCAAGTCACTTAACTTCTCTGTGCCTCACTTACCTCATCTGTAAAATGGGGATTAAGACTGCAAGCCCCCTCGTGGCTCAGTGGAAAGAGCCCAGGCTTGGGAGTCAGGGGTCATGGGTTCGAATCCTGTGTCAGCTGTGTGAATGTGGGCAAGTCACTTAACTTCTCTGTGCCTCAGTTACCTCATCTGTAAAATGGGGATTAACTGTGAGCCTCATGTGGGACAACCTGATTATGCTGTATCTACCCCAGTGCTTAGAAGAGTGCTCTGCACATAGTAAGTGCTTAACAAATACCAACATTATTATCATTGTTATTATTATGTGGGACAACCTAATTGCCTCATATCTACCCCAGCACTTAGAACAGTGTTTGGCACATAGTATGTGCTTAATAAATACCATCATTATTATTATTTATTACAAAATACAAATAGAATAACAGAGAGTTCAGGGAGACAGGGGTGTGAGTTTGGGGCATGGGGAGGGAGGACAGGAAAGCCACAAGGGTTAGAAGGACTGACTACAGGAATAGGAGCAGAGAGAGGGCAGAGTTACTTCTCTTGTGAATGCTGGTACCATGAAGCTAATTCAACTATGTGGACAGAGAGCCTCCTGTTTGGTGAATTCCCCAAGACTGATAGCTTTTGAGGCAGCTTTACAGAGTGAATATTGCCTTTCTCAAGTCTACTAAGGTTCAATATTGAAATGCCTAGTGAAGAGGGGACAGGACAGGGAGGAGTGAAGAGTAAATCACTGTAGCAATTAGAGGAATTTGAACAACAGAGGGTTCCTGAAGCCTTTCATTTGTGGAGGGAGTCATAGATAAAGATGCCAAAACCTATCATGTACCTAATTTGCCAAATTCAAACCCCAGATAGCAGTTACTTCAAGAGGAAGTGACTTCCACCAGACTGGCTTGGAAGTGCTTAGTACAGTGCTCAGCACACAGTGAACACTCAATAAATACAACTGAATGAAGTGGAGGAAGTTCCAGACAGGAACTGGACTAAGACAGCTCAAGGATGTCACGTAATCATAGATCATGCTATGTGAGCACAGTACGCTTTTCTGATGCTTCCAACACAACCTTGCTTCCTAGCAAGACATCAAAAAGCTTGGCTTGAGAAAAACCTCAAGACATGTGTTCAAAATTTCTTTCGGCAGAGAAATGGTTAGATGACTGGGATCCCGAGGAAGTAGATGAGGTTCAGGTCTGGGGCTGCGGAGGGTCTGACGCTCTGCAGCTTTGTGGCTCCTCTGGAGCTGTTTGATTAGAGGAGAGAAGGCAGGCTGGGGCAAAAGAAACTATTAGTAGGGAACGACAAGTGGCAAAAGACATTTTCCTTACATTAGCAACAGAGGTGATGGCTGTGGCTGCTGGTATCCTATTTTCATTCCAACCCATAAGTGTTAAAGGGAAGTAGAGAAAATCCCTGACATGTTCGTGCTTTTGCTGAACAGAATTCACATGACCCTGTCCTGATACTGCATGACTTCCTATTGAAATGCCTCAACCCTCTGCCATGGGAGACTTGAGGAACTACCCAGAGAATCCAGGCTTGGGAATGGCAATGACAGTAGTGGAATTTTCCTTTTCCTTTAGAGGAGCAGTGTGGCCTAGTGGATAGTGTACAGGCCTGGGAGGAAGGATCTGGGTTCTAATCCCGGCTCCACCACTCGTCTTCTGTGTGACCTTGGGCAAGTCACTTCACTTCTGTGGGGCTCAGTTCACTCATCTGTAAAATGGGGATAAAGATTGTGAGCCCTATGTAGGACAGGGACTGTGTCCAACCCAAATATCTTGTATCTACCCCAGCACTTAGAACAATGCCTGGTACATAGTAAGTGCTTAACAAATACCATAATCAGTACTATTATTATTATCATTTTCAATTCCTTTTCTTGCTATTTTAACCAGCAAATTTTTAGGACCAGAAATTTCCCATTTTTTAATAATATTTCTTAAGCCCTTATTTTGTGCCCGGTATTGTACTAAGCACTAGGGTAGATACAAGATAATCAGGTCGGACAGAGTCCATGTCCCACCTGGGACTCACAGTCTTAATCCTCATTTTACAGATGAGGTAACTGAGGCACAGAGAAGTGACGTGACTTGCCTAAGGTCACACGGCAGACAAGTGGTGGAGTCGGAATTAGAACCCAGGTCCTCAGACTCCCAGGTTTGTGTTCTTTCCGCTAGGCCATCCTGCCTCCCAGCATTTCCATTGCTGCTTCTGATCAAAGCATTACAGGTCTGACTATGTTTTCTTTAACATTTTTTTTAATAGAAAAAAAAAATCAGTAATTATATATTCAATTTAGAGGTTTGTGCCTATTTAAGAGGGGTTGATTTATGCTATCTCAAGCCTCATGGGGCTTTGAGAAAATCTCTGGGTGTCATGGCTGGCCAGGTCTTCTGAGACAAAAAATGAAGGATCAATAAAATGGGATTATAATCAGTCCATCAATAACATTTATTTTGTACCCGCTGTGAGCAATTGCAAGTGTGCAGTTGAAGAGACATAGTCCCTGCCCTCAAGAAGTTGGAAATGTAATGAGGGAAACTGACAGATGCAAGCTATTCACAAATCTCTTCTCTCCCTGGGTTATATCCTTCGGCAACTGCCACTTGAGCACTTGTAAACCACCTCAACACTGTGGTACTCACAACCACCTGTAGAATTCATGTTGATTTTTTTTACAGAAGTAGCATGGCCTAGTGGTCAGAGCACGGGCCCGGGAGTCAGAGGGCCTGGGTTCTAATCCCAGCTCTGCCAATTGCTTGCTGTGTGGACCTCGGGCAAATCACTTCACTTCTCTGTTGTCTCAGTTTCCTCAACTGTAAAATGGGGATCCTATACCTGTTTTCCCTCCTACTTAGACCATGAGCCCCATGTGGGACAGGGACTGTGCCCAACGGGATTATCTTGCATCTACCCTAGCCTTAGCCCGTTGTTGGGTAGGGATTGTCTCTATCTACTGCCGAATTGTACATTCCAAGTGCTTAGTACAGTGCTGTGCACATAGTAAGCGCTCAATAAATACTATTGAATGAATGAATGCTCTGCACACAGTAAGCGCTCAATAAATAAGACTGACAAATAGTAAGCACTTAAATATAATAAGAATAATGATGGTGATAATAATAAGATAATTAACTTGTAAACATATCCCCTTTTCCTTCTTCTACCTGTCTATATATTATTTTTATCCTTGTCTTCTCGGCTAGACCGTAAAATCCTTGAGGAGAGGGATTGTGCACACAGTAGGTGCTTAAAATTGCTTTTCATTGATCGGTTAAAAATGCTACAGTTTTTAACGGCAAAAGTACGGAAGGACAGATACACGGGTAAGTGTAAATCAAGATGCCGAGAATGAAAGTATTCATTCATTCATTCATTCAATAGTATTTATTGAGCGCTTACTATGTGCAGAGCACTGTATTAAGCACTTGGAATGAACAAGTCGGCAACAGATAGAGACAGTCCCTGCCGTTTGACGGGCTTACAGTCTAATCGGGGGAGACAGACAGACAAGAACAATGGCAATAAATAGAGTCAAGGGGAAGAACATCTTGTAAAAACAATGGCAACTAAATAGAATCAAGGCGGTGTACATTTCATTAACAAAATAAATAGGGTAATGAAAATATATACAGTTGAGCAGACGAGCACAGTGCTGAGGGGATGGGAAGGTAGAGGGGGAAGAGCAGAGGGAAATGGGAGGAAAAGAGGGTTAAGCTGCAGAGAGGTGAAGGGGGGGGCGGTAGAGGGAGTAGAGGGAGAGGGGGAGCTCAGTCTGGGAAGGCCTCTTGGAGGAGGTGAGTTTTAAGTAGGGTTTTGAAGAGGAGAAGAGAATCAGTTTGGCGGAGGTGAGGAGGGAGGGCGTTCCAGAACCGCGGGAGGATGTGGCCCAGGGGTCGACGGCGGGATAGGCGAGACCGAGGGACGGTGAGGAGGTGGGCGGCAGAGGAGCGGAGCGTGCGGGGTGGGCGGTAGAAAGAGAGAAGGGAGGAGAGGTAGGAAGGGGCAAGGTGATGTAGAGCCTTGAAGCCTAGAGTGAGGAGTTTTTGTTTGGAGCGGAGGTTGATAGGCAACCACTGGAGTTGTTTAAGAAGGGGAGTGACATGCCCAGATTGTTTCTGCAGGAAGATGAGCCGGGCAGCAGAGTGAAGAATAGACTGGAGCGGGGCGAGAGAGGAGGAAGGGAGGTCAGAGAGAAGGCTGACACAGTAGTCTAGCCGGGATAAGCGCTCACATGTATAAACGTAAGTGCCAAAGGTGACCACAGGCTGAATGTGACCTGGGAAGGTGGAGCTTAATCAGGGAATGCCTGCTATGGGAAGAGGGTGATTTTCAGGCCAGTTTTGAAGAAAAAAAGAGCTATGGTCAGGTTGATCTGAACGGAAAGGTGGGCAGTTCTACGGCTCTGTATACCTTGAGTTTGGTCTGGAGCCTACATTTTGTGTGAAATGCTACACTGCCACCGCTCTCTGCCAGTCTCCTGGAGAATAACCTAGCTTTCTTGATATGATTTCTACTTTTGTCTACTTCATTCATCTTCGCATCGTCGGCCAGTGTGCTGCCTCAGTAAGAAAATTCTCTTACAGAGTTTAGTTCTGTGTTACCAGTATAGATTTTTGGTACCGGTTAGATAACTCAAAGGACATAAAGTTTCATAAAAAGAAATCATGTTTTCACAAGCTGCTTGTTCTTCAGAGAAAAGCAGGTTTGACCTTCCCAGCCAGCACAGCTCCACTGCCTCCCGAAAAAACTAGGACTGATGCAAAAGAACCATAAAATACAACATTGAAAATTACACACACAATCACCACCACATTACTTTGTTTCCTTCAGATGCAGCAATGAAATGGTACCATCAGTGTGGGAAAAACAAGCAAATGCTTTGGTGCTCAACAATCTCATCATTTTCTCCAGTTTCTTATCTAGTGAATGGCCTACCCAACCAGGACAGGTGGTATTCTTGCCTTAAAAATCCACAGGGAGGGAGGAGACTTCGCAAATGCCCTCAGTAGTGCCTTCCTGCCTATCCTACTCTAAAAGTCAAGGCACTATTCCTTAAATCCAACCAAACTCTCCCCTGTTGCAATTTAAGTCTGAGTTTCATTGGTCACTGGAAAAAAGAACACTCCTGATATTAATAATTCAAATCTGAATATGGAATTTTACTAGAAAGATGTGAATGAAAACCCAACTCAGAGAACAGGCCCAGTTTCCATCAGATGGCAAATATGGCATTTAGCCGTAAACCACATACAACCACAAAAGAATTCATTACAGCTTTGGCTTGACCTCTTTAACACTGTTCCTGTACTTTCCCAATTTTTGTTTAATAACTGTTAAGTGCTTACTATGTGCCAGGCACTGTACTAACTGATGGGGTAGATACAAAATCATTAGGATGGCCACAGTCCATGTCCCACATGGGGCTTACAGCTCTAATCCCTATTTTCCAGAGGAGGTAACTGAGGCACAGAGAAGTTAAATGACTTGCCAAAGTTCACACAGCAGACAAGTTCTGGATCTGGGATTAGAACCCATGCCCTTCATCTCCCAGGCCTATGCTCTTTTCACTAGGTCATGCTGCTTCTTCAAAGAAGAAAGAACAAGTTGCCTCCAGGTGTGACAAGAGTGATGCAGAGTCTCTCTATTGAGTTGGGGATGGGGGAGAGAGAATCTCATAATATGGTCCAACTGGAGGGGATCGATCCTGCCTTGGCCAGGAGGGCTGAAAATCACACACTGAAATATCTCTTCCTGACTTAAAAGTAGGATGGGGGGAGGGATGAACTTTAGATGGCATTTGAAGGGCAGATGTTCTGTTACTTACACCCATCATGTCATCCATTCTCATTCCATTTGTGCCAGTATACCATTTTATCACAGACTGTCAGCACTCTCCTGAGCGCCCATTCCCACTCACCAATAAAACTCCTTCCCAGAGCTCACATTGCTCTGGAATATGTCCCAAGGCTCTGCCAACACGTCCCAGGGAAGAAGCGCAGAAAGCCCTGGCACAAATTCAGCCCCACCAACTACCACCATCAGCCTCTAGAGCCTAACCAACACTACTGTTTCCATGATGAGTGAATGTATTTCCTCTGATTGCCTATACACTGTGTGTGAGTTGGCACCTGATGCCAGAAAAGAGTGGAAAAGCAAGATGGTATCCCCAGGACCCCCCTCCTCCCCCCAAAACATGTACCCTCCGGGCCAATATCTGCAATGAACAGCTGCATATTCCAGCACTGGGGCCTCCAGGCTAACCTTAATGAACGATGTAAAGTGTCAGAAGCCAGGGTGGAGTAGTCAAGCCTGTTTTCAGCTGGGCCTTGGATGAAAACCATGCCCCACTGCTCTTGGGGAGAACTGGTTTATGGCCTCCTCTCTCTTTCGCATTTCTCCAATGCTCTAGCTGTTAGCACAAGTCTCTCTAAACAGAATTGACTGTCCTCTGAATTTAGGTCTCCAGAGTTCTTGAACCTACCCACCTGCAACAGGACCGATACACCTCATAAAGTTCATAGTGCTGTTCCTGCTGTAATTGACAGGAAAAAGGCCCTGGGCATATCAGTGGGGCAGGCAGTGGAAAGTAAATATAGCTCTGGAGTTGGGAAAACATTTGCTTTCCTCATTTGTACCTCACAGCGGAAGGACGGGATCATCCAATTGCAACACCTATAAGCTAGCTCAAGCTAGTACTCTGTCTGCCGGACACATTCACTCATTAATTCAGTTGTATTTACTGAGCAAAAAATTGTATTTACTGAGCAATTACTGTGTGCAGGGCACTGTACTAAGCGCTCAGAAAGTACAATACAGGAATAAAGCGAGACGATCCTTGCCCACAACGAGACACATCCGCTAGTTGTCGTTGGCCCGCATGTCGGAAATCACCAGAAATCTTCAGTCACTGCCGGTCAGGAAAGTTGGCCCCTTCCCAGCTCTTTTTTCCCTCCCTCCTCCCTGCCCCATTCCCATCCTGCCCTGCTGCTTTGGGTGGCCTAGAGGATAGACCAAGGGCCTAAGAGTCAGAAGGACCTGGGCTCTGATCCTGGCTCTGCCACTTGTCTGCTGAGAGACCTTGGGCAAGCCACTTAACTTGTCTGTGCCTCAGTTACATCATTTAGAACAGTGCCCAGAGCCTAGAACAGTGCTTGACACATTGTAAGCGCTTAACAAATACCATCATTATTATTAAAATGGGGATTAAGACTGTGAGTCCCATATGTCTAACCTGATTATCTTGTATCTACCCCAGTGTTCAGTACAGTGTCTGAAACATAGTAAATGTTTAAGAAATACCATAAAAAAAAGAGGGAAAATATAAAATAAAGAAACTAGCATGACAGGAACAGGGATGTGATGGGGAGGGCAATCTGTAAACTCCTGGAGGGCAGCAGTTGTGTCTACCTATTCTATTGTTCTTTGCTCCCAAGTGCTTAATACAGTGCTCTGCACACAGTACTTGCTCAATAAATGCCACTGATTGAGTGATTGATTAATTAAAATAAAAGGCAAGGAGCCAACTCAGAATTTCAGAGCAGGCCCAGCAGGGTCTCGGCAGAGTTAATAACACAAGTTTAAAGGAAGGTGAGCCCTGGAGGGAAGCCGGGAAGGAGGAACTGAGGGAGAGTGGAACAAGTAATGAAAAAAGAATGGCTCGCCTGGGTGGCAGCTGGCAACAACAGAAATTTCCAATGGGCTGGCCAGTAACAGCTAATGGAACCATGGCTCTGGAACACAACACTTCAAGCCATTCAATGGGTGTGACTTCTTTTGCTTCTTCTACACTTTCACAACAAAGGGAAAAATTTAACATGCTTAAGAAGCTGAAACCACCTCTCCTTGGCTAACCTCTGGACTTTCTTCTCTGAAATACTGCCTTAGCAATGATCAGCTCACCAGGAAGGATAGGGTGAGGTACACAATAAGTGGATTTAGGAAGGAGTACTTTACAACCTTCCTATATGTAGTCTAAACAAATTCTCTCACTCACTGGAAGAGCAAAGGATTTCAAATTAACTCTGCCAAGACAATAAAAGCTCCCTTTTAAAGACGTATCTGTTAAATAAAAAAAAAATCCTTCTGCTCTCTGTGCCATAAATCATGGTCTGCATCAGCCTGATTTGTGTGTGTGTGCATCTTAGAATATAAAATCTTACATTAGCCATTGAATTGATCACGACCTTTCCAGTATAAATATCCAAAGTGGCATTGAAATCGAAGTAATGTTTGTATCAGAAAGGGGAGCAATGTTACTTCTAAAAGATTTCATTTTGTTTAAATGAGTCATTTGAATTAGCATTTTTGACAAAGCAACAGTGGATGATTTTAAAACACGAAGACCATCTAACCAAAGGAAAGAGGCTAATGGTTTTTTCCAGTGTCAAATTAACTTGATTTTCTATTCTGTAGATTTCTTGACAGGGGTCTCAGAGGTTATCATTTTTTTCCCTTCCACTGCCCTCTAACTTAACTCCCTAAAGAAAGCTTTCTATAGCCAAGTTAAAGCAAGAAGAGAGAAAGCCAGGCCACGTGAACAGCATCTATCTACCATACCTCCTTCCCCAAATGTTTCAATACAGTCACAAAAGCAAATAGAATAGGATTTTTTTTTCCTTAAAATGGAGAAAACAGAAAGAAGAATGCCACCTACGAGGATTGCTTTGGGGAAAACCAACTTTCTGTGGTGGCTTACCAGTAAATGAAAAGCATATGATGATGAAACCAAGCATCTTTGGCTGTTGCTGCCAAATGAAGGATAATGTTGAAGGGAAAGAGTCCTGCGAATAAAAGACAAACAAGTAAGTAGGTGCTATTCCCTGCTTTTCAAAGAGTTGGATGTAAATTGATGGTTCTCCCATCTTCATTTTAAGAGGTGAGAACTCTATGCCTGGTGTTCAAAGAACAAAATACAACGCAGTAGTTTCAGTGCCCTTGGAGTCTCCCTTCGGGAATGGTGCATAGTGCTTCGATCCTGAGACTTCCAATCTGGGAACTTTTGTGAAGGAGCTGTTTATAGTGATATTAGGTTGTGCAGTGCTACTCACTGTTTCTTGTCCTTGCCATACACAGCCCGCATTGGTCCACAACTGGGATTTTTCCAGTGTTCAAGTGGACCGGTTTGACTGTGATCTGATTCTAGTGTCTGGTCTTGGAGAATGCAGCATGGAAAGGGCCCAGGAGAAAATATTCAGCTGTCTTCTCTCTTCCCCTTTTCCTAGTCTTCTACCACTGGCAGCATGACTGCCATCAGCAACCTATGAGGGAGCCTGAAAACTCTCTTCCCCACTTCCTTCCTTCTGAGTTCTGTCTGACATCCTCTGCCTCATCAGCCCCATTGATCTCTGCTCAGCAAGACGTGCTCCCTTTGAACATGGTCTCTTTCTTAATTGATGCTACTATCCCACTGTATTCTCTCTGATACTGGTCACTACCATTCCAAGGAATGCCTCTGCCTCGAGAAACAACCTCCTATAGAACCACTCACTCTGCCATCTACTAAGGCCTGTGCCCCAATGTAAACAGCCAGTTTCCTCCTGCTTTCCATCTGAAGTGTTGGGCTAAGGAAGTAGTGCTGAGGCATGGCCAGAGAAATGTGCAAAGGACAAGCAGGAGTAAACGTACACTGATATAGGGCTGCTCTGCCTATTCATAGAGGACAGCCCTGGAAACGAGATCCTATGCATGAGGGAGACTGAAAAAAATTATCTCCATTCTACACTGTTCACCAGATAGACTGACACTTCCTCTTCAGGCTTTAAGTAGCTTCCCTTCTACACGGGCTGGATTTCAAATGCTCTAATTTGCTAGTACCAATTCTCTCAGAAAACTCCCAGGGACTCTAGGAAAGTAGTCTCCAAAAAGGAAGAAGTTCCTGGGACAATAATGATGGCATTTGTTAGGGGATTACTAAGTGTCAGGCACTGTGATAAGCACTGGGGTAGATAGGCAGATACAAGATAATCAGGGTGGATACAGCACCCCTCCCACTTGGGGCTCTAAGTGGGAGGGAGAACAGGCAACCTCCTCCTCTGGTCCACCTTGGTCAATGTTTCACCCATAAGCAAGAACTCACTTCCTGCTCTAACCATTTATCTCTTTTTCTCTTCCAGGGGATAACCCTGAGGTATCTTAAATAGAATGATTGCTCTGGATTCCCTTCAGGCTTTAAATACAGTCTTGGAGTCACCCTAGGGCTCAATTACTTGACCTGCTTGCATCACTAATCCCTGAGACAGGCTGGGAGGAAGTATGTAGAGCAAGAATGTTCAGGGTCCATAGTAAAAAAAAAATTTCCCTTTCATTCCACAGTAGTTATTGAGCATCTATGGACTAAGTCCAAGTTGGGGCTATGCCATCAGTGATGATGTCTTTGGCCAAAGAACCACCTAGGGTTCCTGTCAAGGTGGACAGGCCCAGCAGCCCTGAAAAATATCTAGCTAACATCATTGGCAAAGACTGCAATGGTTACCATGGCAACCACCTGATGGGTGATGGCTTTAGGCCACAGCATCTGCAGTGGTCATTTTGGCTGTCAATGGGTCTTACATGGAAAAAAAAAACCTGTGTGTGCCCTTCACAATGTCCAAGCTTCATTCATTCATTGATTCCATCGTATTCAAGCTTGCACAACCCAGAACCCTCAAGGTCAGGGCTTCCGGGACAACCAGTCTCTGAAGTTCTAGGCCTTCATGTCTAGAGTAGTCAGCCCTGGACCTACAGGATGGGGGCTTGCAGGATGGCTACAGCCACCCTCCCCTTCTTTCAAACCTTTCTACAAAAGAGAGGCAGAAATATGCTGATGTGCACATGCATCTTCCTCTCAAGGTGACTTCTCTCTCTGTGCTCATCTCAGCTGTTTTCCCCCTTTAGGGTTTTCCAGGACACAGAGGCATTCTGAAGAACCCAGAGAGGAAGGAGGGACAGACTTGTAAATTTCAGGATGTTCCCACCTAAATCAAAACATCTGGCCATCTTAATTGGCCCATCTTGAGTTTTCAAACATCACTAACTTTCCCCTCTACAACACTAGCTTTCTGCTTAATAACCCATAATGCACTTCTCATCCATGAATCTTTCTAGGCCTTTTTTAAATCTGTTGATATTTTCTACCTACACAAATTATTGGAGAAAAAACATTCCATGTTTGCTCCCAATCCATGGATCCTCCTGGTTTTTCTGCTTTCCCCTTTCCTTATCCCATCTTTGGAAATAATCTCCACCTTATGCTCCCAAGGAGAGTAATAATATTTGTAGGAGAGGAGAAAATATTGGTGATCTGTTGGCTTCTAGGCAAACTGTTCAATGTTGATAACTTCTTTGCAAGGTTGCTTTAAGATTGAAAAATGTGGAGTTTTCTTCGAACTGGACAGGTGGGCGATTGCAAAACATTACTGCCCTCCTGCAGACCTAATCCATGACCATCTCCCTTCCTCAGATAACTGCACTGAAGTTAGTTTTACAAGCATTTGAAAGCTGTAACCTGGGCCAGACCAGACTGTACAAAAGTGAGGTGGGCTCAGGCAGAGGAGGCCTAGGCTCCCTTCTCCCAATTAGGTCTTTGCAAGCTGGGAAATGTTGAGATTGAGGTGCTGCTGCTTAGCATGTGAAGAGAAAAATCACAGGCACTCAAGTCTCTTGTTGATCATGAGACTGGAAGTCTCAGCAGCTCACAGGAATATATATGTTCAACACATTGCCCAAGTAGACCCCTGCCCTGATGTTCTGGGGTCAAGTCAGTGCAGTCATGTGGACAAAGAGAAGAGCTAGGAAACTGTGGCTCTTAAGTGTCATCTGTTCTTGACCAATAGCTATGTCTGTGACCTAGTTAGAAAGCTTGGCTGCTTTGCTCTCCTGTTAGCTAGAATCATTACATATTCCACTGGAACAGGGAGATGACTAATTGTTAATATAGTACTGTCTGATGACAGTGCTGTCTGTGTGACCATTAAATGATGACTGAGCATATAATAATAATAATAATAATGGTATTTGTTAAGTGCTTACTATGTGCAGAGCACTGTTCTAAGCACTGGGATAGATACAAGGTTATCAGGTTGTCCCACGTGGGGCTCACAGTTTTAATCCCCACTTTACAGATGAGGTAACTGAGGCACAGAGAAGCTAAGTGACTTGCCCAAAGTTACACAGCTGACAAGTGGCAGAGCTGGGATTAGAACCCACGACCTCTGACTCCCAAGCCCGTGCTCTTTCCACTAAGCCACGCCTGTATGCATTTTGTAGAAAAATGAAGATGAGACCAAGCCTCTATCCCCCTTTGTACCTGACCCTGACCTCATCGATCAATGTTCCAAATCAGAGACAGCTCAAGGAGAAAGCTAATTAAAAGAGTCAGAATCAAGGAAAAGGCCCTTGGGCACAGGGGGTCCAACCTAATATCTCTAGGCTCATACACTGAAACCTGAAAAGTACTTCACAGCAGAGCAAGCAGCATCATAAATCCCCAAGCCCAGTAAGTGCAGCTGGGGCAGAACATTTTCTAGGTATATTCCTTTGGCAAATAATTACTGAATCCTAAACCCTTGCCGGACTCAATTGAGCCTGGACTCACATTAAAATGGATGGATGGACAGATGGAATAATGGCAAGTGTAGATTTTTAAAGAGGTCTAGTCAGGCTTAGCAGAGGACAAAGGCTGAATGAAAAGCAAGATATAACAGGGTGATTCTAATGGATGCAATCACATTCAGAAATATGACTAACCAGATTCTAGAAAAGTAATGTTTAATACTATACCAATTTCTGAGGAATGATTAATTAAAGAGGGCTTGGAGCAGCACTGGCCTCCCACAATAATATGGAACTAATCTGATCCATCTTGGATAAAAATTGTCTACCACATCTCACCCCTTCAAAGCTTGAGGATGGTGAATTCAAAAAAAAAAAAAAAGGAAACACCTCTTCTAACAGAGGGTGGCATATATGGGATTTCTTATCAGAAACTGTGCAGGTAAAAACAATGGTAGGTTTGAGAAGGATTTGGATGAATTCATGGACGAAATGTCCATGGTATGTTACTGGAGGGAAAGCTAGCAGTGTTAGATGGGAGAGCCCAGAATTGATGGATGTAAAGAAGGGCAACTATCACACTGTTCCTCCAGGGGCATCTTTTTTCCACTGTCAGAGAATGAATCCTAGGCTAGCTGGACCATTGAACTGAGCCTTTAAGGGGTGTGCTTGTGCTTTATGTTCTAAAGAAGCCCCTGTGACTTATAACATATGATTGCTTCCAGCCCATCTGAAATTAGCAGATGTGAAATGGTCTAATCAGGCTATCTGAAAGAAGGTAATTTAGATACTCGAGTGTTCATCACCTGGGAAATAGTAACATGTTTTTCATACCCTCCTGGAAACCCATAGAGGGATCCACAACTTTCCATGTTTTTTTATATGTGTAAAGGAAAAACTGTATTTGGGGAATTTTCCTCACAAAACCACCACTTTGTAGAAAATCAATTTGGAAAATCATTGAGAAACACCTTTAAAATTTCCATGAAATGGGTAGAAATCTACATCCTCCTGCCCTGCAGAAATTACCCCTAAATTAATTATCATGGCCCTATTGGAAATTTCTTACAGTTCAAAGTTCCCAGAAGTTTATGGCATCAATAGTTCTGTTTGAAGTTCTGGAAAAGGAGCTTCTGGTTTTCCTCCACTCTTCAGCATCCTCAGAAATATAGCTCTTAGGGGCACCTGATGGGAATGTAATAATGATAATAATAATTATATTTGTTAAGTGCTTACTATTCTGCCAAAAACTGTACTAAGCCCTGGGGCAGATACAAGATAATTAGAACGGACACAGTCCCTGTCTCACCTGGGGCTCATGGTGTTAGAGGGAGGGAGAGAGAACAGGCACTGAATCTCCATTTTATAGATGAGGAAATTGAGGCCCAGAGAAGTTAAGTAATTTGCCCAACGTCACATAGGTGGCAAATGGCACTGTATTAAGTGCTTGGGAGTGGACAATACAACAGAATTAGCAGACATGTTCCCTGCCCATAATGAACTTACAGTTTATAGGGATCTTGGCAAATTTCTCAGGATAGCCAAAGTGTTAGGTATTATACTCTCCCAACCACTAGTCATCCAGTTGACTCTAAAGTTGAGAAGCATCATCATTCACTCTAATGTGGAACTGGGTCAGCACAATAGATTGTCAATTATTGAAGTAATTCAGAACCTCCCTCCTACAGCCTCCTCGCCTCCCTTTGAAAAAGAAATGCCTGAATTATTCTTTCTCCATTCTTTGCTTGGCTTTTCCTGTAGAGGCACAGCCTCAAGCTTCCCTTTGATTTTTTCCCAAACCAAGTTAGTTAGAGGATCGTTCTGGTGTAATTAGTCCTGTGACATGAAAATGAGATATATCTGCTTGCTTTTATCTGTGGCAAAATTGGGACCATTTCCCTTAATCAAATGTCTCGAAATTTCACCAAGCAGAAAGCCCTTGGAGTCATGAAAAAGGGATGGGAATTAATGTGTGTTTAAAAGCCTTTTAATTACCACAAACATCCCAGAGTCCAGGGGAGGAAGTGGACACCTTTCTGGCCGGATGCCATGTGTAGCCCTGGGAGAGCTGGGGCTCGTGGGCTTTTTCCCAAACAGCTTTGTGCATGATTAAAATATCAAAAGAAGAACTGGAATCATTAAGCACTGACTATGCTGGGTAAATATCAGATTGCCCCTGCAGCCTCTTGTACAGGACTCCAGCTACCCATTTCTCAAGTGACCAAGTTCTTAGTCAATATTTGCCAAAAGAACAGTTTTGAGATACACCAGGATTAATTTGGAATGTTAAAAGTGACTGCCCATCACCATTTACGTATTGGGAAAAACATACTTCTTAGCTCAGAGATTTTCAAAGTGTATCACATTAAACACCTGCCATTTTCCTGAAAATATAAAAAAACTGGTTTGGTAGTTTACTAGATGAGAATCATCATGATAGAATTTGAATCTGAGCAAAGATTTGCTCAGTTTATGATTTATGAAATTATACTTGCAATTTTTTTAAGACCCAAGGAGAGTAGAACATTCTAAGATATACTACGTGTAAGCAACAAATATTGCTCAAATATCGTATGAGGTTTTGCAGGTGTGTTGTAGCAGGGTTTCTAAATTATCCAGGTGCATCATAAACACTGCTGTCCCCAAAGATAAGACCATTCTTCTTTGATAAATAAAAGTTGTTTTTTTGTTCCTCACCTGGGAAACACCTTGATGAACATTACCGTTGGGTATGATGGAAAGCGAAAAATTGGTAGAATTTCTGGAGATGAGACCAAAATCCTGAGTTACCACAGTCCCTCCTTCGAAACAAGAAAATACAGCTTTTAGGGGAAGGATGAAGTCATGGTCTGTCTAACGTGAGAAGCAGCGTGGTTCAGTGGAAAGACCCTGGGCTTTGGAGTCAGAGCTCATGAGTTCGAATCCCAGCTCTGCCACCTGTCAGCTGTGTGACTGTGGGCAAGTCACTTAACTTCTCTGTGCCTCAGTTACCTCATCTGTAAAATGAGGATGAAGACTGTGAGCCCCACGTGGGACAACCTGATTCCCCTGTGTCTACCCCAGCGCTTAGAACAGTGCTCTGCACATAGTAAGCGCTTAACAAATACCAACATTATAAGTAACCTGAGCTGCAGCACTGTGACAAGCAAATTCATAAAGTACACCACTTGGAGACGGCCCACTCATTCCTCTAAAAGACATGAAGAAATTCAGTAATATCCATTAGCAGCATTGGTGATCATGTGAAATACAGTTCAGAGACTCTTGCTATTCCCCATTCAGATGAATTAGAAAGCTGCAGGTGAATTTATTGCCAATCAATGGACATGACTGAACCAGTGACTGTTCCTATCCCTCGGTTTCCCAGGAAATGCAAAGGACGATAGTTTCTAGGTTTTCTTCTGCATCCTGGGGTGCGAGTGATGTAAGAGAGGTGTATTTAAAAAGTAGGCAAACTATTGGGTTATGGCAATGGATCACTTTATTCCTTGGTAGCAACTCTCCATGGCCAAAGAGCAGAAAATGAGGAAGGGTATTTCTAAATTGGACATAATCTTTTTGGTGAAAACTGGGACATCAGGAAAGTACCCCAACCTCCAATTAATTAATCTATGATATTAACTGAGTTCCTGCTGTGTGAAGAGCGCTGTATTATGCATTTGGGGGTATGCAATAGAGGCTATACAATAGTAGACATAATGATAATAAAGATTTTTGTTAAGCGCATACTATGTGCCAAGCACTGTTCTAAGCATGATCCCTGCCCTCGAGGAGCGCACATCACATTCCAGTAGGAGAGACAGATACTAAAGTAAATTACGGATAGGAAGAGAAAGGAAGAGGGGACATATAACGAGTTAATACTCAAGTAATAGAGTGTGTACGATATATACCTAAGTCCTATGGGAGGTTGTGAGTGCAAAAATGTGTAAGTGAGGTGGCAGTTGGTGGAGGATATAATCTGAAGAGATTAGAAATTAATCAGGGAAGGCTTTCTGGAGAACATGTGATTTCAGAAGGGCTTTTAAGATGGGGAGAACAGTCATTTGTAGGGTGTGAAAAGGGAGGAAGTTCCAGGCAGATAAGAGGGTATGAGCAGGAGGTTAGCAGCCAGAGTCGAGAATGAGTTGCTTGAGAGAAACAAGGATTGCTTGCAGGAGTGCAGTGGGAGAAGAGTACAGTAGTAGGGAGAGAGCTGATTGACTCCCTTAAAGCTAATGAACAGGAGTTTTTGCTTAATACTGAAAAGAATGGGTAATTCATTCATTCAATCATATTTATTGAGCACTTATTGTGTGCAGAGCACTGTACTAAGCGCTTGGAAAGTACAATTCAGCCACAAGTAGAGACAATCCCTGCTCACAGTTTAGAAGGGGGGAGACAGGCATAAAAACTAGTAAACAGGCATCAATAGCATCAATATGAATAAATACAATTATAATGTATAACAACGTTAATATAAATAAATAGGATTATAAATATGTATATAAATACACAAGTGCGGTGGTGGGGGAGCGAGTCGGGGCAACGGAAGGAGGTGCAGAGGAAAAGGGGGGCTTAGTCTGGGAAGGCCTCCTGGAGGAGGTGAGCCTTCAGTAGGACTTTGAAGGTGGGGAGTGTGATTGTTTGTAATCATTGGAAGCTTTCGGGGAATGAGGAAACATGCTCAGAGCAATGTTTTTGAAAAATGATCCAGGCGGCGGAGTTTAGTTTGAACAGAGACTGACAGAAGAGAAACCCACGAGAAGGTTAATGCAATAGACAAACTTGGATATAAGTGCCTAAACCAATGTGGTGGCAATTTCAATGGAGAGGAAAGGGTGGATTCTGGAGACGAAAAGGTAGAAGTGATAAAATTTAGTGATAGACTGAATGTGGCTGGGGGGGGCGGATGAAAGAGAGAGAGGAAAACGCCAAGGTTGTTGGCAACAGGGAAGAAGAGGACAGTGATGCTATCAACTGTGATGGGAGAGTTAAGTGGAAGAGAAAGTTCAGGAAGGAAGATGAGGAGCTCAAGTTTGGACATATGGAGCTTGAGGTCCCAATGGGACATTCATTTAGAGATGCTCTTGGGAACGGATGAACACGACTTAATGGAAAGAGCGTGGGCCTGGAAATCAGGGGATCTGGGATCTAATACAAGTTCTGCTAATTGCCTCTATTTTTATGGTATTTGTTAAGCGCTTATACTATGTGCCAAGCACTACACTAAGCACTAATGTGTGTCTCGATTTCCTCATCTGTAAAATGGGGATTAAAGATCTGTTGTCCCTCCATCTGAGACTGTGAGCCTCATGTGAGATGAGGAGTGTGTCTGACCTGATTATCTTGTATCTACCCTGATGCTTGGCACCGAGTAAGCAATTAAGAAATACATAACATTATTAATAATAATTATTATTATTGACAAAAAGGAGTGCAAGTAAAGTGAGTAATGATGGGGATCCAAAACAGAAATTTGAGAGACAGCTACAGTTAAAGAGTGAGAGGTAGAGGAAGAGCCAGTGAATGAAATTGAGTGTGAAGTGTGCAGACTTGGTTGTGTCCAACGCCATTTGCTTGTATCCACCCCACTGCTCAGTACAGTGCTGGGCACATATTCGTGGTGAGCCCCAAATGAGCTGCCTTATTACATGGCTTAGTGGAAAGAGCACGGGCTTGGGAGTCAGAGGTCGTGGGTTCTAATTCCTGTTCTGCCACTGGTCTACTGTGTGACCTTGGGCAAGCCACTTAACTGTGGGCCTCAGTTACCTCATCTTTAAAATGGGGATTAAGATTGTGAGCCCCACGTAGGTCAACCTGCTTACCTTGCATCTACCCCAGTGCTTAGAACAGTCCTTGGCACATAGTAAGTGCTTAACAAACAACATAATTATTATTAGTATTGCTGTCTGCTCCAGAATTTTACAATGTGGACCAAATATGATTCTGACAAGAACCAAAAGGGTGAATATTTTGCTAAAGGGAAGGAAAATGGGTGAATATGAGATGGATATATAGCTAAGTGTAATGGAGAGTAGAAGATGGGAGGATCCTGAAAAGGGACGGAACACATTAAAATTGACAGTAAGGCTATTGGAGTTGATGGGATTTTTTTTTACTGTACTTGGTATGTTCTCACTATGTGCCAAGCACTGTGCTAAGCCCAGGGGTAGATACAAGACAATCCAGTTGGACACAATCCCTGTCCCACACAGGCTTAGTGTAAATAGAAGGGAGTAGTATTTAATCCCCATTTTACAGATGACGAAACTGAGGCACAGATAAATTACGTGAAAAGCCCGTGATTGCGCAGCAGACAAGTAGATTAGCAGGGATTAGAACCCAGGACCTCTGACTCCCAGGTCTGTGTTCTTTCCACTAGGCCATGCTGCTTCCTTAACTAAGAGGAATTAAAGCCTGTCACTTACCTCACCTAAGTAAATGTCCTCACTAAGACTGAAACTAGACGGGAATATAACCAACCCCACAGCACTCCCCACCACCCCAGCAGCATTTACATGCACATACCCTTAAACCCTGCTGTTTCCCCTATCTGTAATTTATTTTATCTATCCCCTCCACTAAGGCCTAAGCTCCTGGCAACTAGGAATCATGTCTATCAACTCTCGTGTACTCTCTCAAGTGCTTAACACAGTGTTCTGCACACAGTAAGCACTCCATTAATACCACTGATTGACTGAGACATCTGATGTGGTCGTCTACAAGAACTAGAGGGCAATTCATGCACTTTTGTCTAGAAGGGCCTCTGCCTTTCTGTGCAATCAATAAACAAAGAGTGAAAACACCCTGACAAAATATTTCTCTGTGGCCAGTAAATGAGGTGAGAGGTTGATTCTGTATAAACCTCTCAATTCCAGGATACAAAGCTAAGCACATTAAACCGATTTGGCCTGGTAATCTCCTAGAAACCAGATTTCTCCTTGAATTTCCGCTATTTCCTGCTTCCTGAAAGGAAGTACTCTGAGTACTATAGCAGTACTGTGGAAGTAAAATGGGGACACTCTCTTGACTATTATGTCAACACATTAGCTTTTCGGCCAAGGTAGAAACCAAAATGGCTGATGTGCACTAATTCAGAGTCATTTCCAAACCTTTCTTTACATGTCAACAGCAGCTTAGTTTCCTTCTCCTGGAGTTGCTTCGGCAAATCTGGCTTGTCCATCTGAAGATCCACATTTCTGTTCAAGACTATAATATTCACTGAATGTAAAAATCAGAGTAAATACAGATATATTCTCTTAAGTACTGTATTTTTTAAAAATCTAAGTGACTTCATCAGGGTAAGTGGATGAAAATTACAGAAAGAATCTCTGCCACAGAGATTAATTAGAGAGTCTGTCAATATCATTAACATTTGCATTGCATTGTTGCTGACTCATTAAGTGTGCCACTTTTCAAATGGCCTGCCTTTGAGATATATATCTCTTTCATTAGGTCAGTAGATCCTTGACTGATGTTTGCTTTTTTTGAACTGAAGCATTGGTTTGGCTAATGTTTAACATATTAAACAAAACCAACTGTGGCTTAAGACTTATCTAAAGGAGACAGAGAAACTTGACTTTTATTAAGTGTGGTTAAGGATTTAGACTCTTGTGGTAATTTCAAGAACCTTATAATACTAACAAAATTCAATACTCACAGAGCCCTTTTAACCATCAAGTACTACCAGAGGGCATTGAAATTGACTTTCACTGAGCAGGATGATCACCCACAAAGTCCTACCTTTGCAATCCAGGAATATTTCTATTCCAAAGTATTACTTTTGGGTGCAATTAGGCGATTTTTAGGCCAGCAGTTCTCTTCTACTCTGTTTTATGTATTGAAGGTCCTACTAAGGAAAACAACATTACAAATTTTTTTAAAAAGGAAAATAAACCCTAAATGAGTTAGGCCTCCATCCCTACCCTAAAATATGGCTCAGAAGCATAATTCAGGAAAGGACAGACAGAAAGATAAAACCCCATTGTCACCCATTATGGGGAAGGAGGAAAATGGAATGTACGTGAGAAGCTAATCAGGAAGTTCAATTACAATTTCCAAAGAGCAGGAACTGTTTAAGACAAAATCTAAGTTAAGGAGCCTTCAGCCTTAAATCCCTGCAGGGCTGGCTAGTGTGAAGCCCAGCAGATCTTGGATGCTGGACTAAGTTCCCAGGCAAAAAGCCAAAGGAAGCACTTACATCCTAATGTCAGGTCAAGATGCAAAATGAAAAAGCTGAGAAACAACCAAGAAAATGGAAGGATCTATGGAAGGCCTAAGAAAGGCCATTTCGGTCTATACCTAAACCATCACAGATGGTTATCTAGCCATTTCAATATCTCCAGCACTGAGATTACTACAGCTCAGGAAGAGGTGGGCACAGGAACTGGTGATGTCCAGATCCAAGTTTGGCTGAGGGTCAAGGATAAAATTCTCCAATAATGTTGGTCCCACCGTTAAATTCTAAATGGCTGGAAGTGACAAGAACAGGGTAACTCTTTAGAAATCCTCCTCCCCGTTTATCTTATCCTAGCATTTAGATTTGCTCCCCTGCTATGATTTTTGAAATATGCTATATGCTGTTCACCTGCCCTCTGATCAGAGGTAAGATAACCTGCTCTTGGAGAAAAAAACAAAAACTTTTTTCTATGGAAATCCCTATAATTAAAATGAAAAATAATTCAAAGTAGCAGATGGTGGTTCTATCACTGACCGTTCCTGCATGGAAGTAACTGAGTATATCTGGTGATTTCACCACCCATAAACTGGTCCACTGACAGAGCCTAATCTGGGTTCTCCTACATTCTGTAGAAGGCGGACATGGCTTCACTTTGTCTCTGTATCTAAAATGCAAGCTATAAAGCACTTTGGTTGAATTATACAAAATGTAATAAAGTCTTCTATTCCAACCAGCTGCAATTACTTTCTGATGAAAGTGCGTTCAAGGGCACTCACGTACGCACACATATTATTTTTATACCTACTGAAATCTGTTTGAATAATGGCCTTTATTTCCAAAGTGCTTTCAGCTAAAATGTACACATCAAAACAAATAGATGGCAATTTTGCATACTGATGTGCATTTTTCTGGTTTGGTCATTTTATATGTCTTTCATTAAAGCAAAGGGAAATTCTAGATATCTAGCCATTCTAGTGGATATTCTGGAGCAGCGAAGAAATAGTTTGGATCCAGATGATTAGAAAAGCTGAAATGTCTTTTTTAACTAGCCCATAGCATTTCACATTTTCAAAATACAAGAACAAATCAAAAATATTTGCATTGTGCTTTTATTACAAAGCACTCATTCAAAAGTTAAGGGGAAACAATATAGAAATGGGTTTGGGGGGATTTTTAGCCAAGAGGAAATAATGAAGCCTTATTTCTCAAGAGAACAGAAAAATTTCAAATACAGAGGATGATATAAAAGGGCAATATTAGGAAATTTCCTCTCAAATTCAAGTGACTTTACATATGCAAAATATTTCACCAATTAGCCTCTTCTCCATGCAAAGAAAGCAACTTATATTTATCAGCTGTTGGTCTGCAGGAGAAGTGAGACTACTTTTCCATTCCTGGATTAATCCACCGCCCACCCCCCCCCCATACACACACATCTTCCAGTCATACCATTTTATCAGCTTCCTTGACACTCATATATTTGTCTATTTGTTATCAATGTATTTATTAACTAGTGTTGGTCATTTGTATCTATTGTTTCTTTTACCTATTGTATAGTTGGAAATTTAATAACTGTAGTAAATGTTGAACAGTTACTATGTACTAAACACTGGGATACATACAATTTAATAAATCAGAGTCCCTCTCCCACAATAGGCCCCACAATCTAAGGGGGGGAAGGAAAAGGGTGTTGAATCCTCATTTTACACATGAGAAGTCAAGTGCCTAAGGTCATACAGCAAGCAGGTGGTGGATCTGGGATTAGAACTCATGTCTCCTGACTCACAGTCCTGATTACTCAAGTGGTATTTGTTAAGTACCTACTATGTGACAGGCACTGTACTAAATGCTGGGGTAGATACAAGCAAATCAGGTTGGACACAGTCCCTGTCCCATGTGGGGCTCACAGTCTCAGTCCCCATTTTACAGATAAGGTAACTGAGGCAAAGAGAGCTGAAGTGATTTTCCCAAGGTAACACAGCAGACAAGTGGTGGAATCAAAATTAGAACCCAGGACCTTCTGACTCCCAGGACCATGCACTATTCACTACGCCATGCTGATTAGACCGTAGTGAAGCAGCATGGCCTAGTGCAAAGAACATGGGTCCGGAAGTCAGAGAACCTGGGTTTAATCCCGGTTATGCCACTTGCCTGCTGAGAGAAGTTGGGCAAGTCACTTAACTTCTCTGTGCTCCAGTTTCCTCATCTATAAAATGGAGATTAAATTCCACACCCTCCTACTTAGATCGTGAGTCCCATGTGGGGCAGGGACTATGTCCCACCTATCTTGGGTAGGATAAGCACCCCAGTGCTTATTACAGTGCTTAGCACATAAAAAGCGCTTAAAAAATACCACCATAACTATTAAATTTGTCCAAGGCAGTGATTGCATCTTTCATTCTTCAGTACATTCCCCAAATGATCAGGACAGTAGGCTCCAAGTCAATACTACAGATAGCATTGATACAATTACTGAAAAATGAACTGTACCCACTTCTAAGACTCTCATAGAGTGGAAAAGCTCATAAAATTCACCATAACCTTCTCTAATAACTGAAGATGCAGCTGCCAGATTCAAAGAAGTTATCTTACATAGGGAGAAATTAGGCAGACAGATTCCGCTTCAGTCAAAATTAAAGAACGCCAGTCCTTGCGAAACCTAATAATGAGGATGGTACTTGTTAGCCTTCACTGGGGCTCACAATCTAAGTAGGAGGGAGTAGGATTTAATCTCCATTTTACAAATAAGGAAACTGAGGTGCAGAGAAGTTAAGTGACTTGCCCAAGATCAGACAGCAGGCAAGTGGCAGAACTTGGATTAGAACTCTGCCTGTGCTCTTTTCACTAGGTCACACTGCTTCCTCATTTGTAAAGTGGGGATTAAATATTTGTTCTCCCTCCTACTTAGTGAGACTCATATAGGACAGGGACTGTGTCCAATCTTATTATCATGTATTTATCCCAGCACTTAGGCTAGTGCTTAGCACATAAGCATTTTCCAAATATTATTATTACTGTTATTAGTGGATCCCAAGGGCTGTTTACCCCAACAATTGTGCCGTGTGAAGCATCTCAATATTTTGACCTGTGTCCCTGTATCTAGGATGCATCTGGTGAAATCATTCTAGCTATGCTTGGCAGTGTAGACACCAGCAGCTCTTTAGCACTTTTTGTTTTGGGCGATTTTTATTTTGTGCCAAAACAGGGCTAGAGTAAACTTTTGTGAAGACAAGGGCAGAGCATTTAGCAAAACCCAAGTGCTTAGAGGACACAGATGGGCTGAAGTGGCAGTTGAGAGGAACATAGGTTGGGGAGATGAGAGAGTCAGCAGGGAGGGCCTCCTGAAAACAATGTGATTTCAGAAAGACTTTGAAGATGGGGAGAACTGTGGTCTGCAGGATATGAATGGGAATTCCAAGCAGAGGTTGGGGGGTATGAACAAGAGGTTGGTGGCAAGAGAGAAGAGAATAAGGTATGAGGAATAGATTGGTTTGAGGGGCACAAAGAGTGCAAGGTTGGAGAAGAGAGGATTTGTAGGAGGAGGAGAGCTTTATTTATTGAGTGCTTACTGCATGCAGAGCACTGTAATAAATGCTTGGGCAAGTACAACACATTTGGTAGGCATGTTTCCTGCCCACCAGGAGTTTACACTCTAGTGGCGGAGACAAACTTTAAAATAAATTACGGACTTAAAGTCAATAGTCAGGAAGCAGCATGACTTAGTGGATAGAGCATGGGCTTGGGAGTAAGAAGGACCTGTAGTCTAATCCTGGCTCTGCCACATGGCTGTTGTGTGACCTTGAGCAAGTCATTTCACTTCTCTGGGCCTCAGTTCCCTCATTTGTAAAATTGGGATTAAGAATGTGGGCCCCATGTGGGACAGGGACTGTCCCCAAGTTGATTACTTTGCAACTACCTCAGCGCTCAGAACAGTGCTTGGCACATACTAAGTGCTTAACAAGTAACATCATCATTGTTATTATTATTATTATTATTGTTCTGCTTGATGTGGAGGCTTTTGAGGAGTGTGAAGATGTGCACAGAACAGTGTTTTAGAAAAATGTTCTGAGCAACAGAGTGAAGTATAGACTAGAGAAGGGAGAGACCAGAGGCATGCAAATCAGGTTGGGGCAGTTGTCAAGCCGGGCTGTGATAATTACCTGGATTGGTGTAGTGGGAGTTTGAATTGAAAGGAAGGTGCGGGAAATGGAAATGTTGCAGAGGAAGAACTGAGAGGATTTGGTGATAGGCTGAATATGGGGGGCAAAGGAGAGGGAAGAGTCAAGGATTAGTGTCCAAGTTATTGGCTTAAGAGACAAGGAGGCTAGAGGTCCCAACCTTAATGGAAAAGTTGAGTGGAGGAGAGGGTTTGAGAGGAAGATGATTTTTTAGGTATGTTCAGCTTGTACTGCTGGCAGGACACCCACATAGAGATCACCCAGAAGCAGGAAGAAGCCTTCCTGACTAAGCCCTCCTCTTCTCTTCTCCCACCCCTTCTGCTCCATTCACCCTCCCTCCCATCCCCAAAGTGTGTATATATATATATATATATATATATATATATATATATATATATATACATATATGTAATTTATTCATGTATTCATTTATGCATCTATTCATTTATATTAATGTGTCTCCCCCTCCAGAATGTGAGCTCATTGTGGGCAAGAATCTGTCAGTTTGTTGTTGTACTGTACTTTCCCAAACGCTCAGTACAGTGCTTTGCACACAATAAGTGCTCAATAAATACGATGGAATGAATGAATGAATGAATGAATGAATGAATGAATGAATGAATGAATGAATGAATGAATGAAGCAGGAGGAAAGGCTATAAGGAAGAGACGGAGGGAGTTCGGAGAAGTAAGCTGTATTATTTGGAAATCATCTGAGTTGAGGTGGCTGTTGAAGCCATGAGAGTGGATGAGCACCCCAAAGAAATGAGTAGATTGAAAAGACAAGGGGAATCAGATCTGAACAATGAGGGACTCCATCGCTGGGGAGTGAGAAGCAGAGGAATGGCCGGTGAAAGACACTGAGAAGGAGAGGACAGAGAAGTAAGGGGAAAACCAGGAGAGGACTGTGTCAGACAAGTGAAAGTTTGTGTATTGATCAAACCTACAATTAGGATGAAACTAGACCCATAGGCAGAGCAGAAATTTGTTCCCTGTACCTGTTTTTCCACCATTTGCTTTCCCTTCTCTCCTTGATAACTAGCAGCCTGCGAGAGTGGGAGAGGAGGCGGTACATGTTCTGAAAATAGGGAAAGTATATGAATTTGTGATTATGCAACTGAATATGGAGACAGCTACATAGTGATAATAGCATTTATTTATTAAGTACTTTCTTTGTACAGAACACTATGCTAAAACTGCATCTCCAGTCCCTCCCTCCTCCTTCCCCTTCTGTAACCCTATCTTTCCCAGCAGTATCTCAAGAGGCGATCTCCTGCCTTGTCTCAAAATCCACCCCCTCTCCCTGCGCATCCAATCACATCCCTTTGCAGCTTAACAAAGCACTTGCTTCCTCCCTTCCTCCCTCCACGATCACCATCTTCAACTGTTCACTCTCCAATGGCTTCTTCCCCACTGCTTTGAAACACTCTCAGATCTTTCTTATCTTAAAATAAACCTGCCCTTGATCCCATGTCTCCCTCCAGCTGTCACCCCATCTCCTTCCTACCATTCCTCTCCAAACTCCTTGGGCAAGTTGAGAAGCAGCGTGGCTCAGTGGAAAATAGCACGGGCTTTGGAGTCAGAGGTCATGAGTTCGAATCCCAGCCACTTGTCAGCTGTGTGACTGTGGGCAAGTCACTTAACTTCTCTGTGCCTCAGTTACCTCATCTGTAAAATGGGGATTAAGACTGCGAGCCCCACGTGGAACAACCTGATTCCCCTGTGTCTCCCCCAGCGCTTAGAACAGTGCTCTGCACATAGTAAACGCTTAACAAATACCAACAGTATTATTATTATTATTATGTTGTCTACACCCTCTGTCTCAGGTTCCTCTCCTCCACTTCCCTCCTTGATCCCTCCAATAAGACTTCCATCCCCTTCACTCCACAGAAACGGCCCTCCCAACTGTCACAAATGATCATTTCCTTGCCAAGTCCAATGGCCTCTACTCCATCCTAATCCTCCTCGACCTCTTAGCTGTCTTCGACACTGTAGACCACTGGCTTCTCCCGGAAACATTATCCAACCTAGGCTTCGCTGACACTGCCCTCTCCTGGTTCTCTTTCTATCTTTCTGGCTGCTCATTCTCATTCTCTTTCACGGGCTCCTCCTCTGCCTCCCACCCCCTGACTATTGGTGTCCCTCAAGGTTCAGTTCTGAGTACCCTTCTATTCTCCATAAACACCCACTCCATTGTAGAACTCATTCACTCCCAATTCTCTATCAAACACCTACTCTCTTGGAGAACTCATTCACTCCCATGGCTTCAACTACCACTCTACACCTATGATCCCCAAATTCACATCTCCAGCCCTGATCGCTCTCCCTCTCTACAGTCTTGTATTTCCGCCTATCTTCAGGTCATCTCTATTTGGATATCCTGCCAACACCTCAAACTTAACATGTCCAAAACAGTACTCCTTATCTTCCCACCCAAACACTGTCCTCCACTTGACTTTCCCATCACTGTAGACACACCACATTTCCTGTCTCACAAGCCAGTAACCTTGGCGTTAACCTTGACTCGTCTCTCTCATTCACCCACATATTCAATCTGTCACTAAATCCTGTCGGTTCAACTTTTACAACATCACTAAAATTTGCCCTTTCCTCTTCATCCAAACTGCTACCAAATTAATCAAAGCCCTTATCTTATCCCACTTAGATTACTCTATCAGCCTCTTTGCTGACCTCTCTGCTTCCTGTCTCTCCCCAATCCAGTCCATACTTCACTCTGCAGCCTGGATCATTTTTCTTCAAAAACATTCAGTCTATGTTTCCCCACTCCTCAAGAACATCCAGTGGTTGCCCATCCACCTCTTCATCATACAGAAACTCCTTACCATCTGCTTTAAAGCACTCAATCAACTTGCCCCCTCCTACCTTACCTCCTACCCAGCCCACACATTTTGCTCCTCTAATGCCAACCTCCTAACTGTAACTTGATCTCATCTCATCTAGAGAAGCAGCTTAGTAGAAAGAGCACCAGTTTGGGAGTCAGAAGTTGTGGGTTCTAATTCTGGCTCTGCCACTTGTCAGCTGTGTGACTCTGGGCAAGATACTTAACTTCTCTGTGCCTGAGTTACCTCATCTGTAAAATGGGGATTAAGAATGTGAGCCCCATGTGGGACAACCTGATTACCTTGTATCTATCTCAGTGCCTAGAACAGTGCTTGGCACATAGTAAGCGCTTAACAGATACCATCATGATCATTATTATTATCTATCTCACCACTGACCTCTCACTTATGTCTTGCCTCTGGCCTGGAATGCCCTCCTTCTTCATATCAGATAGATAACTACTCTCTCCACCTTCAGAGGTTTTTTGAAGGCACATCTCCTCCTAGAGACCTTCTCTAAGCCCTAATTTCTCTTCCCCCACTCCCTCCTGTGTCATTTTAACACCTGGATTTGTTCCCTTAATTCACCCCACAGCCCCACAGTACTTATGTACATATCCATCATTTATTTTTTTATATTAATGTCTGTCTCCCCCTCTAAACTAAAAGCTTGTTATGGGCAGGGAACACTTCTATCAGCTCTGTTATACTGTTATATTGGACACTCCCCAGTGCTTAGTACAGTGCTCTGCACATAGCGAGCTTTCAGTAAATACAAGTGATGAATTGATTGATTGAATACACACTTATTTGTTAAGCACTTACTATGTGCCAGGCACTGTTCTAAGTGCTGGGTTGATAGAAGCAAATTGGATTGGGCACGGTCCCTGTCCCAGGTGGGGCTCAGTCTCAAGCCCAATTTGCTCTATCCGCTATGCCATGCTGGAGGCTCACAATCTAAAGGTTTTACATAAATGCCATGAGTGGTTTTGAGTATACGAGTGTGTAGGAGGTGCAGAAGTGCTGATTTAGCACTAAGGGGATAAAATCTGGGAGATTATACATTAATTAGGTTAGGCCTCCTGGAGGAGATGTGATGTCAGAAGGGCTTTGAAGTTGGGGAGAGCTATAATCTGGCAGATATTGAGGAGGAGGGAGTTCCAGGCAGAGGGGAAAGACTGAATAAGAGATTGGCAACAGGAAGAGGAGAACGTGACATAGTGATCTTCATTTACTTTGCCATTCGCATTGATTTTTGTTCCCTATTTTTTTAATGGTATGTGTTGAATGTTTACTATGTTTTAGAACTCCCTTCCCCTTCATAGACAGACTACCAATCTCCCCACCTTCAAAGCCTTTTTAAGATCTCTTCTCCTCTAAAAGGCTTTCCCCAACTCAGCCTTCATTTCCCCTATTCCCTCTCCCTTCTGCCAGTCACTGTACTAAGCCCTGGAATAGGCAGGAGATAATCAGGTTGGACACACTCCATTTCTCACATGGGACACTTTTTTGTTTTTGTGGTATTTCTTAAGCGCTTACTGTGTGCCAGGCACTGTACTAAGCACTGAGGTAGATACGAGCTAATCCGGTTGGACCCAGTCCATGTCCCACATGGGGCTCACAACCTTAATCTCCATTTCACAGATGAGGTAACTGAGGCACAGAGAAATTAACTGACTTGTCCCAGGTTAGACCGCAGACAAGCAGCAGAGCTGGAATTAGAACCCAGGTCCTTCCAATTCCCAGGCCCATGCTCTATCCACTAGGCCATGATGCTTCCCTATTCATAAAAAGGAAAGAATAGTTTACATAGAAACAGGAGAATGACACAGGAAAAGGCACAAGTAAGGTTTCAGTCATTGGTCATTTGTGGCAAGCTGCTTCATCTTCTAAATAACAGCTGGACAATTACTCTAAGGCCTTGGAGTCTGGAATATACTGCTTGAAAATAATTTGCATTTCTTCTAAACTCTTTTGCTTTTGTTCATTTTATTTTTTCCTTCCAAGAGGAAATTCAAGGAAATAAAAAGAAATCAATGGGTCGCTTTCTAAGGGGAGATTACAGTAGGTATATATATATATATATATATATATATATATATATATATATATATTTAGTCTAGGCATGACTTTACCACAGAAGGAATACGTTCCGACTGATCACATGCCATTTGACATGAATTTCATTGATATCTTCTCCATTCGTTTTATCAGTCTTAATTACAGCTGTCCTCCAGCCCCAGTTTGTTTCTAGAATGAGATTGCCTTTTTCTCATTTTTGTATTTTCTGAAGTCAGCCCCACACTCTTGCCAAAAATAGACATAAGCAAAGGTGTTCTCATCCTACAACTTTACTGGTTACCAGTGAAATATTTGACTGGTTTCAGAAATGTCAATTTCATAAGAGTCTCTATAAGTGTATTCAGTCTGACCTGTTATGCTTCCCATTGTAAGAGGATTTTCTTCCAAGTTTTGTTCCCAGACTGACAGTGTAGTTTTGGTTTTGAATGGTGCTATATTCTAATACTGTGGAATTACCTTCATATTGCTATGCTTTGGGTTTGGCCTTATTTCCCTTTTCAAATCACCTGTTGCTCTGGAATTTCAACAGTAACTGTGAGTCATTTTGACATATACATCTTTGAGAGTTTCTCACATGAAGAGCACCATATAAATGCAAATAGACCTTATAGATGTAAAATCCTTATGAATCATCTTTTCTATAATTTCTACCTCTAAACTTTTCTGACAGCACTCTTGGGTATGCAAAAAAGGAAAAAGAATCTTTGTTCTTTACTCTGTCAATAAATGGTATTTACTGAGTGCTAACCATGTGCAGAGCACTGTCCTTAAGTGCTTGGGGGAATACGATACAATAGAGTTGGTAAACATTATCCCTGCCCACAAGGAGTTGATAGCCTAGATGGGGGTACAGACATTAAAATAAAATACAGATAGGTGAATTGGCAGGGTATAAGGATAAGTGCTGTGGAGCTGAAGATGGGGTTGTTATCAAGTGCTTAAAGGGTACAGATCCAAGTGCCTAAGTGGCACAGAAGGGAGTGGGAATAGAGGAAATGAAGGCTTAGTTGGGGAAAGTCTCTTAGAGGAGAAGCGATCTTAAAAAGGCTTTGAAGAGGGGAGATTGGTTGTCTTTTGCCTATGAAGGGGAAGGGAGTTCTAGGCCAGAGGGAGGACGTGGACAAGGATTCTTCAGCAAGGTAGACGAGATCGAGGTACAGTGAGTAGGTTGCATTGGAGGACTGAAGTGTGCGGGGTGGGTTGTAGTAGGAAGTCAGCAAAGGGGCAAAGGTAAGGAATTTCTGTTTGATGCAAAAGTGGATGGGAAACCATTGGAGGTTTCTGAGGAGTGGGGAGATATGGATTGCTTTTTTTTAGAAAAATGAACCAGGCTTCTGAGTGAAGTATGAACTGGAGTGCAGAGAGATAGGAGGTAATTTTCCAGAAAATGAATCAATGGAAAACGCAGTAAATTATTTTGCCATGGCAATGTTCTCTATCATGCAATGACCACGTGTGCCTCTCTGATAACAAAAAGAATAGAGGCCTCATGAGATCAAGGATTATGGAGAAATACTTGTCTTGTGCGAGGCATTAAAATGGCAAGCTAAAGCTTCCATGGATCTACTAGCGTCCTAATGACACTACAATTAAGGGGCAGAGCTGGGATTATACCCTAGGTCTGCTGACTCCCAGGCCCGGTCATTTTTCAGGAGGCCATAGTGCTTTATGCTGCACTGTCTTCTGAATGCTGGGCACTGTATTAAACATTTGGGAAAATACAGTGGTAGCAAGACACATGTTCTTTGCCCTCAGGGAGCTTTAATTTAATGGGGGATGCAGACAAAAACTATTTTTAGATAGTAAAAGCAAGAGAAAAAAACAAGGATAAAGCAGGAAGCAGTATAAACACATCCGGATGAAGTCTCTGAACACATAACTGAATTGATAAACACACCTCATAGAGTAGTAATAGGAATCTCAGTAATAATAGCAACATCAGAATTTATTAAGCACCCATGTTTTTATGATATTTTTTAAGCGCTTATTCTGTGCCAGACACTGTACTAAGAGATGGGGTAGACACAAGCTAATCAGGTTGGACACAGTCCGTGTTCCACAAGGGGCTCACGGACTTAATCCCCATTTTACAGATTAGGGAACGGAGGCATAGAGAAGTTAAGTGACTTGCCCAAGGTCGTGCAGCAAAGTGGCAGAGCTGGGATTAGAACCCAAGGCCTTCTGATTCCCAGGCCCGTGTCCTATCCACTAGGCCACAGTGCAGTGGGAAGTACAGATTAAAGAAGTGATGCATTCCTTGCACACTAGGAATGAACACTCTAATGGGGGACACAAACAAAATAAATACTGGAATATACCGATATACATGCGAGAAATATAAAATATGCATATGAATCCCAAATATAGGAATAAAATGCATGAGGGCTAAAGGTTGATGTTGGGCTAATATCATTGAGGGATTGTCAATCGATCACCCTCAGCCCCACAGTACCTATGTACATATCTACAATGTATTTATTCATATTAATGTCTTTCCCTCTAGAATGTAAGCTTGCTGTAGGCAGGGAATGTGTCTAACCCACTAGTATTGTGTGGTTCTCAAAAAGTGATAATAATAATAATAATAATGTTGGTATTTAAGTGCTTACTATGTGCAGAGCACTGTTCTAAGCGCTGGGGTAGACACAGGGGAATCAGTTTGTCCCACGTGGGGCTCACAGTCTTAATCCCCATTTTACAGATGAGGTAACTGAGGCACAGAAAAGTTAAGTGACTTGCCCACAGTCACACAGCTGACAAGTGGCAGAGCCAGGATTTGAACCCATGACCTCTGACTCCAAAGCCTGGGCTCTTTCCACTGAACCACGCTGCTTCTCAATTCATTGACTGATTGAAAGGCTTCTTGGAGGAGGTAGGATTTTAGGAGGTCTCCAAAGTGCATATAGCTATTAGCCTAATGTGGTGGGTAGGGAGTTGCAAGCTGGGGTGATAATCTGAGTGAGGGAATGGAGGCAGGAGGGTACAATAGCCATAGAATATGCACTCCCTCATCCTCAAGGAGTTGGCAATATAACGGAAAGATAAGCTAACAGAAAAGTAATTACAAATAGTGAGTGCAGGTGTAAGAAACTGGCAAAGTCCTAAGGATTGCTTTAGTGGTAATAGTAGCATTTATTGAGCAACCATGTGAGAAGCATCATGGTCTAGTGGATAGCACACGGGTCTGGGAATCAGAAGGTCATGGGTTCTAATCCCAGCCCCATCACTTACCTGCTGTGTGACCTTGGGCAAGTCACTTAACTTCTCTGTGCCTCAGTTACATGAACATGGGACTGCCTACTTTCATAGGGTTTTGGGGTTGTGGGGGTAATGGGGGGAAAGTATTCCCACTACCTTTAGCATGTGTGTTTGTGTTGGTTTTGCAATAGCAGTGATGGGTCACCCATTCTCCATCTAACAAAGTATGCTTTGTGAGACAGATGGAAGAGGTTGTGGGTGAGGTATTAGAGTGGCTTAGTGGAAAGAGCACTGGCCTGGGTGTCAGGGGACCTGGGTTCATTCATTCATTCAATCGTATTAAGCACTTACTGTGTGCAGAGCACTGTTCTAAGCGCTTGGGAAAGTACAATACAGCAATAAAGAGTGACAATCCCTGCCCACAATGAGCTCACAGTCTACAGAGGGGTAGACAGATATCAATACAAATAAACAGTCATCAATATAAATAAATAAAATCACAGATCTATACAGAGAGAAGCAGCGTGGCTCAGTGGAAAGAGCACGGGTTTTGGAGTCAGAGGTCATGAGTTTGAATCCCAGCTCTGCCACTTGTCAGCAGTGTGACTGCAGGCAAGTCACTTAACTTCTCTGTGCCTCAGTTACCTCATCTGTAAAATGGGGATTAAGACTGTGAGCTCCACGTGGGACAACCTGATTCCCCTGTGTCTACCCCAGCGCTTAGAACAGTGCTCTGCACATAGTAAGCGCTTAACAAATACCAACATTATTATTATTACCTCATCTGTGCAAAATGAGGATTAAGACTGTGAGCCCCATGTGGGATATGGACTGTGTCCAACCTGATTAGCTCATAACAATGGTACTTGCTAAGTGCTTACTATGTACAAAGCATTGTTCTAGCTACAAATGAACCAGGTTGGACACAGTCCCTCTCTTATATTGGGCTCATACTCATAATCCCCATTTTTTACAGATGAGGCAACTGAGGCACAGAGAAGTTAATTGACTTGCCCAAGGTCACACAGCAGATAAGTGGTGGGGCTGGCATTAGAACCCATGACCTTCTTACTCCCAGTTCCGTGCTCTATCCACTACACCTCAGTATGGTGTCTGACATAATAAGCTCTTATACACCATTAAAACAAACAAAAAAAAAAAACCCAACAAACACTTGGGATGGTGCACTATACTAGCTGTTTGGGAAGTACAGAATAAAGAAGGGATTAATAAATAAATAAAGAATAAAGAAAGCATGCCCTATGCTTTAATGGAGCAGACAAACAAAAATGGTTGTAAACATAAATACGTTCAGTCAGGAGGCAGTCTGGTCTAGCGGAAAGAGCAAAGGGGCTGGGAGGCAGGAGTTTTAGATTCTAGTCCAGGTCTGCCAATAACCTGCTATGTGACTTTGAGCAAGTATATTAACCTCCCTGTGCCTCAGCTTTCACATCTGAAAAATAGGGGTAAGATACCCAAAGTGTCTACATTTTAGATGGTGGAACAGGGAGTGTGTCGCTCTAATTATCTTGTGCTTGGCACATAGTAAATGTTTAATAAATATTATAAATGATGTGGTGCGTAGCCCCACACGTGTTGATCTTTAATACAAGAGTAATCCCCACTCATGTTGGATTAACATTTAGGGTTAGAACTGACCTCTGAATTCTGCAAATGCAGGACAACACGAGAATTTTCTGCCAAGAAAATCTCTTTAAAAGTTGGCTTACCCTGTGCAGACACAGCTAATAAAGTTGACCCTAAACTTCTTTCCATTTTAGAATGGGTTTAGATAAATTGGGTGTTTTTCCCAAAAAGACTTTAAAAGATTTACAAGAAAGTTGTTTTATTTGTTTGTTTTATTTTGAAGTAACGGAAAGGAGCAGAAAAAAAGTACAGTGATCAGATGTTTATGAAACAAGTAACTTAATCCATCCAGACAGGATTAATAGTTTCAGTCTAAGTAACATTTGATTGCTTGAGAGTTTGTTGTTAACTCCAATTCCATCTCTTCAGAACACAATGCCATTTTCATTAGGTACTTTCATGATGCCAGACTCCTGTTCCAAACTTTTAATTTAATGAATAATATAACCTCGTTGTATACAACTCTAAAGGACATAATGATGCTGTAATTCCATCACAGGGTTTTGCTGACATCGTAAAACATGAAAGTAGAACTTAAGTTATTTCGTTGGATTCTAAAATAGAAGGGCAGCTTTCATTTGAGAGAAGGACAGGGGTATGTTTCATACACCCACTAAAGTCACCAAAATATGATGTGGCTGTTGGAGTCATTTGCAGCTGTCTGAAAGTCACTAAAAGGCTGTTGCATGTTGGAAAGCAGCAAGAGGCACTGAAAGTCCTTTTGTTTTAAAATCAAATTCCTTTCTAGGGCTTCTCTGATTCGTTTTCCCTCGTGAAGTATTTTTGGATGTGCCCTCCTCAGTATATAGCTCTCTTCTGAGGTCAGAAAAGCAATACAGAAATAACCCATTTGGGCAATTTTCTTTTGACCAATTCCCCCATAATTTAGTCATTAGACAGATCTTAGTGTCAGATGAAATCATTTTGATTAAAACTAAATCTTTCCAGAAGAATATTTCATAGGTCATAAGCTCTGGGTTATGAATTGTTCAGTGAAAGACAGGGAGGGGAAAGCCAGAGAAAGGGACAAAGAAAGAGAAAGAGAAAGGGGGGAGAAAGAGAGAGGAGTCAGTGACACAGAGGCACAGAAAGATACAGAGAGGTAGAGACTAAGGGAAAAATCCCAGTTTAGAGGAAGAGTGACTGCCCTGGGAATCCATTTTCCTCTTCATCTCCCTCTCCCTCGATCAGGCTTTCAACAGCTTGGACCTCAGATAAAATGGATATTAAAAAGAGGTCTTTGCACTTTCATCTCTCTCCTGAGGAATTGATGAGGATGGTGGAGTACTCGAGAAGCAGCGTGGCCTAAGGGAAAGATCATGAGCCTAGGAGTCAGAGGTCCTGGGTTCGAATCCTAGCTCAGCCACTTACCTGCTTTGTTACCTTGGGAGAGTCATTAAATTCCTCTAGACCTTGGTTTCCTCACCTGTAAAATGAAGATAAGATCTCTGCTTTCCCTGCTACTTAGACTGTGAGCCCCATATGGGACGAGGACTGTCTCTGACCTGATAATCTTGAATCTATCCCAGTGGTCAGGACAGTGCTTGACACATAATAATAATAATAATAATGAGGGCATTTGTTAAGCGCTTACTATGTGCAAAGCACAGTTCTAAGTGCTGGGGAGGATACAAGGGGATCAGGTTGTCCCATGTGGGGCTCACCGTCTTAATGCCCATTTTACAGTTGAAGTAACTGAGGCACAGAGAAGTTAAGTGACTTGCCCAAAGTCACAGAGTTGACAAGCAATGGAGCCGGGATTTGAACCCATGACCTTTGACTCCCCAGACCGTGCTCTTTCCACTGAGCCACGCTGCTTCGAGCGCTTAACAAATGTTATCATTATTATTATTACTGCTTGTTTGGAAACTTCTTTGAAAAACTGTGCAAAGCAAGTGTTATAGGAATCTAATGTGGGCAAAGGCAGTTGCATCTGGGACAGAAGAGAGGGTTGGAGAGACCATTAATATGGGATATTATTATTTGTCATTAAAGTAAATCTCCTTTCCCCTAGAATGTTAGTCAGATCCAAAATGCTATGACACTTGCTCCATTATTTGATTTCACAGGCAGATATCTTGCCAATGGGTTGATCACTGCAACATTTTCCTGAGACCCATATTGATGACCAATATTATATTCTCCTAGGCCTTGGTAAATCTTCCTATTGGGTTTGTGTTTCAGTGGTGACTGACCGAAGACAAGCATGTTTTTTTGCCTCAGAATTACACTGCCATTGTTCCTCAACTCCACCATTTCCATGTTCTCAGTAAACTTTGAAACTTCAGGAGGTGAAGTTTGCTTTGCTGGATTTTAAAAGACAGATCTTCATGGTGCAACCAGCAAAACTGGGCACTCAATGCAATCATGCTAACACCACCCTTCTCCTCTACCTCTGATGCCAGTAAATCATTCAGGAAAGAAATTTACTCCACAGAGCAAGATACAAGTGAAGAAGAATGGCAGAAAAATACCTATGACAAGTGACATGCTGCAAAGCGAGGGAAGTGGAAAAAAAATCCAACCCACACCTATGAATATGAAGTCAAAAGAAATAGGAAAGGTAGTTCCAGAAGATCTGAAACAGTTTAAATCAATCTCTGCTGGGCAGTTCATATGGAGAGAATTGGGCCCACAGAAGATGTTCCATAGATTAAGGATTTACCAAAAATATTTGACGCTATGGTTATTTTTTTCAAAATCAGAACTATGCAGGGACTGTTCTATAGTTTCTCAAATAATGAAAAGACTGCTGTTTCCACACATTTGCATTCTGTATCAGCTCAAGAATTTGTCATGAGGAAGATGAAGAAAAGCTGTTTAACCTGATAACTTCTTCTACGTGATTAAAAAACAAATACCCACAGGACATAAAACATTTGAGAGCAGCTGTGCCACTTTATAGCTTTCCCTCCCTCCTTCTTTTAGCACTGGGCTTTACCGTTTGAACGCTTACAAGAACAATAAATAGGCAAAATAGGCAACACTGAAACCTTCCCTAGTCTTTTAGGGATCAGGTCATTCATCCATAAAGCACTTTATGATCTAGGTAAACAGTTTGGGCTTGTCTGAGCTCTCAGTCCTGGGCTCAAATAAAATACCTGAAACCTTTATTACTCTCAAATAATCTGGCACCGGAATTTTAAGAGAGCTTAAGGTTCTTGTTACACTTTAACTACAAAGCACAATCTTAAATACCTGGTATCGGTTGACCTTTTTCACCCTTTAACTACTACAAGGCTTTTGTCCTCTGATTTTTTTGGTGGAATTCTTGGTCTCTTCCTTAACCCTTCAAACCAACTAGGTAAACCCTATTGTTTCAGATTTCCATTTCCCACTTCCATTCTTCTGAGAGGGAGGTATCACATTTACTTCCCTGACTGAAAGTAACTCCTGATCTGTTTGTGCAACCTCAGAGTTCTTTTCAGAGCATTCTCTTCCACTCAGGCTCAGGGTGGATCGTTCTTGTAGGAATTCAAAAGGTCAAATCAGATCAATCCCTTAATGGGCAGTCAATGTATCTGTAATAGCATTTCCACATGGGAATCGAAATTGTGGATTTGTGTTTGGGAATAGATAGATATTCTGCAGATTCAAATCATTTACAGGTGCCAAATACAGAACCTCTGGGGTGCTCTGGTGTGATATTAATGTCACTGATGACAATATTACTGCCCCACATTCAGTCATAATCTTATTTGGAAGAGTAGCCTAGTAGTATAGGCCTTTCAAGTGGTAGACATTCCCAACAACTAAAGTCAATCAATCAGTAGTGTGTTATAACTAAACTTGGGCTTTCTGACACAGTTCTCTCTTGGCTCTCCTCTTATCTCTCTGGCTACTCCTCACTCTCTTTTGCCAGTTCTTCCTCTGATAGCCAATCCCTAAACATAGGAGGCCCTCAAGGTTCTGTTTGGGCACCCTTCTCTTCTCAATCTCCAGTCACTCACTTGAGGAGCTCATCCGCTCCCATGCCTGCAACTACTTGCTCTTGATGAATCCCAAACCTACGTCACTAGCCCCGACCTCTCAACTCCTCTGCAATCTTGCATTTCCTCCTGCCTCTTAGACATCTCCAGCATATGTTCTGTACTTTTAATTGATAGATTGATTATTTACCTTCCAGTCATTTGTTGATTTGGCCACCGTAGCCCCCTACAGCTTGTGTGTGCAGAGCAATCAAAAGTGTGAGCTGTCTTGCTGAATCCTGACTTTGTGGTACTGGCCTGGGCAGGACCTGGGCTGAGTTACCCCTTCCCTGGGGTTTCAAGCTGTAGCTGTTCACCCCTCTACTTAGACTGTGAACCCTATGTGGGACAGGGACTGTGTCTGATCTGATCAACTTGTATCTATCTCGGCACTTACAACAGTGTTTGACATATAGTAAGTGCAGAAGAAGAAGAAGAAGGAGACTGTGCTAGGTGTTTCGGGGAATATATTAGTACTAAAAGCGGCAATTGCTGCCTTCGAGGAGCAACGTTACAAATCTTAATTTTTACTTTCAACACAGAAATGACACGCCGAGGTGTGCCATGTCTGTGAATCGCCAATTCCAAGAGTGCTATGGCTATTAACTGCTAATTAATGCCAAAGCTGAGTTAGAACTCAATTTCTAAGCAAGTCTCATAAATTAAACCTAAATTAAGACACTAGAGAGTCTGGTGGGGAAAATCAGCAAACCAGTCCCCCAAGTTGCAAGAAACAAACAAAACAGAAAGAATTCTGCTCCTTGGCATTCTCTAGATTGGCTCAGCCTTAATCAACAAAAGATAAACCATCTCCAGCCATAAACAGAATGAAATTCTACTCATTTTCACCTGAAAAATGACAGAGAAGGAAAGGAAAACAAAATGAAAGCTGACTGGACTGGGCAGGAAGCAGGAATGTGGGCAGGGATATCCCTTCTGGGCCTCCCACTATCACCATTAGTCCAGAGAATAAGACTGCCTCCAGGGAGGAGACAAAGGATTTGGATGTCTCTGCGAAAAGAAGAGGAGTCTGTTGGAATGACCCAGACATGAACTTGCAGGAGATTTCTCTATCCCACTGCTATATATCGAGATCATATTTAACGGAAAGCACCAGCAGGGCTGTATCGAGAGCAGTGCTCCGACAGCCATGGCCCCAGACTCCAGGTGCTCTTTGTGCTGAGGATTGAACACTTGTTAGTGTCTGTCTCTCCTTAATGCTGTCTGCAAATGTGGGATGGTGAGAAAAAGAGACAGAGAGATAGACAGAGAGAGAGACATACAGAGAGAAAGAGAGAGACTATTAAAGAGGAAGAATGGGAAAAACAACATGGAGAAAACCACTGGAAAGAAAATCAGAGGTCAGGAAAGGGAGCAGAAAAGTCACGGACAAACAATAAAATTTAAATAACCAAGAATGGAATCTTGGAAACTAAAATATGAAAAAAAAATGCTAAAAGTGTCATCCTTAGATAGTGATAACCACTAGTCTAGCCTCAAAATAATCTTCTGGGAGGAGTTTCTATTATGGAATCCTCCTCCAACTCATCATTATTTGAGACTCTTCAATTTATAGCAAGGTTGAACCTTGCTTTGGTCCTTCATGTTTATCCAGTTGTGCTCTTTATTATTCTGATTTCCAGCCCTTCTCAGCCCCACCAACAATGGTGTCAGGCACCATGAAAAAGCCCAATTCCTACAGCTGTCTGGGAAAGCAGAAAATGAAAACTGTCCCCAAACACTGTTGCAGTCATTTCTTCTAATATGAATGGTCATCTCTCAGTGTGTAGTGTCAAGCAGATGAGAAGCAGCATGGTCTAGTGGCTTGGGAGTCAGAAGGACCTGGGTTCTAATCTCAGCTCTGCCACTTTTCTGTTGTGTGACCATGGGCAAGTCCCTTGACATCTCTCTGCCTCAATTACCTCATCAGTAAAATGGGGATTGAGACTGTGAGCCCCATGTGAGACAGTGCATAGAACAGTGCTTCCCACATAGCAAACATGTAACCAATATCATCATTATTATTATTATTATTATTAATAAGCAGACACCTAGCTCAGAAGCAAGAGGCCAGGGAAGAGGTTAGAAAGTACTCAGCAATCTTTTTCAATACATATTTTCCCATTATCAGACAAATGAATAGCCACATTCAAAACTGCAAGTATGAGAGCAGATGAGGAGTTTCACTTTCCTGAAAAATACCCCCTTGGTGATGACGCTATTGTTAGCCAACCACATCAAGGTAGAGACTGAGTGCTTCAGTGCAATAAAGTACAGGGCTAGGCCTGGCTATGCTTATAGAATGAAGTACCTTTCATCCTTGAATGCTGTTCTCAGCTGAACAATGGCTTCATCATGGCTAGAAACTCAAGTAATTTGCAGCATCTTTGCTGAGACACAAATAGAAGCGTGATGCGTTAGGGGATTACTGGAGGACTTTGGGGAACCTTCATCTAGTGATCCGAACAGATGCAAGCCTTTGGCTGCCAGATCAATCCCTGATAGTCACAGTCAAGAAAACTGTACAATAGTTAATTTAGATAGTGGTGGGAAAAGAAGCTCGAGAAAGAGTCAGTCTTAGAGTGCTTTCAGTTAACCTTATTTGGAAAAAGCCACTGACAAGAGCCTGCTAAACATGAAGATGGCTTATATGCCTGCTGGTTGTCAACTCTCTGTGAAAAGGAACCTGGAACATAGCCTTAATCTTCAGAGTATATACCCAATGCTCCTATTAGTTTCTAGAAAGAGGAAATGCAGTCTTCTTTCTTAACTTGGAATCCAACAGTTGTAAAAATTCTCCATTTGTGATAGGATGACTTCATTTATATCCAACTCCCATCAAAACTGTTTACCCCCTCTAGACTGTAAGCTCGTTGTGGGCAGGGAACATGACTACCAATTCTGTTGTATTATACTCTCCCAAATTCTTAGTAGAGTGCTCTGCACACAGTAAGCGCTCAATAAATGATTGATTGATCGATTGATGCCATATTTATTATAGGGAAAGAGAATCACAAACAATGAGGCCTTGGAACATGGACAGAAAACTAACATTCCATGCTTAACCCATCACACCTTCACTGGGTTGGACATGGAAAGGGAATGGCACACAGCAGCATAATCAATTGTCTGTTGCAGGATGAGCTGAAATGGGGAAATACAGTATGGAAAGAAAAATGTTTCAAAGATACAAAGAAGTAAAACCTCTAACAATGTGGCACAGATACCTACAACCACTTCCTGGAGTGGCCACATTCAAGATCACCTAGAAAGCTAAGGTGTGATGCTTTAACAGTTTGGCTTTTCTTATCTGCTAGAAATGAAAGGAAAAAAAGGAAGCAGGATATGTTTTGCATAATGTTGAATGAAGAAATGGGGGAAGGGGAAGGTTTAATCCATAGGCATAGATTTAACCCCCGCTCAGGTGAATCAATCAATCAGTTGTATTTATTGAGTGCTTACTGTGAGCAGGGCACTATACTAAGCATTTGGGAGAATACAATCAACAGAGTTTGTAGACACGTTCTCTGCTCACAGCGAGTTTTCAGCTCTTAGAACAGTGCTTCGCACATAGTGCTTAACAAATACCACTATTATTATTATTACAGTCTAGAGGTTGCCCATAGACTGCAATTGACACTGCCTCATCTTGCGTGCAAATACAGCCTTCTCCATTATTTCACTTCTGCCACTTTAAAGATGTTAAAAGAAATTGGTCAATTTAGGATGTACCTCATGTAACAAGTTTTGTTTGTATTAAAAGCATGGTTGAGGTTACTGGCTTTACAAAATATTTCCCCCAAATATTTATCTACTTGAGGAAGGCAGCTAAGACAGAGAAATAACCCTAATCAATCAATCATACAACCCATCAAGAGAAGCATCATGGCCTAGTGGAGAGAACACAGTCCTGGGAGTCAGAGGACCTGTGTTCTAATCTCGGCTCTGCCACTTGTCTGCTGTGTGAACTTGAGCAAGTCACTTCACTTCTCTGTGCCTCAGTTACCTCATCTGTAAAATGGGGATTAAGACTTTGAATCCATGTAGGACATGGACAGTATCCAACTTGATTATCTTATATCTATCCCAGTGCTTGGCACATAGTAAGCATTTAACTAATATCATTTTTAAAAAAATCAATGTTATCAAGCACTTTAAGTAGTACACTGAAATAAGTAATAATAATAAATATGATAGAGTTAGTAGATATGATTCTCATCCTCAAAGAGCTTACAGTATAGCAGGGGAGTAACAATAACAACAACAATTATCGTATTTGTTAAGCGCTTACTATGTGCCAAGCACTGTTCTAAGCACTGAGGTAGATAAAAGGTAATCAAGTTGTCCCATGTGGGGCTCACAGTCTTCATCCCATTTTACAGATGAGGTAACTAAGGCACAGAGAAGTTAAGTGGCTTGACCAAGGTCACACAGCAGAAGAGTGGCGGAGCCAAGATTAGAACCCATGTCCTCTGACTCCCAAGCCTGTACTCTTTCCACTAAAACAGACACTAAAATGAAATCAGGTAGGGGAAGTAACAGAGCATAAACAAATGCATGTACGTGCTAAAGAAAAGTCTGTCACTTATGAATGTCAGAAGCATGTTTATCAAGCGTCCATCATGTTCTGTCACAGTCAGAGTCCCTTGGGTGTACTCTGAGATGTGAACTGAGGGTTCCATGTTACATTTCTCTGCTCCTGCAGTGCTATCCTTATAGCCATTTGTTTGGAAAAAGAGGTGTATTTTTTCCCATGCGGAATCAGGCCCAAAATGTCTAGTCCCAGGAAACTTTCCATTCAGAAAATTCCCACCCTCTGAGAAGTCAGTTTCCTGATTTCCTGAGGCCTCCCTGAGCTATCAGCTATCTCAGAAACTTTTACGGCTGGTCTTATGGGAGCAAATTGGTTTATTTTATTTTTTTTAGTTCATCACCATAAGTAATTGACTGAAAGATTTTTGGGTTTACAGAAGTGAAATTCCCCAGCTTTTAAATAGACTTGACATCTAACAGCACCTTGCCCCAAAATATTTAGTATCACACAAGGTCCACAGGGGAGGTAGAAGCCTATGGCTCATTTTATTGGTCATGTCTCAATACCAGTAAATGATGAGGAAGCAGATCCATCCTTTTTAAGCCTTTAAGTGTTGGTGCTAATTCTTAGTGCTAACATTAGTGTATTGGTCAAGCATCCTCCCAATGCTCTGCATCACTAAAGTAACATATTGGTCTGATTTGACAATGCTCCACTACTCAGAGGTGGCAAAGGAAGTTTCCTGTGTATGAGATAACAACAGAAACGGCCCAATTTACCTCCAGATTATTGGAAAAATACAACTGCTAACAAGTTTGGAATTCATATCTTGAAATGAAAAAATGACATTCTGAGCTGGGGTAGCAACAGTATCATTTTAGGACACTGAAATAGAAGTATTAAATATTAACACTCATTAACATATTTAATGATAGGAATGCAAAGTTTATATCCAATCATCTGCTCAGAACCAACTGTTGTACTGTTCATAGTCCTATAGTTACCCCAGGGCAGTAAGGTAAGCATTAAAGTACCTGCCCAAGTAAAGAGAATTAAAGGTCTTTGTCAGTTCATCAAGGCATAATTTAGCTAAGTGGGATCATTCTAAAGAGCAAAAGATTTCAGATCACCTAAAGAAAGACTTATCTTTAATACTATTATTCTGTTTCAACAGCCTGAGCAGTTCATTTTTTAGTGTCTTTTTCCCCTCAGACTGTAAACCCCTTGAAGGCAGGAAACTCCAACTCTGTTGAGCTGTCCAAATCAATCAATCAGTGGTATTTATTGAGAGCTCAATGCATGCAGAACAATACAAAGCACTTGGGAGAGTACAAAAGAGTTGGTAGACATGATCCCTGCCTTCAAGGAGCCTTTATTCTGCGCTAAACACAGTGTTCTGCACAGAATAAGTGTTCAATAGATACTAAGGATTGGTTGACTGGGAGAAGAACTTATGGTTCTATCTTTCTGAATTTGACTTATGCTAGGAACTAGTGCCATGCTGGCTGAAAAACAATCTCTTGATGGACAAAGAAGGGATGGAAGGATTGAAAGGTGGGAGGAATGGAGAGGGAGAAGAGAGGAAGAATGAGAGAAGGGACGAGAGGGAGGGAGGGAGAGGAAGAAGGGAAAGAGGAAGAAAGGGAGGAAGGTGGAGAAAGAGGGGATGAGGGGGTGGGGGGTGGGGGGGAGGAGGAACTGGCTTCCATTCCAAACCAGGTGCACAAGAGAACATGTTTAATTGGGAGTTCAGAAGAAATGGAAACAGACCCCAAGTGAACCAATGCCAGTGAAGAAACCTGGTACCATCTGGCATAGCTGAATCCAACACAAGTAAATAAATAGGCAAGAATTGATAATTCCAATGAATAATTTAAGTAAAACCTAACATGTGTGAAAAATGCTTAAGGCTGGAGTGAGTTTTACAGGAAAAAAAAGGTTATGGAAACTTTTTTTGGTATTTCATGGCTTTGTTTCCTCCTCTTTGCCCTCAATTTTTACTCTGCTTCTCCTACCTCATGAATGGTGGTCAGGTCTTTCGTCATGGCTCTGAGCTACAGGGAGAATGTAAAAGTCTTGGTTTAAACTGGAGCTTCCTGCCCCAGCATGGTGTAGTAGATAGAGCATGGGCCTGGGAATCAGAAGGTTGTGTGTTCTAATCACGGCTCCACCATTTGTCTGCTGTGTAGCCTTTGACAAGTCACTTCACTATGCCTCAGTTACCTCATCTGAAAATGGGGATTAATACTTCAAGCCCTATGCAGGACAGGGACTGTGTACAACCTGATTTAATTGTATCCATCCCAGTTCTTAGCACAGTGTCTGGCACATAGTAAGGGCTTAACAAATACCATAATTATATTTATTAATTCCCTGACCCCACTGCAACATTTTTTCTAGATCATTGAAACCACTGAGGATGTGGCCTGGTCCATCTCAGCTCGCTACTGGGGTGCCCATTCTTGGACCAATGCTCAGCTTAGTCCAGGTTCTCCTGGAAAGGGTCTGTGACCCTAGTGTCACCCCAAATCTCCAATCTGTCACTGGCTCCAGAACTGCCAGCAAGGTGAAATGCTAAGAGCCAAACTGGAAGAGCAACTTGACAAAATAGGTCAGCCTGCTGCTTTCAGGAGATTACCTCCTGGGCTCATCCTCTTGCATCCCCTCATGTACCTTACTAAGACTTTTTATGTTCTGAGAGCTCCCAATCTGGCTAGGCTCTGGGCTGCCAGCACCCTAACCTGACCCTAGCCATCAAAGGGTCTTTGGCCTTCTTTTAACTGATGATATCAGGGCATGAAGATTTATGATGGGCTTACCCAATATCTGGTAGATGGTCTCCTGATTCAAAGATCAATTAATCAATCCATCTATTGAGCACTTACTCTGTGCAGAGCACTGTACTAATTGTTTGGGGGAGCATAATAGAGTAAGCAGACATGATCCCCATCCTCAAGGAGTTTACAATCTAATGGCTAGTCCTCAAAACCTCTGAAATGGATCAGGACTGTTACTGAGTGGGGTAAAGGAAGGAAAGGAGCAGCAACACACAGTTATTTGGACAAGAATATGAGCCCCAATTCTAACATCCCAGCTGAATTCCAATTACAATGGGCTCTGTATACCTAAGTTCTCCAGAGTTATAAATTCCTTACCAGCTGGCTAAGTTATTCTTAACTTCTTTTCTCAACTAAACTTCTGTTCTGAAATATTACTCCTGGAGAATGATAGCCACATTTCCCCACCAAAAATAGCTCCATGTGACTGGTAGATGAGTAGTGAGGTTGTTGGTGAAGACAGTATGGGCCTTTCCAGGAACTTTGCTCCACATGAACAGGAAAGAGGTAAATGAAAGTGATTGGGATCTGCCTGGAGACAGATACCAAAGCCAGGAATTGGTCAGTACTTAAAACCAAAAAAAAAACACATCTGAGAAATAGAGAGTCTGAGCCTAATTTCAAAATCCACAAATTTCAAAAAGGTGTTTGGGGATTATTTTATACTCTCAGGCACTAGTTTGATCATATATCACTCTTTGGAAGGTCTTTATTCACCTCACATTTTCTAGGGTGACAGATATTAGGAAGTCCAGATGGTGTCATGCCCCAGCTATAAAAATAATTGCCCAAAGTGGTGTTTAGTCTTTACAATAAAGTACAGAAAAGACAGTGATGTAGGATAAACTACAGGTCCAAAGGCTTATTGTATTTGTTCACTTATCAAATCAATCAATGATATTTATAGAGCACTTACTGAGTGCTAAGCACCATTCCAAGTGTGTGGGAGAGTACAACAGAAACAAGACCCATGCCCACTGCCCTCAGGAGATTACACTTCAATGTGGGAAATTTTTTTTTCCCACAGAAATAAGATCAAATTACAGTTGTTTCTCTCCTCACCCTTTCCTCTTGCTCCCCTGGAGAACTCCATGTTATTTTTTATCCTCTGGTTCACAAATATGCAATAACATAGGGGTGGCTAAGCCTCATGAACTGAAGAGCCGCAAAGCAAAAGCGTAATATGGCCAAGAGTCACACAGATCAGCAAAATGGTTTTAGGCTTTTAGGCAGAATGCTTTGGACTAGGGTGGCCTATTAATGGCTCAGCAAAAATTTATATTGCTTTGCCTCCTTTCTCTCCCCCTTCACATTTCCTCTGGTTCTGATGTTTCTAAGTCCCTGCAAAATACTTTTGATGAGGCTGATCTGGGACCTTGAGAGTGTTGCCACACAAGTCATCCCAATTCTAAATGAACATTAGTCCTGCCAACAGTGATATAATACTGGCAGAAAACACCCTCAAAAGAAAGTATTGCTACCTTCTCCTACCTTGTCCTTGGCTTTCAGCCGGCTGGCATTTAAAGAACACTGTTAAGGGACCACTTTGGAATTAAGGAATGAAAGCAGTATGGCTCAGTGGATAAAGCAGAAAACTGGGGCCAGGAAAGTTGGATTCTAATCCTGGATTTGCCACTAATTTGCTGTTTAAACTTGGATCAGTCCTACCTCTCCTAACCTTAGTGTCCTCATCTGTAAAATCAGGATCAGTTACCACCTCACCCTCTCTCTTAGATAGTGAGCCCTATGTGGGGTTGAGACAATCTGGCCATCATCTCTGACTTAGATTTTGACCCCCTTGTGGGACAGGGACTGTATCTGACCTGAATAACTTGTATCCACCCCAGTGCTTAGAACTGTGCTTGACATAGAGTAAGTGGTTAACAAACAATGCAATGAATTTTGTATCTACCCCAGGGCTGATCATGGTGCTTGACACATAGTAAGTGTTTAATAAGTACTATATCATCAATCCCATGATCTTTGTCATCATATACTTTTCATTTCTTTCCCCCATTATTGTCAACCGGCTTGCTACATGGAAACTCAGAAGGCTGAAACTGCAACTCTGAAGAGGTTGTGGATTATCATTACTTCATCCCTAGGGTCTGTTTTTAAACTACCGATTGTCTCATTGGCTTGAGGCTTTTCTTACCCTCATGCCCTAAATCTGCTGTAACTTTTAAGCTTATGATTCACTGTGAAAAACTCCAGTGACTGAGATCCTCCCAGAGAAACATCTGTCGGGGAAGTCTAGGTGTTTTGTTCCTTAGCTTCTAACACTTTAAAAAACAATTTGCTTGGTCTAGCATAAGCTTCGTTGTCCAACTGGATTTTAGAAATGAGAAATCATGTTAAATAATGATGTTTCAATTAGGCTGCATATTATGTGCACAAATTTATTACGTGCAAGGGAAGCAGCATGGCCTAGTGGATAAAATATGGGTCTAGGAGTCGTAGGATCTGGGTTCTAATCCTGAACCCACCATTTGTCTATGTGACCTTGGACAAGTTGCTTACCTTTATGAACCTCAGTTTACCTCATCTGTAAATCTGTAAAATCTGTAACATGGACTGCAGTCAACCTGATTAGCTTGTAACAACAGTAATAGCTACAGTAGCAGCACAGTGCCTTGCACAGAGTAAGCACCTAACAAATACCTTAAAATTAAACAAGAACAAAAAGGAAAAAAAAAACTTCCTTAGTCTCACTCTCCTTGCCCCAGTTCAGTGAATGGGGAGCCTCTTAACAGTAAACTACATTATCTCCATTTCTTAAGGATTTGGAAAACCATCTTTAGGACCAGGAGGCAGACAGAAGACCCTGTAAGACATTTAGAATATGGGAAAGGTTGTGGTGGCTTGCCCCAGTGATGGCTCTGCCTGGAACAGTTAGGAACTCAAGGACTCTTCTCTCCCAGCGGCATTGAGCTGCTGCTTTTGTTGTTTTTATTGACTGCCCCTGTTATTCTTTCTCCATATGCCTGTCCTCCCTGCCCACTTTAGAGTGTGAAACCCCTGAGGGACAGGGATCATGTCTAAAATAATGTCCATGGATTCTGCTCAGCACTCAGTACAAGCCTTCATTCACACTCCCTGAATGGTCAATAAATATAACCACTATTATTACTTCAGCTATTATATTCAGAGCAATAGGAAAATATAAGTTTAATGTCCTTTACTTATTCTACCACTGGCCACCACTTCCAAGTTACTGTATAAGTGATAGATCACTTTAGCACTTCTCTTGAAACCAATCTGATCTTCTGGTTGGAAGTCAAAAGCAGCTGAGCTTTCCAGTCACTATATCTCTCACCCACCCACACCCATACATAGTGGATGGCTTCATTTAATAGGGTTTTCTATTTCAGAATTTACTTCTCTTAGCTCTGAGGGATTCCTTTCCTCACTTCCCTTCCCCTCTCATTCCAGGACAAGGAAGCTGCACAACAAACTCCTTTTTTAAACTGCTAGACTGCCAAGCTGCCGCCTCAGACAGTGACCAGTTGTGACAGATGCTCCATTCAGTCAACAGAGGGTCATTTCGGCCAGACGGGTGCAGCTGTGGGATTAGAACTTTCCAGTCACTGAGTAATTTCATTGGACAAAGATATTTGGCCTCTGGAATCTGCCTAGAAGCCAAAGACATTCCATATATGTCTACAATACCACAACAGTTCAATATTGATCTTATCAATACACTGCTTTCCCCTCAATCCATTGTTTGAGCTACTCCAGGAAGCAACATGGGCACAAACAGTTGTCCTAAATTTAACTGTGATTTTGGAAGAAAAGAAATATTTACTTGGGGAGTAGTTAGTTCCTTCATTCATTGAGCATGTGTTTACTTGAATGCATTTGTGCATAACAATTTCTGCTGAATGGTAAATGGTTTATTCCAAGTACAATATGTTCGAGGGTGACTAGTGTGAAACTTGAAGTCATAACAGGTTGCAGCTCTTTTCTATACACCCTCAATGAATAAAACAAATTGCCCACAGCAACACTGCAATTACTCTAAAAGAAAATTACACTCTTCCAGGTGGCTTTGATGTGCTTGTGTAGGCAAGCATTGAAGACCAAGGTTAAACAGGCACATGTAATACTTTGTTTCTCCTCAGGAAATAAAAAAAAAGGAAGAACAAGAAACAGAGACACAAGTCAAGTTTGGGTCTGACCATGGGGAAGAACGAGTACTTTAGGGGTGGGAACTAAATAAGAATGCCTGCAGGGGAAAAAATTACTAGCAACCGTTTCTCACACTGATGGATGTTTAACTTTGACCCTTTGGATGTTTAATGAGACCCCCATAATTGGCTGCAGACTGGATACCTGTTATTCTTATTCTTTTTCTCCAGGCTTCCTTTTACAGAATATACCAAAGACAAGATCCTCCACTAAATGACTACTGTCATGACTAGAATTAAGGATGGGGAGTTGTCTTGGATTATATGTTATTATATATATTAGAGAAGCAGCGTGGCTCAGTGCAAAGACCATGGGCTTGGGATTCAGAAGTCGTGGGTTCTAATCCCAGCTTTGCCACTTGTCAGCTGTGTGACTTTGGGCAAGTCACAACTTCTCTGTGCCTCAGTTACCTCATCTGGAAAGTGGGGATTAAGACTGTGAGCCCCACGTGGGACAACCTGATTACCTTGAATCTACCCAGCACTTAGAACAGTGCTTGGCACATAGTAAGTGCTTAACAAATACCAAAATCATTATTATATGATAATATTTTCAAGGGAGAGTTTCAAAACAGGTTAAAGACATGATCCAAGACCTCATGAACACATGAAGGAAGAAATTTAATTAATGAGAAACATATATGCCATATGTGTGTGTGTGTGTGTGTATTCACATATGTATCTAATTTATGATCCATTCCTTAGAGTAGACATCCCCCAAGTGCATGCTGGGATGAACAGTCAGTCTCCTCCTAGGCCACAAGAACCTGGATCAGAATTAGTCAAGAGGCACCATTTCCAACAGCTGGGAAGGAATGGAGGAAAGCATGTGCATGTGTGTGTGGAGGTAAGTGTCTGAAGAGAGTGGGAGAGAGAAACCTCCAGCCTGGGTAGCCCTCTGTAGACCATTAACTCAGCTCCTACCCTTGCATTGCATTCATACAGCTAGGTGAATAACCAGTCCTTGACAATAAATCATCAAATTTTGTAGAATGCAACAAGTTGGTAGACAGATAGGTAGATGGCCAAAGGTTTGAGCATTGAAAAGTCGATTATCATGCAAACCAATCATTTAAAATGGGTCTCTGATCACCCCCTCCAATTTGTCCTACCACCTCTGATTCCCCTCTACCCCTGACTGACTTTCCTCATGCCATGCCCTCATCCTACCACCTGCCTGCTCCCACTGGTCCCCTGGATTTTTGCTGATGCTCTCAAATGTCACTCCTGGTGGCTCTCCCCACACTTTATCCCACCATCTAAAAATCAGTCAGCCACTCAGTAAACTACCAGAGTGTAACTTATTCAATCAATCAATGATGCTTATTGAGCATTTATTTTCTGCAGAGCACAGTACTAAGCACTTGGGAGAGTACAATACAATAGAGTTGGTAGACAGATTCCATTCCCACAAGGAGTTCACAGTCTAAAGGAGAGAGATGTTAAAATAAATTACAGATACAAATTACAGAATTTAAAAGGTGCAGATCTAAGTGCAAGTGTGATGCAGGAAGGAAAGATAGAAAGGGAAATGAGACAGTGAAGACTTCTTGGAGGAGAGGTGATTTTAATAAAGCTTTGAAGATAGGGAGAGTGGTGGTCTGTTGTATATGAAGGGAGAGGGAGTTCCAGGCTAAAGGGAGAAGGTGGGCAAGGAGTTAGTAGTGAGATAGATGAAACTGAGGTACAATGAGTAGGTTAGCATTAGAGGGGTGAAGCTTGCAGGTTGGGTGGTAGGAGGAAATCAGCGAGATAAGATAGCTAATTAAATACTTTAAAATTGATGGTGAGGAGTTTCTGTTTGGTGTGGAAGGACAACCACTGGAGGTGGCTTCCCCTTCCCCCCATTACTTCGGTCTCTCCATCCCAACTTTTCCCACCTGTAGTTGACTCCCCTGCCACTGCTCAATCGAACTACTCATGTTCTTTCCTGTATTTACTCCTCCACCATCCTTTCTGTCCCAGAAGCTGTCTTTCAATGCTCACATTCGATCTGCTGTCAAGTCCTGCCTGTTCTCCCTATAACATCTCCCGGATTCACCCCTTTCTCTCCTTTCAAACAGCTAACACTCTGGAACATCCTCTGGTCATATGGCAACTAGACTACTGTGTCAGCCTCCTCACTGGTGCCCCTGCCTCTAACCTCTCCTTCCCTCCAACCTCCACTATATGCTGCTGCAAGAATCACCTGCTCAATGAGTCATTTGGCATGAGTCATTTCTCTCCATAGCCGTCCCCTCATTCAAAGTCAATCAATCTTATTTGCTGAGTGTTAACTGTGTCTAGAGCACCCAACTAAGTGCTTGGGAGAGTAAACTATAACAATATAGCAGACCCATTCCCTGCCCACAGCGAGCTTACAGTCTAAGGGGGAGGAAGATATTAATATGAATAAATAAATTATGAATAGGTATATAAGTTCTGTGGGGCTGAGGGAGGGGTTTAAGGGAGGGAATCAGGGGAATGCAAAAAGGAATGGGTAAAAAAGAAATGAGGGATTAGTTAGGGAAGGCTTCTTGGAGGATATGTGCTTTCAGTAAGGATTTGAAGGTGGGGAGAATATTTGTCTATCGGATATGAAGAGGGAGGGTGTTCCAGGCCAGAGGCAGGAAGTGGGATAGAGGTAAGCAATGAGATAGATGAAATGATGTGCAGTGAGGAAGTTGGCATTAGAGAAGTAAAGTGTATGGGCTGGGTTATAGTAGGAGGTAGGAGGTAGGAGGGGGCAAGGTGATTGACTGCTTTAAAGCCAATGGTAAGGAGTTTCAGTTTGATACAGAGGTGGATGGGCAACCACTGGAGGTTCTTAAGGAGTGGGGAAATATGGACTGAACATTTCTGTAGAAAAATGATCCAGACAGCAGAGTGAAGTGTGGCCTGGAGCGGGGAGAGACGAGAGTCTGAGAGGTCAGCAAGGAGGCAGACAAAGTAATCAAGGCAGGATAGGATAAATGTTTGGATTAAGGTGGTAGCAGTTTGGATGGAGAGGAAAGGGTGGATTTTAGTAATGTTGTGCAGGTTGGACTGACAGGATTTAGTGATAGCCTGAATATGTAGGTTGAATGAGAGAGAGGAGTCAAGGATAACGCCAACATTACAGGCTCATGAGACAGGAAGGGTGGTGGGGCTAGCTACAGTGATGGAAAAGTCAGGGGGAGGACAGAGTTTGGTTGGGAAGATAAAGAGTTCTGTTTTGGACATGTTAAGTGTCAGTGATGGGAGGACAACCAAGTAGAGATGTCTTAAAGGCAAGAGGAAATGCTAGACTGCAGAGAGGGAGGGAGATCAGGGCTGGAAATGCAGACTTGGGAATCATCTGCATAGCGGTAGTAGTTGAAGCCATGGGAGTAAACAAGTTCTCCAAGGGAGTAAGTGTAGCTGGCGAACGGAAGGAGACCCAGAACTGAACCTTGAGGGACCCCAACAGTTAAGGGGTGGGAGGCAGAGGAGGAGACTGAGAATGAGCAGCCAGAGAGATAGGAGGAAAACCAGGAGAGGACAGTGTTAGTGAAGCCAAGGTTGGACAATATTTCCAGGAGAAGGGGTGGTCAACAATGTCGAAGGCAGATGAGAGGTCGAGGAGGGTTAGGATTGAGTAGAGGTCATTGGATTTGGCAAGAATGAGATCATTTGTGACATCTGAGAGATTAGTTTCTGTGGAGTGAAGGGGATGGAAGCCAGATTGGAGGGGGTCAAGGAGAGAATTGCAGGAGAGGAACTTGAGACAGCAGATGTAGATAACTTGCTCAAGGAATTTGGAGAGGAATGGTAAGAGGGAGATGGGGCGGTAACTGGAGAGATCCGTAGGGTCAAGGGAGGGTTCGTTTAGGATAGGAAAAGCAGTGGGGAAGAAGACATTGGAGAATGAACAGTTGAAGATGATGGTTAGGGAGGGAAGAATGGAGGGAGCAATTCTTTTAAAAAGAGGTGTGAAGGCATGCAGTCGGATGCGTAGGTTGGGGGTGTGGATTTTGAGAGAAGGCAGGAAATCTCTTAAGATCCTGCTGGGAAAGATGGGAGAGTTGAAGAAGGGACAGGACAAGGGAGGGAGTGGAGAGGAGCAGGGGACATTTTAGGGAGCTCAAGCCTGATATTTTCAATTTTGTCATTAAAGTAGGTAGTCAGCCAGGTCATTAAAGGTGAGAGATGGGTGAGGTAGAGGGACAGGGGGTTTGAGGAGGGAGTTAAAAGTTTGGAACAATTGGTGAGGGCAATGGACATTTTCTCCAGAAAGTCCATCTGCTCCAACATGCCTTCCCTGATTAATTCCCAGCATCCCAAGTCATATCATCTCAGCCTGTTATAGCACTTATGCACCAACCCACACTCACCCTCAGCACTTTTATAGGTTCATTCAAATGTACACTGAATCATCTAAATTATTCTACTTCTAAATACTTTTCTGTCACTCAGTCCCAATACAGTATAAGCTCCTTATGGGCAGATAATTTGTTACTTGCTTGTTTTGCACTTCCCACATGCTTAGTTCTGGGCACTGCACCCAGTGGCTGGTCAGTAAAATAGTTCTACTACTATTACTAATCCTCAAGAAGATAAAAGAAAGGAGAGGATGGACATGATCATAAAAGGAGTGGAAGCAGTGCCCAGAGCTGGAGAAAGATGAAAAGGAAAGGAAGAGAAAAAGTAGGATACGCCAAGGTAACAGGAGGATAGTGAGGCATCATAACAGTTGGGGGTACCGAGAAAGGGAAGAGGCAATGCGAGTTGAAGCAGTCAGAGTAGAGGAACTCAGTGAGGAGTAACGGAGAGCACAGAGAATCGGCAGTAGTGGGAGGAGGGAGAGAGTGCACTTAATTCTGCCAAAGTCTTGTTTTCATTATTCATTCAATAGTATTTATTGAGCACTTACTATGTGCAGAGCACTGTACTTCAAGTGTACAATCTGGCAACAATTATGCAATTTGAATAGAGGTTGCTAAGGAATTAGGGGGCATTCATCCAACAGTGTGAGCCTGTTTGGATGCAACACACTGTGGTGTTGGAAGAAACATCTTAGGCACATTCTCATGTCCTTGGCATGAGTGAGTACCTCAGCACAAGATTTATTTAATGTGGTGCAATTCAAGAATGCAACCCCCCACATTATAACCCCACTGGGTGTAACCTGTCATTCAATGGGTTCCTTTTATTTGGGTTTTGATCTTTCTGGAAAAGCTAACTGTTGTATTTTTCAACATCCCACCTTTTGCTGGGAAGGTTTTGGCAATTTGTTGCAACCACAATATAGATTTACAAGGAAGCATTGGATTGCTTCTTCAAATTCATCCCTTACCTGAAACTTGCTAATTTAGGGTCAAGCTATATCCAGGAGTAGGGAGGTCAGCTTGTTAAATGCTGCCCTCCCCAAAGTGAGATCTCATCTGCCTTGGGTAGCTTGAATGTTTTTCTGACTAAAGGCAGGGGGATGGCCTCAGTGACCTCTCAAGCTGTTTACCATTAGTGTGATTCTATGATTTTCTATGTACCAACTATTTATTTCAGTTAAATAAAAAGTGCTCTGCACCTTACAATCATTCTTAGATCCAATTTCTTAGGTGAGCAAGCACCGTGATGCTACCCCACAGGGACAACCACAGATGAAACCACTTAGGACATTTTGAAATTACATTCCCTAGCAGCTCAGCTAAATAGAACCTTCCGTGGTGCCTGTCAGATAATTAGAGGAAAGTGAACCCTCAAATTTTCAAGTGCCTAGATTATTTCAAGCTTTTCAAACATTTTCCCCTTCATGTTTCCAATTTATTTTTTTATCCCTTCTTTTTTTCCCAAGCCCTTAATTTTTGAATTTATGCATACTTTCATGGGTGAAATTCAATCCATATTTTCTGCTGCTGCTGATATTGTTTACCAGTTGGAATTATTGAATTCTTTTCACCTCGTGGGGGCCCCAAGCACAGTAGACGCCCCTTTTAAACCAATGGTCATTGCTCTCACAAATGGAACTTGCACTTTTCCAGGAGTTTGACATCTTTCCATCCAAACATCTAGAACCATCTGGAAATCTGCCACACTCTTTCTTTCCCTAAGGATTTCAAGGTGGATCAGGTCCATTACAAGGACAATTTGCCTGCTTCACTTGATCTGGGCTTCAGATCTGTAAGAAGGCTCAAAGTTCTGCTGCTGACCTACAATATGGCTTTCCATTCGACAAGTGGGAAAAGTCATGATGAGAGCAGAAGAGGTTCAGAAACCACAACTATGCCCCATATTACATCCCAAGCGTTCATCACCCTTGGACTTGGATCTGCACCATTTATTCACCCCTTACTCAGCCCCACAGCACTTACGTACGTATCCGTAATATGTTTCCATTAATGTCTGTCTCCCCGTTTAAACTGTAAGCTTGCTGCGTGCAGGGAACGTGCTTACAACTCTGTTATACTGTACGCTCCCAAGTGCTTAGTAATGTGCTCTGCACACAGTAAACTCCCAATAAATATGATTGATTGTAGTATCAATAGAAAGACCGGCAAACCACAAGAGTCTTGAACACCATCAATCCACCAGCACCAAAGTAATGCATTTCTAGAACTAGAAATCCCAGAAACTCTTGGGGCATGGGCAACTCCAAATTCTCAGCTTCTGGGCTGGGCCCCATACTTTCAAAAACAATCAGCTCATTTTTAATTTTTGTGCAACAGGCTGATTGGTAAGCTGTTTCTACTGCTTGGCTCAACCTCTCCACTGTTCTGCTGCATCATTTGAGATGTTGCTTCATCTGGTCTTTAAAGAGTTTCTTCTGCCCATCCTCTTCACTGCTTTCCCATATCAAATCATCTCCTCCTCTTGTCCATTCTCCTCACATGTACCTGACAAGCAAAAATGGGGTGTGATGAACACCACTTCCACATTGGTGTTTAGGGATCCTGTAGCTTGCTGTCTGTCTGCTCAAGACTTCAGGGTCATGAGAGAGCTTGTGGAAATATTGAACTGAAAAAATTGGAAGATGGCTAGGAAGAAAATTCCACCTCTCTCTTCCAGCTCCCCCTTGACACTAGTTCACAGCATGATTGAGTGCCATCCAACCAGTCAGCATCCCTCTCTGGGACTGGTCCCCAGTACCTGCTCTCTTTCTGGGAAGTCTCCCCCTTAATCTGGGAAGATAAAATCCCATTTAGGATACATCTACTCCTCCTTACCACAGTTGGTCAGAAATGATCTGCAACTCTAGTCTCCATGCACAGAGATCTCAGTTTGATGGTGGTGCTCTCTTGGGTGGGGATATTGCTTGGAAGTAGATCTCCAAGTGAACCGTGCTTTGATTTGATAGTTGCAATTCCACTTATTTTACCATCTCATGAACACTACACTATACAAACATCAAATAACAATAAAAGCAAATGGATTGGTTCCTATTACATTTGTGTGATATTATGTCTTGGTTTATGAAAAGATCCCTAGGATAATTGTACATTGGGCTGTATTTATTTCCTTGGAGATTGTGCTTCATAGATCGATGCCTGGTTTATATTCCTTTATCTGCTTCCTTTCATGCTCTAACGCCATTTTAAAAAAATGTATCCTGTAAGATAACTGAAAAATAGAGCAATCAAAATGAGGGAAGGATAGGGAGGGTTGACTTAGGAGCTTGAATTTAAAAAATTAAATCTGTGTAATCTTGCTCAACAATGACTATGGTGAGGAGAAGTACGGAAGATATGGTTACATTTACTAGCTATGTGCAGTCCAGGAAAGGGAGGAATTGGTAAGAAGTATACAAATAGCGAAATTAGGAATATCAAGTTAAACTGAGGACCTATTTTCAAGGAGAAAAAGAAGAAACTCTTTGCTTCATGTGTTTAGTACAGTGCTCTGCACTTAGTACAGTGCTCTGCACATAGTAAATGCTCAATAAATACTACTGATTGAAGATATTTCAAACTACAGTGACAAAAACTGGTCCTTTTCAGTAGCGCCAGTGCAATACTGACTTCTGGGAAATGATCTTGGAAATCTCTGTTTTTATTTTAAGCTTCTGGCATTCATTTTTAAGGGAAAGTTTAACAAGGAATACAAACTTTAGCAATCATTTCAGGTTAATTTTATAGAGAGCTTTGATATCTGAGATAGGTGGGTAGGCAGACATTGATGGAAAGGGAAGAAAGAGAGAAACAGAGAGGCAGAGAAAGACAGAGAGAGGGTCCTTTGGGGTTTGCAAGTGACACTACAGAGGGCGAGATTTTATCAGCGTGCACAGGTGTCTGAAAAGACCAATTCATGACTGGCAATCCCTTCCACATCTAGTGCATGTAAAGAGAGTCCCTTGCTGTGCTGTCACATTTGCTTTCTGAAGAGCTTGGAGTCATTCATTATTCTGTCCCTGAGTATCACAGTCTTCTTGAAGCCCCTGTTTTAAGAGTATTACCCAATTTCTAATTGACACATGATAGGCCAGTCTGTCTCCAGCCGTTGTCTTCCCTACGCCTACAGGTATTAAACATGATATGAAGGTTTGGGGCCTATAAGGTGTTTCTTCTGCCCCCACTATTTGCATTTCCCCACTTCAGTGCACTACAAGACAGCTTTTTGGATAGCCTGCTGTCGTCCATTCGGTTCCATGACAGGGTGGCACATTTTTTGCTATGGCCTGTTATTCAGGTGAAATCCTTCAAGATGATACATCAGGCAGTATCTTCAGGGTGATCTGTCTTTCAGTGATCTGGTGAGCAGAAAGAGGAGCCAGGGAAGAGGGAGGCAAGACTTTCCATAAAGCTAGGGAGGAAGGAACCCAGGATGATTGTGGGATTTTCTCAAAACTGAAGTGTGTGCATGTGTGTGACCCTGAAGTTGACCCCTGTGGCAGAAGGGACCTCAGTATGGGATCACCACAGCCAGCCAGTCATGGCAAGCTGTAACTCCTGCTGGAACCATTGCCAATACAGAACTCAGGGGTGGAGGGGGAGGGAGGCGTTGTGTGTGCATTAGCCAGGGGGCTGCTTGGGGAAGGGAGGAGGGAGGGAAGGATGGGACCCAAAGAGCTATCATTACTGCTGCCCTAACTGATAAATCTCCTGGGGCTGGGGCTCCCCCATCTGTGGATATGAATGGATGGGGGAGGTGGCAGTGGGTGCTATTTTTTTAAAAAAATAAATAAATACCCTGACACTAGTGAGCCCATCTTCTGCCCATCGTGGGCCCCTCCTCCACCTCCTCTCTGTTCCCCTCTGTGGCTCTGAGCCCCAAGGAGCCGGGGTGGCTGTGGAGGTGGAGAAGCAGCAACCCTAACTCCAGACCCCTTCCACAGGAGAGTAGTGGGGACTGGGGGTGGGGAAGGATACTTATTTTTGATTTTTTTCAGAAACATTTTCTCCATCTCTCCATCTCTAATAAAGTTTGTTACAAAGGACCAGATCCTGTTGGCAAGAAGGCCCCGGCTCCAACCCCTGTCCCTCCCCGCTCCCCACTCCCACCTCCCCCTACACAGAAGGGACATTGAGCTGGGGACTAGGAATCAATAAAAAAAGTTGCTCATGTTGTCAGTAACTTATCAAATGAGGCGGCTCATTACCATGCCATAAATTAATCCTTTTAAGTGAGTGAAGTAAGATCATATAGGGTTGTCCAGCATGGTTATAATCCAATCAATCAGACATAATTTAGGCAGTCCACTCTGGTGTTTTTTAGACCATTCCAAGAGGTCATTTTTCAAGGCTCTATCTTTTCATTTACTGGTTTACCTCCTTCATGAAACACTTTCAGATCTCAGTGTTTGCTGATATAGTATTCATCTGGTTCTTCTACCTCTCTGACCACTCCTTCTCAGTCTCATTCCCTGGCTCCCTTTCTACCTCTCACTCTCATAACCGTGGCAACCTGCATCACTCTGGAGAATTAATCCACTCACATGGTTTCAGCTACCACCTCTCCATAAGAGACTCCAAAACCTTCCTCTCCAGCCCAAACTTCTTAACTAATAGGTGATCCCCTATTTCCTCTTGCCTCCAGGACATCTCCATTTAAATGTCCCATCAAATTCAAATCATCAAGGTTACAACTGAACTTCTCATTTCTTCTCCTAAACTCACTTTTCATTAAGCCCTTAGAAAATCCCATCTTCGGTAAACCTTCTCCACTTAATTCATTAGTTACCTCAATGCAACAGCCACCCTTAACACTTTAGTATTTTATCCCTACCTCATCTATATTTATGTTATAAAATATATTCAATTATTTTTTTCAGTTATTTCATCCTGATATAGCCATTCTACTTCCTTTCATATCCCTGTTTCTTTCTCCTGAATCTTCTATTTCTAAACACATCTTGTCTGGCTCCTCAAGGGCAAAGAACACAGGTCTTGCTCATGTGTATATAATAATGTTGGTATTTGTTAAGTGCTTACTATGTGCAGAGCACTGTTCTAAGTGCTGGGGTAGATAAAGGGTGATCAGGTTGTCCCACGTGGGGCTCACAGTTTTAATCCCCATTTTCCAGATGAGGTAACTGAGACACAGAGAAGTTAAGTGACTTGCCCACAGTCACACAGTTGACAAGTGGCACAGCCGGGATTCGAACCCATGACCTCTGACTCCCAAACCCGGGCTCTTTCCACTGAGCCACTCTGCTTCTCTACCAAGTGCCTACTACAGTGCTTAGCATAAAGTAGGTTCTTATTGGTTAAGTACAGCTCATAGGTGGTGTCTGTAAAACTACTCAATGTGGGTCGTGAATTGGTAGTTTTTGCTCTCACCGTCAAACAGAATGTTGGACACTACATTCCTGGCAGCTAATCCTGGCTCTACCACTTGTCTGCTCTGTGACCTTGGGTAAGTCACTTCACTTCTCCTGGCCTCAGTTACCTCATCTGTAAAATGGAGATTGAGCCTGTGAGCCCCATGTGGGGCAGAGACTGTACCCAACCCGATTTGCTTGTATCCACCCCAGCGCTTAGTACAGTGGCTGGCACATAGTAAGTGCTTAACAAATACCACAATTATTATTATCATTACCATTGTTCTATATACTTTCACTTTGGTCCGGTAAAGTGGTGGTAAAGAAGCAGCATAACTCAGTGGAAAGAGCACGGGCTTGGGAGTCAGAGGTCTTGGGTTCAAATTCCGGTTCAGCCGCTTGTCAGCTGTGTGACTTTGGGCAAGTCACTTAACTTCTTCTCTGTGTCTCAGTTACCTCATCTGTAAAATGGGGATTAAGACTGTGAGCCCCACATTAAACAACCTGATCACCTTGTATCCTCCCCAGCTCTTAGAACAGTACTTTGCACATAGTAAGTGCTTAACAAATGCCATAATTATTACTATCATTTATTTATCAAATGCCCACTGGATGCAGTGCACTGTAGTAAGGGCTTGGGAAACTACAGTATAAGAAGGAGATTTGCTCCTTGACCGTGGTTAACATTGGTCAAATGTAGGCTGATGCAGAATGGGGATTTTCTTCAGGCTAATTGTCAGTCCACAGCACTTTGCTATTTCTGAAAAGCAGTTCATAATCAGCCATAGATCTGTGTGCTTTCAGAACCCAGTGACTGAAATATTGCAGCCCCTAGATGAGTCATTCAGTGATTTACTAAGCCCAGGTGTTACCCATATTCCCTGTATGGGAATTCATATGAAACACACATATGAAACATGCCACTTGAAATATATGTATTCCAGTTTTCTGCACTCTGGCAGCCCCCAGCATATTACAGAAACTCAAATATAAAATAATTATATTTTGAAGCATTATAATAGTAATAATAATAATTATGGTATTTGTTAAGTGCTCACTATGTTCCTGACACTGTTCTAAGCACCGTGGTGGATACAAGATAGCAGGTTGGACATATTCCCTGTGCCACACAGGGCTCACAGTCTTCCCCATCTTACAGATGAGGGAATTGAGGTCCAGAGAAGTGAAATGACCTGCCCAAAGTCACACATCATACAAGTGGCAGAGTCAGAATTGGAACCCATGACCTTCTGACTTCCAGGCCCATTTTCTATCCACTCAGCCATGCTGCTTCCTGAGCAGCGTATTAAGGATACAACACTATGACCTTTTACAAACAACATATGAGGAGAACAGTTGCCACCCCAGTCTGGGTCACCACAGCCAGGGGTCTCCTGGACAGTTGTGGCTCCTGCCACTCTTAAAGAAGTAGTGTGGCCTAGTGAATAGAATATGAGCCTGGGTGTCAGAGGCCCTGGGTTCGAATCCCAGCCCTGCCACTTGTCTGCCATGGTACCTTGAGCAAATCACTTCACTTCTCTGTGCCTCAGTTACTTCATCTGTAAAATGGGGATTAAGAGTGTGAGTCCCATGTGGGACATGGACTGTGTCCAACCTGATTAGCTTGTATCTATCCAAGCATGTAGAAGAGTTCCTGGCACATAGTAAGTACTTAACAGGTATTTTATTTTTTAAAAGAAAGAACATTTATTAGGAAGCTTTGTTTTTGTGAACAGCAATGAAAGTATACACACACAGGGGTTTATATTGTGCTTTGGAAGATGGTGCTTCCAAAGGTATTCAGAAACAGGATTCAGAATCCATGATTCAGCAGGAGCATGACTCTCAAGTGGTAGAAAATCGGGCCAGAGGATGTTTAACGTATCTAAAATTGTAACTAGTTGGAATCTAAATGGGGACCCTAGTGGCTGTGCACTGCACCGTTCTAGTAGTCGTACTGAACTCACTGCATAGAAAAGCTCCAGTTTGAATCCTTGAGCTTTTAAAAAGGTCAAGAGGAAGAAAATACCATTCAGAAGCCTATTCTTGGATGGACACCTACGAAACTACCTAGCTACAAGGCCAAAGTCAGTGAACACATCACAAAGCTAGACCAAAACTGAAGTGGTAAGAGAAAGTGGAACAAAAAGATTTCTGTCTATTCAGGAACTTTTCAGCTTACAAATCTGCAGCCTACCCTCTAACCAAACTGCATTCATGCCTAAGTAGATCTAGGTAATCAAGGACACCACAGAAAGAGCTAACATAGCCTAGGGTGGTCACTCTGAATGCTGGAGGTCACCAACAAGATGAAGAAATGGTAACATGTTATTAGGAAAGATACAGGGGATTCAGTGTCTACACAAGTGTCGTCATAGAGGGACGAATCCATACAAGTTGGTGATTTGTGGATGAAGCTATTAATTGTTCCCACTTAAGGATCTTAAATTTCTTTGCCACATGCCTAGAATCCCATGACCACGTGGGCACTTCATGGTTTTCCTTTTTCATCCTCAAAACATTGATGATTGCTTGGACAAGAAAGCAATCTTTAGAACTTTTCCCATTTTCTAAATGAGTTTCATATGAAATGAAGAAATGATGTGACTGTGGGATGCAGAGTAAGTAGGACTGGCTTTGGTCGTATCATCCTGGAATCCAGAAGCTTGCTAGAATGCACTTTGGGGATGGATTGAATGTTTGATTAATCAATGCTGGGCTTAATTTGTTATTAAAGATGAACAAGTTTATTTTAAAGAAAGTGAACAGTCCATCGGATCAGCTTTATACTAGAACAGTTCCCCTTGGGAGTTTGCTACAATAGAGAATGACTAGGCATTTTAAATGCGAGTAAGCAAATGAAACTAGCAATCTCTTCCTAGCTAACATGATAAACAGTAGTCACAGGGAAGACCATGAAATCCAGGGCCACTAACACCAAAGATGAAAGGATGTGGTTGAGGTGACCTCTTGGGAAGATTTTATGGATCCAGAGGAAGAAGCCCCCAAAGCATTACACAATATATATTCATGTACACCATAAACAAATCACACATGTACTTCTAGGCTCCAGGAATGAGTGATTTGTTACAAAAATGCTTGTTCTTTTATTCTTGTTTTTCCCTAATGTAAAAGACTTGCCCAAAGCCTGATAGCAACCAGATGGACCACACCATGGTATGCTGATACCCCTTATTCAGTGGTTGGAAGAGGGATGATTTGGGAGCTGTTCCTGTTCAACTGGGATTCCTGCCTGCATTCACTGGGAATGACCCCAAATCCAACACATACTAGTTCACCGCATAAATAATGTTGATCAGCCTTTGCCTTCAGCATCTTGCCATAGTGGCTAAGCACTTCCCACTAATATAGAGGCAGGGTTTATTACCTTATACCTTCAAAGTCATTGATGGCATACTCAAAGACCCACTCTCGTTTCTGGATATCCTTGTAAGTGGGAGTGGATCCAGAAACACTCCTCCAGGACAGAAAGATAATGGAAATGAGCCTCCTAGAGTGAATTGTCTGTAGTCCCTCTGTAAGCCAAGGGCAGAATCAAGGCTAGACCCCACAGACATTCAACTGCACATTCAGGACTCTCAGCCACTGAGCTGGGCTGCCCTACAAAGGGGAGGTTCATGGATTATCACAACCGCATGTAAAATAAGGCTAAGCGGGAACAGAAAGCAGCGCCGTCTGGTTTTCCCCCCCATCCAACACCCTCCCCATTGCTATACTGTTACATTGTTTCAAGCAAGTGTCAGCTTTAATTAGCCCCTAAACACCATCCATCTTTTCTATAGAGGCTTTTGTGTATAGATCCTCCGAGCAATGAGCTCTTCAGCAGGGTCTTCAGGCTGGAGGTTAGGACAGACAGTAGATCTCCTCAGTAAAAGTCCTGACAGCTAGAGTTGCCATTAAGGGAAGTCAGCAGCATGTTCAGAACTCTGCCAAGTCCGGGGAAAGAGCACCATTGTGTAAGCAGACGCAGCCATGTGGGAAACAGAGCAGAGCGTGGAAAAAAAATAGAAATTGGAATGCACAACCATAGGAGGCCTGGAGTCAGAAGTGAAAACACTGTACTCTAGGACAGCTGGGACTTGTACTCAAAAAGGATAGCTAAAGCGGGGTCACTGGAGCAGCGTAATGGCCTCTTTCTCTCACTTCTGGGCTTGGAGGGTGGGGCAACCGGGGGAGTGAAGTCAATCCTGGAAGAGGGGTCAGCCAGAAAATCCTTTCTGGGAGGAAGCAATGATATGAAGAGAAAACGGAGCTCTCCCAGGCAAAGAGTGTTGTTACCATGACTCAGAGTCTTAGGATTGTGGAGACAATTAGAGTTTGGGAACACTGGGATAATTTTCTCATACAAAAATCCCTGAAGAAATGAAACATGCTCTCCCGCTATTCGCCAATTGAGCTCCAGGAGTTTTATTTCTAGGCCACAAGACTAGTAACTGTTACTAGCTCCATCTGCATCACTAAGCTCAGCTCACCAACCTTTCTGACACTTCCACGCAGCTAATCCTCACCTACTCCAAACGGCACGAAGAATCAATCATTCAATCAACGGTATTTGAGCACTTACCATTTGCAGAACACTGTACTAAGCGCTTGGGAAAGTACAATACTACATAGCTGGTAGGCGCCATGCCTGCCCAAGGAGCTAACAGTCTACAGGGGGAGACAGTCAAATAGATGACACATCACATCTGAGAAACCACCACTGTCCTTCCAGCTCTGTACACTACTACCCTTCATCATCATCATCATCATCATCAATGGCATTTATTGAGCATTCACTGTGTGCAGAGCACTGTACTAGGCACTTGGGAGATTACAATAGAGTTGGTAGACATGTTCTCCCTGCTGTGCATTGCTTTCTGCACTGACTATATTCTCAAGTCAGTTTGGGTGGCCCAGTGAATTCTGAGGCTTATAAAAGAGGTCTTCCCAGGCAAGAATTTCATAGTCCAGCCATGGCTTCTGCTCTGGCCCCTGGCTGGCTAAGCTGTATCCCAGGGCATGATGGCTGGATCTATCCCATATTTAAGCAGAGCACATGCTTTTCTGTTTGGGACTGGAAACTCCTTAAGGGCTGGGAACATGGATTTTTCAAGGGTCCAGTACAATTCTATGCACACACTATGGGCTAAATAAATATTTGCCAATGGCAACTCTAAAGCAGCCTTGGTAAAAGAACAACTATTTTACCTTCTGCAAATCCAGGGAGTATTCACGCTGGGCACACACACTCAGAAACTGAAAGGAAATAAATGAATATGGCCTACAAACTCTTTGACTAGCAATCTCAAGTTTCAACTATAAAAAGCCAAAATATTATAATAACCAATGTGCATACTGTACTTAAATTGATCAAAGAAAAACATATGTTTCACTTCATTGAGACTGAATCTTTGGGTTAAATGAAAGCAAATCATCCAACTTGGGATCAAATTTAGAAAACCACCAATGGTCTAACTTCCACTATAGCTGTACAGTAGTGATGTGTTCTCAGTGAGGTTTCCTGTTCAATAGAATGTTTTCTGCAAGCAGAGCTCCTCATCTTACCAAATTATCACAGGTGAGAATGTGCTCAAAAACTGATCCCAAATTGTGAAGCTGTTGAGAATGTACTGACCTGAAGAAACTAGATCCTTATTGGTTACCTTTGATTCCAGCCTCCACAAGAACATTTATCCAGATGTACTCACCCTCTGCTCAGGAAGGAACTAGTGACTCTTTCTGTGGGCTATATGCCCTAATAATTAAAGCTCTGGGAACATGAGAGGCTGCCTAGTGTATTTAATTAAAGTTAGTGGACAATTTGAAGCCAAGAGAGCAGGAAGGCAGAATTATTGGAAACAAAGAGCCAGCAGCTCTGGATTTTATCCCCAAGAAATTCACCAAAAGAGTCCTATTATTCCCGGGACAGTCCTGGAAAACAATAATTACAAATCCAGTGCGGAACACCTCAGGGAGAATGTAGTTCTGAGTAAAAATTAGGATGGCTTCAGAAAGAAGTAGTCTTACTTTCTTCTGTGACAGAATGGCAGGACTGGTAGATTAAGAGAAATTAATAGATTTACTCTATTTTGTTCTTTAACCAAACCTGAAATTCTCCCATGTGCTATGTCCCCATTAACTAACTCAATGAAAAGCTTAATAAGGCCTCAACCACACCGGGAATCAGACCTAGTACAGAGTGCATGGTTATCGATGGATCTAGTAACCAATGACAAAGGAGGTTTAGGGATCATCAGTGGGTTTAAATAACTCCCCTTGCCTCATTATTGTGGCTACTTGAGAACAGACTGGATTTGCCAATGACATCATTCAAAGCCCTCCTGCAATCCCATTTTCTTCCAAAGGCTTTCCTCGTTTGATTTATCTATTTGATTAATTTTCTTCTTCCTTCAGTAGTATTCATTGAGAACTTACTGTGTGGAGAGCTCTGTAGTAAGTTCTTGAGAGAGTACAGTGGAATTAGTAATTTTTTTGGTACTTAAGTGCTTACTATGTGCCAAGCACTGTCCTAAGCACTAGAGTAGATACAAGGTAATCAGGTTGTCCCATGTGGGGTTCAGAGTCTTAATCCCCATTTTCCAGATGAGGGAATTGAGGCACAGAGAAGTTAAGTGACTTGCCAAAGTCACACAGCTGACAAGTGGCAAGGCCGGAATTAGAACCCACAACTGACTCCCAAGCCCATGCTCTTTCCACTAAGCCATGCTGCTTCACTAAACATGATTAACAATCTATTGTGGGAAACAGACCCTAAAATAAATTACAGAGGAGAGAAAGCAATAAAGCACATGAGTTGTGTACATAAGTACTTTGGGGGTTGTGAGTGTTCTGGTGCTTATTGGGTGGAAAATACAAGTGGCATTTGTGGGGGACATAGTGGGGAGATTAAAAATTAAAATCAGAGAAGGCCTCCTGGAGATGTTATTTATTTTGTTAATGAATTGTACATCGCCTTGATTCTATTTAGTTGCCATTGTTTTTACGAGATGTTCTTCCCCTTGACGCTGTTTATTGCCATTGTTCTTGTCTGTCCGTCTCCCCCGATTAGACTGTAAGCCCGTCAAACGGCAGGGACCGTCTCTATCTGTTGCCGACTTGTTCATCCCAAGCGCTTAGTACAGTGCTCTGCACATAGTAAGCGCTCAATAAATACTATTGAATGAATGAATGAATGTGATTTCAGAATGGCTTTGAACATGAAGAGAGCATCGTTCTATCAAATGCGAATGGCAAGGGAGATAATAATGTTGGTATTTGTTAAGCGCTTACTATGTGCAGAGCACTGTTCTAAGCTCTGGGGTAGATACAGGGTAATCAGGTTGTCCCATGTGAGGCTCACAGTTAATCCCCATTTTACAGATGAAGTAACTGAGGCATAGAGAAGTTAAGTGACTTGCCCACAGTCACACAGCTGCCAAGTGGCAGAGCTGGGATTCGAACCCATGACCTCTGACTCCCAAGCCCTGGCTCTTTCCACTGAGCCACGCTGCTTCTCTATCCAGGCTTAGGGGAGGGCAGGAGCAAGTGTCTGGTGGTAGGAGAGATGATAATGATCACAGAAAGTTTGAAAGGAATGAAGAAAACTAGCAGAGTTGGAATAGGAGAAGAGAGTGTTTAAAGTAGAAAGGAGAGAGCTGTTTGGGTGCCAGTGGTCAGGAGGAGTTTCTTCTTGATGTGGAGAGAAACAGGGAACCACTGGAAGGTTTTAAGGTAAAAGGGAGATGTATGCAGTATAACATTTTAGAAAAATGATCCAGGCAGCAATGTGAAGTATCAATGGGAGAGGATAAATGGAAGGAGATCAGAGAAAAAGCTGATGCAGCAATCAAGCAGTAATGTATTAAATGCCTAGCCTGGTGGGATGGTCATTTGAATGGAAAGGAAAGGATGAATTCTGGAAATGCAGAGGAAGAAATGATGGGATTTGGTGACAGACTGAATATGAGGATTGAAGGAGAGGGAGGAGTGAAAGTTGATGCCAAGGTTATGAGCTTAAGAGATGGGAAGGATTGTATCGTCAGTTGTGATGGAAAAGCTAAATGGATGAGAAGATTTGGCAGGAAAAATGAGGCTCTTTATTTGGACATGTTGAGTTGGAGGTGCTGGAAGGACAACCATGTAGAGATGTCCTGGAAGCAGGAGGAATTGTGAGATTGTAGAGAAGGAGAGAGGTCAGGACTAGCAAAGTATATTTGTCTGTTATCCACAGAGAGGTGGCACTTGAAGCTACTGGAGTGGATGATCTCTGCAAGAGAATGAGTGTAAAGTGATAAGGTATGAGGACCCAGACTAAGCCTTGAGAGACACAGCTAGTGGTTGGGAAGCAGAGGAAGAGACAGATGAAGAGGCCAAGAAAGAACAATCAGAGAGGTAAGAGGAGAACCAGCAGAGAACTGTGTCAGTAAAACTAAGATTAGAGAGTGTTTGCAAGAAAAGGAGTGGTTAAATGCTTAATACAGTGCTCTTCACACGGTAAGCGCTCAATAAATATGACTGACTGAATGAAAATACAGTAGAGTGGTTGAGGAGGGGGAGGACAGAAGAGTGTTGGTTAGATCTGGCAAGAAGAAGGTTATTTGTGACCTGGGTCAAAGCAGTCTCATTGGAGTCAAGGTACAGAAACTTAGGTGTTTAAGAGGGAATAAAGGAGAGGAAGTGAATGTAGCAAGTATATACAACCCGTTTAGGGAGTTTAGACAGAAATGGGAGGAGGAAGGTGGGTTGATACTTTGGTGTCCCAAAGGATATTCTTCCAATTATCACCTCAGCATTTAAGCACTCACAACCATCTGTAGCATGCACACACACACACACACACACACACACACACACACATCAATTAACATATATTATGTAAGCACTTATTCATTCACCTATCCATCTTCAATACCCTATCTGTAAATAATTTTGTTTCTGTGATTGTCATAAGTTCCTTTAGCACTTGTTCTCTTCTTCTACCCTAAGAGAATCATGTGGTTCTTTGCACACAGTGATGATCCAGCCTCCACTCAAAACCAAAGCACACGCATAAGCACACACACACCCCACCCCAACCTGCCTCCAAGAAGTTCACATCCTAAGGAAAATTGAGCCTGGGTGAAATGCAAAGAGGCTCAGGCAACCAGCTGGTTGGGTCATAATAATAAAAATAATAATTGTGGTATTTAAGTGCTTACTTAGTATGTGCTTACTATGTGCCAGGAACTGTACTAAGCACTGGGGTGGGTACAAGGAAATCGGGTTGGACACAGTCCCTGACCTATGTGGGGTTCCCAGTCTCAATCCCCATTTTACAGATGAGGGAACTGAGGCCCATTGAAGTGAAGTGACTTGCCCAAGGCCATACAGTAGACAGGTGGCAGAGCCAGAATTACAACCCATGACTCTTTGACTCCCAGGCCTGTGGGAGTCCACTACACCCTGCTGTTTCAATGACTGCACTGTGCTATGGTCACTTTGGCTGAACACATGTCCTGCACATAAAGATCCTCTGCACTCAGTCTGCATCATGCTGCAATTCTGCCTACTCACTCTCTTTTTGAGGTCCAGGCCTCAAAAGGCAAGCATGTGAGCAGGCAGGAGGTGCTTTGTGAACCACAGGTTCTCCCGAAGGTAAAATCACAAGAAAGATACTCATCCTAATGGGAGACTCCATTACCATTATCAAGTTGAGAGCATGCTTTCTTCACAGTTTCTGAATCAGTCTACTCCCCAACCTGTATTCGTAGATTGTGAGGCTTCTGAGAAACAGGGATCTTGTCTTAATCCCATCTCTATATGCTTTTCCAGCACTTAATATAGTATTATCCGCATGGTAAGTGTTCAGTAAATAGTGTTGATTGATTTTTGAAAGGACAAACCTCAGGTTCTGAGACTTCAGGATCAAGAGCCTATGTGAAGGAATTGTCTAAGGTGATGGCAATTTCTGCAGTGACACTCACACTCTTTTGTGCCTGCTAATTGCATTTCCAATGGGGCATTGAATGCAATCAGTAAGTAAGTGGGGAGGGGTGCAACCCATTGCAAAAGTGCATGCAAAGGTTTTCCTTCATTTTTTTTTGGTTTTTTTTTTTTTTTTACAAGTAGTATCCATTTACTCCTGACATGCCTGCAGCAGAGTGTTGATAGGGAGCCACAGCACATACCTACAAGTGGTTCCCTTGTTAGCTGCTACAATCTTTTACTTCCCCCCTTAGCCTGCTATTTTTCAGGATTCCTGCTCACCTTGCAGATTCACCTTGCAGAACCTTTTAAATAGTTCTTTGGTCAGAATCCTTCATCACTTTGGGCATAGCCTCAGTAACTACCCTACTTGCAAAGTTGGGATTAGAACCCCTGCCTCAAGATTCCCACTCCCAACTCTTTCCAAAGAACAAAACAAAAAAACAAAACCCCCAGCAGGGTACATGGTAAGAGCTTCAAAAATATTACTGACTGATAATAAATACTATTGGGTGGTTCTTTGCCACCATATAGAAAAATACTTTCTGGATTTCAAACCTCCACATAGAATGGCCTAGATCTAGCTTTGCAGTGACCTGATGTTTCATCTCAAGACAGTCATTTAACCTTTCTGGGCCTCTATGTCATTTATAAAATGGAAATAATTCTTACCTCTTCTTAAATCACAGGAGGGATGTGAGGATTAAGAGCTCTCTGATGTGAAAGTGCTAGGGAAAACTAAAAACTAGACAAATTCAAGATACTAGCATTACTTTTAAACTATTCAGTTACTCATTATTATGCAATGGTTATTTGCCCAAATTCACTTCCCTCCTCCCCTCTCTTTTTCTTGGAAAGAGACGGGCAAGTCAAATCTCATCTAAACAGTGTTTTCTGTTTCATTTAATGTAAGAACTATTTTCAGATCACTTACAAATAATTGCATCCCTAACTCCCACCTCTCCACATACTTGCAATCCATTCATTTCAGCATGCTCCTGAGGTTGCTTCATTTCCAAATGAAAGGTTCACAGACAGTGTAGACAACTGACTCATTCACAATGGGACAGGACTTGCACATTATTGGCAGAGTATGGATCCAGCTTAAGGAAGCAAGTAATCAGAACATGAGCCAATGTGGACAAGACAAAGTTGCTTGGGACTTACGGAGAGGTAATTTTCTTGCTGACTTTTTTTTTTTTAAGGGTATTCTAAAAGACTCAGTTTAGTATATTTTGGACACATATCAGGAGGACTGACTCTCTGGAGAAGACATTAATGCTAGGAAAATCCCAGGGAATATGTGGAAGAGGCAGACCAGCAGCTAGATGGATAGAGAACATAACAATGATAACAGAAGAACCGTTAGGAAGGTTGCAGATTATGGCAGAGGACAGTACGTTCTTGAGAAAGTATATCCATGGAGTCGCTATGAATCAGAAATGACTCGATGGCACTTAATAATAATAATGATTCTAAAAGAGGTTGGAATGTTACCAACTTGAAGCAGTTTGTTTTCTTAAGACCCTCCATGGTGTAAGTCGCTGAATCATCAGTCAAAACTTAAGGGAAGGCAATTTTTTTTTCCATCAGGTTACTTTTAAAGCTTCAGTCCTCCTTCTACCTTCTCATCCTTGTCATTGACACACGCACTCTGCTCTGAACTGGACAACTTTACATTTTCAAATACACAAGGGGAGACTGTAAGCTCATTATGTGTAGAGAATGTGTCTGTGAATTCTATTGTATTGTGCTCTCCCAAGCTCTTAATACAGTGCTCTGCACATAGTAAGTGCTCAATACCATTGACTGAGGAATAGAAAAAATATAAAACTACAGGAGAAGAAGCAGTGTGGCTTAGGGGCAAGAGCACGGGCTTGAGAGCCAGAGGACATGGGTTCTAATCCCAGCTCCGCCACTTATCAGTTGTGTGACTTTGGGCAAGTCATTTAACTTCTCTGTGGTTCAGTTACCTCATCTGTAAAATGGGGATTAAGAATGTGAGCCCCACATGGGACAACCTGATTACCTTGTATCTACCTCAGTGCTTAGAACAGTGCCTGGCACATAGTAAGCACTTAAATACGATAATTATCTTCTAGACTGTGAGCCTACTGTTGGATAGGGATTGCCACTATCTTTTGCCAAATTGTACTTTCCAAGCACTTAGTACAGTGCTATGCACACAGTAAGTGCTCAATAAATATGATTGAAGGAAAGACAGTGGGCTATTCTTACTAATGTTCAAAAAAATCATTTATAAAAAAAATTATATGGAACCTCCCTTATAACCTGCATGAAAAGTAATAATAATAATAATAATAATAATTGTCATATTTGTTAAGCACTTACTATGTGCCAGCCTCTGTACTAAGCACTAGAGTAGAAGATACAAGCAAATTGGGTTGGATACAGCTCCTCTCCCATGTGGGGCTTACAGTCTCAGTCCCCAACTTGAAGATGAGATAACTGAGGCACAGAGAAGTGAAGTAATTTGTCCAAGATCACACAGCAGACAAGTGGTAAAGTAGGATTAGAACCTATGACCTTTTGAGTCCCAGGCCCATGCTCAGTCCACTATCTTGCTTTGAGAAGGAAAGAGCAAAATGAATATCAGAAACTGGTACAGGACAAGTAGCCTTAATCCAATCCTACACCCCATCCCAGACTTAAAAAAAAAAAACACAAAAAACTCACCCCTTAAAAATAAAAATTCATTGTTCCAGAAGGATTTCTAACTTCACAATCTCTCCCATCTCAGACAAGGCCATCTTGGCTCTTATACCAAATCTGATTAAACCCCTAGCCTCCATCGCCAGCACCCCACCCCCCACCATGTTTCACACTTCCTTGGGGGATTAAGTAACTCATTCCAGCTGGTGCAGGCCATATTGGCCTCATGGCCAGGTGCCCTGGACATCAGCTTGAAGAGGGCATGCAGCTGCAAAGTTTCTCTTTAGAGGAAGGCTATTAACCCTCTCCTATCACAAACAGGCACACATATCTCACATGAATAAGAACAACCAATTAAATAACACAAATAACAAAACTCACTGGTCCACTGAATCATATTCCATTCACCAAAATTCTTAAGGATGAATGTAATCCTGGTCCTCCATTCAGAGTCATTTCCATTGGCCCCTTCTACTTTCTTCCCCTCCTTTCCCTGTAGCACAGAATCAAGAACTCTCCTTTTATCCCCATTCCCTGAGGTGTATGTTTTCATTTCTTAATGGCCACATCAAAGTTAAAAGGCAGAGACTCTGAGGAAAGTTGAAATAATGCCATAGACCTTCAAAAGTTGGGACATCCATACTCACTCACCTCTTTCCCCAGTGACCTTTCTTCTGTCCTCATGCCAATGAATCAGTGGATTGCAATCATTAAAGGACCACTATGTGCAGGGCTCCCTAAGACTCAGTTGCAAGTTCCCCTTTATTCTCCACTTGCACCCACTCCCTTGTAGACCTCATTCACTCTCATGGCTTCAACTACCACTTCCATGCAGATGATTACCAAATCTAAATTTCCAGCCCTGATCTTGCTCCTTCTCTGCAGTCTCATATTTTCTCTTGCCTTCAGGACAACTCTACTTGGATTTCCCACCAACAACTCAAACATAACATGTCCAAAACAGAACTCCTCATCTTCCCAGTCAAACCCTGTCCTCCCCCTGACTTTCTCATCACTGTAGACAGCACTAGCATCCTCCTTGTCCCACAAGCCCATAACCTTGGCATTATCCTTGACTCTTCTCTCTCATCCAACCCACACATTTAATGTCACCAAATCCTGTCAGTTCCACCTTCACAACTTCACTGAAATCTGCCCTTTCCTTTCCATCCAAATTGCTACCATGTTAATCCAAGCACTTATCCTAACCCGCATATTGCTGCATCAGCCTCCTTGCTGAACTCCCTGCCTCACGTCTCTCCCCTCTCCAGTCTGTCATACTACTCCCTGCTGTGTCCAGATCATTTTTCTACAAAACCGATCAGTCCATCTTTCTCCACTCCTCAAGAACCTCCATGTTTGCCCCTCCACCTCCAGCCTGGTATAGTGGATAGAGCAAGGGCTTGAGAGTCAGAAGGTTTTGAGTTCTAATCCCATTTCTGCCACTTGTTTGCTGTGTGACCTTGGTCAAGTCAATTTACTTCTCTGTGCCTCAGTTCCCTCATCTGTAAAATGGGGATTGAAACTGTGAGCCTCATATGGGACAACCTGATGACCCTTTATCTACCCCAGCGCTTAGAACAGTGCTTGGCACATAGCTTAACAAATACCAACATTATTACAATTATTATTGCATCATCCTTACGTATCTGTAGGTTGCCAGTCTTAATAGTTGCTTAAACATTTGAATTTATTTGAACACAACATACACACATCTGATGCATGAATGCATTTGAACACAACACAAATGTTGTTGAATGCAACATTTGAACACAACATGCCCTTCAAGATTTCAGCGAAAGCTTCAAACAGCCCCATAATATGCCAGGCCCCTCATGACTGGAAAAACAGACTCAGAAAGATGAAATGAGGGAGAATAATCAAGAGTTATTAATGATCTGGAGGGATGGGGGAAAAGATGAAAGAATAGAAAAACTGCTTGAAAGATGGGTAGGTAAGTGAGAAGAGTTCATCCTCGCTAGTAACTTGTCTGATTGCAACACCAAGAGGCTTGAAGAAACTGAGTGATAGTTGTCCTCCTTGTCATTCACCCTCATGATTAGAGATAGATAATCTAACACCTCTAAATTTCCCCTCTAAAATCCTTAACTTCTCCTCTTCTAACCTGTAATGATCCTCTCATCTATTACAGTAGAGTGATCTGCCAGATGTTTTTTCAGACTTTCACTGGACCAATCCTTGAGGCATGTCTTAGCAGTAAATGCTGCAACGGCAGGGGGATGAGCAAGATTATATATTTTCTCCATCTCTAGGGCCTTGACATTTTCTTCCAAGCTAAATTAGGTGATTCAGCATTTTGTGAGTCCCTGACTTAACCCCCTGCTCATCAAGGATGATCATGGCCAGGTCTGAATCAGAAGCAAGTTGGATTTGGTGTAAGTTCTAGGAGTGTTGTTGGTTCATTTCTCATGGTCAGGCGGGCCTCTCTCCATAAACCCTGGAAATCTGGAGGAAGTTCACTTTCCTAGATGCTTTGAAGCATTTGCACAAACCTGGGCCATGTTTTAAAATGGAATGCTCTCAGTGTTGTGGCCTGAATAAAAATATTCTTTAACTTTGTTATATGCTGAAGGTTGAAGCATTATAAGTGTTTAGTACAGTGCTCTGCACACGGTAAGCACATAAATACCACTGGAACTAAAGGTAGGAGGAATTTGGCATGAGCATAATGCTTATCATTGGGGAAGGTGGCGAAATGGGGATGAGAAAAGACCTGACAGAATCTTCCATTTAGGAATCAGGGTCCCAGTTACTCATCCGGGAACATTGCAATCTTAATGCCTCCCTCCTGAATCTACCTAGTTATGGAGCACAGAGTTTCCAGCACCATCATCATCCATGACCGAAGAACGCTTAAAGGCCCAGTAGAGAAAAGACTGAGTGGAGTCACTCCAGCCCTTTCCCAGCCATTTCTAAGAGGTTTGGCAACCAGAGAGATCTTAGCACCCTTGTTTGTTCTTGCTAATTCATTCATTCCATCGAATTTATTGAGCGCTTACTGTGTGCAGAGCACCATACAAGCTCTTGGAATGTACAATTTAGCAACAGATAGAGACAATCCCTGCTCAACGGGATGATTTCAGAGGAGAGACAAGCAAACCCCTAAGGTTTCACCCCTTATGTTACTGCCATTGTCCCTTGGCATTCCCGAATGGCGAGGGAATCATTTGGGCTCCACCCAGCAAGTCCTGCTTCCAGCAAACCAGTTACTGGAGCTCAGAAAAGAACCTTCCTCACCCACTCTGCCCTTCGGATATTTAACTGGCGTTTAATAGGCTTGATTGCATTTCATTTTCTACTTTGATTTATGAATTCTCCTTGGCTAAATCTGAACTGTGCTCATTCACGTGCAACACTGAGAAGCAGCGTGGCCTATTGGAAAGAGCACAGGCCTGGGAATCAGAGGACCTGGGTTGGAATCCCAACTCTGCCATTTGTCTGCTATGTGACCTTGACCAAGTCGCTTAGTTTTTCCGGGCCTCGGTTTCCTCATCTGCAAAATGGGGATTCAACACCCGTTCTCCTTCCCCCGCAGACTGTGAGCCCCATGTGGGACAGAACCTGCATCCAACCTGATTATCTTGTCTCTACCCCAAAAAGTACATGGCAGTGGTGGCAAGGAGTGAATCCAGGCACCAGAGGGACCCAGGTGACAGAGGCCTCTGAGGTTTGGAGGGGTATCACGGAGCTGCTGGAAGGTAAGTGCTGCAGCCCCAGTGGAGTCCACGATTTAGGGAGAAGTCAGTGAATTAGTGACAGTTTCTGTCCCCGCTGCCATAGCTCCCTCCCTGCTCACACTGGGCATTTCTTCCATGGGCCCTGGAACTCAGTCCCAGCCCTAGATCAACAGGCTTACACAGCCTTTCTGCCTCCTTCATCTGACTTCTCAAATGTCACCAGTGACCTCCTTCTTGCCAAATCCCCACGGCTTCTACTCTATACTAATTCCCCTCCACTTCTCAGCTGCCTTTGATAGTGTGGAACATCCCCTTTACCTGGAAACATTATTTAACCTCGGCTTCACTGATACTGTCCTCTCCTGGTTCTTCTCCTATCACTCTGGCCTCTCCTTCACAGACTCTTTCACGAGCTCCTCCTCTGTTTCCCATCCCCTAACTGTGGGAGTCCATCAAGTTTCAGTTACACCCCCACCCATCTATAACTCATTCGCTCCTACAGCTTCAAGTACCATCTCTACATGGATGATTCATTCATTCAATAGTATTTATTGAGCGCTTACTATGTGCAGAGCCCTGTACTAAGTGCTTGGAATGTACAATTCGGCAACAGATGGAGACAATCCCTGCCCCAGTGATGGGCTTACAATCTAATTGATTCATGAATCTACCTGTCAGTCAGTCAATAGTATTTACTGACCACTTACTGTGTGCAGAGTACTATACTAATCACTTGGGAGAATATAATATAATGGACACAACAATGAGCTAACAGTTTAGAGAGAGAGAGAGCCATTAATGTAAATAAATTGCAGATGTATTCATAAGTGTTGTGAGTTTGAGAGGGGAGATAATAATAATGGTGGTATTTGTTAAGCGCTTACTATGTGCAAAGCACCGTTCTAAGCGCTGGGGGGATACTAGGTGATCAGGTTGTCCCACGTGGGGCTCACAGTTTTAATCCCCATTTTACAGATGAGGGAACTGAGGCACAGAGAAGTGAAGTGACTTGCCCACAGTCACACAGCTAACAAGTGGCAGAGCCGGGATTCGAACTCATGACCTCTGACTCCCAAGCCTGGGCTCTTGCCACTGAGCCATGCTGCTTCTCTAATGAATAAAGGAAGCAAGTCAGGGTGATGCAGAAGGGAGTTACAGAAAAGGAAAAGAGTGTTTAGTCAGAGAAGGCCTCTTGGAGGTAGTGTGCCTTCAATAAGTTTTTGTAGGCAGGAAGAGTAACTGTCAGATATGAGGAGGTAGGGCATTCCAGGCCAGGCACAGAAAGTGGACAAGAGGTAGAATATGAGATAGATGAGATCAAGGTACAGTGAAAAGGTTAGCATTAAAGGAGTGAAGTGTGTGGGCTGGATTGTAGTAGGGGAGTAGCAAGGTGAGGTAGGAGAGGTCAAAGTGTTTGAGTGTTTTAAAGCCAATGGTGAGGAGTTTCTGTTTGATATGGAGGTAGATGGGCAACCATTGGAGGTTCTTGAGGAGTGGGGAACATGGCCTGAACATTTTTGTAGAAAAGTGATCTGGGCAGCCGAGTGAAGTATGGACTGGAGTGGGGAGGTCAGCAAAGAGGCAGATAGAGCAACCAAGGAGAGATGGGATAAGTGCTTGGATTAACATGGTAGCAGTTCACATGGAGAAGAAAAGATGGATTTTAGTGATTTTGTGGAGGTCAAAACAACAGGATTTAGTGATGGATTGAATATGTGGGATGAGTGAGAGGAGAGGTCAAGGATAACACCAAGGTTATGGGCTGGTGAGACACCATAAACACCATTAATTGATTGAATGACTAAAACAGGGTAAGCATTTAACAACTACAATTGTTATGATAATTAACATTACTTAATAATTGGTATGATTATCAACATTAATTAATTGTAGTGATTATTAACATCACCAGATGTTACAGATTTTCTTTAAAGCACTCTATTACCTCTCCCTACTTCTTATCCACTCTCTTCTCCCACTACACCCAGCTCACACTATTTGTCACCCTCAAGCTGACCTATTCACTAGGCCTTGTGCTCATCTCTCCAGCCTCCAATTCCTTGCTTACTCCCTTCCTCCTGTTTGGACCTCCCTCCCCCTTCCTACCCACCAGACCACAATTCACCCCTACTTCAAATCCTTTCTGAAACCACAAGTCCTCTTCCCCAATTTTATACCCTCAACTTCCAGCCCAGGTCTTTGTGCCAACCACACATTCGTGTACTCACAACCATCTGTAGCACTTCTGTACAGGCCCTAAGTAACAATAATAATAATAATAATAATGTTGGTATTTGTTAAGCACTTACTATGTGTAGAGCACTGTTCTAAGCGCTGGGGTAGATACAGGGTAATCAGGTTATCCCACGTGAGGCTCACAGTCTTAATCCCCATTTTACAGATGAGGTAACTGAGGCACAGAGAAGTTAAGTGAGTTGCCCACAGTCCCACAGCTGACAAGTGGCAGAGCGGCGATTCAAACCCACGACCTCTGACTCCCAAGCCCGTGCTCTTCCCATGCTGCTTCTCTGAACAAGTCTGCTTTCCTCATCGTCCTATCTGTAATTAAGTTCAGTGTCTCCCTTCCTGAAGTGTAAGCTCCTCATGGTCAGCAATTGTGTTTACTAATATCATGGTGGTCTGCCAAGTGGTTTTAATGGAGCATGCAGTAGATGCTCAATAAATGCTTTGATTGATTACAGACCTTGAGGCTATTGCAGGGAATACATTCAGAGCTGGAATGGTGTTGCCCAATTCCAGTTCACCCGAGAATAGAGGGATCAAGCAGGAGGGATGCAAAATCACGTCTCAACCTCAGCTCCTGCTCTGTGCCCTCTTGCTTGGCACTGTTCTAGGCTGAAGGCAGAGTGGGGTTGAGAACAGGCAGGAATAATGTGTCTATCCCCTACTGCTCTCCATCCTTACTCCTTGATCAGCTCCAACCCTGCCACGAAAATCAAAAGGGGTGGAATGGTAAGAGCTCTGGGACTGGACCGGAGAGGGAGAACATGGATCGCTTTGTCTATTTACCTATCAACTTCATCCTCTGAGTCACTTCTCTGTGACTCAGTTCCCTCATTTGCAAAATGGCGATTCAGTACTTGTTCTCCCTACTAATTACACTGTGAGCCCCATGTGGGACTTGATTATCTTGTATCTACCCCAGTGCTTAACATGGAGGTGAAAGTGGGCACAGGGCTTAGCAGGACTACCAGCCAGCTGGTACGAACACAGTCTTGACAGGAAAACAAAGTTGCCAAATTATGCACATTTTCCCTCCTTAACGTAGATAATAAAGATGGACATATTGGCCCAGCACAAATAAAGCGGTTGATACCATATAGTGCATAAAAGATAATAATAATATTTGTTAAACACTTAATATGTGCCAAGCACTGTTCCAAGCCCTGGGGTGGATACAAGTTTATCAAATTGGAGACAATTCCTTTCTCACATGGGGTTCATACTCTTATCTCCATTTTACAGATGAGGTAACTGAGCCAAAGAGTAGTTAAGTGACTAGCCCAAGGTCACAGAGCAGATATGTGGCAGAGCCAGGATTAAAACCCAGGTCCTTCTGACTCCCAGGCCCGTGCTCTATCCACTAAGTCCCAAGATAATTACAGAGGACAAGAGCAAAGGGGAAAACAGCAGATCTCTGCACCTTGTTTTCCTCCCAGTTTATCTAAGAATGAATTTGGAAGCCTAACCCAGATCGCCTCATTGAATTCAATGGCTTTAGTGTAGAGTTGAACATTTGCTGAATATACATAAAGCAGGAAGCTTAAAGATGTTAAAACCCTGGTCCTTTCTGCACCTCTTTCAAAGAGGCTCTGCATCTGAAAAGCAAGAAAACCTGGAGCCAGATTGTCCCCTGAGGAGGTGGGCGGCAGTGTCTGTATCTCCTAGGTCTGAATTAGCAAGGATTTTCAGGCATAATAAATTCCTGAAACCGTTGGCTTCAAAACACGATGAGATGACTAGTGACAGTTCAGAAATGAAAAGGCAAATCACTTAGGAGGAGAATAGACCTCATAAAAGATTATGGCCCCTGGCGGAAGGACATTCATTGGCAACACATGATCCGACATCTTTAAAGTTACCTGCCATGAAATTCTCTCAAGACCCAACTTGAATGAGGAAGGGAGAGGGAAAAACTGACAGGAGGGGGCAGCACCCCAACCCAGTGCTTCACCTATTGGAAGGGACTGACACAAGTTAAGAGTCTCTTGGTTAACAGAAAGAGTCTCACCCCAAACTGGGTGGGATATTGGGTATTCAGTAGATCAGGACCAGGTATTGACAGAGGGACACGGGCAGAGATATGACAACTGAGGGTCCCAGTGATGGGGATTCAGCATGGCCTACCGGAAAACAAAGTATGGGCCTAGGATTCAGGAAAACTGGGTTATAAATCCAGCTCTGCCGTTTGCTTACCTGATGTGTGAATTTGCTTAACTTACTTCATTTCTCTGTGACTCAGTTCCCTCATTTGCAAAATGGCGATTCATTATTTGTTCTCCCTACTAATTAGACTGTGAGCCCCATGTGGGACTTATCTTGTATCTACCCCAGGGCTTAGTACAGTGCTTGGCAGGGCTCCACCACTTGTCAACTGTGTGACCTGGGGCAAGTCTCTTCACTTCTCTGTGCCCCAGTTACCTCATCTGTAAATGGGGATTGAGATTGTGAGCCCCATGTGGGACAGGGACTGTATCCAACCAGATTTACTTGTAATAATAATAACATTGGTATCTGTTAAGTGCTTACTATGTGCCAAGCACTGTTGTAAGCACTGGGGTAGATAAAAGGTCATCAGGTTGTCCCATGGGGGGCTCACAGTCTTCATCCCCATTTTACAGATGAGATAACTGAGGCCCAGAGAAGTTAAGTGACTTGCCCAAACTCACACAGCTGACAAGTGGCAGAGCCGGAATTAGAACCCACAACCTCTGACTCCCAAGCCCGTGCTCTTTCCACTAAGCCATGCTGCTACTCTGTATCCACCCCAGCATTTAGTACAGTGCCTGGCACATAGTAAACACAACAAATACCACAGCTATTATTATTACTTAAGAAGCAGTGTGGCCTAGTGGATAGAGTATGGGCATGGGAGTCTGTAGGACCTGGGTTCTAATTTCGAATCTGCCACTTGCCTGCTGTGTGACCTTGGACAAATCACTTAACTTCTCTGTGCCTTAGTTACCTCATCTATAAAATGGGGATAAAGACTGTGAGCCTCATGTAGGACATGGACCATTTCTAATTTGATTATCTTACATCTCCAGTGCCTGGAACATAGTAAATTCTTAATAAACACCATAAAAAAACCCACGGTTATTATTTGGGGGGTCTCTGAGGCCAGAAGTCTGTGTCTCTCTTTTAAGGCTAAACTCATCACCAGATCTTGGATGATGCTATAGAAAGAGAAGAGGAGAGCAGCATGGCCTAGTGGATAGAACACAGGCTTGGGAGTCAGAGGACTGGGGTTCTAATCCCAGCTCTACCACTTGTCTACTGAGTGACCTTGGGCAAGTCACCTAACTTCTCTATGCCTCAGTTTCCTCATCTGCAAAATGGGGATTCAATACATGTTCTTCCTCCTACTTAGACTGTGAGCCCTATGTGGGACCTGATTATCTTGTACCTAGCCCAGGGCTTAGAAAAGTGCTTGGCACATAGTAAGCACTTAACAAATACCACAAGTATTAAGAAAAGAAGGAGAAAGGAGAGGGAAGGGGTGTTTTCAGTTAAGCAAATTACTGCAAATTGTTGAGTTCATAAATATTATGCTAGCAAAATGTTGCTATTGGCTTTGAAATCTACTAATAGCTTAAAGGAAATATTTTTTCTGATTCATTAGCACAAAACTCATCACGATAGTGTTGGATGAACTGTTTCACAAGTCGAAGAAGTTATAATAAGACTTTTTATGTATTTTTCATCTCACCCGAAATCCATGTTTGGGAGTAAAGAATTCAAACCCCTTGGTGTTAAACTTCCGATTTGTGGAGTTCTATTACTTGGATAGATGCCCAGTGGATCCTTGAGGCCAGGTAGTTTTGTACCAGTTCCCCTCATAAATAACTCCTAGTTCTGATTTTGCATTCTCTGATCCATCTCTTCATGATTATTTTAAGGACTCTCTGCCATAGCTTTACAAATAGGCACCAGAAAGGATTGTATGGGCAGTTAAATTTATCAGCTCACCCTCTCCCAGACCACAAGAGTCTTCTCTATGAGGAGAGTGAAATCAATAAAATCAACGTTCTTTACTACTGCCAACTCTAAATTATTATCGGCGAGCCAGTGGAAGTTCCTCGACCCCTTCAATTTTCCTTTAGATTATGTTTCCTTCTCTTAGAGCTGGGTTTTCAACCTTTTATAGAAACTGTCTTTTACTAATCTGTCTCCTGTTTCACCTGAAGTACCTGCCCTCATCTACCACCTCCCCCTCGCTATTGGTGGAAAAGTTAGTTTCCTCCTAGAATGTCCCAGTAACCTTTTGGGAAGTACAGTCAGAAGAAGCCTATGAGGAACAGTTTCATCTAGTGGAAAGAGCCCAGGCCTGAGGATCAGGAGACTGGAGTTCTAATCCCAGCTCTGCCACCTGCCTGCTGGGTGACTGTGGGCAAATCATTTTAATAATAATAATAATGTTGGTATTTGTTAAGTGCTTACTATGTGCAGAGCACTGTTCTAAGCGCTGAGGTAGATACAGGGTAATCAGGTTGTCCAATGTGAGGCTCACAGTTAATCCCCATTTTACAGATGAGGTACCTGAGGCACAGAGAAGTGAAGTGACTTGCCCAGAGTCAGAGTCACACAGCTGACAAGAGGCAGAGCTGGGATTCAAACCCATGACCTCTGACTCCCAAGCCTAGGCTCTTACCGCTGAGCCACGCTGCTTCCCACCTTTTTTTTACTTCTCTGTGCCTCGGTTTCCTCACCTGTACAGTGTGTATGAAATACCTGTTCTTCCTTCCCCTTGGACTGGGGAGCCCCATGAGGGACAGTGCTTAGTATGGTGCTTGACATGTAATAATAACAATAATAATAATAATAATGATGGTATTTGTTAAGCGCTTACTATGTGCCAGGCACTGTTCTAAGCATTGAGGGGATACAAGGTAATCAGGTCATCCCACCTGGGGCTCAGAGTCTTAATCCCCATTTTACAGATGAGGTAACTGAGGCACTGAGAAGTCAAGTGACTTACCCAAATAATAATAATGATGGTATTTGTTAAATGCTTACTATGTGCCAAGCATTGTTCTAAGCACTAGGGTAGATACAGGGTAATCAGATTGTCCCTCGTGGGGCTCCCAGTTTTAATCCCCATTTTACAGACGAGGTAACTGAGGCACAGAGAAGTGAAGTGGCTTTCCCAAGGTCACATAGCAGACAAGTGGCAGGGTCAGGATTAGAACCCATGACCTCTGACTCCCAAGCCTGTGCTCTTTCCACTGAGCCAGCATAAAAAATCATCCAGATCCCTCTTCCCCCATTGCTCCCCTTCCCATGCATCCTACACACACTGTAGGAAAAGAACACTGTTGGGGAATTAGGGAATGTTCCTTCCCACACTGTAAGCCTGTCAAACGACACGGACTGTCTCTATCTGTTGCCGACTTGTTCATTCCAAGCGCTTAGTACAGTGCTCTGCACATAGTAAGCACTCAATAAATACTATTGAATGAATAGTGTGTGTCTACCTGGATAGAATATGGTGTTATTTTGGAAGCAGGATTGTTCAGTGTCGTTGAAGGAATAGATAGTACAATATAAGTTTTCCTTAATTCAAAGTTCATCAAGAATGTCACCCTCACTTTACAGAAATGCTGAGAGTATCCCTAGGTTTCTGAACCCATTGCCAACCTCTTTTTAAGCATGCCTTCACTGCCTTATTACCTAATTTTTAAACATTTTCATTTTCCAAATCATTTAAGTCTTCTAACCCTGAACCTGAAACCTTATTAACTCCCATACTCATTGCCCATGGCAACTGTTTCAGATATTCAACTTCCACCTTAAATCTCAATCCCCAGCCTCCCCAATCTCTTGCCCCTAATGACCTTGCCATCTAGTGAAATCAAAATATTGAAATCATCAGGCAGTATCACCATAAAATCTCCTGTTCACCCCTCCAAATCCACCCTCCTCCTGTCCTCTCTGACTCTCCCATCCTTCCTAGTGGTATATCAAGAAGAGAGCTCCCACATTCCCTCAAAATCTTCCCCCTACACCTGCGCCTTCTACCTCATCCCTATGTACTTTATCAAAATGCTTGCCCCTTTCCTCAATCCCTCTCTGACTGTCATTTTCAACTGCTCTCTCCAATGGTTTCTTCTCCACTGCTTTCAAGCATGCTCATGTCTTCCCTATCCCTGCCTTGATCCCTCCTACCATTTCTCTCTAAATTCCTTGAGCAAGCTGTCTAAACCCACCACCTGCTTGTCCTCCAATTCCCCTTTTGACCCCCTCTACTCCATTGAAATTGCCCTCTCTAAAGTCACCCTTGACTTTCTTCAGGCCAAATCCAATGGCCTCTACTTCATTATAATCCTTCTCCACCTCTCAGCTGTCTTTGACACTGTGGCCATCCCCTTCTCCTGGATATATTATCCAGCCTCAGCTTCACTGACACTCTCCTCTCCTGTTTCCCTTCCTCTCTTTCGGGTTAATCAACCTCGGTGTCTTTTGCAGGCTTCTCCTCTGCCTCCCACCCACTAACTGTGGGAGTCCCTTAAGGCTCAGTTCTGGATCCCCTTCTATTCTCCATATACACCCATTTGCTCCCATAGCTTCAACTGCCAGTTCTATGCGGATGATTCCCAAATCTATGTCTCCAGACCTGACCTCTCCCCTCATCTTCAATCTCGCATTACCTCCTGCCTTCAGGACATTTCGACTTGGATGTTCCTCTGATAACTCAAGCTTAACATGTCTAAAACAGAACTCCTCACCTTCCCACCCAAATCCTGCCCTCCTCTTGTCTTTCCCAATACTGTAGACAGCATCATCATCCTCCCTATCAGTCAGTCAATCATATTTATTGAGCACTGTGTGCAGAGCACTGTACTAAGCACTTGGGAGAGTACAATATGACAATAAAACAGACATATTCCATGCCCACAATGAGCTTACAATCTAATGAACTGTCTCACTAGCCCGTTGCCTTGGCATTATCCTCAACTCACCTTTCTCATTTAACCCACATATTCAGTCTTTCACAAAGTCTGATCGATTCTTCCTACACAACATATCTAGAAAGCACCTATTCCTCTTCATCCAAACTACTACCACATATCCCAGCGTGGCTCAGTGGAAAGAGCCTGGGCTTCGGAGTCAGAGGTCATGGGTTTGACTCCCAGCTCTGCCACTTGTCAGCTGTGTGACTGTGGACAAGTCACTTAACTTCTCTGTGCCTCAGTTACCTCATCTGTAAAATGGGGATTAACTGTGAGCCTCACGTGGGACAACCTGATTACTCTGTATCTACCCCAGCGCTTAGAACAGTGCTCTGCACATAGTAAGCACTTAACAAATACCAACAGTATTATATCCCGCTTTGACTATGGTCTCGGCCTCCTTGCTGGCTTCCTTTCCTCCTGTCTCTCCCCTCTTCCTGACTCATTTTTCTAAAAAAATTTCAGTCCATGTTTCTCCTCTCCTCAAAAAACTCAATGGTTTTCCATCCATCTCTAAATCCAAGAGAAGCTCCTCATGACTGCTCAATCAGGGGATCAATCAACTAACCCCTTCATACAATATCTTGTTGATCTACTACAACCCAACCTGCATAATTTGCTCCTCTAATGTCAACCTATTCTCTGTACCTTGATCTCATCTTTCTTGCCACCAACCAGTTGCCCGCATCCTCCTTCTGGCCTAGAACCCCTTTTCCATTCGTATGAAACAGACCACTGCTCCTCTTATATTAATAATAATGGTACTTGTTAAGCACTTACAATGTGCCAAGCACTGTTCTAAATGCCAGGGTAGGTACAAATTAATCAGGTTGGGCACAGTCCCTGTCCCACATGAGGGTCACACTCTTCATCCCCATTTTACAGATGACGTAACTGAGGTGCAGAGAAATTAAGTGCCCTACCCAAGGTCATACAGCAGACAGGGGGCGGAGCCAGAATTAGAACCCAGGTCTGTCTGACTGCCAGGCCTGTGCTCTTTCCACTAGACCATGCTGCTTTTCAAAGACTTGGCTCTCAAAGTCTCCAGGAGGCCTTCCCTGACAAATTCCTAATCTCCACACCCCCTACTGCTATTTCAGCACTTCCACACCACGTATACACTAGTGTATTTATTAAGTAGTATTAGTTATTAAGTAGTATTAGTCAGTAGAGTACTGATTAACTTGTCTCTACCCCAGGGCTTAGAACAGTGTTTGACACATAGGGAGCACTTAACCATTACCATTAAGAAAAGTACTCATCTCCTAGCACTTGGTTGCTACCAGGTAGCACTTATTTACATTTCTTTAAACTTCCAGAATGTGAGCACCTCAAGGGACAGGGTCCCTCTGTATTGTAAACTCCTTATGGGCAGGGAATGTGTCTGCTTTTTCTTGTATTGTACACTCCCAAGCACTCAGTACAGTGCTCTGCACACAGCAAGAATTCAATAAATACAACTGAATGCATAAAGTATTCCCCAGGTTGTTCTCAGCAGCAGAACTGAGAGCTGGCCTTCCCAGACCAACAGGAAGCCCATCTACAGAAGGGCAGATGTATCTGAGTCAGTGAAGACAGCTCATTTGCTCATCTCTCCACAGGGAGAGCCTCCAGACAATTTATGGGTGGGTCACAATCTCAATTAGCATTGCACGAAAGACAAAGAAGAATACAGTGGTGTCCCTTCTTCAAACCCAAGGTGACTAGGTGCTCAGGCTCCTATTGTGCAAGGAAAGAACACAAAGCCTAAGGCGGAGGGAGGGGAAGAGAGGAAAGGAGGAAAGGAAGAAGTTAATAGAAATCCTAAATCCTTCCTGCTAAACCTTGGAGGATACATTAGGATTTATTAATGATCTGTACTCAATCAATGTTAGTATGTCTATCAACTCCATTATATTGTACTTTCCCAAGTGCTTAGTCCAGTGTCCTGCACACTGTAAGCACTCAATAAATATCATTGAAAGATTGACTGACTACAGATCTTTGAAATCCACAGCGTTCATTTTAGCCAATAGTTTCAACTTCGCCCTCCCAGAGAGCAAACTGCAAGATGACTGATGCTGGTTTCACCTCCTACCCTTCCCTCTTCCTTTCCCTCTTTGAGTAAGTCCTGATGAGCAGGAGCAAAAAGGAGGAGAAGAGACCTAGATTTACTGAAGCGGCTTACCCATTTTGGGGAATAAACAGAGGTGGTTGTACCTGAAATGATATCAAACCACACAACCACACCTCAATCCCTGCAAAGGTTTTCTCCAGCATAGTATCTCCCAGCACCGTTAAAGCATGAAGGTGTATTTCATTTCTGTGACAAATGTAAAATAGACATATGAAAACACCTAGACACTCCCCTGACAAATTATGCAGGAAATGAGAGAGTTGGTAGCTAAATAATGAAAGGAAATACAGTACCCAAGGATTTCTTCTATTTCATATTATCCTGAATAATTGAAAATCGGCTGTAAGGATAACTGAAAGCTGGAGCCAATAGGGTACCTTCATCGTATAGATGAGGTCTCATAACAAATATTGTAATATTGAGGCTTCATAACAAAGGGTTTTCACCAATCTTGATAATCCTCCTATTGTTGATCTTGTTATACTAAACCTTAAAGTTTATGTTTAACAAAGAATCCATGTAGATTTGGTCACTCTGCCCAAACTAATCATTCATTCATTCATTCAATCGTATTTATTTAGCACTTACTGTGTGCAGAGCACTGTACTAAAGTGCTTGGAAAGTACAATTTAGCAACAGATAGAGACAATCCCTACCCAACAACAGGCTCACAGACTAGAAGGGGGGGAGGGCAGGCAACAAAACAAAATAAGTAGACAGGCCTCAATAGCATCGAAATAAATAAATAGAATTATAGATATATTCACATCATTAATAAAATGAATAGAATAATAAATATTTAAATATATACACAAGTGCTGTGGGTCAGGGAGGGGGTAGGGCAGAGGGAGGGAGTAGGGGTGATGGGGAGGGGAGGAGGAGCAGAGGAAAAGGGAGGGCTCAGTCTGGGAAGGCCTCCTGGAGGAGGAGATGAGCTTTCAGTAGGGCTTTGAAGAGGGGAAAAGGGGGAAACTATCAGTTTCCATCCACAATTGGGCAAAAATAATTTGGCTCTGTTCCCTTCAAACACTTGCTCTTCACCCCATCTTAACCCCTACAGCACTGACATATATACCCACAATTTATTTTAATGTCTGTCTTCCCCTTTCCAACCTCCTTGTGAGCAGGGAATGTGACTACCAACTCTGTTATATTGTACTTACCCAAGTGCTTGGTAGAGTGCTCTGCACACAATAAGCTCTCAGAACTTGTGAAATTTTTCTAACTTGCACTCTGCAATTCAAACTTTTGTAATTACACTGGAAAATGATAGCATGCCAAAGTATCAGAAAAAAACATTAACTCTGCCACAAAAACCATAGGTATCGGGAAACCACGTTGGTTGCTTTTTTCCAAATACAAAACCTTAGATTCTGCCAATAGTTTTGAAGTAGTTTTTGACAAGTATATAATAAAGCTGGCCAGAGGCCTTAATCATTGCCTAGAAATCATTAGATTTTTCTCTCAGCACAATTAGCAACATCCTGACACGGTTAGGAGGATGCTACAAACATTTATCAGAAAAAAATCAAGCAAAGGTAATGGGAACATAGGTCCTAGAAATCTCCCAGAAAGGGGCTACCTATTTTGAAAACAAAATTTCATCTCTTCAGGCTATATGTCTGAAGCAAAGGGACAAGATGTCTAAGTCCCCCAAACCCACCAGGAAACTGGGTCCTACATCTGACGGAAGTAGAGTGGGAAATAAAATCCTATAGTATTGCCTCCAGGCAAATGTAGCATTTATTTTTCTCTGAAGATATGGCATTTTCATGCCCCAAATGGAAAGAATTTAGCTAGAAAGCCAAAGAGAAAGCTTGGTCATTGAAAACCCACCATTTGGAATTAATTGTAATTCATTCTGAGCCAAGTTAGTTATGGTCAATGCCAACCCTTTGATGCTGCTTTCACGCTGCAGACTTTCTGTTACTGGTACCCAAGGCAGAATACATAGTGCTTAATATACGTTTTGCTTTACAATCCACCTAGAAGTATCAATTCTAGGTGCCTTACAACTGTGACAGTAATAATCTGCTACCTGCCAGTCGCATCATTTAAGAGGTTTTAGAGGAAAATGTTTTTCTCTCAGTACTTGTAGCCAACCTGTGCAGTGTAAATTGTGCAATGCATAAACTCTTCTAGAGAATAAACAAATTCCTCTTTGCAGAACCAGAAATAACCATCCTGTCCTACCTTCATCCCCTCTCAGTGTCACACCTGGAGAGTTCCTAGTACTCTACCAGTCTCAACAACAGGAGGGAGAGTCAAGTGGAGGCATATCCGTTCCATTCCTAGATTGGGCAGTGGCTAGTGAGTGGAAGGCAATCTGCTACAAGTCAACACTCAACTGCACTGGGCAGCGGCAGCATGGGAGAGAGAGTCTGTCCCAAGGTGAACCTGGGGTACAGACCATCTCAAGGTCAAATGCTATCTCGTGATCTCCCTAGCCAGCAGGCGGAACTCGGAATTGAGGGTGGAATACCACCCCCACAACCAAAACTGCCAGATTGACAGCCCAAATTGGGAATACAGAAGGTGTCCCTCACCCCCGAACCAAATTAGGAATGGAGGAGGGGGGAGGGCAGAGATTGGATAAACTGAGGCCAGAAGCTGGAATGGCCTAAGGGCACAGGTGATAAATACCTGCCGCCTCTAACCTTCTGGGCAGAGGAACGGGACTTGCAGCAGCCGACTGCAGGTCGCCTCTGTCCAGAGCGTGAGAAGGTCGTTCTGCCTGCACCAAGTGAGGACCCGTGGGATGGGTGAGTGTCCCGTCCTGCTGAGAGCTCGTGGGGTTGGAAGCCAGACGCTTCACCATGGGTATGTAATGTTTAAATGGATTTGATGTCTAAGTGGGTGCCTCCCCGGGTGACGTGAACAGGGTGGGAGCTAGCCGCCTCACCAAGTGCGAGTAGCACATAAGTGGATTTGATGTCTAAGTGGGTGCCTCCAGAGTGGGACGTGAATATGGTGGGAGCTAGCCGCCTCACCAAGTGCGAGTAGCACATAAGTGGATTTGATGTCTAAGTGGGTGCCTCCAGAGTGGGACGTGAATATGGTGGGAGCTAGCCGCCTCACCAAGTGTGAGTAACCATAAGTGGGTAACGCATAACTGGGTTTAACGCATAAGTGTATGTAACTCATAAGTGTATGTAACTCATCAGTGTTTAACGCATAAGTGTATTTAACACAAAGGTGGATTCCTCCTGGGTGGGACGAGCACATGGTGGGAGCCAGCTGCCTCAGCACATTGTGAGTAAATCATAAGTGGGCTCGGGTGTCTGGCCACATGCAAGTAACATACCAGTGTATTCCTCCTGTTAGGGAAGCTTAAACACCATATTTCTCCCAAAAGGGAAGGCTGATTTGTCACGTCTAAATAATTAATTAATTTAATTCACCCCGCAGAATAAATTCTATACAAAACTCAGGTTTTCCAACCCCAGCCTCTCTCTCTCTCTCTCTCTCTCACTGCACCGATTCCAAAAGAACCTGTCCCCAACAACGGGTGACAGAGTCGAGGCTGGAGACTCAGGTTTACTGCATGGAAGGAAGCGGTGGTAAGCCACTTCCGTATTTTTACCAAGAAAACTCTATGGATACTACTAAAATGACTGCAGATGGAGGTGGGGTGTTCTGGGAGAGATGTCCATGGTGTTACTATGGGTCAAAGATGACTCGACAGCATATGACAAGACCTACCTTCATCCCATCTTTAAGGAATTTGGATTCAGTTATTGAGGAGCAGTGTTGTCTAGTGGAAAGAACATGGAGCTGAGAGTCAGAGGATCTGGGTTCTAATCCCAGATCTACCACTCGTCTTGTGTGTGACCTTGGAAAAGTCACTTAACTTCTCCGTGCCCCATTTACCTCATCTGTAAAATGGGAAATAACACTGTGAGTCCTATTTGGGACAGGGACCGTGTTCAAATCGACTGTATGTACCTTGTATGTATCTTAGAGTTTAGTACTGTGCCTGACACATAGAAGTGCTTAACAAATACCATTTAAAAAGAAATTATCCACAAAGTGGTTCTTCCTGAAATTCATCCTTGTCTTCATGATAGAAAGACAAGGGAGATTCCCCAAGGTCCCCTCCTCTTAATACAGTGCTCAGCATCACCCAAGTATGGATTCCTGGTCATGGATGCCATAGAAATTCATGATGGGAAAGATTAATTTTTATTTCCAGCCTATCTTTGTATTATATATTTGCAAACTCTTCCTGGTACTCCCCGGGCTATGCAATATATATCATTTCTCCTGATCTTATCTTTGGATTTGAAGAGCATCTGGGATTTTCTAAATGAAAGTTTCCTCTGGGAGAGACAAATGGAGCATTTAGGTAGAAATTTATGGTTTCTCCACTAAATGTACTGAATACCATCTTCTTTCCTGCCTTTCTTAGCCCTGAAATACATGATTCTTCTGGCAAAATGCTCTCCCCACTCAAAGAAGAAAACCAAACCAGTCCTTACCAAAACGAAAGGAATAACTTGCAGTATTCTGAACTCATTGGCGTAGTCTACAATTACTGGTAAAATCCTGGGTCCTGTGGATATGCTGGCATATTAAGTTCAGGTGAGATATGAGGGTTGTGTATCCTGATGGAGCCTACACTGTAAAGTTCTGTTCTCTAAACTCAATGGGCAGTGGTAAGGCGGACATTCTTCTGGTTATATCTGCTCCCTATCCTGCTACACTCTAACCCTCTTTCATCCTTCTTCCCAAACTCTCATTTCCAGCTATCTAAGACATATCAACCCATTAACCATCTCCAGCATTTATGAGCTCATACCCATCCTCAGCACTTATGAGTAGATGTTTATTCAATTGCATATACAATTATTTATTTTGATTATTCTGTGAATACTTTTATGTCTCTCTCCTCCATTACAGCGTAAGCTCCTTGTGAATAAGGAGGGAAAAGCAGTGTGGCTTAGGGGAAAGTGCACGGGCTTGGGAGTCAGATGACGTGGGTTCTAATCCTGCCTCCGCCACTTGTCAGCTTTATGACTTTGGGCAAGTAATTTCACTTTTCTGGGCCTCAGTTACCTCATCTGTAAAATGGGGATTAAGACTGTGAGCCCCACGTGGGACAACCTGATGACCTTGTGTCTCCCCCAGTGCTTAGAACAGTGCTTGGCACAGAGGAAGTGCTTAACAAATACCATCATTATTACTATAATAAGGAATATGTCACTTGCTTGTTTTGTTCTTTCCAAGTACTTAGTAGAGTACAATGTTCTCAGTTGGTGATCATTAAAATCTATTATGTCTACTCCTGTTGCTTCTGGAAAGTCTGGTTTTTAGTTGGTGAGTCCCTTGAATGTTATTCATTTGGCACTGAATGCCTTTATGTCTGATATTTACATTTTTATATATATCCTTCCTCCCTCTGTTATCCGGCGACCAAGTTCTCTAGTTCAGAAGTGGCAGGCATGTTCAGAGAGATGGGGGAGGGGAATCCAATGGCTCTAAAGCAACTGACAGGTCAGAGTTTTCCCTGGACAAACACTCTAGGTTTAGGTGGAATTGGGCAGATCTCTTCAAAATGGCATCTGTATGACACCAGCATGCTACTCCCGCAGGCCAGCATGATAGCATGTGATGTCAGGGTCCATTTTTTTTCAGTGCTGTCACAGGATGGTGGTGATTTGATAACTTAGCAAACATGGTTGTTTCTTCTGGTTTCTACCTCTCCAAAGCCCCAATTCTAAATAAAATTACCAACAAATCCCCCTCTTTACCTTTCAGCATTGCAGTGGTATCACTGAGCTGGTGATAACTCACTACTTCACATCTAGGAAGGCCGCTTCTAGTTTAATCACATTTGACATCACCGGTGAATGCTTACAAATGTTAAAAATGACTTAGGATCTAAAGCAAAAGAAAGAAAAAGAGCAGAGGAACTTTTCTGTTAAGGAATGTTAGCCAACTTACATTTTCAAATTACGTTTTCTCCGCAACCTTGGCTTACGAGTTTTTTTTACCTGAAGTGTCTTTCTGAGATTCTCTGTGTTGCTGTATCTTTTGTAGGTCAGGAAAATAAAAGGAAGAAATTAAAATGTAGACTACATCGTCAGCCCTTGGCTTCTAACGGATTTGGTAACAAAGTTACAAAGGTCAAAAAGTTTCAGGCACACATACTTTAGCTTGTTTGCAACTTCTTTAGAAACAAAGGATGACAGAGGGAAGAGTCTGTTTGCTTTGAAAGGTAGACAAATAGTGGGTAATTGCCTTCAGATTTCAGGATGCATTTTGGGAGAGGAAGTAAGTCTTTGGGCAAATATAGTAACAGGCCATTGTCAAAATGAAAAAAATCTCTCTTCTTCCCCACTAAATTTCATATAACAGGGCAGTGTTTCAGCATTATTCACTTGGATGCTTGCTAAGTTGCTCTGTGACTGGAGTTCCTGGTTTCCTCTTCATACAGGGGCCCTGTTTTGGAAAAAGACAGTGAACCAGTATGCAGAGTGACCACTACTTGGGTCAACTTGCTGTTTGCCTGAGGGTTAAACTACACACTTGAATAAATAGAGTCTGTGTAGCTTATTTCCATGGTCTACTGGATCATCACACTGAAAAACTGAATTGTTTTGACGGGACCTGGGAAAGAGGTTATATTTAGATGGACTTGGTCTGCTTTTAGCTATTTAAATTGCTGTGCTACCATGAGAGTGCATTTATAAGGGTCTCAGGACTGAGCTGCATGGACTAAATTGACTTTCTGCATCTGGAGGCTGTGGCCTGAGACAATGAGGATTCAGACTCATTAGGAAATGTCGAGTTAATCCCAGCAATGAGATCAGGCATTACTAAGAGAGAGGCATAGCCTGAATGCAGACTCTAGACAAATATTTTGGATAAAAAAGGAAGAAACTACTCAAAGTTTCCATATGTTAGTCACCAAATCAGTCAATTTAATTAAAACCCTCCCCTCTTGCTTTTTGCATAGGGCAGAAAGAGATGAAACTTCATGGCTTTGTGGAAGATGAGAAACCTATGCTTGATGAAGAGCTATATTCCCAGATTTTTTATGTGGGTATTCACATGACATGGGGGAGGGGAATCAGACACACAAACACATACACACACACACATATAAATTAATTTCCTCATCAGGGGAGTCTTTTTCAGGTATGAAGACTCTAGACTGTAAACTCCTCTAAACTGTACCTCCATCTTCATATCTGACAATTGCTCTCACCACCTTCAAAGCCTGACTGAAGGCGCATCTCCTCCAATGATGATGATGATATTTGTTAAGCGCTTACTATGTGCTGAGCAGTGTTCTAAGTGCTGGGGTAGATACAAGGTAATCAGGTTGTTACACATGGGGCTCCCAGTCCTAATCCCCATTTTACAGATGAGGTAATTGAGGCAGAGAGAAGTGGCCTGCCCAAAGTCACACAGCAGACAAGTGACGGATCCAGGATTAGAACCCACATCCTCTGACTCCCAAGTCCAGGCTCTTTCCACTGAGCCATTATCCCTTCTCTGTCCTCTAAGAGGTCCTCTAAGAGGTCCTCTAAGAGGTCTTCCCTGACTAAACCCTCATTAACTCTTTTCCTACTCCCTTCAGCATCACCCTGATCTGCTCCTTTTATTCACCCTCCCTCATCCCCACAGAACGTATGTACATATTCGTAATTTATGTATTTTTACTAATGTCTGTCTCCCCCTCTAGTCTGCCAGCTTGTTGTGGGCAGGAAATGTGTCTACCAACTCTACTGTACTGAACTTCCATGAGGGCTTAGTACAAGGCTCTGCACACAGTAAGCACCCAATACATACCATTGATCGATGAAAGACATCTTTCATCAATCAATGGTGTGCATATATATACATATATATGCATATTTATATATATATATACCATTATATATCCCATTATACATTGTATATAATATTTATTGTAGACCTTATACTATATGTGTGTGCATATATATATATATCATGTGGGTGGGTGTGGGTGTTTGTGAGAGTGTGTTTTCATAAGCTATGTGGTCAATGGGAACGGACTTATGAACATTTCCCCCCATGAAGCCCCATGTCATTTCAATCACCCATAAATACCAAATAACATGGGGTTTCAATGTTGGGAAATGTCCATTCCCACTAACCAAATAGCCTATTCAGACTGCCGAAATTCTTTTACTGAAGATGGAAACAGCAAGGTCTAACACAGATCCTGACTAGCCAACCCTGGACCAAATCATGCCAGGATATTAAAGAGACATCCTTGAGTGGGCTTAGGTTGGACTTCACCAGTCCCCCATTATTCATCTGAGGAGCCACACTTGCACCACCGCCCCCAGATAGAATTTCATGGTCAGCAAAAAAGGACAGATAGGTGAGACAAAGATAGAAACTTAGAAATCACATAAATAATAATGAAATGCCTTTTTCACAGTGGCATCCAGTCTTGGTGGTTTTGTCTCAGAAATCAAGAGATTAACCTCAGAATGTCCAGTTCTTTTTTGGTAAAAAAAAATCTGTCCACATCACCCACACAAAAGAAATTTTTCTGTTTTGGGTGCAAAAAAATGCCAAAATGATCATTGAAAATGGCTAGGATTCCTTTTCAAACAATTTTATAATTATTCAAATTGAAATAATTCAAATAACTTCAAAATATGAATTCTTTATAAAACAATGATTCACCTGTGAATCCGTGCAACACTGGAATGGTTATGTGCAGAGAAGAATAGTCGAGGCTTTAAATAACCTCCTCTGTGATAGGTTACAGGGATCAGAAACTATCCCCAAGGGACTTCAAAAAATGTATTTTTGTTTGAAAAGATTAATGCTGCAACAATATTATTCTTGGCATTGATTTGAATCAGGTTACTATTCAAATTTACTTTCTATGGATCTAAATACAGGTATCATCCATCTCCTAGAAGGGTCATTTATATTAGCAGATTCATAAAAGATAAGATGGGTTCTATCTTGACATAGATATAAATGATACAGGCATTGGTCTGTATAGGAAGAAGTAAAACGTAAGATAGATACAGTCTTCCCTTGACTAAGCATCCAAGAGATTCAGGGTAGAAGGAATTTTACAATTAAAATTGCAAGAGGAATTTAAGAAGCACAATTTCTGTTACCTGAAATGTAGTACCATTTCTGTCAGCAAAATATCATTTGGGTTCATCTTCTCACTCCTCAAAAGTCTCCAGTGGTTGCCCATCCATCTCCGCATCAAGTAGAAACTCCTTTCCATCAGACTCAAGTCACTCAGTGGGCTCTCCCCCATTACTTATATTTGCTCCTCTCCCACTACCACCCAGCCTTTACACTTTGCTCCCCGATAAGCAACTGGCTTTTACATCACCCGCCATCGACCCCTTGCTCATGCCCTGCTTCTATCCTGGAACTCTTTCCCCATACACATTCAAAACACACCAACACTCTCCTGATATTCAAAGCCCTACTGAAATAATATCCTCTCCAGGAAGCCTTCCCTAACTAAGGGCTCATCCCCCCCACCCTATTTTCCCACCCTACTCCCTCTCCCATGCATTTAGCCCCACCTACTAAGGATTTAGGTACTCTTTCCATCCTTACCCCCACAGCATTTGTGTGCACATCCTCCTACTCAGTTGCTTCCCATACCTGTTATTTATTTCAATGTCTGCCACCCCCTCTAGACTGTAAAGACCTCGAGAAGATTTTGTCTACCAACTGTCATATCATCTCCCAAGTGTGTAGTACAATAATCAGCACAAATTAAATACTCAATACGTACCACCGATTGGCTGATTAATTGATTAATATGGTCAAAGCAGAAGGTTTAGCTTTTCTCTAATGACAGGAGGTCACCAACGATCTCCTTCTTGCCAAATCCACCAGCCTCTACTCCATCTTAATCCTCCTTGAACTCTCGGCTACCTTCGACACTGAGAATCACCCCCTTCTCCTGGAAACATTATCTAACCTTGGCTTGGCTGACTCTGTCTTCTTCTGGTTCTCCTATCTTTCTGGCGGCTCATTCTCAGTTGCTTTTGTGGGCTCCGTTTTTATTCTCCATCTATCCCCACTCCCTTAGAGAACTCATTTGATCCCATGGCTTCAACTACCATCTCTAGGCAGATAATTCCCAAATCTACAACTCCAGTCCTCATCTCTTTCATTCTCTGCAGTCTCGCATTTCCTCCTGCCTTCCGGACATTTCTACTTGGATATCCTGTTGACACCTCAAGCTTAACATGTCCAAAACAGAACTCGATATCTTCCCACCTAATCCCTGTCCTTCCCTAGATTTTCCAAGACTGTAGACAGCACTACCATCCTCCCTGTTTTACTAGCCCGTAACCTTGGCATTATCCTCCACTCATCTCTCTCAATCATATCTTTTGAGCACTTACTGCGTGCAGAGCACCGTACTGAGCACTTGGGAGAGTACAGTATAGCAGAGTTGGTAGACATGTTTCCTGGCCACAAGGAGTTTACAGTCTAGGGGGAGCTTACACTCATTCAACCCACATATTCAACCTGTCACCAAATCCTGTCAGTTCAGCCTTCACATCATTGCTAAAATCCATCCTTTCCTCTCCAGCCAAAATGCTACCATGTTAAACCAAGCACTTATCCTACCCTGCCTTGATTATCATATTCATTCATTCTGTAGTATTTATTGAGCGCTTACTATGTGCAGAGCACTGTACTAAGTGCTTGGAATGTCCAATTAGGCAACAGAGACAATCCCTGCCCAAAGACGGGCTCACATCATCCTCCCTGCCCCGTATCTCTCCCCACTCCAGTCTATACTTCACTCCGCTTCTGGGACCATGTTCCTCCAAAACAATTCAGTCCATGTTTCCCTACTCCTCAGAAACTTTTAGTGGTTGTCCATCCACCTCTGCATCAAACAAAATCACCCAATCACCCTGACCCCTCCTACCTCACCTCACTACTCTCCTACTACAATCCAGACATTGCTCCTCCAATGCAAACGTACTTACTGAACCTCGATCTCATCTATCTCGCTGCTGACCTCTTGCTCATGTCCTGCCTCTAGCCTAGAACTCCCTCCCTCTTCATTCTCCCCACCTTCAAAGCCTTATTAAAAGCACATATCTTCCAAAAGGTCTTCCCCAACTAAACCCTCATTTATTCTTCTCCCACTCCCTTTGCGTCACCTTTGGATTATTCACCCTTCCTTGAGCCCCACAGGATTTATGTATATATCCATAATTTATTTATTTATATTAATGTCTGTCTCCCCCTCCAGACTGTAAGCTCACTGTGGGCAGGGAATGTGTCTACCAACTCTGTTGGATTGTACTCTCACAAGCACTCAGTACAGTGCTCTGCACATAGTAAGCAATCAATAAATATGACTGGTTGACTGAATGAATGATTGACAGTATCCCTTTCTGCCACAATATGCTCCTCAGAATACAGTCTTGCCCATTCATTGACCAACCCACTGTCCTCAACCACCCGGGCTTCCCTTGGGGATAGCCCTGTTCAAGTATTAAATATATTTGACCTCCCCCCAGGAACCTTCTCTCCCTCCCCTCCTTGTCTTGTCTTATGCTGTCGAGTCATTACCGACCCGTAGCGACTCCATGGATACAAGTCTCCCAGAAGGCCCCACCTCCACTGCTCTTTTCCACGCAGTAAATTTGAGTCTCTGACCTCAACTCTCTCCCATGCCTCTGCTGCTCAGCAAAGGTGAGTGTTGACTTGTAGCAGACTGCCTTCCACTCGCTAGCCATCTGCCCAAACTAGGAATGGAATAGGTATTCCTCTGCTTGACTGTCCCTCCCGGAAGCAAGACTGGTAGAGAATTAGAAATTTTCCGAGTGTGATCCTGAGAGGGGCCCTCTCCTGCAGATCCCCCAATAATGAGGGGAAGCTGGGAAACAGCAGAGCAGCAACCGTGTGGCAAGACCTGGAGTAAAAAGCATGAGGAGAGACTGAGGCTAAATCTTTATAGCCCAGAAAAGAGGAGAATCAGCGGGAAACATGATTACAACCCATAAATGCCTTCAAGGTAACCATATAAATGAAACAGGGGCCTTATTCACTGTGTCAGAAAATGGTAGGACAAGGCAAAATTGCCTAGAGTTCCAATGAACAGTTTCAACAATAAGGAGAAGTTTTTGAAGCTCTGATATTTCCTGCTGACAGGAACATGCCACATAGGGTCCTCTTGGGTATGCAGTGTCAGGGGAGCAGACAGATGGAAAGTTGATTGGTTAAATAGGAATACCAATATGTGGGACTAAAATATCACATGCTCTCTCTCTCCCAACCAGTGAAATATTATCAAATCTCAAACTGACTTTATTGCTGACCATTTAAAGTGGGGCAGAGGAAGTTCGGGGTGATACATTTACTCTCCTCTGAGAGAGCCATTAGCCTTACTCCATAGAAAAGCCACAATAAAGTAGAACAGCCAGCACTTTCGGTAATCTAGAAGAAACCCAAGTTCTGAAAGAAGTGAAATCAAATGATAATAATAATAATAACAACAACAATAATAATACCTGTTAAGCACTTACTATGTGTCAAATACTTTACTAAGTACTGGAGTAGAATCAAGATAATCAGGTCCCATAAGGGGGTTCATGTTCTAAATAGGAGAAAGAACAGGTATTGAATTTCCATTTTGCAGATGGAGGAACTGAGGCTTAGAGAAGTTAAGTGACTTACAACCCAGCCGGTACACTTTGCTCCTCTAATAATAATAATAATGACAGTACTTGTTAAGCACTTATTATGTGTCAATCACTGTTCTAAGCTCTGGGGTAGATACAAGCTAGTCAGCTTGGTCACAGTCCCTGTCCCATATGGGGCTCACAGTCTTAGTCCCATTCATTCATTCATTCATTCAATAGTATTTATTGAGCGCTTACTATGTACAGAGCACTGTACTAAGCGCTTGGAATGAACAAGTCGGCAACAGATAGAGACAGTCCCTGCCGTTTGACGGGCTTACAGTCTAATCGGGGGAGACGGACAGACGAGAACAATGGCAATAAATAGAGTCGAGGGGAAGAACATCTCGTAAAAACAATGGCAACTAAATAGAATCAAGGCGATGTACATTTCATTAACAAAATAAATAGGGTAATGAAAATATATACAGTTGAGCAGACGAGTACAGTGCTGAGGGGATGGCAAGGGAGAGGGGGAGGAGCAGAGGGAAATGGGGGGAAAAGAGGGTTAAGCTGCGGAGAGGTGAAGAGGGGGTGGTAGAGGGAGTAGAGGGAGAAGAGGAGCTCAGTCTGGGAAGGCCTCTTGGAGGAGGTGAGTTTTAAGTAGGGTTTTGAAGAGGGGAAGAGAATCAGTTTGGCGGAGGTGAGGAGGGAGGGCGTTCCAGGACTGCGGGAGGACGTGGCACAGGGGTCTACGGTGGGATAGGTGAGACCGAGGGACGGTGAGGAGGTGGGTAGCAGAGGAGCGGAGCGTGTGGGGTGCGCAGTAGAAAGAGAGAAGGGAGGAGAGGTAGGAAGGGGCAAGGTGATGTAGAGCCTTGAAGCCTAGAGTGAGGGGTTTTACATTTTACAGATGAGGTAACTGAAGCACAGAGAAGTTAAGTGACTTGCCCAAGGTCACACAGCAGACAAGTGGCAGAGCCAGCATTAGAACCCAGGTCCTTCTCAATCCCAGGCCCATGCCTTATCCACTAGGCCAGCTGCTTCCCTACCTATTCACTGTACTTCAATCTCATCTAACTCACCGTTGACCTCTCACCACATCCTGCCTCTGGCCTCCCTTTTCATATTTGACAGACAATTACTCTCCTCACCTTCAAAGCCTTATTGAAGCCACATTTCCTCCAAGAGGCCTTCCCTGACTAAGCCATCTTTTCCTCTTCTTCAACTCCCTTCTGTGTTGCCTTGATTTGGTCCCTTCATTCATGACCCCTCCCAGCCTCACAGCACTTACGTACATATCCATAATTTATTTATTTATATTATTGTCTGTCTCCCCCTCTAGACTGTAAGCTTACTTTGGGCAGGGAATGTGTTATATTGTTATACTGTACTATCCCAAGGGCTTAATACAGTGCTCTGCACACAGTAAGTGCTCAATAAATGTGATTGACTGAGTGACAGGTCAGGACTGGAGATGTATCATGGCACAAAGTTAGCGCTTAACAAATAGCATAAAAATAATTCAGGCAGACCTTCATATGATGCATACAGCACGATGTAATGACATCGCACACTACATTAGGAGGCAGTGAACATTTGCCACCAAATGTGTGAATCCAGCCCTGGGTACAGAATGTCATTAAGACAGGGGCTAGAGATATAATCAATCAGCACTGTACTAAGCACTCTGGAGAGTACGATATAACGGACTTGGTAGACAGATAGGCACTGCTTACTTAAACCTCCTAATAGTTACAGTAATAATTATGGAATCTGTTAAGCGCTTACTATGTACCAAGCACTGTACTAAGCACTGGGGTAGATACAAGGTAACTGGGTTGGCCACGGTCCCTGTCCCACATGGGGCTCATAGTTTTAATCCCCACTTCACAGATGAGATAAATGAGGCACAGAGACGTGAAGTGACTTGCCCAAGGTCACGCAGTCGACAAGTGGCAGAGCTGGGATTAGAACCCATGACCTTCGGACTCCTAGGCCCGTTCTCTATCCACTGCGCCATCCAAGCAGTTGTCCTCTGTGTGGACTTGAACAGAAGCAGCAGCAGCAGCGCTCGTAGCTGGACTCACTGCTTCTTCCACCCACCACCACCATACCAGCCAGCTCAAGCAATCTCCCACCACAACGGATAGTTGGCTTCCACTTTACCATCACGGCATGGGTAAACAGGTGCGGGAGAGCCATGTGACTACACAATCTCCCTAGGCCACAGTTAAGGTGAGGCTCAGGCAACACCTAGGTAGCCCTTACTGATTAAACGATATAATGAACCTTAAATATCACTTCAGGTTTCCTTCATCCTCCGCTTCTGTCCCATGCCCCTGACAGATGATGGTGCTGCTTGCTCTGGTAAGGCTGTTTGCTTATTAGAAAGGTCAGGGAGAGAGCTAGCCTGGGAGAGCAGTAGGGGCACCGGGGAGAGACCCGGTGAGCAGACACTCAGCTCTGTTGCAGCAGTCATGCTTTGGGTGACAGTCCTGACACCCGAAACGGGGATCATTGGCATCTTACTTTAGGCCAGGGAGATGGGACAGAACCCTCAGTTAGTGAAAGTAGCAGTACTCAGAGGATGTAAGGACTTTGGGAGTGATTTCAGGCATTTCACCTGACTGAGGTTTACTCACTTGAGTCACTTTTATGAGCAGACACCTAGGAATATCCTCGGGATATTTTTAAGTCTCACACGAGTGGACTCTGAGATTGTCCCCATTGACAGCTGCCACTTCCCCCTTAACTCTGAGACTTTTCACCCCTCAGAAAGCATGAGAAGTGTCCAGTCCTATTCCTTTATAACTGTCAGGTCAAAGCAGCATGGCCTAGTGGATGGAACACGGGCCTTGAATGTAATGGGTTCTAATGCCAGCTCCGCTACTTCTCTGCTGTGTGACCTTGGGCAAGTCACTTCACTTCTCTGTGCCTCAGTGACCTCGTCTGTAAAATGGGGATTAAGTCTGTGAGCCCTATGTGGGACAGGTACTCTGTCCGACTTGATTATCTTATATCTACTCCAGCGTTTAGTACAGTGCCTGGCACATAGTAAGCTCTTAACAAATACCATAATTATTATTATTATTATCACACACCCCACCTTCAAAGCCCTCCCAAAGTCACATCTCCTCCAAGAGGCCTTCCCTGACTAAGCCCCCATTTTCCCTTCACACCCTCCCTTCTGCATCACCTATGTACTTGAATCTGGACCCCTTAAACACCTTGATACTCACCCCACCCCCAGCCCCATAGCACTTACGCATATATCCTCACACACTGCTATTTCCCCTATCTGTTTTTTAAGGTCTATCTCCCCTCTAGATTGCAATCTCCTTCTGGACAGGGATTGAGTCTATCAATTCTATTAAGCACTTAGTACGGTGATCTGCACACAGTAAGCACTCAAATATCATTGACTGCATGTACAACAGATCTCAACTATGTTGTATTGTACTCTTCCAAGTGCTTAATATAGTGCTCTGCACATAATAAACTCTCAATAGCATTAATTGAGTAATCTAAAACCAAATCTGGGATTAATCGCCTTTCCCTACCCTGGAATTTATTCCAAGGGGTAGCCTCCGTACCTCCCTGAAAGTAGCTTTTCTGTCTTTCTCTATGTCCAGAGGTCTTCTGCCTGGACAGTTCAACATGCTGATCACAGCTTCTTGAGCCCACTCCTAGCAGCCTCTATGATGGAGCCCCCAGAACCCTTAGGATCCCAAGGATGATTGCTTTTCTTCTTCATCCTGGCTCATGGAATTCCTAGACCCCTCTCCTCCTTTTCCCAAATCCTCCTGGCAATTGACTGTGGTCCTGCTTATGTCATCATGTGAGTGCACTCACCTATGCAAGCTTGCTTTTCCTTTGGGAGGGGGTGCTGAGGAGTAAGCGGTTTCCTGCTCTAGAAACTTCTGGGCATTTCTCCCTTATCACTAGGGGAGGAGCAAGCCAAACTTGACCATCGCAGGAGGTTAAGAATAGCCACTGCCATAGTCACCTCTGAACCTTTGATGGGACTTTTTGATATGGGTAAAACACACCACCTTGCCATGTCAGAAATAACTATTCCTGGCTTGGAAGAACCAGGTTGAGCATTGTGGTTGCTTGCTGACCCTTTTTATGGTATTTGTTAAGCATTTACTATGTAATAATAATAATAATGGCATTTGTTAAGCGCTTACTTTGTGCCAAGCACTGTTCTAAGTGCTGGGGGTGCGATACAAGGTAATCAGTTTGTCCCACATGGGGCTCACAGTCTTAATCCTCATTTTGCAGATGAGGTACCTGAGGTACAGAGAAGTTAAGTGACTTGCCCAAAGTGATACAGCTGACAAGTGGCACAGCTGGGATTAGAATCCATGACCTCTGTCTCCCAAGCCACTGAGTAAGTGCTGGGGTAGATACAAATTAATGAGCATTTGATGAAGCATCACAGTCCAACAACAGTGCCTGCTGATTCTGAAGATAAGGGAGGGGACTTACACTTTTCTGTTGCCACTGAACTCCACCATCCACAGCTTCCTCCTCCCAGCATTTCTGTCTGGGATGAGGGGCCGAGTGGCCATTGACACTATTGACATCCAAGCAAAGCAACTCTCCTTTTCCCCTTTCTCTCTCCCTTTTTCGTCTCTTCACCCCCCATCTCCTCTCTACCTTTCTACCTCCCCACTTGCCTTTGTCTCTCTGTCTCTCACTCTCTGCCTCTGTCTCTCTCCCACCTCTTTTTTTCCCACCTTGCCCTTTATTAAACCAATGCCACCTTTGAAGCCACACCCACCTTGGACTCCAGAGCACCTGGTCACATTAGGCTATGGGGACCTCAGTAGGAAACCCCCTCATCTCTACATCAAACAGAAATTCCTGACCATTAGCCTAGATTGAATCCTCACTGTTAGGCTGTAAACTCACTGCGCGTAGGGGATGGGTCTACTAACTCTCTTGTACTGTACTCTCCCAAGTTCTTAGTACAGTGCTCTGCACACAGGAAGCCCTCATTAGGTACCATTGATTGACTTATTTAAGGCACTCCATAAGATCTCTCCTTCTTATAATAATAGTAGTGTGCTTGTTCGGCCCTTATTATTTGCCAAGCGCTGGAGTAGATACAAGCTAATCCAGTCAGACAGTCCCACATGGGGCTCACAGTCTAAGAGAAAGGGGGAACAAGTACTAAATCTCTTTTTTACAGAGGAGGAAACAGGCACAGAGAAGTTAAGTGACTTGTCCAAGGTCACGCAGCAAGCGATAGAAGGAGGATTAGAACCTAGGTTCTCTGACTCCCAGATCAGTTTTCTTTCTATTCGACCACATGCTTCTCAGGAAATGCTGTTTCTATCCATTGTCTTCTCCTACTACACTTCAACTCACCCTCTCCCTTATTCCTAGGGTCATCTTCCCATTGTACCATATTCTCAATTCTCCCACCTACAACCCCCGACTCACTCCCTGCCTCCTAACTGGAATTCCCCCTCACTTCAAATCCACCACACCACAGCTCTCACAATCTTCAAAGTCTTCCTGAAATCCTATCTGGTGGCCAAACTGCATCTTTTCTTCACTTGCTGTGTGACATGCATATGTCCATTATCGAGTAACATTTTCGTGTAGTGGTGGTGAGCTGCATTGTGCCACTTACTCCATCCCTTTTTCTGGCAGCTTATGGGGGCCCAGGCCAGGGGAGTGTGTGGTACCTGGTACCCACCCACCCCCAAACCCCTGCCCAGCTGTAGCTCGCTTGTTGCCACTATTCATGGTCATCCCTGGCTACCGGGAATGTCTACTCTCTATGACTGCATTTCCCTCTGCCTCCTTGGAATAACTGCTCACCTTCCTGGTTAAAGGATTTTGTTTTTCATCTGCAGCTCTTCTGCATATTCTGATTTGGGTTTGCAGCTCTTCGGTTTATGAAGGTTGGCCTCCCCTAGGACTATACTACTTGAATGCTTCCTCCTATTTGTAAATTATTTTATGTCTGTCCCCCCTGGTAAATCGTTATGAACTTCTGGGCAGGGATCATGTTGTCTTGTAGTTTGCCACCTCCCCCCCAACACTTAGTATAGTCCTCTTTAAATAATAGTCACTTGATAAATACTCTTGATTGATTGATTGGCGGACCTGAACTCTGGCCTACCCATCACCAGCCTTCAATTGATCGGTGGTATTTATTGAGCACCTAGTGAGTGCAGAGTAGTGTAGTAAGTGCCTGGGAGAGTACAACAAAAGAAAGACATATTTCCTGCCTTCATGGGAGAAATAAACAGACAAAAATTCTTGACAAATGGGAGCAGGAGGTAGGACAAGAATAGAAGATGTATAAATGTCAGGATTAGATAGCTAAATAAATAGCCGAATACACAAACTAATATACATCTATGCATAAATATGATGGAGAGGTTGAAAATGTGTAAGCACTAAAGGTAGCAGTTGGACTGTTGCAACTAGGATATTGTAAATAAATCAGAGATGCCTTCCTAGAAGAGGTAGGATTTTAAGGAAGGCTTTGAAGATGGTGAGAGCTATGTTTCGGCAGATTTGAAGAGGGTAATTTGAAACCAAACTCTCTAGCTGAAAAAACCCAAAAGAGAAGTAAATTTAGACTACCTCCAGCTTGAAAATCACAATGCTTGACAATGCATGTTCACAAACTTTTTAGAAACTTAATAAATGCCGGTGAAGCCCACATAATTGTGAAGGGATTTATTTTTCATTAAATTCCTTCTAGTCCAGGTGCTAATAGAAGAGTCTATAATAATATCTCCAAAGTGTTCCAGTTGCTAAAATGTCAGTGTGGGAAAACAACATCATTTTCCTCCTAGCCCTACACAAGAAGGGGCTGGTGGAGAATGATTCCGGATTAATCCCCAGCTCCATGGCTGCATGTTGGAGCTCAGGAGATAGGAGGGAGAAAGTGTGAATTGGGCCAGCTCCAATTACTGCTGTTGATGCAGTGTAGCTAACAGGGGCCTCCTGGCACTGAATGAGAGTGTAGATTATGGTGGGGCATTGTATTTATCAAAGGAAGCCTTCATCTAAACACCAAATTATGGAAAACTATCTATTTCTTTAGCCACTTGACTAGGAGGACAATATGAATCCTTGATCACTGCTCCTTGATCATTTTGAGAGGAATCACAACTCTGTATTTAATTTCACATTCATCAGGTAAGACTTTCTTACTGTAGCTTCAGAAAACACAGCATTGTCCACGATCCATTACAGTAGCAGTCACTGAAATGAAATGTAGTATTTGCGAAGAGGTCACTCTCTCAGTAAGAACAACAAAGAGAACTCCAGGTTTGTTCACCAAATCTCACAGCACCAGCACGAGGGGACGTCCCTCCTTGAAGGTAGAGAGTAGAATGAAAAAAAAAAAAAAGAAGCACTTCTTCACCCAGTGAATGGCAACCATAGGGAATTCATTCACTTTAGAAGTTGTATTGATGAAAAATGTCAACTTCAAGAGGGATTTGGTTAGATTCAGGAATGAGAGGCCATGGCGTAGTGGATAGAGCATGGGTTTAGGAGTCAGCAGGTCATGGGTTCTAATCCCAGCTCTTCCGCTTGTCTGCTGTGTGACCTTGGGCAATCACTTTGCTTCTCTGTACCTCAGTTCCCTCATCTGCAAAATGGGGTTTTGACACTGTGAGTCCCCCTCTTAGTACAGTGCTCTGCATACAGTAAGTGCTCAATAAATACGATTGAATGACAGGGACTGTGTCCAACCCAATTTGCTTGTATCTACCCCAGTGCTTAGGTCAGTGTCTAGCTCATAGTAAGCACTTAAATACCATAATTGTTATTATTATTATGGGCTACTAGAGGGAAGGCTAGGGATGCTTAGATGATCAGGTGGATGTCAGCACCCTATGCCACTGGGAGAGACAAAATAGGGGGGCATTGATCTGAGCCTGTAAATGGCAGTGCTCATAATCTTAGGTCCTTAGGCTCTATCTCCTGTATTCGGGAGAGGGTTGGGTACTGAGCAGTACACCTATCACGAGTATCTCAGGACAAAGACACCTTCCAAAGAAGGTTCAAAATACCCTAGGATGACATGAGAAGAATGAAGTGGTCATTCGAAGTTCCATTCAGTCAGTAAACCAAACACTCCAGCTCTGAAGGGTTATTTCGTGCACCAAAGAGCTATTCTGTGCACCGAAGGCCTGGGATTGACTCGGAGGGAGGGGATGCTGACACCCCCTGCTGTCCCCTGCCTCCCGCCCTTAACACACACACTGGAGACCTGAGCCTGCAACAAGAGGAGAAACATCGACACCTCCTCCCCCTGTCCCCCATACCTACCCCCCACCCCCCCCCAAATGTCAAAACCACATCAAAAAGGCAGGACAACTACCTGAACCTGGGAACACACCAAGGAGAAAGCACATCAACCCAACTGCTAACATGCTAGCCCACATTAGCTCATTTGCAGATTATCAGCTAATGGCTTGGTAACGCTCTCCCATTCAACTCTGGAGATCTCCCTAGGTGGGAGCTGCAGGGTCCCCACTCACTAGAGGGACCTGTACTGGTACTGATCGCTGGATGCTCCAGGATGACTGCTGCAGCTCAGGATTTTCTTTCGAGGACCTCCTCTTCCCCCCTCCCCCCACCCACATCCCCCCAGTTCTCTCCCTCGGGTCACCCCACCCCCACTCCTCTCACACAGCACCTGCCAATCCTCCTCCCTGCACATTCAAATCCCTCAGCTCACTTCCATTCAAGCCCTTCCTACCCCTCAAGCCATTCCCTTCTTCTGCACCATCCCCCAACTATAACATCGGCCAAGTGCAGCCGGTGGAACCCCCACTCCATCATGAGAAAACGTCCCTTCATCCTTGACCTGTTCCTGACCCAGTCACCGCTCCTCCTCACCATTTCCAGAACCTGACTCTCCCCAGATGAAATAGTCTCCCCTGACTCTCTCTCCAAAGAGAGAGTGTCATCTTCCCCTACTCCCCAAGACTCACTGGGAAAGGGCGGGGGAGTTGGCTTCCTTTTCACTCTCCAGTGCCACTTTTGCACCATCCCACCTCTCCCAGCCCTCTCTTTCCCTTACTTTGAAGCCCATATCATCCTCCTCTACTACCTGCTCCAGTTACTACTCATAATGTTGGTATTTGTTAAGCGTTTACTATGTGCAGAGCACTCTTCTAAGCGCTGGGGTAGAAACAGGGGAATCAGGTTGTCCCACATGGGGCTCACAGTCTTAATCCCCATTTTACAGATGAGGTAACTGAGGCACAGAGAAGTTAAGGGACTTGCCCACAGTCACACAGCTCCCAAGTGGCAGAGCTGGGATTCGAACCCATGACCTCTGACTCCAAAGCCCGTGCTCTTTCCACTGAGCCATGCTGCTTCTCTAATCATCCACTGTTCCCCAGGACCCTCTTGCAACTTTCTGAACGATTTTGATCCTTTTCACACATTCCAGCTCTCTTTTTCCATCAATCAATGATATTTACTGAGCACTATTATGTGCAGAGCACTGTACTAAGCAATTGGGAGAATACAACAGAATTAGCAGATACATTCCCTGTCCATAACTTGCTTAGAGAAGCACCATGGCTTAGTGGCAAGAGCATGGCTTTGGGAGTCAGAGGTTGTGGGTTCTAATCTGCCTCTGACACTTGTCTACTGTGTGACCTTCGTCAAGCCACTTCACTTGTAACTCAGTTACCTCAATTGTAAAATGGGGATGAAGACTTGTGAGCCCCACGTGGAACAACTTGATTACCTTGTATCTACCCCAGCACTTAGAACAATGCTTGGCACATAGTAAGCACTTAGCAAATAGCATTATTATTACAATAAGATTACAGTTTCTTTTTCCATTCCTTCATTGATTCTTGGGGTCTTCACTGCTCATGTGGATGTCCCTGATGACCCATCCACTGCCTGCTTCCTCACTCTTCATCTCCGGTGACCTCACCCATTCATCATCTTGTTCACACACTTGATCTCATCATCTCTAGTCACTGTTCAACCTCTAATCAACTTCGAAATTCCTCTGACCACAACCTCCTCACCTGCCACACACACTCCCACACACCCACTCCCCACAAATCTGTCCTATTCCCCCACAAAGACCTCTGATCTTTTGATCCCCTCTCATTTTCTAAAGTCACCACAGGGTGCCTCATTTGATCTCCATACCCAACCTAGCTTCCCTTGTTGCACAAACTGACACCCTCAACATCACCCTCTCTACTGAACTCAACTCACTCACTCCTCTATCCCTTTATTGATTTTATATGACTAATCCAGAGCCCTGGATCGCCTCCACATTATGCTTCCCTTGCTCCTGTGCACGAGCTGCAGAATGCTTCTGGTGAAAATACAAATATCATGCCAACCTTATCTATCTCCAATGCATCCTTGTCTGCTTTAATTCTGCCCTCTTCTCCACCTGGCAAAATTATCTCTTCCTCCTCATTGACTCCCATGCCCATTGCTCCTGGTTTTCACTGGTTTTAAAGCATTCCAACAGCTTGCCCCCTCCTACCTTACTTCTCTGATTGCCTACTGCAATCCAATTCACACACTTGGCTCCTCTCACACCAACCTACTCACTGCATCTCGATTTTGTTCATTCATTCATTCATTCATTTGTATTTATTGAGCGCTTACTGTGTTCAGAGCACTGTACTAAGCACTTGGAAAGTACAATTCGGCAACAAATAGAGACAATTCCTACCCAACAACGGGCTCACAGTCTAGAAGGGGGAGACAGACAACAAAACAAAACAAGTAGACAGGCATCAGTAGATTTCAACTACCTCGCCATTTGCCCCTTGCCCATGTCCTGCCTCTGGCCTGGGACTCCCTCCCCCTCTATATACACAACAGACCATCAGTCTCCCCACCTTCAAAGTTTTATCAAAATCATGTCGCCTCCAAGAGGCCTTCCCAGATTAAGCCCTCTTTTTCCCGTCTCTCTCTCCTTTCTGTGTCACCTATGTACCTGGTTATGTACCCTTTAAGCACTTGATATTCACCCCATCCTCACCCCATACCACTTATTTACACATCTGCAACATTTATTTGATTACTAATTTATTTACATTAGTTCTGTCTCCATCTTTAGACTGTAATTTCCTTATGGGCAGGGAATGTGCCTAGAAGCAGCATGGCTTAGTGAATAGAGCACGGGCTTGGGAGTCAGAAAGACCTGGTTCTAATCCCGGCTCTGGCACACGTCTGCTGTGTGACCTTGGGCAAGTCACTTCTCTGTGCCTCAGTTATCTCATCTGTAAAATGGGGATAAGAGTGTGAGCCCCATGTGGGACAGGGACTATGTCCAACTTGATTAACTTGTATTTACCCCAGCACTTAGTACAGTGCTTGGCATATAGTAAAGCACTTAACAAATGCCACAATAATAATGATGATAATGATAATAATTCTAGTCACCGTACAATCAGTAATCAACTCTGAAATTCCTCTATCTGACCACAACCATCTCACCTGCCACACATATATAGTCCCACACATTCACTCCCCGCAAATCTGTCCTATTCCCTCCCAGAGACCTCTCATCTTTCCATCGACTAAAATTTTATTATTATTATCTCTTCTGTTGCATTTTCCCAAGCACTTAGTACTGTGCTCTGTACCCAGTAAGTTTTCAATAAATATCACTCATTGATTGATCGATTGGCTCTCTACAGACCAAACCTATTATCAGGTTGAAAAACCTGGCGGGCTCCATGTGTTCCTTGAAGACTTAATAAAATATGCCCTATCCATCAGCTAACCTCAGAGTCAACCTAAGCGGGGAACTTTTTGTTGTTGCAAGGTAAAATTTGATTGAGGTGCTGCAGAAAGGGGTTCCTGAAAGATTATGTCCTCTTGTGGGTTTCCTTATTGGAACAGGACATGATCTGATGGATTGTTTCTGTCTGGAGCCCTGGTAGCACCACATAGTCCCTTTCTCCCTGGTGCCTGCCCTCTCTCGGCTCTGGTGTCTGTTCTGAGACTGTCCTAGGATGACAAAAAAGTGGAGGGGCAAAGCCACAGCCTAGCAAAGACCCAAATCCATCTGTCTATCAGGTGTACATCTTGACATCTGAGCCAGGTGGAAGAGGCAAGATGAATGGTGTCTGACTCCAGATCGTGAGTCTTGTCTGTGCAGAGTAATCTCTGCCCATTTCAGCTTGGCCCACGCTCTTAGATTCGTTCTGTGCAGAATGGACTCAAAATAGAAAAATTCCAGCAGAAAATTCTTTTCAAAGAATATGCCTGCCTGGTGGGGGCAAAATAGTTTGCTTGAATTGGGGGCCAGGAGTAGAAACCAGGCTGGAAAAAGGATTCACAATATCACATGATTAATCCAGTCTCCTTTCCTGTCTCTTTCTAATAAATGTTTCTAAGAGCAGAGTCCTATAGAAGCTAGGAGTGATGGTTCTCCTTTCCCACTGTGTTTTACCATTTTTCTCATTACCTCATTCCCATATGATATTAGCTTTCAAAGGTAATATTAGCACAACACCAGGCTTTCTTCAACTGGGCTCACTTTTTTTTTTTAAATGGCATTTATTAAGTGCTTACTATGTGCCAGGCACTGTACTAAGATCTGGGGTAGATACAAGCTAATCAGGTTGGACCCAATCCCACATGGGGCACAAAGTCTTAATCCCCATTTTACAGATGAGGTCACTGAGGCACAGAGAAGTTAAGTGACTTATCCAAGGTCACACAGCAGATGAGTGGCAGAGCCAGGATTACAACCCAGGTCCTTCTGACTCCCAGGTCAGTACTCTATCCACTAGGCCACGCTGCCTCTCTAGCCTTGTGCTGCACAATAAGGGGAAATGCAGATCGGACTGGTATTGTTAGAAACACTAATATAACAGGAGAGAAATGGCAAATAAAGAAAGATGGAATATATGAATAATATATAATATATGAATAAAACAATTTTCAGTGTGGTTTCTGCCTAGGAGGCTGGCTTGAGGGAATAGTTAGGTTCTGTTTAATCCAGGGCCAAGTCACATGAGTCCATGTGCAAAGTCCTGATAAAGTGAATAAAGACATGTTTCCATGTCAACATTTTAGCAGTTGGAACTATTTTGAGTTATTAATATAAACTTTGATATTAACTCACTGACTTTGATGCTTTTCAAAGAAAAAACCCTAGCTCAATTTTGGAGACTTCAGCCGAGTTAATTTTGATTCTTAGGCAGAAAAACCAAGAAAGTTGCCATCATGACAGTGTTGAGAATCATCTCTTGCTCTGAGTCTGGGATGTCTATCATCATTTACCCTGGACTCGGTTAACTAGAAAAATAACTGTACCACACTTCAGACAGGTCAACATTGCAAATGCAAGTCAGTTGGTATAAGAACCAATCCTACCATAGTATTTATTGATCACCTACTGAATGCAGTGAACTGTACAATAGAGGGCAAAGACACAATTCCTACTCTCAAGGAGCTCACAATTTAACAGAGGAATTAGGTAAATAATAATTTACAATTAGGTGGATTAAAGAGAATGGAAAGATGGTTGGGTAAAGAAATACTTAAATAGTATAGTATGTAAAGCAAAAGGCAAGTAAGTGCTATCGTTAGCTGTGAGTACAAAAGTGCTGAAGTGATTGTTGGGATGATTAGTGGAAAGAGCACAGGCTTGGGAGTCAGAGGTCGTGGGTTCTAATCCCAGCTCTGCCACTAGTCAACTGTGTGACTTTGGGCATGTCACTTAACTTCTCTGTGCCTCAGTTACCTCATCTGTAAAATGAGGATTAGGACTGGGAGCCCATCTTGGGACAACCTGATTACCTTGTATCTATCTGAGCACTTAGAACAGTGCTTGGCACATAGTAAGCGCTTGACAAATACCATTATTATCGTTATTATATGACCTGTGCAGCACAAAATGAGGTGGTGGAATTTCCGAAGGGCTGAAAGGAGAAAGGGAGCTAGGGAAAGCAGAAGGATGGCAGATTTCAAAGGGGGAGGCAATTCCAAGCAGCTGGGAGTGTTCAAGCAAGGGATTAGAGGTGAGAGAGGTTTGCTTGGGAGGAGCATTGAGCATGAGCTGGAGAGTAGTAGATGGAAGGGCAAAGAAGAAAGAAGGAGAGTGGTGAGAGAGACTTGAAGTCAATAAATAGGAGTTTTTGCTTGACGCAGATGGAAATTGGTAGCCGTTAATTCAAGCTGTGAGACGACTGACATTTCCAAAAGGTAACTTGAATTGGGAGGTGATGTAAAAATTTGAAGAGGGGAGAATTTGGAGACAGGGATATCACTGAGGAGGTTGACATGATAACCGAATCAGGAACTAACAAGAGCTCGAATCAAGATGAGGCAGTTTGGGTGTGAGGGAAGGGGTGGATGGGAGAAATGCCATGGAGCAATAGCTGCCAGGGTTTAGTGACAGACTGAATGTGAGGGTCAAATGATGGTGAGTAGCCAAAGACAACCTCAAAATTGTGGTTTCTAAGGAAGAGAAGACGGTGATGTAGTCAAATAGAAATGGGAACACGTGGGTTTAGAAGAGAATATGAGGAATTCAGTTTCAGCTAAGTTCAATTCCTGTTGCCAGCAGGACATCTATGTAAAGATATCCTGGAGATGAGTAAATGTGAGACTGTCAAGAAGGAGAGATTGTGAGGTTGGAGAGGTAAATTTGGTAATCATCTGCCCGGAGTTGGTAGCTGATGCTCTGTGAGTGAATTGATGAACTCTAAGCTTCTTGTGAGAAGGGAACATGCCTACCAACTCTGTTATATTGTCCTCTCCCAAGGGCTTAGTATACTGGTCTGCATGCAGTAAGTGCTCAATAAATATGACTGACTGAACTCCCTGAGGGAGGAAGTATAGGAGAAAAGTAAGGAGCCCGGGTCAGAAACTTATGCGACATCCACAGAGATGAGAGGTGGAGAAGATCATTGAATAAGACAGAGAAGGAGCAGTCAGAGAGGTAAGAGGAGAACCAAGAATGCTCCCATGTTGGTGAAACCAAGGAGAGATAACATTTACAGGTACAAGTAGAAGGAGAGGTATCAAAGGTGATAGAGAAGCAGCATGGTTTAGTGGCAAGAGCATGGGCTTGGGAGTCAGAGGATGTGGGTTCTAATCCTGGCTCTGCCATTTATCTGCTGCGTGACCTTGGGCAAGTCACTTCACTGCTCTGTGCCTCAGTTATCTCAGATGTAAAATGGGGATTAAGACTGTGAGCCCCACATGGGACAACCTAATTACCCCGCATCTACCCCAGCTCTTAGAACAGTGTTTGGCACATAGTAAGCGCTTAACAATACCATAATTATTATTATTATTATTAAAGGTGGCCAAGAAGTGAAGGAGGATCAGGACAAAATAGAGCTCATTGAATTTGACTAGAAGGAGGTCATTGCCTACCTTGGAGAGTGCATTCTCAGTAGCCTGAAGGAAGCAAAAGCTTGTGGCAAGACAATGAGAGGAACCAAGGCTCATACAACTCTTTTGAAGAGTTTGAAAAGAAATAGGAGCAGGAAGATGGGGTGATGGCTGGATAGTTCAGTGGGAACCAGAGAAGCCTTTGTTAGTGTAGGACATACTTGAGCATGTTTGAAGGAAGAGGGGAAGGAGCCAGTTGAAGATAGCAGTAAAAGAAGGAAGGCAAGTGCGAGCATGAGCTCTTAAGAGATGAGAAGGGTTGGGTGGGTTCCAGGGCAAATGGAGAGGGTAGATTTTGAGAACAGGCAGGAGACCTCCTCTTGAGAAGAAATTGGGAAGGAGGAGGAGGATGTGGGAGCATGAGTCCATAGGAGAGATGAGGATGGGAGTGAGGAAAATTCACAACTGAGGGTGTTGATTTTCATAATAATAATTCTAGTATTTGTTAAGCACTTACTGCATGCCAAACCCTGTACTAAGCACTGGGGTGGATACAAACAAATCGGGTTGGACACAGGTCCTGTCCCACGTGGAGTTCAGTCTCAATCCCCATTTCACAAATAAGGTAACTGAGGCACAGAGAAGTCAAGTCACTTGCCCAAGGTCACAGCAGACAAGTGGTGGAGTTGGGATTAGAACCCAGGTCCTCTGAATCCCAGACCCAGACTCTATCACTAGGCCATGCAGCTTGCCACGTACTTTATATTTGACTTGCTTTTACTAATTTAGCAAAATCTAATGCAGTAGAATTTCAGAAATAGTGATTGAATTCTCCACCTTTACAGGCATGAGGGGTTAAAGAAGGAGAAAGTGGGTTTTTTTAAATCTGCTAGGATTCTTCAGACATCAGAATCACCATATAGTCCCTAGCCAGAGAACTCAACAGGCTTGCCTGACTTGTGAGTTGAGATGTTTGTTGTACCTTCTCCTCTGTTAATTAGCAATGCCTTCTTAGCTCAGAAACCCAAAAGAGATTCTCTCTGCCCAATCACTGATGATTTCAATGGAGTTTTATTTGTCATTTCAGTTGAAGCATTTTTTATAAAGCTTCTCCCTCCTAGCAGGTTCAGGTGAGGTTCGATGATTTGGTGAATAAGCAAAATAGGTGAAATCAAAGTAATGCAGAGAATCCATTGAGGAGGCTGATGGTGGTGAAGAGATGAGGGTAAAATTTTCATTAGAAAAAGAATGAGGGGAAAAAGTGGCCCATGGGAGAAAATGAGACTTCTCCTAAATCTTCCCACAACAAGCCCTTTTTTCCTCCTAAAGGATGGGGAATGTTATTTCCAACTTCACAAGGAGGTGGTTTAATTATTGAATATGAGAACTTGGAAAAAAAAATCTCCTCTATTATACCCCTGGCACAATATTAGCAAAGTTTTGGAATCCCTGAAGCAGAAAAACCATCTAAAGAACCCTTCCCATATTTGTTTCACCCAAAGGCATGCTAGGACATCAATCACATGTTATCTGTCTGTGCCATGGAGACTTGCTGTGCACCCTGTAGGTGGTCAATAAATATTGGTACTTGCTGACTGTCTTCCTGAACTGCAGAGATAATGGATGTCATTGCTGCATTCTTAGCCCCTTTAAATTAAGATTGAGTCTTAGTGAATACACGAGAAAGCAACCAACTTACACAGCAGTCCACAAATGGACTGCTACTTGCAGCTTCTCTGCCACTAAGAAAATTTAAACTTAACTAACGATCACTAGATAGCATGCGACTCATAAACAGATATTGACTTTGATAGGGGTGACAGTCAAGATATATTGGCACCTGAGATAAATACTGACTAAGGCAAAGCCTAGGTCAATATTTCACCTTAAGAGGTAATAAATCTTGATTTTCAGAAAGCTGAAAATCCTGTTTATCCTGTTGATTGTTACATACATTTTGAATTCTTTCAGAAAGACAGAAATCTCTCCATCATGACTGGGAATTTTAAAAGGATAAAAGTTTGGACCGTGAATTAGTTATGCTAGAAAGGGGGTTAAGAGTACTTCAGGGCTAAATGAAGAGCCAAGAAGGGGGAAAGAATGCATGTCAGCTCAGTGAGCTGTAACCTCCAAGCCCTTTAAGAGAAAAAGAAAGCACAACCGCCTTCCATGGGTGACAGTTTGATGAGCTCTCTAGACTATTGATATATTCCACCAGGAGTTGTAGCACAGGGCTGGGGTAAAAACAAGCCGCAGAGATTCTCAAAACTTCAACACTCCCCCACTCACCAGCCCCACATCCTTGATTTAGATTAAGATTAAGCGCTTTTTTAATTGTGTGGGAGGGGCCATTTCGTAACTTTGGTGAGGGAAGCGGTATGTCTTAATGACTATCCCTGGCCTGCTGTGTGATGTAGAGCAAGTCAGTTAACCTCCTTAGGTCTCCATTTCCTCATCTACAAAATGGGAAGAAATATGGTACCTAGCCCTCTCCACCTCCCAGGGATGTGGTGGGGACAAAGGAAGGTGATTGGTAAAGATGCTGTAGAAAATACAAAAGGACACTAAAGAGTCAGGTTTTGTTACTGAGTACAATTTTACGCTGCTACAAAGACAAAGAGAAGATGCCATCCTCCTTCTTTCCCTTCCCTCTGTCCTCTCTGCACTCCCTTGAGATTGTTCTCGCTTCCAAAGGCAGTAGGAGCTGAGCCAATGGTAGCCATGTGGGCAATGAGATATCAAAGAACTAACTGTGCACTTCATTTTACCACAGTTCTCATCTGCTGCCTTACTATTCCATCTCCTCCCCTTACCCTGCCCTCACTGTGCAGTTGATTTGGTATCACCTGCTTCCCAACTGCCCCATCCAAACAGGGCCATTATTCAACTGATTCTAGGAGCAGATGCGGCCTTCTCTTCCCTGGTGCTCTCTCCTGTGGCTTGCTCGTTTTCAAAGAGCAGTTGGCTGCCATCCCTCTGATCTAAAATGACAAGCTTGCCACCCCTCAGTGGTTTTGTCGATGATGCACTTAGCTTTGCAGAACTAGGCTGCAAATTCACCTCCAGACCCAAAGGGCTTGGGGAAGGATTTACCCTGAATATGTCAATGTTCCCAAATGAGCCTTCTTCTCCTCCTCCCAGAGTCTCTCTTCTAAAGTCTCTTGGAAAACCACCCTGAAAAAGGAATCTCAGGCAGGGTTAAAACTGTTTCTATGACCTCATAAGGACAGAAGAGTGGTAAGGCTGTTTCTGAAGAGGAGAACAGGTGAAGCCCTTTTTAGATATAGGAGATGGTGTCTGATTCAAAGATTCAAAGGCACAAAATGAGCATTCCATACAAACTCATCCAGCTGTTCTAAATTTCCCACTGTGGGAGGGAAGCAGCAGTATAATATTTAGCCTCAGCAAGTTAGAGGTGCCACTGGGATATATATTTTTGTTTAGAGGTTCACATGTCACATGTGGAAATTATTTTCAAAATATAGCAAAATGTATACTTGTAATAATGAAATATGGATATTACCTGCTAGTTTACCACCACCATTAATACAATGTGGAACGTAAGGACATGCTCTGAAGGCACAGTTAAGTGGATCGTGAGGGGCTCAGAGGCAGCAAATAATGTTGTCCGCTGCGTGCTACTAAAAGGGTCTGGAATTGAAAAATTATAGAGGAAAGGCTAGTCTCAGTCATCCGTTTGAGCTCTAAATAATGTGGTTAGCACCATCCATTGCACTGTGATGGCTGAAATCAGTATTCCACAGGAAGAGGAGCAGGCTACTGTTGAGAATCCTTGCAAACAAGGCAGTTGAGAAGAAATACTGAATTGAGGAGCAACTCCCCGCCTCTGACAGTGCACAGAATATTCACGGTTTGGTCGTAGAAGCTTCAGGGGGCAGAAGGTCTAAGGTGGGGGGGTGGGCGGGGAGGGTCCGAACGAAAGAGAAAATAAACTACTCCAGGAGACAGGGCATTTTAGTGTTCCAAATCTTTGACATTTGGGAGTGTGAAATTACTCCAGCCATAACTTAAAGAAGCCAAACATCTCCCTGGCTCTTGCTAGCCAAACAAACAAACAAACAAACAAAAAAGCCCCAAAAGAATGAACTCAAACAAGGGTGTAGATGTAATTAATTGTGCATGTACATGGACCACAAGAGGAGACAAAAATGGCAAACTTGGACTATGGTATTGAGGCAGCCATTCTGGGGGGTCTGAAATTAGCTCACTGCCATCAGAAAATCACAACCACAACGTTGCTAAGTGTGGGAAAGACTAACAATGTTTTTTTCTCGGCCTGGTGGGTTTTTCAATCGTTCAAATCCATCAGTCATATTTACTGAGTGCTTACTATGCGCAGGGCCCTATGACAGAGTTGATAGGTATGTTCCCTACGCACAACGTGTTTTTGAAATGTTCTGCCTGGACATTCCAAAACAAGACGTTGTAAAATGGGAATATGTAGACAGATTTGACCCATAAATATATTGATTAAATACCTAAATACACATCTTCAAAATGGGAGTGTGTGTGAAAGTACGTTATTTTTCCTAGCCTTGGCCTGCTGGGGAAGAACTTTTTGAATTTCACTTGAGTTCTATAATGGCTACCAGCTGAAGTGATTCTGGTTAGGCGGGAACACTGACAGAATAACATTCTTCCTCAAGCTCAAGGCAAATGGAAGACTTCAAAGAAGAGGCTAGGAAGCAAAGTTTAGACTGTTGGGAAGGTTGTGACTTCTCTCCATGCACTGCTTGCTTGGAGCAGTGAGGTATTCTGAGACTGCCCCTCCAATCAATGTTCAACTTGTTCAACTGACCTATCTTATGATTGATATTTGGGATTGGAAAATTTTAACCTGCTTTCATCATTTAATTAGATTCTCATTGTTGTGTGTCAGTCCTCCCCAGCTCTGACTGGGAGCCGCTTGTAGACCAGGGATAGAGCCTGAATTGATTTTCACGTAATTACCCCAGAGATCTGTACAGGCAATTAATGAACGCCAATAAAAATGATAGTAACAATGATAATGCCTTCTCTAATTGAGCTGTTCTACCGTATAATATCTGGAAAGTGAGAAATCTCCTCTCCCCAAGGTCTTAAACTGGAAACAGGCATAACCCATGATACAACCACGTATGGTTTTGTAGAGAGGCATGCTCTCCCCTCGACTTCATCCTATAAATTAGGACCTTCTCCAGAAGCCCTGGAAAAACAATATGAAATTCCTTTCCAAGCCATATCCTGAAATGGTGAACATCAATAAACGACTGCCTATCTGGATTTAAAAAAGTAATGCAAAATACATCATAATATTAAATAAATGAAAAGTTGTAATGTGATGATGAGTCTTTGCAGGAGCCTGCCAAAATAGAAGCTAATTTTGCTATTAGTAGGTTTTCAACTTTTGTGAAGACTTTTTCCATTATTAAAACCACTTTTATTTATTGCATGCACAAATTTAAACTGAGATTTATAATAAATATCCCGTATGATTTTCAAATACCTCAAATTTCAATATGAATGTGAACAAATGTGATATTATATTCGGTAAGACTCGAGAAGCAAAGTATCCCTAAGGAAATGCTGCCATAGGCTGTCGCCCGGTTTATAGCTTTGAGCTCTCAAAAAGAAAAGGGAAAACATGAAACAATGAAAAGGGAATTACGAAATCAACAGAAACATTTTCTTAATAAACAAGTAGAAAAATCTACCCCCTCCTGCCCTCTATTAGAATTACAAACTATTATGTGACCGATCCAATAAAGTCTCTTCTTTCCTTAAAGTGTATTTGACGTTGCATAGGCAACGTTCTAGGCTTAAGTCTCAATAAGGTTTCAGGGATAAAAGTTTTTGCAATGAAACAGGAATTATAATTGAAATATCCTTACAAAGAGAGGTTTGATTTGATTTTTCCCTTATCACTCACTCTATTCTCCAGATAATCACACTTCTCAAGGACTATTGGGAAGCAAAGCTTTTGCATCTCCATGATGAGCTATGTATCAATCTACTAAAGAGCTTAGGGTCCCAAGGGGAGTTAAGAATCAGTGGACTAATCAGAAGAAGTGGCTGGTCTCATACCAAACACCTGATACACTCTCTGAGGATGCTTTAGTGTAATAAAATATCATAGAAAGATAGAGCTGAAAAAAAAACTTGAGGAGTCAATATGTTTATACCCTGCTTAATATCCCGTTTTCACTGGGCAAAGGAACTGAAAATAACAATCACAATTGCCCTCTGATTTTCAAAAGTTGGACTGAAATGGCAATATCTCAGGTCTGGTAGCAGGGAAGAATCTGAAGAATGGGACATGCGCCCAAGGGTGACAGGAAGGCAGTGGAAGTGAACAGGAGAGAAGGAAATATGACAACCCCTCAGTATCTGTTTAAGGATTACTCCCATTACCGACTCTTCACACCCATCCCTCCAATTCCCCTAGGTGTCTACTTCCACAGTATGGCTGACTTCTTACCTCCTCCCACCCAAAACCACCACTCTGCCTCATCCCTGTTGGCAGGCCCCTGAACCCAGAGCTGGAATTTGATAGTTCAAACCAGAGATTAGAGAGATGTGCTGCCTCAGAGAGATATAAGGGAAGTGTGTATGTGTGTGCATGTGTGTTATCTACCATGTGACCTCTCCCTTGATAACCTAGAGAATCTCCCCACCTAAATGGTAAGCCCCTTGAAGACAGAGATTTTGTCTACTATCTCTATTGTACTATCTCATCAGTCAATCGATCAATGGTATTCATTGGGTATTTACTGTGTGTGCAGAGCACTGGACTAAGCACCTTGGAGAGAACAATACAACAGACTTGGGAGACATGATCCCTGCCCACAAGATGCTTACAGTCTAGACAGGGAGGTAGACATTAAATTATATACATGTTTAAGTGTTTTGGGGCTGAGGGTGGGGCATATATCAAATGTTTGTAGGGTACAGATCCAAGTGCATAGGTGATGCAGAAAGGAGAGTGAGTAGGGGAAATGAGGGCTTAGTCAGGAAAGGCCTCTTGGAGGAGATGTGATTGAAATAAGGCTTTAAAGGTGGGGAGAGTGGTGGTTTATCATAGATGAAGAGGAGGGAGTTCCAGGCCAGATGTTAGCAGCAAAATAGATGAGATCAAGGTACAGTGAGTAGGCTGGCATTAGAACAGCAAACTGTGCTGATTGGGTTGTGGTAGAAAAATCAGTGAGGTTAGGTAGGAAGGGGACCGCTGATTGAGTGCTTTAAAGGAGTTTCAGTTTGATGAGGGGATGGGTGGACAACCCCTCGTGCTCTACACTCAACAAATATAACTGATTGACCGACTGGAAAAGTACCTTCTGTCTTCGATATATCTTTTTATGTCAGTGACCTTGTAAAAAATACAGTGAATAATGATAATAATGACAATAATAATGATATTTGTTAAGTGCTTACTATGTGCCAAGTAAGGTTCTAAGCTCTGGGGTAGGTACAAGGTAATCAGGTTGTCCCACGTGGGCTCAGCGTCTTAATCCCCATTTTGATGAGGTAACTGAGGCACAGAGAAGTTAAGTGACTTGCCCAAGGTCACACAGCAGACAAGTGGCGGAGCCGGGATTAGAATCCACATCCTGAGCTTGTGCTCTTTCCCACTAAGCCACACTACTTCTCAAGATACATGGCCCATGAAGGGAATCGAACCAATGACCTTGGTGTTAGTACCACACTCTAATCAACTGAGCTAACATGCCATATTTACAACAGTGCTTTGACACCATTTTGAGAGTACAGTACCACTTTCAAAAAGGACATTTTTCTTCAACAGTCAATTTGGCATGACCAATCTTGGAGACAAAGAGGAAAGAATATGCCTCAGATATGTGCTTTAAAGACAGATGATATTATTACCAGGAGAGTGTTAAACATCTAATATAGTCCTTTTCACAACCTTCTTACAATGAAAAGGTCTCCCCTTGGAGGAAAGAGATGGAGTAGGAGGCCCCATTAAGTTTCCTCCCCTGCCCTCTCCCACTCAGCAGGGGGGACCAGTCCATTGTCACCTGAGAAGCCATGAGTACCACTGATGGACGGAAAAGGTGAGCTACTCTATGTTGATGTGAACCAAATGTCATGCTACTGGGCTGTAATTTGATCAATGTAGACAATACATTCATACAATTAAGAGCAAAAAGAACATTCAAAATGAGGCTCCAATAATTGTCTTGATTCTCATGTTGTCTGTGTACTCCTAGTTCTTATTTCTGGACTTAAATGCTTCTGAATGATAGTTCTTTTCAAATGCGCTATTTGATCAAAAAAGTGCCCTTGTCTATATTTATATAAGTCTGCTTTCCCTACCAAAATGGGCTTTGTTTAGAAGTCCCTAAATACTTTGAGATGAGCTCCCTGACATCTCTGCCTTAGAAGGATCAGTTTATAAGCAATTCCCAAGTGGCTTCATGTCACATGTCTGAGCTAGGGCTAGGGAATCTAACATTTCAGTACACGAGATAAATATTTTCTAAATACTAAGGCTTCCGAGTTCTCTGGGGACTAGTGGTTTATCAGTATATTACTAAAATAGTCTCCTAGTCTTGTTCAACCTCTAGTCAATTGTTCTGCAAGGAGTCCTTATAGAAGCCCATTTTTTTTAAGATAACGTTGAAGATGGGCATGGTTTTGAAGATGCTGACAGAGCGTGGCACCAACATGTCATTAAATTCCAGGTTAAACCAAAGGCCTTTAGCATGATGGTCGGCACTTTCTATGAGCTGCAGAGATAGGATTTTCATCTGCCACAGCCATGGAATCCAGATTCATGAGCAATATCACCCTTGGCAATTAGAAGACACATCCTATTGAAAATGAAGTGATACTCACTGAAAACCGTCTCCATGGGTAGAGGATAATGGACTGCAGTATTGCCAAGTTGCTGTTGAACTTAAGTAAAGTAGAAATAAGGCTGCCCAGGAGCACCACCTCTGGTGAGATGGAATGCTGGGAAACAGAGACAGACAGGCCACCTGGACCTCACTGTTCAGGCTTTTTCCGTCACATCTACACATGTGGATTAAAAAAACAGCTGATACCATCATCTGAGGACAAGGGGAACATGACAAATAAAATATATAAAAGATAATGCTTCAACTCATTTTCATGACAGAAAAAAATACAAATTGCTTCGCTGTCAGCAGAAAACAATTTCATTTAGAATCTTGGATGGCTTTAGTATTCTAAAGTGAAAGAGTAAATGTATTTTAATACAAACACAGATGCTCCAAAAACTGTTATTGTCCTTCTCTACACATAAAAACTGTTGATAATCAGAGTAGAGGCCTACACAGCATAAACTGGAACAGAATAGATAGTCAAGCAGTACAATTCAAGTCCCGGAGTTTAATTCGTTTGAATCTTTTGGATGGTCTTACTACTTAACCCTAATTCACCAGATAATTGCCAACTTTACACTTCATTGTGTGCTGGTTAAATATAGAAAAAGGGGGATTCAATTTATTCCAATCAGGAGGCTTAAAGAAACATTTCTTTATCTAGGCAAAAAAAGGAAAGTTGGTTTGCTCACTCAGTCTCTTTCAGTATTTCTGAAAATGTTTATTTGCATTCCCAAACACATCCTACTGTATAATCCCAATTGTAAACTGCTACGTGAAAGCCAGATGATTTCCAGAAGCAGTCTGCTCCAATAAAATAATATCAATACCATAAGAGCCAGACCATGTACAATCATGCAGGCCGAGTTATTAGCTAGAAAATGAAGGGCAGCTGACTCAATTCTGGGTTTGACCCACATTTGCTGATCAGAAATGGGCAATGAAACTCACTGGAAACAATAATAATTCTATTACCTTGAGCAAGTTGAGAGATGGGAGAACTAAGAGAGGATACTGTTAGTGAAACCAAGGATGGGTAATATTTCCAGGAGAAGGGGGTGGCCTACAGTGCCAAAGGCAGCTGAGAGGTTGAGGATTAAGATAGAGTAGAGGCCATTCTATTTGGCAAGAAGGAGGTTATTGGTGACCTTAGAGAGGGCAGTTTTTGTGGAGTGAAGGAGATGGAAATTATTTATCTCATCTTGCCCTCCCCACATTCCTATGAGTTAAGTTTTATTATACCTCATTTTACAGATTTTATAGCCTAAGGCATAGAGTGGGTAAATGACTTGCTCAACATTATACTGCGGCAGAACTGGAACTCTAACCCAAGACTCCTGACTACCAGACTCTTCCTCTTGCCCTCTATGCCCTTAAGTTTTAGTATTAAGATTCAGTAAGGATTGTTCATGTTTCTTAATTGTATCATTTTTCTTTGCACAAAGGCCTCTTTTGCTGGGTTTCAGCAGTTTTTCATAACCCCTTCAGCTATCTAATTACGGTTCATTTGAGGTATGGGACTTTTCGGTGGACTTACAAACTGGCTATGGAACCTTTCAAGATAGTGACCATGTCACAGGTCTCCTGTAAATCAAGAGGCGCAGTAAGAGTTGCAACTAGCCAGGATAATCCATGCTCAGTCCTACCCCAGAAGTGTCCATATTAAAATTCGGAACAGTAGATTAGAGCAGTCATCTCCAAATATTTTCCCAGAGGTTCCCATCCAGGTGTATAAAATGGCTAGGACAATGTTTTTGATATCCTAGACAATTTTCAAGCTAAATTGTTTATCTTGTTCCCCAGGAAATTTACCTTTTTAGCTTCTAATCTATCTTCTAATAACCCACCCATGCTTGAGCTCCCTTATACGAAAGGTATAGAGACAGAAGCACTGGCTTCAAATGTTGCATGAAACAGTCCACAGAACCCTGATTGAGAGGATTTCATGGTTGAAGCAGTGATTGTACCCACCATTGAGATGAGCCTGTTAGGGCCATGTGGCTGTACTAATTACTGGGAACATCCCCTCTCACCATTCCAGCTGTGAAAAATAGTCTGGAGACATATCGTAGTCCATTTACCTCCACTCATGAAGACACATATAAGCTGGGAAAAGCAGTGAGAGGAGGGTCGTGAGTTAGAGCTTGGAGACTACTGGTTCAGAAGCTAGGTGGAATTCTATTCTTTTCTTAAAGAGGCCATCTGACACTGAGTAAGCTTTCTGAATTCCCCATTTCAGGGCAAAGCAGAAAAGGAAGGTCTGTATAAGCAAGTTGCCTGAAGCCTCTTTTATCCAGCCCCCTCCCCTTAGGTTATTTTAAAGATAGCATCTCTAAGGTCTCGAGGAGCAGGCTTATGGGGTTTTTCAGATCTTCTAGGCAGAGTCCATGAAAAATGATCTTATCCTCTGAGAGCAGGCTGACAAGCAAAGCCTAGCCCCCAACTGAGCAAATAGAAAAGAAATCCTCTAACAGTCTTTGACCAAGAAACTGAAGCTAATGTACCATTACTCTAAATCGGTGGCCTCTACCTGAATACTGGAATTATAGTAGCTATAAAATAGGGTGGTTAGAGCCTCTTAGCCTGGATAACAAGATCACCTTCTAAGGCTGAACTGCTATCTGTGGCTTCAACTCAAGCATGAGTGCTGGCTATGATATGGGTGACACGAAGCATGCTGATCTGCAGTAGAGTGTAACCTCCGTAAATGAGAAAGGTAAGTGTTCCTTATTAGACTATTATACTTTTAAAATACATTGGAGGTGACATTGCAGCTGCACTGCAGGGCAGAGTCTCTATATAATTATGGTTTTGGAGTTATAAACTGGTAATGCCGTCTTGTTGGGATTTACTGGTGACATAGCAGATTTATAGCAGGAAGCAGATGTTCCATGTTCCTTAATGGTGAAGAAAGAGTTATGAGTCCTGAAGAACTGCAAAATTATCTCCTTCTAAAGGGAATTAGATCTCCTGTTATTAGAAATTGGCATAAGTCAAGTGATCACTGTGCATTTAAATGGAAGGAGTTACTGGAAATCACTTCCAATTTGCAATCTTCACTAACCAAAACATATTTACTGAAATGGTGCTCAAGTTCATATGGCCTTTGTGTTTCATTTTAGATATCCTGAAAGAGATTGAGTTGGAGCGATGCTTTCAACAGAGCTCTAATCACTTTCATCTACAGTCCACCTTGGAAAGTGGAGGATGATATAGAAGTGGGAAATGTAAAACCCCTCAGAGACTGAAGGCCAGTCTCCACAGCCAAAGCAAAATGGAGATATGAAGTAATTAACTGGGCAATTCAGGTAAAAGCCCTATGTAACTCAAGTAAAAGTAGGTTTGGATTTTCCCCCTTAATTACCAGGGTAATTATCCTAACCTTCTGCTTCACTTTGGCTATTGGACTTGGCTTTTCTCTCTCTATTTCACTGAAGAAAACCATGCATCTCTTGCAGAATACCAGTCAAATTAGGGACTGGGAAAGTCTGCTTCGCAGCTCTATTGATATTCAAAAGGAAGCTGGGAATTTGCTGCTCTCCAAGTGTTGAACTCCTCCCGAAAAAGAAAATATCACGTCTCAACTGTTTTATTTGGGAACAGCTTTCCTTTAGGAATCCATGGAAACACGCTGGTCACACGCTTCAGTGTGGGTCCTCAGAGAGCTTAAGCCTGCTCCAAGAACATGCAATAAAAGATGAGCAAAATCACTGGGTTTAGATGGCATCTACTCTGTATTCTGTAGCATTCCAAGAATACTGTAGGGGATCAATAAACACTAATAATTGTGGCATATGTTAAGTGCTTACTATGTGCCAAGCACTGTAATAAGTGCTAGGGTAGATGAAAGGTATTCACATAAAACACCATCCCTGTTCCAATCAGGAATCACAATCTAATTAGGAGAGAGAGACACAGGTACTGAATCCCCATTTAACAGATGAGAAGCAGCCTGTCCCAGTGGATAGCACCCCAGCTTGGGTGTCAGAAGGACCCAGGTTCTAATTCCGACTTCACCACTTGTCTGCCTGTAACTTCTCTGTGCCTTAGTTACCTCCTCTGCAAAATGGGGATAAATACTATGATTCCCATATGGGGCATGGACTTCATGCAACATGGTTTGCTCATATTTATCCCAGTGTTTAGTACAGTGCCTGACACATAGTAGCTGTTTTTACAAATACCACACAAAAAGTGGAAACTGAGGCCCAGTGAAGTGACTTGCCCAAAGTCACATGGCAGATGAGTGGCAGAGCTGGGATTAGACCCCAGGTTCTCTACCTCCCAGGCCTGGGCTCTTAACGCTAGGCCATGGAGATTGTCATTAACAATTTCTTCCATTTACTTAGCTGTTTCCCTTTAGTTAGCAGGATTTTCATGCTTTTTCATGTTGTTGTTTTTTCAAAGTACCCTGGAAATTCTGTAGGAGTCTACTTGCCATGAAACCTCACTGGTCAGTTTCAGTTTATTTAGAATGACACTGTTTCTAGCTGCCCTACCTGTTCTTTAATACATATCATGTAATAATTTTTTTTAACTCTAGTTTTGGTTTTTCATTCTGAGTCCTCGTGTCAGTGTGTCCACTTCAGTAATCCACACACATTAGATGATGCTGTTAGGTTTTAGGTGTATAGGATAGGCATATTTTATAAAAATGGTAGTATTCCCATTACTTCTAACCACTTTTATTGAACTGTTCTCCACTGGGAACACAGTTGAATGCTGTCATAGAATTCTGCTATGCAGACAGCACACTGTCCAAAGATACGAAGGTAAAGTGGAAAACCAAATGTAGGGACTGTTTGGGACTTTTTCAAGACTAGACCAATACTTCAGAGCATTGCTTTTGTGTAATCCTATCCCACCAATAAAACCAATTCTGCTTTACTTCAAAAAAATGAATGCTGTCCTTTTGCCATGCTTTTATCCCATTTCACATAGTGAGACCAACTTCCTCCATTATGAAGCACATTGATTCAGAACTGCATCAGAACTGCAATGGTAGTCAACGTCTTGTGACTGTTTGGAGGTGCTTTACCCAAAGACCCTTGAAGAGCTGCACATTATCAAGCTTTCCATGCCCTACATAATTAAGTGGATTCTCAGATCCTATATTCGTAGGTTTGTGAGGCATTACCTGTGGAGTTTTCTTTCACGTCGATAGATTCTTCGTTAGGAAATCAAATTTTACTTAAGAGCGGGACGTGCATAGAATACGAATAGTAGAACCAAGTCTTAGCCAATAGAGAATCACAAGCTTAACTGCTGCAGACTGTGGTCCTCGAAACTGAAGACAAGATAAACTTTGACTCTTTCACCCTCTCAAAGTTGATCCTCTAGGTTTATTTCTTAGACCAAGTATGGGTTTCACTTCTCTGCTGATTGTTACACTGTGTTCTCCCGTGCACCCATGACCCTACTGAAATGGCCATAGCTATTGCCAGGGTAGCTGCAGGGACTCATGTCACCTCATTGAGTGGCTCCCGAGATGCTTCCGCCATCTGTTTGAAATGTAACCCAGTGGAAGCTAAAGATAGACTCAAATATGTTTTGTCCAGGTCTTTAATAAATGGACTTGAGTATTTTTCACATATCGCCTCCTTAGCATTTTATCAGATGTGCAGAGAAAGTCTGTTTTTATTAAAATGACAGTAAAACAACACTCTTCTTGGGTTGTGCATCAATGTTGTAGGTAGTGACAAAAGTGTGAATTGTGAGAAATTGAAACTCACCCAGGATATGACTTATATTCTGCCAATAAGGGAAGGAGAATGGGAGAGGAGGGAGTTAACTTGAAGGGGGTTTTAGAGTGTTGATATTTCTCAAAACTGAATACACCCTGGGCTTGTATGTGCCTTTCTGATTTTGGGTTTTTTGGGTTTTTTGGGTTTTTTGGGTTTGTTTGTTTGTAATATCTGCTGCTCAGCCAGAAGGCATGCTAAAATAAAAAGCAGTAGGGGAAACAACCAGAGAGCATGGAATCCTAAGATGAACCATTGCCACTGGTTAAAAAAAAATCATATGTCAAATAAGGAGGGAAAATTTTAGGAAATTATCTTTTTATTTTTAATGAGGGATTTGGCAGGAATTGGTTTTTATCAGGGTCTAAAAATACATGTGCAAATTTAAGGGAAACCTGGGCTATGGAAACTACTTAACAAGTGGGACTGTCTTGAGAAAATTATCAAGCATGTAAGCTTGATGTGGGCAGGGAATGTGTCTGTTATATTGTTGTGCTGTAATAATAATTATGGTATTTAATAATAATAATGACATTTGTTAAGCGTTTACTATGTGGAAAGCACTGTTCTAAGCACTGGGTAGGATACAAGGTGATCAGGTTGTCCCAAGTGGGGCTCACACTTTTTTTATCCCCATTTTGCAGATGAGGTAACTGAGGCACAGAGGAGTTAAGTGACTTGCCCAAAGTCACACAGCTGACAAGCAGCGGAGTCTGGATTAGAACCCAGGACCTCTGATTCCCAAGCCGGTGCTCTTTCCACTGAGCCAGGCTGCTTCATTTGTTAAGTGCTTACTATGTGTCGGGCACTGTACTAAGTACTGGAGAAAAATATGTTAAGCTCTCCCAAACACTTAGCACAGTGCTCTGAACACAGATAGCACTCAATAAATACTTGATTGATTGATCGATCTCCACTGGTAATACAGAGGTGACCATAATCACCTAATTCTTCTAGCTAGGTGGCACAATTTCCAATGATAGACAAAAAGATAGAAAAGCAAATCAAGAAAGATTGCTTTCTCCTTGGGAGAGAGAGTGTAGCACTCTGGTGGAATCTAGTTTTATACCAAACTGAAGGTCTACAGAGTCTACACAGCCTTCTATATGGCTGTGAGATCTGGATTTACCAAAGACTTCACATATGACTTCTAGAGCTGTTTCCCCAATGCCATCTACAGGCACTGGAAAAATCAAATGACAAGAAAGGACTACAGACAATGAGGTCTTGGAATGCAGTCCACTCACCCTCATTATATCACAGCTTCGTTGGGTGGCCGTTCTCCTTGTATGACTTATCCATACAGCTGTTCTATCATGAGGTAAAGTGGCGAAAGCCAAGCAAGGCCAAAATAAACAGTTTAAACATTTAATAAAGCAAAACCTCAGGAGAGGTCCTAGTTGGTGAAACGAAGTGTTTGCAGTGATAGAAATAGGCTACAAAAAGGCTCAGTGAGCATTTGTGAAAATGCTATACAGGATTTTGGTTTATTTAATGACAAAATGCCTGGTGCCTATGAAGCTTGAAGGTGTGTTATGAGGATTATTGATGAAGGTAAAACACTTTACCACAAAGTAAAAATTTTCCTATTCTATATATCAGATCATCTGGGCCCATGAAAGGGATTTTTAGCAATTATTTGTTTACTAACTATACATAGCCCTTCTAGCTCACAGGTAGACTTGACCTTCCAAGATTTTGTAACCTGATCAGCTGTGATTCCACTTCTCCAACTGTTCATCCATACTAAATTCACCCCATTGTCTCATTGAAGGAGTTCTCTGGTCAGAAATGGCAATACCATGCAGGGCAGAATGGCTATTGCTATGCAGTTGTTTTTTGTCTTTTTAGTTTTTTGTAAGTTAGCACTCTCCCTTTTAGGGGTGATGGCTTTTTTGAATGATCTGTACCAGAGCAGAGGGGTTGGAGTGTTATTGGTCTAGGACATACCTGAGAGTGACTTTTGTCCCCAGGCCATGATGATGGGGGCATGCTGTTGTCAGCAATCATGAAAGAAGTCACTGAGCTTTGGGGTCCCATACTCTCCAAATGGCCACATCTTTCTGGGGAAGAGAATCTGAGGCGGAGGACAACACTGAATGCTAGATGAAATCATCAGTCTCCAAATCAGCACTGCAGTGAAGCATGTGACTCTTTTCTTTTCTTTTTTTTAACAGTATTTGTTACATTCTTATTATGTGCCTGATACTTTACTAAGCACTGGGGTAGATATAAGGTAATCAGGTTGGACACAGTCCATGTCCCACTTGGGGCTCACAGTATTAATCCCCATTTTACAGATGAGATAACTGAGGCACAGAGAAGTTCAGTGACACACCCAAGGTCACACAGCCGAGAAGTGGTGAAGTTGTAATTACAACTCGTGTCCTTCTGACTCCCATCCCCATGCTCTGTCATCTAGGCCATGCTGCTTCTAATCTGAATAACTGTGGCCTAGGGCGACTAGTTCTAGTTCTCCAATATGGCAGAGGTCTATACTGAGCAAATATACCCAGAATCTAGAGAAACTTTTATCAACAAGCAGCTTGTGGTTCCAAAAATTAGAAGCAAACTAAAACTAGTCCTCTAGGCCGTAAGCTTCTTGTGGGTAGGGAACATGAATACCCTCTCTGTTATACTGTACTATCCCAAGAGCTTAGTACAGTACTCTGAGAAGCAGCGTGGCTCAGTGGAAATAGCATGGGCTGGGGAGTCAGAGGTCATGAGTTCAAATCCCGGCTCTGCCGCTTATCACCTGTGTGACTTTGAGCAAGTCACTTCACTTCTCTGTGCCTAAATTACCTCATCTGTAAAACGGGCATGAAGACTGTGAGCCCCACGTGGGACAACCTGATCACCTTGTATGCCCCCCAGCGCTAAGAACAGTGCTTTACACATAGTAAGCGCTTCTTAAAGGCCATCATTATTATTATTATTACTCTGAACTGAGTAAGGACTCAATAAATAGTATTGACTGACTGATTGATTGAAAAAGTTATCAAGCTCGCAGCTCCTAAAGTCCAATTCCCAGAAAAGCAGCTTCATAACTTTTTCAAACTTTATTTCAGCACCTCCCTCTTCTTTATCCCTGTTTAGATCCATATTTGGCTTTGGCGAATTTCAAAGTTTCCAACTAACCTATGCCATCCATCATACGTGTTTAGGGCAATCCCTAAATATGACCAATCCAAGAGTAATCTATCATTATTTCCATTGTAACTAGTGTTGACTGAATGGAGAAAACGTATCAAGAGAGTGATTAAACAAAAATTGAACAAGATCTCACAAATGGTAAAATTTGGAGGTTCTCCACTTCCTTCTTCAATTGGAAGCAGTTGCATATGGTGGTATCAAATGTTTAAGCACCTTTCTTTTCATGGAATTGGCTTTCTGCACTACAGAGTAGGTAATTCAAATGGGCACCCTTTCTTCCACCTCTGAACAGGTGCTGTCTTCATGGGGGCAAAGAGGGAGACGATCTCCAAGGGGTTGGCACCTAATTCGTCAGAGCCAATAGCTTTGACCGTCCCCCCAAGCCCTGATATCTCTCCCTCTCTGCAATCTCACATTTCCTCTGCCTTCAAGGCATCTCTAGCCCAAGCTTAACATGTTCAAAACAGAACTCCTTATCTTTCCACCCAAACCCTGTCCTCCCCCTGACTTCCCCATCACTGTAGACGGCACCACCATCCTTCCTGTCTCACAATCCCATAACTTTGGCGTTATCCTTGATTCCTCTTTCTCATTTACCACACATTCAATCCTTCCCTAAATCCTGTCGGTCCTATCCTCACAACATCACTAAAATCCACCCTTTCCTCTCCATCCAAGCTGCTACCACATTAATCCAAGCACTTATTCTTTCCTGCCTTGATTACTGCATCAGCCTCCTTGCTGACCTCCCAGCCTCCTGCCTCTCCTCACTCCAGTCCATACTTCACTCTGCTTCCCAGACCATTTTTCTATAAAAATGTTCAGGACATGTCACACCACTCCTCAAAAAACTCCAGTGGTTGCCCATCCATCTCCTCATCAAACAAACCCCTCGCCATTACCTTTAAAGAACTCCCTACCTTGCCCCCTCCTATCTCACCTCGCTACTCTCCTAATAATAATAATAATAATTGTGGTATTTGGTAAGCGCTTACTATGTGCCAGGCACTGTACTAAGTGCTGGTGTGGATACAAGCAAATCAGGTTGGACACAGTCTTGTCCTGGGTGGGGCTCACAGTCTCAATCCCCATTGTACAGATGAGTTAACTGAGGCACAGAGAAGTTAAGTGACTTGCCCAAGGTCACACAGCAGGCAAGTGGCGGAGCCGGGATTAGAATCCATAACCTTCTGACTCCCAGGCCCATGCTCTATCCACTTCGCCATGCTGCTTCTACAACCCAGCCTGCTCACTTCTGTCCTCTAATGCTAACCCTCTCTCAATGTACCTTGAGCACGCCTATCTCACCGCTAACTCCTAGTCCACATCCTGCCTCTGGCCTGCAATGCCGTCCCTCCTCAAATCTGCCAGACAATTACTCTCCCCTGGCTTCAAATCCTTATTGAAGGCACATCTCCTCCAAGAAGCCTTCCCAACTAATCCACTCCTTTCATTACCTCCCACTGCCTTCTGCCTCACCCTCATTTGCCGCCTTTATTCACACCCCCTCCCAGCCCCATAGCACTTATGTACATATCTGTCATTTATTAATTTGTACTGATGTCTATCTCCCCCCATCTAGACAGTAAGCTTGTTGTAGGCCGGGAATCTATTTCTGTATAGTACTAACCCAAGCACTTAGTACAGTGCTCTGCACACAGTAAGAGCTCAATAAATACGATTACATGAATGAATAAATGCTTTTTGGGCATGGTGGGCAATCACATCTATCCTGCCCCACATCTTGGAGGTGGAAGGGAACCAGAGATGGAGCAGAGATTGTGGCTACTCTTCTCCCCCGTCCAAACCCTTTCCAACAGGAAGAGACAGATGATGAGGATCAGGAGGCTCAGGATACAAAGTGGTTCCTCTTCCCCCAGGAGGAGCTATCTGCCCACCTCATCCCCCTCAAAGCAGGGGTTGAAGCTCAGGAGCCACAGTGGTGGTCATACTCATGGGACCACCCTAATATTTCACAGGCTGAGATCCATGGCCACAACAATGGAGCTGGTTGGTTTAGCCAAGGAGACAGCATAGCAGTGATCAGTCAATTTGACTAAAAAGCGGCAGTGTAGAATTTGTCTGGTCCTGTTGGGTGTGAGCTACAGCAACTTCTCTAGAGGTCAGACCCCCATCCCATCCCCAGTAAATCCCCTAGGCTGCCTGGTTGGGGTGAGGCAGGCTGGTGGATGGTTTTCTCACACAGCTTCAAGGTGGGGTGAGAGGAACCTCTCAAAACCAGCCTGGGGGGCCCAGAGGAGAATCAAAAAGTGACAATAGAGGAGGAAGTGTGCCTCCTACTCGACATTTTGCTTCCTCTTCCTCCTCACTTTGCCTCCCTTTCCATTCCTTCTTTCTCTGCCTCTTTTCTCTTCCTTTCCCACCCAGTTTTCCTCCCCTCCTTCTTCCTCTATTCCCCCAAAGCTCTGCCCCCTTAATATTCCCTCTCCATATTTGCCTTCTTACTCAAAATGAAGAGCTGGCACCCCTGTTCCTAGATACATTCTAAGCAGACTTTTATGCTATAGCAGTCGAGGAAACAGGGCATTGTCTAGGGAAAAAGAAAAAATGATAATAATAATAATAACAATAATAATAACTGTGTTGGTTAAGTACTCAGTATATACCAAGCACTGTACTAAGTACTAACACCCCTCTGCTTTCCCCTCCCCCTACCATCTCCCCTCACAGACCTTGACAAAAGTGAGAAGCAGCATGACATAGTAGATAGAGCATGGGCCTGTGAGTCACGAAGGTCATGGGTTCTAATCTGCCTCTACCACTTGTCTGCTGTGTGACCTTGGGCAAGTCACTTCACTTTTCTGGGCCTCAGTTTCCTCATCTGTAAAATGTGGATTGAGATTGTGAGCCCCGGTGGAACAGAGACTGTAACCAACCCAATTCACTTGTACTCACCCCAGCGTTAAGTATCGTGCCTGGAACATAGCAAGCGTTTAACAAATACCATAATTATGATTATTATTAAGTCCAGAGTCCAAGCTTCAGCTGAGCAACAAACCAAAACACCTCTGTTTGTATTGTGCTTAAGGACCACATGACCTAGTCAGGAAGATTACGGTTCCATGAGTTTTAACAAATGTTCTGGAATACACACCCGACAATTAGATGTCACTAACATATTATTGAAAGACCCAATTTGTGCATCACTAAGCAATATTCTACCACAGACATAAGAATTTGGCCCATATTTAGCATCGACCTCATTAGCACATGGTGAACAAAGAACATATGTGAAGTATTTTACTGTCTCAGAATGAGTAAGAAGTCCACAACTGAATTTACTAATGGAGTAAACGTATCAGTTGTAGGCAGAAGTCAGGTTTGCTCCTCGTGATTCATTCATTCATTCATTCATTCATTCAATCATATTTATTGAGCGCTTACTATGTGCAGAGCACTGTACTAAGCACTTGGAATGTACAGTTCGGCCACAGATAGACACAATCCCTGCCCAGTAATGGGCTCACAGTCTAAACGGGGGAGACAGACAGCAAAATAAGACAGAACAAAATAAAACAAGTAATCTGGTGTAAATATCATCAAGATAAATAGAATCATAGATATATACACATCATTAACCAATAGAGTAATAAATAATATATACAAATATGCACAGTGCTGTGTGGAGGGGGAAGGGGGAAGAGCAGAAGGCGGGAGAAGGGGGAATGAGGGGCTCAGTCTGGGAAGGCCTCCTGGAGGAGGTGAGCTCTCAGGACATTCCCATGATGTCATGACCTCGCAGTGTAACCCAACTTGAAGCTTGGTAAGTGAAACTGCATCCAAGGAACTGGTGAGTCCTGGTCACATCAGGCATACATGAAAGTTATCTCTTCTGTTGTTTTGCTTAATGTTTGTAGTGCCAGGTACTTTTTTCTCTTTTGTCTCTTTCCATGGGAAGCTTTTGATCTCTAGAGCCATTCCCTTCTTGATGGCAGGTCCATTCTCAGAAATTGACTCCCAGTTTTCAGGTGGAATGTAGCACCTGCTGAGGCTTTGTTTTACTCTGTCCTTAAAATGCTTACTCTTGCCCTCCCTGTTTTCAGTTTCCCCATCAATGGTAAAAAGCGCTTACTATGTGCCAAGCACTGTTCTAAGCACTGGGGTAGGTACAAGGTAATCAGGTTGTCCCACATGGGGCTCACAGTCTTCATCCCCATTTTACAGATGAGGTAACTGGGGCATAGAGAAGTGAAGTGACTTGCCCAAAGTCACAAAGCTGACAAGTGGCAGAGCCGGGTGAGCCCGTTGTTGGGTAGGGATTGTCTCTATTTGTTGCCGAATTGTACTTTCTAAGCGCTTAGTATAGTGGTCCACACACAGTAAGCGCTCAATAAATACAACTGAATGAATTTATTGAGCGCTTAAATGCAGAGCGCTGCACTAAGCACTTGAGAGATAAAAATACAGCAGAATTAGCAGACACATTTCCTGCCCATAACTAGCTTACAGTCTAGAGATTTACATTTTACAGAAAAAGAAAAGGAAGCCCATAGACGTTCAGTGTGTATTCCAAAAGCACACAGCCATAGCAGAGCTGGGACTAGATCCCAGGTTTCCTGATCCCTAGACCCGTGCTCTTTCCAACGGACCGCACTGATTCCTACCCTCAAGGGACCACCAACAACTTCTAGCTATTACCATCAATTAATCAATAGATAATATTCATTAAACAGTTATTGTGTGCAGAGCACTGTATTGGGTACTTAGGAGTTAGAAGACATAACCCTTACCCTTAATAAAAACTGGTATTTGTTAAGCGCTTCCTGTGTGCCAAGTTCTGGTAGATATAAGAAAATCAAGCCAGATACAGTCCCTGTCCCACATAGGGAAGCATACAATCTGTTGGGGGAGACCGACAGAAAATAAATTATAGATAGGAGGAAGAAGAGACTGGACAGATGAATGAGTAGATGAACAGTCGAGGCTGTAAATCGATAAGGGTGGTTGTGAGTTCATAAGTACTAAGGTAGAAGTTGGAAGGACATGACCTGGGTAGAAGAAAAATTAATTAGGGAAAAGTCTTCTCGGGGAGACCATTAGTCTGGTGGATTTGAACGGGGAGGGAGTTCAGGCAGGAGTGAGGTCAAGAGTAAAGGGATAGAAGGCAGGAGAGATGAAGCAGCATGGCCTAGTGAGAAGAGCACGGGCTTGGGAGTCGCAGGACATGGGTTCTAAACCCAGCTCTAGCACTTGTATGTTGTGCGACCTTGGACAAGTCACTTCACTGTGCCTCAGTTACCTCAACTGTAAAATGGGGATTAAGACTGTGAGCCCCACGTGGGACAAACTGATTACCTTGTATCTACCCCAGTGCTTAGAACAGTGCTTGGCACATAGTGAGTGCTTAACAAGTACCCTTATTATTATTATCATCAGATGAGAGTGAGGCACAGTAATAGGTTAGCTTTTACTGTAAGCTCACTGTGGGCAGGGAATGTGTCTACCAACTCTGTTGTATCGTATTCTGCATAGAGTAAGTGCTCAATAAATAACATCAATTGATTGACTGAGGAGGGAAGAGTGTGAGCAGGGATGCAGAGGGAGAAGGGAGTTATACCTAAGAAGAAAAGAGCTGATGTGCCTACTTCCGCCCCTGGCCTCCCCTAACACCAACCAGAGTGCAGGTAGCCACGCTTTGACTAAGGGAGAGCTAAATAGCCTGAGGCCAGAGTCAATTTTTGCACTGTTGAGGGGAAGAAGAAGAATGCCCCACCATTTCTGGAATGAGGGGACTCATTCATTGATCCATTCAATCATACTTATGAAGTACTTACTGTGTGCAGAGTGCTGTACTAAGCGCTTGGGAAAGTACTATACAACAGGAGTGACGATCCCTGCCCACAATAAGCTCACAGTCTAGAGGAGGGGAGACAGACATCAATACAAATGAACAGATACCCAACTCGAGCTGTTCGGAACCTCCTCAATCTTCGCCAGAGGTAGAACAGCTTTGCTCACTCCCGGACTTTCCTTAGGCTGAGCAAAAGGATCCGAGATTGGATTTCACAAGAAGTGTTCTTTCTAGTAAGGTGGAACATTTGAAAGCCTCGTGCAAAATGAAGGATAAAGAAGAGCTCTAAATCTGGATGGAAACCGGTTAACTGAAGCACTTACAGAAATTGCTTTCTATCCTCTGAATGGAAAGTGATCACAAGATTTAAAGTGAAAACATTGAGATGTAAACCTGACCTATTAAATCCTCTGCTATGGGGCTGTGGGGAAAATATCTTGTACCTATTTTCAGCAATAACAGTGGCTTTCATTGAAACAGGAAGGGAATGTATTTCGGTGATGTGAATTTAAAGTGTACAATTGCAGTAAATACGAAGCATAATTGGAACAATCAACAAAAGGTATATTGATTCAAATGGGAATAATGATCTCTGTAGAGAGCTGCGTTTTCAACCAAGTGAACCTCTTTGAAGCTAGAAATTTTATCATCATCATCAACATTCTTTGTTGAACTTACATTTAAATGGTGGAGACAAGCAGAAACAAATTACCAAATATATATTAGGTAAAAGTAAAAGCTCTTTGAAGGCAGGAACCATATTTTTCATGACTATTATATGTGCCCAAGTGTCTAGTACAGTATGCTGCACATAGCAGGTATGCAAATCAACTCTGTTTTGGATGATTGGTATGCTTATAAATGATACACACAAATATGCAAATAAGTAAATAAATGAAAACAGATAAATACTAGTACTAAGATGGCAAACGTAGCACCAGCATGACTTGGGGGAAAGCACATGGGTTTAGGAGTCAGAGGACCTGGGTTCTAATTTCGGCTCTGCCAAATGCTTGCTGTGTTACTTTGGGCAAGTCACTTAACTTCTCTGTGCTTCAGCTTCTTCAAATGGAAAAATGAGGATTTCATACCTTTTCTACTTCATACTTAAAATACAATCAATTGATTGACTGATTAATTACTTAAGACTGCTAGCCCCATGTGGGACAGGGACTATGTCTGACCTGATTAATTTATATCTACCCCAGTGCTTGGAACAGTGCTTGACACAAAGTAAGTGCTTAACAAATACCATAATAATAATAATAATAATAATGTTGGTATTTGTTAAGCTCTTACTATGTGCCGAGCACTGTTCTAAGCGCTGGGGTAGACATAGGGGAATCAGGTTGTCCCACGTGGGGCTCACAGTCTTAATCCCCATTTTACAGATGAGGGAACTGAGGCACAGAGAAGTTAAGTGACTTGCCCACAGTCACACAGCCGACAAGTGACAGAGCTGGGATTCGAACTCATGAGCCCTGACTCCAAAGCCCATGCTCTTTCCACTGAGCCACGCTGCTTCTCAATGACCAGAATGCCAGAAAGGTGGAGATTAATCAGGGAAGACTTCTGAGATGGTGTGATTTTTTTTAGGAGGTTTTGGGGCTAAGGATCCCATCACCCCCGCCAATTGTTCCGGACCTTTAACTCTCTCCTTAGGCCCCCTGTTCCTCCCCCTCCCCCATCTCTCACCCCCAATGATCTGGCCACCTACTTGATCACAAAAATCAACACAATCAGGTCTGAGCTCCCCAAAGTCACCTCTCCGCCTCTCCCTTCCCCCCACCAACCCACTCCCCTACTTTTCCATCCTTCCCTGCAGTATCCTCAGAGGAAATCTCCTCCCTCCTCGCAAGTGCCACCCCCTCCACCTGCGCCTCGGACCCCATTCCCTCTCACCTTATTAAAAACATCGCCCCTGCCCTCCTCCCTTCCTTAACTTCTATTTTTAACCACTCAATCTCCAATGGCTCCTTCCCCTCTGCCTTCAAACATGCCCACATTTCCCCCATCCTAAAAAAACCCGCTCTTGACCCCACTTCCACTTCCAGTTATCACCTTATCTCCCTACTACCCTTCCTTTCCAAAATCCTAGAACGAGTCGTCTACAATCGATGCTTAGAATTCCTTAACTCCCATTCTCTCCTGGACCCCCTCCAATCTGGCTTCCGTCCCCTCCACTCTACTGAGACTGCTCTCTCTAAGGTCACCCATGACCTCCTTCTTGCCAAATCCAATGGCTCCTACTCCATTCTAATCCTCCTTGACCTCTCTGCTGCCTTTGACACTGTCGACCATCCCCTCCTCCTCCATACCTTATCTCACCTTGGCTTCACAAACTCCGTCCTCTCCTGGTTCTCCTCTTATCTAGCTGGCCGGTCATTCTCGGTTTCCTTCGCAGGCACCTCCTCCCCCTCCCATCCTTTAACTGTTGGAGTTCCTCAAGGGTCAGTTCTTGGCCCTCTTCTGTTCTCCATTTACACTCACTCCCTTGGTGAACTCATTCGCTTTCACGGCTTTGACTACCATCTCTACGCAGATGACACACAGATCTACATCTCCGCCCCTGTCCTCTCCCCCTCCCTTCAGGCTTGCATCTCCTCCTGCCTCCAGGATGTCTCCACCTGGATGTCGGCCCGCCACCTAAAACTCAACATGAGCAAGACTTAGCTCCTCATCTTCCCTCCCAAGCCCGGTCCTCTCCCAGACTTCCTTATCACCGTGGATGGCACGACCATCCTTCCTGTCTCTCAGGCCCGCAATCTTGGTATCATCCTTGACTCGTCTCTCTCGTTCACCCCACACATCCTATCCGTTACCGAGACCTGCCGGTTTCACCTTTACAATATCGCCAAGATCCGCCCTTTCCCTTCCACCCAAACGGCTACCTTACTGCTACGGGCTTTCGTAATATTCCAGCTAGACTACTGTGTCAGCCTTCTCTCTGATCTCCCTTCCTCCTCTCTCGCCCCACTCCAGTCGATTCTTCACTCTGCTGCCCGGCTCATTTTCCTGCAGAAACGATCTGGGCATGTCACTCCCCTTCTTAAACACCTCCAGTGGTTGCCTTTCAACCTCCACTCCAAACAAAAACTCCTCACTCTAGGCTACAAGGCTCTACATCACCTTGCAGCGTGGCTCAGTGGAAAGAGCCCGGGCTTGGGAGTCAGAGGTCATGGGTTCAAATCCCTACTCCGCCACTTGTCAGCTGTGTGACTGTGGGCAAGTCACTTAACTTCTCTGTGCCTCAGTTACCTCATCTGTAAAATGGGGATTAAAACTGTGAGCCCCATGGAGGACAACCTGATCACCCTGTATCTACCCCAGTGCTTAGAACAGTGCTCTGCACATAGTAAGCGCTTAACAAATCCCAACATTATTATTATTATTGCCCCTTCCTACCTCTCCTCCCTTCTCTCTTTCTACTGCCCACCCCACACGCTCCGCTCCTCTGCCGCCCACCTCCTCACCATCCCTCGGTCTTGCCTATCCCGCCGTCGACCCCTGGGCCACGTCCTCCCACGGTCCTGGAATGCCCTCCCTCACCTCCACCAAACTAATTCTCTTCCCCTCTTCAAAACCCTACTTAAAACTCACCTCCTCCAAGAGGCCTTCCCAGACTGAGCTCCCCTTCTCCCTCTACTCCCTCTACCGCCCCCCCTTCACCTCTACGCAGCTTAACCCTCTTTTCCCCCCATTTCCCTCTGTTCTACCTTCCCATTCCCTCAGCACTGTACTCGTCTGCTCAACTGTATATATTTTCATTACCCTATTTATTTTGTTAATGAAATGTACATCGCCTTGATTCTATTTAGTTGCCATTGTTTTTTACGAGATGTTCTTCCCCTTGACTCTATTTATTGCCATTGTTCTTGTCTGTCTGTCTCCCCCGATTAGACTGTAAGCCCGTCATACAGCAGGGACTGTCTCTATCTGTTGCCGACTTGTTCATTCCAAGCGCTTAGTACAGTGCTCTGCACATAGTAAGTGCTCAATAAATACTATTGAATGAATGAATGAATGAATGAATGAATGAGGTTTGATAGATTTAAGGGGAGGAGACTTCAAGAAGGGGGAGTATTGAGAGCAATAGGTGGGAGAAGCAAGAGTTATATTGTATTTATTCATAATTGCTTCTCTTTTACATTATTTTTGCAACACAAAAACAAGGGTATTATTGGGCAGGGTCACATAAGAATTGAGTCTAACAATAAGGGGAAAAGGAGAAAAAAGGAGGAAGAAAGGGAGGGGACAAGGAAGAGATAGGGAAGAATATATTTGAGACTGTACCTCTTATTCATTCATTCATTCAATAGTATTTATTGAGCGCTTACTATGTGCAGAGCACTGTACTAAGCGCTTGGAATGTACACTTGGGCAACAGATAGGGACAGTCCCTGCCCAATGACGGGCTTACAGTCTTATCATTTTTGCACCCTACCATATGCTACGGAAAAAGGCACTCAGTGAATTTTTCTCCCCACACCCCTTCCCACCCCAGAGTTCAAATGTCTCAGTGGAAAAACTTCCTTCTCCAGCGAGAGCCTGCCACTGTGGTGTTAGCACATTTTGACCCTTCTCTTCTTCCTACCCCCATGCATGCCGTTATAACTGCTTCAGTTATGTAATGTAAAAAAATATATATTTTATTTCCTCTTCAAAAATCAAGGAGGGTAAACTTTGCAGTGGAGGTAATTATGTGAATAAACCAGGTAATTAAAAGTTAGGTCGTTAGGGTTACATGACAGCATGGCAATATAATTCTGCTCTAAGAAATTTTGTCAAGTTGTCCCCTAATGGTAACTCCTAGTGGCAAAAAATAAGCCCAGTACTACTTTTCCCTTTCCCTGGCTCTATAAAACTTTCTTTCCCCATTTTCCTGCAGCTTCTATATATGTTGACCCTCTCTGTGAACTAACACCTCCTCCCAACACCACAGTTCCCCCATATTCCTCCCCAACTTTTCTACCTGGTTTTGCTGCCACTGGTCATTTCCCTAATAATTGTGCTATTGGTTAAGTGCTTACAATGTGCCAAGCACTATTGTAAATGCTGGGATAGATCCAGGATCGTCAGGGTAACATGAAGCTCCCAGTCTAAGGAGGAGGGAAAACGGGTACTGAATCCCCATTTTACAGATGAGGGAACTGAGGCACCGAGAAGTGAAGTGAATTGCCCAAGGTCACACAGCAGGCAAGTGACAGAATCAGGATTGGAACCCAGGTCCTCTGATTCCCAGACCTGGGGTCTTTTCACAAGGCCACACTGCTTCTCAAGCTTCCCTGGCTTGCAGCTCCCCCCATTTCAGAACTGCCAGAGTTGAAGGAATGGGGATAGACTGGGGCTGGGGGGCAAGAGAATGACTGTGTTTCCTCCTCAGGCCACCTTTTCTATCTGCCCTGGTCTGGCTCTGGCCAAGGTCCAGTGGATTAGGAGGTCTCAGGAGGAGGACTGTAAGTGGGGTAAGTGACCAGTGACAGCAAAACAAGGTAAAAATTAAATAAGCAGTGGAGGAGATGGAAGAAGAACTACAAGGTGACCATGGGGGGTGGGGGGGAGGTGCACAGGAGCCGTGGGGTAACAGGGAAAGTTCACTCACTCATTCAATCATATTTATTGAGCACTTAATGTATGCAGAGCACTGTACCAAGTGCTTGGAAAGTACAATTCAAATTGGAAAGTTGTAAAGAGCTGTGGCACCTCTCAAGGTTACACCTGGAGAGTTTCAAGTACTCTACCAGTCTCAGCTACTAGAGGTAGAGTCAAGCAGAGGTGCACCCATTCCATTCCTAGCTTGGCCAGTGGCCAGCGAGTGGAAGGCAATCTGCTACAAATCAAAACTCACCCGTGCTGGGCAGCAGCGGCACAGGAGAGAGTCGAGAGCAGAGACTCAGGTTTACTGTGCAGAAGGAGGCAATGGTAAACCGCTTCCGTATTTTGACCAAGAAAACTCTATGGATCCACTACCAGAACAATTGCAGATGGAGAGCGGGGCATTCTGGGAGAGATGTACCCGTGGCGTCGCTATGGGTCGGAAACGACTCGACGGCATATGACAAAACAAGAAAGAGCTGTGGGGCAGCCTAGGACTGGGCTGATGGGTGGGATTTACTTTATCAGCCACCACCCAGGGACACAGGCAAGGGAATACTTGCCAATCTTACCTTGGAAAAGAATAAAAGTCACCACATCAAGTACCCCTTGAGGGGACTGGAAGACGGAGAGCAATATTCTTGATTGCAAGCTTCTCCATGGCAGGAACATTGCTTACCTACTGTTTGTTGTACTCACCTAAGCACTCTGAGAGTACAATGTTTTACACACAGTAAGAGCTCAATAAAAAACATTTATTGATCAGACTGATGAGGAAGCAGCTAATAGAAAGCCTGTCTGAGGGCAAATATAGCAAATCACTTTCAAGTAATTTCTTTGCCAGTAATTAACTCACCCAATTTGCAAGAAAACTAATTCTTGTCTTTCTCCCTCTCTTCACCACCATGTACTACATTTGGGCACACTCCAATGTCTATTAAGTATTTTTGTGCTTCTAAAAATTTTAAAATGAAGTAACATTTTTAAATAGCAAGAGAGAATAATTCCATCAGTGAGATCAAAGCTCCCAAATTTCATTCTAAAGGGAAGTTTAATCAGAAATGCAGTTAAATTTGGTATTCAAAATAGTTTAATCACACCTAGGTTAACAACAGCAAAGTTCTACGACAGTGATCTAACATAAAAAATGGGTTACAGATAATAAAAAAATTTGCCCTGTCTCAAGAACTTGCCCTGAGAATAGTATATTAAGGGGCCATGTGTGCTTTGAAAAGCAAGGGGCATGAAGAGTTAAGGATTTTTCAGTGTCTCTCACAGGACAATCAAGCACCCAAATGCAGGAAAATGTCTCAGAATTACAGAGAGAAACATCCAGCTGTGGGCAATTAAAGATTTACCATATTAAACAACGAGAACATTTCAAAGGTTGGGGGAAGGAGGTAGTGGGCAAAAGACCCCCTCACCAGGGAGGCAGTGGCTAAAATGATTTCCCTGACCCAGCCCGACAAAAGAACTGTAGCAATGTCATTTGAAGAGCCACCTCTGTCTCTGCAGATCAAATAATGTGCAAATGCCAACAACCTTAAGGATCGCCAATCACCAAGATTATTCCTAACTTGCAATTTCAGGAACCTCTATCCTGCCCCAGAAGGTGTGGGATGGGAAAGAACTATCCATTTCAATTCTTTGAAGGATCATTTCCTTCCCTTGACAGCGCTAGAATAAATATGTCATATGTCCCTTTCTGGATGTTCAGCTTTTTTGCAAGAGTACCATCATGGATGCCGAGGAGCCCTGCTTTCCTCTCAATTGAAATCTTAATTCCTTAATTTCTCTTTCTAAAAGCAGCTCCAGTCAACATTCCACCATTTAGAAAGAAAAGCATCAAAATTATCCCACAGTCTTCAAAGGAAAATAAAGAGGAGCAAAATTGACAGGATTATTTGCTTCTCTTAAAAATAAATCTCCAATGCAAAGAGGAAAGGTGGGAATTGGATGGGAAAATGCAGCCGGAGAAACCTTTCCCCTGGCTAGATCTGCTCAAGCAGACTCAAGCTGAGGAGATGAATCTATTTGAAAGGCATGTGTGTAAATAGAAATCAAATACAATAACAAGCCTTTGAACCTGGAAACAAAAAGGAAAGTAAATCCAAGAAAGAAAACAAAGACCCTGCAGAATTTAGGGATTCTTTCCCAGGAAACCAGTTCTGGGCAGAGGACAAACATCTGGAATAACAGAATTTGAGGTTTAATTGGCAATGGAATCCAAAGTATTTCTCGGTTCATTTTTATCAGAGGCCCAGATGCAATGGCTTGGAAATTATTTAGACTAATCAAAACCATAGAGAAATATGTTTCTTCCATATGACGTCCAATTTAGAATGGGAGAGGTGACATCAACTTTGACTTCCCAAGTTTATGAGATGACCCACATTCACTGGGCTTTGACATAGAAACCTAATCCAAAAAGATGCAGGTGCATTTCCCTCAAAAATATACCTTGGTTTTTCCAGTCTGATGACATGAAATTGGCTTCATCTTTCCTTGATTAAAAAAGCCCCTGAACTTAGAACAGATTATAGTTCAACCTGGATTTCTCCGAGGTCACCTGCCGTTAGGAGCAGATCTTTGGCAAGACTGGGAGATCTCAAGGGAGTTGAGCAGAGCTGGCTCTTGGGTATCCTTGAAACGCCCCTCCTCCTCTTCCCCCTCCCACATATTCTAGCAACACTCCCAGATTCTTACTAGGGTAGAACTGTGTAGGGATGTGTTCCAGCAGTTGCTATGGTAACAGCAGTCCTCCATGACACAGGAGTGACCCAAGCCCTAGGCTGATCCCCTAAATGAGCCTAGCTACCAAAGAGTCTATAGGGGCATGTCCCGGACAGGGGGATCTGCTGAGCATCCACATGAAGGACAAAACAGAGTCTCCTTCCCAGAACAACGGATGTGGGAACCTTCATTTTCCATAGCCTCCATGCTAATTGAGGATACAGGATCTACAAGGGGGCGTTTGGTGACCAGGACTGACTCCCTTCTGCTGCATCACAGCTCTGCAGTTAATCCCCTTTAGCACATAAATCATATAGCACTAAGGATGCAGCATGGCTCAGTGGAAAGAGCACGGGCTTGGGAGTCAGAGGTCATGGGTTCTAGTCCCGGCTCCGCCGCTTGTCAGCTGTGTGACTTTGGACAAGTCACTTAACTTCTCTGTGCCTCAGTTACCTCATCTGTAAAGTGGGGATTAAGACCGTGAGCCCCATGTGGGATAACCTGATCACCTTGAATCCCCCCAGCGCTTAGAACAATGCTCTGCACATAGTAAGTGCTTAACAATTGCCATCATTATCATTATTATTACATAAATCTGGTTTTATTCAGTCTCATTGTCCATCATTAGTATTGTAATGACTTTACAAACCGATTCAGAATCATCCATATGGCATTGTCGGTATATGCTTAAAGAACAGTCATTACCATACAGTACCTCCTAGGCTCCATCACTTGTCAGCTGTGTGATCTTGGGCAAGCCACTTAACTTCTCTGTGCCTCAATTACCTCATCTGTAAAATGGGGATTAAGACTGTGAGTCCCATGTGGGACAACCTGATTACCTTGTATCTACCCCAGCATTTAGAACAATGCTTGACACTTAGTAAGTGCTTAACAAATACCATCATTATAACTATTATTATTACTAGCTCAAAGATATTCGTTGGTGCTTGTAGACTGTTGAATTGAAAAAGTTTTCCAGTTACTCAAAAGTCTATCTGACTCCAGTGTCCAAGTCCCTTGGTATCAATCAATCGATAGGGTTTATGTTTTTTAAAATGGTGTTTGTTAAGCACTTACTATGTGTCAAGGACTGTTCTAAGTGCTGGGGGAGATCCAAGTTAATCAGTTCGAAAACCATCCCTGTTCTACATGGGTCTCACAGTCTAAGTGGGAAGGAGAAATGGTACTGAGCTCACTGTGTACCGGGAACGTGTCTACCAACCCTGTTATATTGTACTCTCCAAAGTGCTTAGTACAGTGCTCTACGCACTTTAAGTGCTCAGCAAATACCATTAATTGACTGATTTTCCATTAGAGGAAACTGAGGCACAGAGAACTTAAGTGACTTCCCCAAGGTCACTACAGGGTCTCTTTGTTCCCCCAGTTTGAGAAGCACCTTATATTTTCATCCTGGTAGCCTATAACCATGTAACTCACTCTTGGCAATCCTTCAAAAGAAGGATCTTCTTATTCTGGGATTCTTTCTATAGGAGACTTCAGATTTTTCACATGTTTGTTTTTAGCTGTTTTTTTTTTCCCAGAAGCAAAATATTTCTTCTTGTTACAATCAGATCTTTCAAACTAATAGGGAATGTTCATCAAGGGGAATAATTTTAGGAGTGAGGTGTGAAAATATAAACTTTTATTTTTAAACTCTTTAACTCCAAATGAGTAAATCTTAAATAGTAACAAATGCAACAGGCAAGTGGCAGATCTGGGATTAGAACCCAGGTCCTCTGACTCCCAGGCCCAGCACCATACTAAGCACTTGGGAGAGTACATTACAATTGGTAGACATGAACCCTGCCCTTGAGGAGACAAGCATTGAAATGAATTATAGGTAAGGGATGCAACCAAGTATAAGGATACGTACAGAAGTGCCGTGGGGGTGAGGATAAAGGGAGTACTTAAGTGCTTAGGGGTTGCAACGAAGCGCAGGTGTGCAGTAATAAGGAAGAAAAATAGGGTTGGAGGATGAGAATTTAGTCAGGGAAGGTTTCATGGAGAGAATATGATTTCAGTAGGTCCTTACAGAGGAGGAAAGAGCTGATATGCAGAGAAGCAGCATGGCTTAGTGGAAAGGGTCCGGGCTTGGGAGTCAGAGGACGTGGGTTCTTATCCCCCTCTGCCACTTGTCTCCTTGGGCAGCAGACCCTGGGCAAGTCACTTCACTTCTCTGTGCCTCAGTTACCTCATCTGTAAAATGGGGAAAGAGTTTGAGCCCCACGTGGGACAACCTGATTACCCTGTATCTACCCCAGGGCTTAGAACAGTGCTTAACACATAGTAAGCACTTAACTAATACCATAATTATTATACGTTGGATATGTAAGGGGAGGGAGTTCCAGGCAGGAGGCAGAACATCAACAAGGGGTCTACAGAAAGTGAAATGAGAGCAAGAGACAGTGAGTAGGTTGGTATTAAAGGAGTGAAGGGTGAGGCTAGGTTGAAGTGAGAAAGGAGCAGCATGGCCTAGTGGAAAGAGCTTGGGGCTGGGAATCAGAGGACCTGGGTTTTAATACAGGCTCTGCCATTTGCCTGCTGTGTCACCTTAGGAAAGTGACTTACCTTCTCTGTGCCTGAGTTTCCTAATCTGTAAAATAATAATAATAATAATTAAAAAAACTGAGCTCCTCATCTTCCCTCCCAAGCCCGGTCCTCTCCCAGACTTCCCTATCACCGTGGATGGTACGACCTTCTTTCTCATCTCTCAGGCCCGCAACCTCGGTGTCATCTTTGATTCGTCTCTCTCGTTCACCCCACACATCCGATCTGTTACCAAGACCTGCCGGTCTCACCTTTATAATATCGCCAAGATCCGCCCTTTCCTCTCCACCCAAACGGCTACCTTACTGCTACAGGCTCTCGTAATATCCCGGCTAGACTACTGTGTCAGCCTTCTCTCCGATCTCCCTTCCTCCTCTCTCGCCCCGCTCCAGTCTATTCTTCACTCCACTGCTCGGCTCATCTTCCTGCAGAAACGATCTGGGCATGTCACTCCCCTTCTTAAAAACCTCCAGTGGTTGCCTATCAACCTCTGCTCAAAACAAAAACTCCTCACTCTAGGCTTCAAAGCTCTCCATCACCTTGCCCCTTCCTACCTCTCCTCCCTTCTCTCTTTCTACTGCCCACCCCGCACGCTCCGCTCCTCTGCCGCCCACCTCCTCACCGTCCCTCGGTCTCGCCTATCCCGCCGTCGACCCCTGGGCCACGTCCTCCCGCGGTCCTGGAATGCCCTCCCTCCTCACCTCCGACAATCTAATTCTCTTCCCCTCTTCAAATCCCTACTTAAAGCTCACCTCCTCCAAGAGGCCTTCCCAGACTGAGCTCCTCCCTTTTTTCCCTCTGCTCCCTCTACCCCCCCTTCACCTCACCGCAGCTAAACCCTCTTCTCCCCCCTTTCCCTCCCTTCCTCCCCCTCTCCCGTCCCACCCCCTCAGCACTGTACTCGTCCGCTTAACTGTATATATCTTCATCACCCTATTTATTTTGTTCGATGAGATGTACATGACCCTGATTCTATTTATTTGCCATTGTTTTCATGAGATGTTCTTCCCCTTGACTCTATTTATTGCCATTGTTCTTGTCTGCCTGTCTCCCCCGATTAGACTGTAAGCCCATCAAAGGGCAGGGACTGTCTCTATCTGTTGCTGATTTGTACATTCCAAGCGCTTAGTACAGTGCTCTGCACATAGTAAGCGCTCAATAAATACGAATGAATGAATGAATGAATGAATGAATGAATGAATGAATGAATAAATAAAATGGGGATTCAATTCCTGATCTTCCCCTTACTTAGGCTGTGAGCCCCATGTGGAACAAAGACTGTGTCTGCCCTGAATAGCTTGGATCTACCCCAGTGCTTAGAACAGTGCTTTACATATAGTAAGCATTTAATAAATACCATCATTATTGTTATAATCAGTAGAGGAGTGAGGATATATAATGGGGAGAGAGCTGATTGAGTGCCTTGAATCTGACGGAGAGGAGTTTCTGCTTGATGTGGAGTTGAACGGGAAATCATTAGAGGCATTTGAGCAATGGGGAGGCATGTGCAGATGATTTTTTAGAAAGATGATCAAGGCGGCAAAGTGTCGCCTGGAGAAGCAAGAAGCTGGAGGCAGGGAGGTCAGCAAGGAGGCTGACATAGTAGATGAGAGCGGATATAAGTTCTTGAAGCAGTGTGGCAGCAGTTTGGATGGAGAGGAAGGAGTAACCTCTGGAGATGTTGGGGAGATAGAAATTGACAACATTTAGTGACTGACTGAATATGTGGGTGGAATGAGAGAGCTGAGTCAAGGATAATGTCAAGGATGTGGGATTGTGAACCAGAAAGGATGGTGGCTTTGTCATGGGAGAGTTGAGTGGAGGAAAAAGTTTGGGAGGGAAGGAGGAAGAAGCAGGCTGGCCTAGCGGAAATAGCATAGTCCTGGGAGTATGAGGACCTGGTTTCTAATTTCGGTTCTGCCACTTGCCTGCTGGGGCTGAAGATACCAGACATTTAATTTATCTGTGCCTCAAGTTCCTCAACTGTAAAATGGGGATTCAATACCTGTTCTCCCTCCTGCTTAGACTATCAGCCCTTTTTAAGACAGAGGCTCTGCCTGAACTGATTACCTTGTACTTACTCCAGCACTTAGAGCAGTAGAGAAGTAGCGTGACTCAGTGGAAAGAGCACGGGCTTGGGAGGCATAGGTCATGGGTTCTCCTCCTGGCTCTGCCACTTATCAGCTGTGTGACTTTGGGTAAATCACTTAACTTCTCTGTGCCTCAGTTACCTCATCTGTAAAATGGGGATTAAGAGTGTGAGCCCCAAGTGGGACAACCTGATCACCTTGGTGGAGAGTCAGGATTAGAATCCAGGTCTTCTGGTTATCAATTTTGTGCTTTTTCCATTAGGACAAGCTTCTTTTCCTCTTTGCATCTTCAAGGTGGTTACAGCATAGACTAGGTTGAACAGGACTGGATTTTACACACAGCTCTGCTTCACTCAGACAGTCATGGGGAGAAGATCAGACAGGGCACTTTCATCAACCATATGATTGTGGAGTAGCCTAAGGATTCATGTGAACTTCTCAGGCAGCCAAATTTACTTACCAATTGTCAGAGTTCTATCGGAACCACATAATCATGCAGCACTTTTTCATAGAATAATTGTCTTCCTGACAGCACAAAGCACTCAAACTTGCTAATTTGCCAAGCAATAAATCCACCAAATTCTCCTGTTTCTTTTGAGACAAAAAGAAAGCCCAAAATAGTCACCCCTCCACAGTATCTCTGGAACAGATGTCTCAAAATACCACAGAGTGATCATCAGTCAATGGTATTTAAGCAAATGACTCCTGAAGTAAAAAAAAAAATCCTTCCTCTCTTACCTTCCTCTCCCTCTTCTTGATTCTCCCTGGCATCTTCCTTCCCAACCTTGGTTTATGCAATTCAAGGTATGTTGAGTCTGTGTCTCTAGAATCCAGCCTATGCCTTGTGATTTTTTTAGTTAGACTCTTCGAGGTAGGGACAAGCTGGGGAATGACCATTTCAGTCTGCTATGGGGACAAAACAAATTACTATTTTCTTTCTTTTCCCTCCTTTCTACATCACCTATGTATTTAGGTCCATACCCTCTAAGCCCTTGGCTCTTCCTACCTGCACCTTTTTAAATGTCTACCTCTCCTGCTAGATTGTAAGTTCCTTCCTTCCTTCATTCATTCAATCGTAATTACTGAGCACTTACTGTGTGCAAAGCATTGCACTAAGAGTACACAAGAGCACTGTACTAAGAGTATATAATAGAATTATATAAATATGTACATATATACACATGTGCTGTGGCGGGGAGGGGAGTAGAACAAAGGGAGCAAGTCGGGGTGATGGGGAGGGGAGGGAAGCAGAAGAAAAGGAAGGCTTAGTCTGGGTGGGCCTCCTGGAGGAGGTGAGCCTTCAGTAGGGCATTGAAAGGGGGAAGTTCCTTGAGGGCAAGGATCATTTTTACCTGCTCTGTTGTATAATACTCTCCCAAGTTCTTAGTACAGTGTTCTGCAACCAGTAAGCATTCAATAAATGCAATTGATTGATTGTTTTTAATAGCAATATTCATTCAGGAAGCTACTAATGGATTTGTAACTCACTACAATACCTCTTGTTCCCCTAGTTTGAGGGGCACCTTATATTTTCATCCTGGTAGCCTATTACCATGTTTCTCACTCTTGGCTACCCCTCAAAAGAAGGGTCTTCTTATTCTGGAATTCTTTCTTTAGCAATCCTCACATTTTCACAACTTTTTTTTTCTTTTCCAGAAGGAAAATATTTGTTGTCATTAAAACCAAATCTATCAAGCTAATAGGGAATGTTCATCAAGGGGAATGATGTTAAGAATGAGGTGTGAAAATCTAAACTTTTATTTTTAAACCCTTTAACTCCAAATGAATAAATCTTAAAATGCAGTCTGCCATCGCTAAATAAATTTTATGTTTTCATTGATCCTTCAGCAGTCCTGTCACAGTTGGCATCCTGAACAACATGTGCTCTGAGCAGGGTGGGTGAAAATCTCATGGCTGCAGGTGTAAATAAAATCAATCTGCTCATTTTGGCAAATGTCTTATTGATTTTAGTTGTTAAATGCATGCTTTTACCTCCACCTTCATCAAGTATGTTGATACCTTTATGTCAGGAACCTTGAAGAGCTAGAGGGTTAAGAAGCTTCTTGTTGTTTCTGTGTTTCTGAAAGTACTGGCTGCGAGGGGCAGTCAGAAATAGAAAGAGCCAGGGGAGGAGTGGTAGAGACAGCAAACTCAAAGGGAAAAATGGACTGGGAGAACTCACTGAACCTTGAAGGAAACAAGGAAATACTTCTTCACCCAGCAGGCGGTAAGTATATGGAATTCATACCCACAGAAAGCCAGGCAACTGAAAATAGCAGCTGATTCAAGAGAGATTTGGATAAATCTATAGGGGAGCCTTCCATAATGGATTACTGGAGGCAAAGTTAGGAGCTGTTAGATCAGTTGCCATTAGGTGGGATATCCCAGAGGGCCCAGGCATCACACGGTTTCTGTTGTCTGCATCAGTGACAGTCTACTGAATCGGATGAACCATTGGTCTGAATTCAGAATAACAGTGCTCTTCTTAGCTAATCTGAGCCAAAGAATGGGTCAAAGAGTGAGGATCTGTGACAGCAGGGTAACTGACAACTCAAGGATCTCTATTCTTTTTGGACTAATGAGTGCTTGCTGTATGACTGATTGATTTGATTACTGATTACTTTGATCTCTCTCAACCTCAGGTTCTTTCTCTGAAAAAAACAAAGGTAATAGCAAACTATCGCCCAACACCATCCTCAGGAATAATTAACAAGCATCATCAGTGGCCCCAGGGCAAACAGAGTATAAAAAATCATCAGCCGTCTAAGGAAAGCAGAGACTGTGATGAAAAAGGGAGCCAGCCATAAAAAGAGATGCTTGGAGAGAAAATGGGAAAGGTCAAGTAGAAAGGCAGAATGGAGAAATTGGGATAGTCTTGTCTTATGCCGTCAAGTCGTTTCCAACCCATAGCGACACCATGGACACATCTCTCCCAGAATGCCCCGTTCTCCATCTGCAATCATTCTGGTAGTGGATCCATAGAGTTTTCTTGATAAAAATATAGAAAGGGTTTACCATTGCCTCCTTCCGCGCAGGCAACTCGAGTCTCTGCCCTCGACTTTTCCCTGCCGCTGCTGCCCAGCACGGGTGAGTTTTGACTTGTAGCCGATTGCCTTCCACTCACTAGTCACTGGCCAAGCTAGGAATGGAATGGGTATGTCTTTGCTTGACTCTCCCTCCTGTAGCCAAGACTGGTAGAGTACTGGAAACTCTCCAGCTGTGACCCTGAGAGTGGTGGGATAGTCTAGGTAGCTCGAAATTTGAGTTTTCCCAAATGAATAGAATACTCATGTTCCCTACCTCTTTTCATACATACATCTCCAGAAACACCCACAAAGATGTGGATATATTTGCAATCAATCATATTTACTGGGCTCTTAACTTTGTGCAGAGCACTGTACTAAGCACTGGCGAAAGAACAAAATACCAAAGTTTGTAGACATGATCCATAAGGAGCTTGCAGTCTAGAGGGGGAGACAGACATTAATATAAACAAATAAGAGATATGTACATTAAGTGCTGTTGGGCTGAGGGAGGGTGAGTGCTTAGCACATAGTAAGCACTTAACAAATACCATTATTATTATTATTATTCATTCAATAGTACTTACTGAGAGCTTACTATGTGCAGAGCACTGTACTAAGTGCTTGGAATGTACAAATCGGCAACAGATAGAGACAGTCCCTGACCATTGACGGGCTTACAGTCTAATCGAATAATAATAATGCTGGTATTTGTTAAGCGCTTACAATGTGCAGAGCACTGTTCTAAGCACTGGGGGAGATACAGGGTAATCAGGTTGTCCCACGTGAGGCTCACAGTTAATCCCCATTTTACAGATGAGGTAACTGAGGCACAGAGAAGTTAAGTGACTTGCCCACAGTCACACAGCTGCCAAGTGGCAGAGCTGGGATTCGAACCCATGACCTCTGATTCCCAAGCCCGGGCTCTTTCCACTGAGCCACGCTGCTTCAAAGGATGCAAGTCCAAGTTCAAGGGTGACACAAAGAGTGTGGAAGAAGAGGAAGTGAGGGCCTAATCGGGGAAGCCTTCTTGCAGGAGATATGCTTTGAATAAGACTTTGAAGGTGGGGAGAGTGATCTGTCAGATATGAAGGGGGATGGAGTTTCAGATCAGAGGCAGGATGTGGATGAGGGGTTGGGGTGAGATAGACTGTTCCAAAGTCTTGAAGTTCATTCAATCATTCAATCATATTTATTGAGTACTTACTGTGTGCAGAACACTGTACTAAGCACTTGGGAAGTACAGTTCAGCAACAAAGAAAGACAATCCCTGCTCAAAACAGGCTCACAGTTTAGAAGCGGGGAGACAGACATCGAAACAAGTAAATGGGCAAGTTAGTTGCCTGAAGTCAGTGTACATGCATCTCTTCATGATGGTTATATAGTTCAGTTGTAATCGTCTTGACTTTAACCTTCCTTGTACTCTCCCAAATGCCTCATTCCGTGTTCTACACACAATAGGAGCTCAAAAAATATGATTGAATTATTTTTCCCCTGTCCTGTGCTCTATCCCCTAGGTCACACTGCTTCTAGATTGTAATTCTCCTATCTCTGATCAATTGCTCAAGCACCTTCCCCTTCACGGAACACCCTTGCTTCTCAAATAAGTCAAAGCACAACCCTCCTCACTTTCAAAGCCTTCTAAATATCCACCTCCTTCAATAAGCATTCACTGACAAATCCTTCCTCCTGGTCATTCATTCATTCATTCATTCATTCATTCAAACGTATTTACTGAGCGCTACTGTGTGCAGAGCACTAGCATGGCTCAGTGGAATGAGCACGGGCTTGGGAGTCAGAGGTCATGAGTTCGAATCCCGACTCTGCCACTTGTCAGCTGTGTGACTGTGGGCAAGTCACTTCACTTCTCTGTGCCTCAGTTCCCTCATCTGGAAAATGGGGATTAACTGTGAGCCTCACGTGGGACAACTTGATTACCCTGCATCTCCCCCAGCGCTTAGAACAGTGCTCTGCACATAGTAAGCGCTTAACAAGTACCAACATTATTATTATTATTACTAAGCACTTGGAAAGTACAATTCAGCAACAGATAGAAACAATCCCTACCCAACAATGGGCTTACAGTCTAGAAGGGGAGACAAACAACAAAACAAAACAAGTAGACAGGCATCAGTAGCATCAAAATAGATAAATAGAATTATAGATCTATACGCAATTCCACCACACTGGTCACCATAGCCCTCAAGTATACATATGTCTTCCTGTTTTTACTTACTTGTCTTTTTATCATTTGTGTCTATGCATTCATTATTACAATTATTGTACGTGTGGCCTTTTACGTCAGCTCCCCTCACCCCCTTGTGGGATTAATAACTCACTGAGGGCAGGGTTTGTATCTTTTATTTCTACTGTGTGCTGCCAAGTGCCCCACGCAGTGCTAATTAGTTCTTGGGAGAGTATAATGTAACATTAAAGTGATAACGGGTGGGGTGAATTGTCCCAAGCCAAGATCAAACTTCATCAAGAGTAAGTATAGATCTATACAACTGCCTGGGGGCAAAGAGAGGGAAGGAAAGAGAGGGAAATGGACAAAAACACCCCAGTGCTCAGTACAGTGCTTGGCACATAGTACTTGATTAAACAAATGACACAATCATTATTATTACTACTACCACTAGCATTTTTATAAAAATAGACCAATAAAGTAAGCAGAAGATGTTATTTTCTTACGTCTAAAGATTTACCCATCCTTCTTTACTGCCATGAATTACCCTTTCACTAGAACCACAAGTTTAGGCCTCCAGCTACAGCGCTGATGTTTTTACAGAACTTGCTGTAGGACGTCCATTTAAATGTCAAAACTGCTGGGCTGAATTGAATTCTAGTTAATGGTTTTCTCTTTTTGTGCTACGTTACTGCGTTTTTCTAACACTTAATTTTTTCAGCAATCCGTGCTTTCTGAAGTGCCAAAATTCAACTTGCATCCACATCAGAAAATAAATGTCAAATAGATCCTAAGTGATGGCATTTATTTTGGTTAAGCAAAGAATAAGAATGTATTTGAAAAGATTCACTTCCATTGAATACATAAAAGCATTCAGGAGTGTGAGTTAATTAGGTATATTTTTTTTTCCCCTTGGGCTATTGCGCAACTTCAACCCAATGGCCTTAGAGGGATGTTGTCCAAATGGAGAAATCAGAAACTTCTCTCACTCTGCCTTAAGCTTATGACTACTTGTCCTATTTCTTTCTTTTATGAACATAACTTTCTGAAGGGCAACAAATCAAAATAAGCACCATAATGTGTCTGAGAAGAAGCAAAAGGCATGGATGGTCAGGGTTGACATATTAATCGAGGAAGATGCAGATTGTGAGAAATAAGTCAGATTTGATCCTTGAAAAGAAGCTTGATAATGTTGTGATTCAAGGCACCAGTTTTCAGAGGAAAAATTAAGGAAATGAGAGGAAAGTAGGGAAAGGCTTGTAAACGATCACCATTCATCTAACTGCAACACTTAGCCTTCAAATGCATTTGTATCTCATTATCATCCACTGCTAGGGTTGCCAGCAGTGGCACTTCAAGAAAACCAGAGTCAAAAATGCTACCCATGCTATGCTGTCAGCAATGTGCCATTGTGTTTGTAATATGCTTAGATGTTTTGGGTGTTCACCTCAACCTAAAATATTTCTTCAGGATACTCTGACCCTCCAAATCATTCCAACCTCTTTGTGGTCCCCTCTAATCCATGTGAACTCAGAGACCACGCCTGAGATGTAGATCTTGGGAATGAAAGCTGTGGCAGAGAGACGAGACCCTGAAAATCAAAATAATTGATATAAGAATGCCCTATATACTAAGTCCATACTGGACAGAGGCCAGGCCAGCTGAATACTGGCCTGGCCAGGGTAACATCCAATGAATGCTTACCTTATTAACGGCATTTATCAAGTATCTACATTGTGCAGAACACGATATTGAATGTTTGGGAACATATAATAGTAAAAGATGCAGCTCTCACCTCTAAGGAATTTACAATTTAATATTGCCATTGGGTCATACTCTCAGATATCTACTTTTCCAGATATAAAGTAAATCCACTGAACAACAGAAGCAGAGACTGACCACCACTAGGCCTTCAGTTAAATCTCTCAGTGGATAGTAAACAAATGCCCCTCATTCAGCTTGCCAGAACACCAATATGTAAATAATAGTTGAATTAGACAATATCGTAAAGGAAATAGTAGTTGGCTGTTTGTCAATATTATCATATCATAGTCTCCAAACTTCCTGACATTGTCCAAATTTCTTTTGATCTGATATCTAATCACCTCTTCCCCACCAAGATCCCTAACCTGGCTAAAATTCCATTTTCCCAACTGTGGAAACAACAAATTTAGGGAAGACGGTGAGTCGGTGGGTGTGTCTCTGCCTGGTCCACATTTAAGGGTTTACTTTACTTGTTTGAGAATATGCTCTCCATACTAAGCAGCACAGAATTCTGATATTGCCACTTATCTGTAGCACATATTAACAGGGAGGATGCAGCCCAGAAGCTTAAAAAGGACATGACTTTAATGATCTTTAATGCTCAATATTTGCAACTCCGTCGTTAGAGACTGCTGGTTAGATTTTTATGCCCCAGGACATTGAAAAGGTCAGATAAATATATCTTCATGAACTGGTCTGCTTTAACTGAGGGAGAGTCTTTTATTCTTTCTCTTGGAAACAGTGTCTTTCTGCCTCAGACACATCTATCTGCGGAAAGAAGCAAATTCAGGTTCCTGGGATCCACGTGTGGCTCTGAATATGACATCACATATTGAGGTCAGATGGATGTGATATTTGGAAGGTTCCTGTGAACATCACTAGAGTTTCCGGGCCATGGAATGTGGCAGCAGGAGCCTTGGCAGAAGGAGGATGGGTGTTGAAACTATCAATACATAAAGATGTTCAATGCCAAATCTGAACTGGATAGGTGAAATCTAGATTGATAGAAATCGGGATGACAGTGTCAAGTGAGTCCAGCCCTACAGACCCTCCCTCTCCCATATGCATACAGTCTCTGGACTTTTACCCACATGACCACATGACTGTTCAATTAATACCAACCAATTAGCTGAAGTGGGGGGATGCATCTGCCAACTCACCTTGCCCAATACTTCCCCAGTTAACTTATTCCCTTAGTACCACCTTCCTTATCATAGTGAGTTCCTCATGAGGATGAGTGTTCTCCATCACATTTGCCCATGATCTGTGCTATATAAATTAAATCAAGCAGAATTCATACCTGCCTTCCGGGAGTTCACTATCGAAACCAATTTCATTTACATGGATAAACATGCACAAGAACATACAAACACACAGATACTACAATGTAGTATCAAGGGGCAGAAGGAAGTATTCTGTAAAAACCAGAGGACAAGGGAATTTAGTCCTGGAGTGTGAAGAAATTGTTGGGGAGAGTAATTTTATTAGCAACCATTATCTCCTTGTAGTGGTTGTAGCAGTAACTATGAACTATGCATGTGGGAAGCACAAAAGGAGCAAGTGATGCATGTCCTGGAGACAAGCAACTTACACTCAAATGGAGGAGATGGACGTGAAAATGTTTACAAATAGAGTAATCAGAAGTAAGTAATTGAATAGCATATATTCCAAAGTGCTCAGAATGGGTAAAAGTGCATAAATCTGGCCATCCTGGAAGGTTTGAATGACTTAGAGTGCTGGGAACTAATTGGAGAAACTTCAGTGGATGAGGGCAAATCTTAGGAGGGCTTAGACTGTGGAGAGCTGTAGTCTACTTGATGTTGGAATGATCTGAGGAATTCCAGGAAAAGTGAGTGCAAGGGGAAGGAGTCAGGAGAGATGACAGCAAGGTAGTTACATGGTATCTTGTATCTATCCCAGGGAAAGGAGGAAACTTGGACCATATTAGTCCTCATTTATAGCAGCCCATTCCTGTCTACTAGATCTCCACAGTAGTCCTAGGAAGCTTCAACCTGTATATGGGGTATTATGACCTGTTACTTTCATTGGGTCTGATGTCTTCTGAATTGGCAGAGATATGTTACTAGAGCCAGCCAGGGCTCCAGTTGTCCCCTTCAAAGCACCCTCTCAAAGCCATGGAATCCACCTGTCTGGGGAGAATAGGACGAGACCTGGGGCATTAGAGGTCTTCCATCTCAGTGAGCATAGATGCCAACTCCAAAGGAATAATGGAAGCTATTATCTTCACCCCCAAAGTTTTTGGGGAAGGGCAGATAGCCAAAGCCAGCTCCAATAGAGTAGGATGGAGCTGGATAGCCCCCACCCAGCAGGCCACCAAAGGCCAGGGATTTCCGGGTTCTAAGGGTAGGATCTAGGGCTGCACCGAACATTGGCTGGGGAAGAGAACTGGAGTCATCCTGGATGAACTGAAGAGAACTGACCTAGTGGAAAGAGCATGGGCTTAAGAGTCAAAATACCTGGATTCTAATCCTGGCTGTGCCATGTGCTTGCTGTGTTACCTTGGGAAACCACTGTGGTAGAAGTCACACACACATTGCCAAACTGTGCCACTTCATGCTTTTCTAATCTCTTCCTTGCAACGGGTTCCCTGGGGGAGTCACCCACCTTCCACTGCCTTGATTTTCCCATCCACGACCAAGGACCAAGAATACTTACCTTGCCCATCCCTATGAAGAGTAGCCAATTCCAAAAACTGGGAAGCTTTCTGAGTTGCCAAGATTCAAATGATCAATCAATCAGTTGATCAGTGGTATTTAATAAGTGCTTGGTCTGTGCAGATATTGGACTAGGAATAGAAGCAGCATGATATAGTGGATAGAGCCCGGCCCTGGAAGTCAGAAGGTTGTGGGTTCTAGTCCAGCTCTTCCACTTGTCTATGTAACCTTGGGCAAGTCACTTAATTTCTCTAGGCCTCAGTTTCCTCATCTGTAAAATGGGGATTGAGACTGGGAGCCCCATGTGGGACAGGGACTGTGTCCAACTCGATTTGCTTGTATCCACCCCAGCGCTTAACAAATACTACTATTATTATTATTAGTATCATTAATTGTGAGAGTACAACAAAGTTTTGTTGGTTTTTTAATGGTATTGAGTGCTTACTGTGTGCTTAGCACTGTACTAAGTGCTTGAGAGAGTACAGTGCAACAGAGTTGGTAGACACATTTCCTGACTACAAGTAAAGTACTCTCTAGAGGAGAAGACATTAAAATAAATTACAGATCCACTCAAAAGCAATCCATGGACTTATTAATCATCTACCCCTCAGAAACATCACAGCAATTCAGCAGGAAGCAGCAGAATATGCTTGATAGAAGCCACTGAATGAGATTGCATAGGGGAATTATATTATATTTGCTTTAGATGACATGGAGGTCATGGGCTGACCAATCCAATGAAAGGTTCTCAGTCTTATGATCAAATAAAGACATGGTGGCTTGTTCCCTTAACAATTCAGGGCAAAATCATTCCCTTATGGATTTAAAAACAATAGCAAAGCCTGACCATGTTCTTTGCGGCACTATACAAATGCTTTCTCAAGGTGTAAATTTATTTCCTACAGTTCATATTTCAGTGTCATGAATTTTTACAGTCCACTTGCATTTCAGTGTAAATTTTGGTCCAAAATGATTTATTTCTCAGTGATTCATTGCTCTGAGATGTGTTTGCCATTTAAAAAATGTAATGGCTGATATCAGTAAGTTAGTACAGGAACACTGGAGATCACTGAAAATAGATAGATCAGAAATGGAAGACTCTGGTATTTGCTTCTAAGCAGAAAATTAGGTATAAAGCACTGATGGCAAGTTTGATTTATCTCTGCTCAAATCCTGGTGGTGAGTCCAATATCATTCAGCTGTTGTTTTTATTACTGAAAATTTCTGCTATGGTTGGAAATTTCTCCCCCCTCAAACATAAAAAAAGATTTACAAAATGATAAATGCCTCCTTCAAAGTTGAAGCCAGAAACTTGAAATATTCTAATTGGTACATGGCTATAGGCTGTATTTGTTATCCTGAGGTTTCTTATCATGGTTATGCATAATGGATAATGGATCATCATCAGTTGATATTTTTAGGGGCCAGCCTTCTTTTCTAGAAGATCTGCCTTTTGCATTTAAATGATAGCTACCATCTGCCCTCCCTACTTATTTGCCTCTCCCTGCCCAGCCCTGCCGGCACCATCCCCCACAAGAGCATTGGTTTTTTAAAGACTATTAAGTTCTCTGTTTGTGCCCTGAAAATTCTTTAGTCAAAGACAAAGAGGTCTGCATGTTGTCCTGATGATCTGTCATGTACCACTTTATATCTCTCCTTGCAGCAAACAGGTGTAATTGGAAGATTAGAATGCTAAAGTGAAAGCTAAACATAAATGGAATTACTACTGTGTCGAAAAGAGATCAAATAAATAAATCTTCAAACAAGACTAGATGACTTTAAGTGGTACTCATGTAATTAACTACTAGATTTCGCCATCCTTATATACCAATGCCTTGTTTATGAATGATGTAATGCAATGTCTTCTGCTAAAGAAAGAAATGTCCCACCTGGGAGACAAAAATGGGGTTGAGTTCAGGAGTTCTACTGAAAAGAGACTTTTCTCTTCAGCTGTAACCATATTCACTGCTTCAAACTCATAGGAGTAATGGAGAGCAGGGATACTAAACCTTCCATAAGCTATGTAACAGACCGTCCAAGCTTGCTGTCTAGTTTCTTTCAGGTTACAGAGACTAGCATTACTTAGCATTTGGCATAGTACAAAAGAGTTAGTAGACATGATCCCTGCCCACAAGGAGGTTGAAGTCTAGTGTGAGAGACAGACATTAAAATAAATTACAGGTGGGAGGAAGCAATAGAATAGATCAAGATACGTACATAAGTGCAACAGAGGGGTGTGAATACCTATGTGTTTAGGTGATGCAGAAGTACTGAAAAGGCAGTTGAAGGGGATAAAACATTTTGAGATACATGATTAATCAGGGAAAGGCTTCCTGGAGGAGATGTGATTTCAAAAGGGCCTTGAAGATGGGGAGAGCAGTTGTCTGCAAGATAATAATAATGATGATGGCATTTGTTAAGCGCTATGTGCGAAGCACTGTTCTAAGCACTGAGGGGGATACAAGGTGATCAGGTTGTCCCACGTGGGGTTCACTGTCTTCATCCTCATTTTACAGATGAGGTCACTGAGGCTCAGAGAAGTTAAGTGACTTGCCCAAAGTCACACAGCTGTCAAGTGGCAGAAGCGGGATTAGAACCCATGACCTCGGACTCCCAAGCCCGGGCTCTTTCCATTGAGCCACACTGCTTCTCTGTGTGAAGATGGGAAGAGGGAGGGGATTCCAGGCTGCAGGGAGGGCATGAGCAAGATGTCAGCAGGAGGAGATGAGAATATGGTACAGTGAGTAGGTTGCCTTGATAGAAACAAAGCAAGTGAGATAGGATGCAGGGATAAAAAAAGCAAGGATAAACAGAGGGGAGAGAGTAAACTTCTTGAGGGCAGGGATCATGTGCACCAAATGTATTGTAGAGAAGCAGCATTGCCTAGTGGATAGAGCACAGGCCTGGCTGTCAGAAAGATCTGGGTTCTAACCCTGACTCTGTCATTTGCTGTGTGACCTTGGGCATATCACTTCACTTCTCTATGCCTCAGTTCCCTCATCTGTAAAATGGGAATTAAGACTGTGAGCCCCATGTGGGACAGGGACTGCATCCAACCTGACTAGTTTTTATCTATCCCAGCGTTTAGTACAGTATCTGGCACAGAGTAAGGTCATAACAAATACAATTTTTTAAAAAAATGACTGGGAGTCAGAGGACCTGGGTTCTAATCCCAGCTCTGGCACTTGTCTGCTGGTGATATAGGGCAAGTCATGACTTCTCTCTTTTTCAGTTTCCTCATCTGTAAAATTCCTACCTATTCCCTCCTACCTAGACTGAGTCCCTTGTAGGACAGGGACTGTGTCCAACCTGATAACCTCATATTACCCCAACACTTAGTAAGCACTTAGCAAATACCATTATTATTATTATTTCTTTCCCAAGCTCTGAGTACAGTACTCTGCCCAAAGTAAGTATTCAATAACAGCCACAAATTGTGAAATTGGCAATCTGTTTCTCAAGAACAGGAGGAGCAAGAAATACACTGAAATTCAAGGCATAGCAGTGCATAAATTCATAATTATCTACTAATGCAGGACCTAATTCCTCAGGTAGTCACTGAAACACAAAAATTAATGACAGCTAGAAACTCTACAAAGATCTTCTACTAGCTCCATCTTTGAGAGCAGAGGTATACTTCACCCTTTAAAGGATTTCCAGAGCTCAGCCTAAAATTGAAACTTACACATCCTTTATGTCCTAGAGATACTTCCCTCAACCTCTATATTCCTCATTTTCTCCTTTAATCATGTATATGCTTGCATATGTCTGAAAATACTGTAAGATCTTCGTCACATGACACCCGACCTCTTTTCTTCAGACATCTTTCTTAAATAGATCCTTATCTCTATAACCTACAGATGGAATGTTTCCACACAAAGCAAACTCCTATTACATCTATTCTCAGCATGCATTTCTTTGGGCTAAATGCATGTGATCCTATTCAAGATGGAGAACCCTGTCTCCTCGTGCGCCATAGATACCTTTTCAACTAGAATGATAATTTGGAATGGGAATTCAGCAGCTTCTGCCATATCTGCACAGGGCAAGGGAAATTTCATGAAAGGAATGGTAAAAGATGCAAAAGATGTTCCAAATTAAAGCAACTAAAAGTCCATCTATGACAGATGCTTACTGTTGACAAAGTCAGACCCAGTCTTCATCCTTGATAAATCGCCCACCAGATCTGATCAGCACAGCCTGTTCACTCCTTCAGCTCCCTCTGTTTTATCAGAGTCAGTGATACATGCCATTATAGCAGATTAATGGACAGACCGTGGAACTAAGAATCAGGAGACCTGGGTCCCAGCTACATCACTTTCCTGCTGGGTAACATTGGGAAAGTCATGTAACTTCCCTGTAACTCCGTTTCCCTGTCTCTATAATGGGCATTAGATACTACTCAGTCTATGTGGGTTAGGAACTCTGTCCAATCTGATTATCTTGTGTCTATCCTGCTGCTTAGCACAGTCCCTGGCACCTAGTAAGCACTTAATGAATGTCATCATTATTCCAGATTAAGTTGGAATTCAGCTCCACATCCACAACTGCAAATAGATCTTGATGGGTGGGGTTTTATGCAGGCTCATGGTAGGGCTTACTCTAGGATGACACCATCCTTACCCCATCACCAATTGGTTTGATCGATAATTGGATAGTCAGTGCTTTTACAATGGATCTGGGGATGCTTCCTTACTCATTGTTAAATCAATTATTCAGTGGTATGTATTGAGCTCTACTGTGTGCTGAGCATTGTACTAAGTGCTTGGGAGAGTAAAACAGACATCATCCTTACCGTCAAGGTGACAGGCATTAAAATAAAATTTTGATGGTTTGTCATGGTAGTCAATTTCCCAAAGGAAATCCATCATTCCCAAGGGAATCCTGCGGCTTCGTCCTTCTCTTTTCCTTATCAGAAGCTCCTACACAGTAGATACAACTGGGTCAAGATGCTTTCCCCATCTTCTCTCAATCACAGCGACATACACAAACGCCACTGAAATGATAAGGTCTTCCCAACAGCTGAGTTGCATGCCCTCCTTCTCCCCAACTCCCTGCTTGATCCCCCAGCCGAAATAAAACACTGGTGATAATGGGTCAAAATAAGCTTTAAGCAGAGTGATCAAGATTCTAATTCCTTCAGTGAAAAAGAGAATTGTGTGCAGAAATGAAAATGAACTGTAATTTTTGTGAAAGAAATCCCCTGTCTTTGATTCCTCTTCGCTTCTCTCTTTGTGTACTTTCCACTCACAGCTTTTCCTCTTCACTAGCTTTGCCTTCTCTTTTGCTTCTTTCTCTTCTTATTCTCTCTCTTGATACCACCCGCATATCAGAGCTTTCCTCCTTCACCTCAAGGCTACACTAAAAAGGGAAAGAGGAATAAAAATAGCAAAATGTACAAAGCTTCTTTTTAATTAATTGGGTTTTTTTCTTTGGATTTTGACCAGAATAACCCAATTTATGTGGCTGAGCTGCAAGAAGTCTCAATAGAGGCAATGTGATGATAGGTTTCACCTTTGGAAACCCCAAATGCGATCAAAGAAAACAGATATTAAATGAATTGGATGGATTTCCAAGGTGGGGAAGTGTTAAGAGAAAATGGTTCTGTAATAGAAAAGATGAGTGGATAGGTTCAAAAATAATAAACAACATGGAAAAGCATAGTGCCATGATTTTTTATTAATTATGGGCTTCCAAAATTGAGACTTCTATATTATAGCTTTCCCAGGTTTATTATTAAAGATTTGCACTGAAATGTTACCCATCAGACTCTTTTTGCGTGTTTGTGCATCAGTGGTCTGGAAGAAAAGTTTTCCAACATTTTTTGTGTGTCAACAAGCAAAATATGGACCAACTTTGTATAACTTTCTGGGGATGGAGAACTACGTGACACCCAGTGGCTTCCTCCGAAAGCATCCCTGTTCCACATCAGTTTCTATTCTCCCTATCCAACTTGCTTTGAAAGATGGAGTCTGACTTAGGTCATAGGAACCTTCTCTTGTGAAAAAGGGATCATCTATCTCATGCAGGATAGCTGTGGCATGTGAAAAGGGCAGATTTGAACCTTTTCTGAAATTTGAATCTAGCTCTTGAAACTGTATTACCCAAGGGAATACATTTTACATCTTTAATGGCAGATTGGAAACTTTCTTACCAGCAGATGCATCTTGCTGAATGAAGGGTCATCATTTGTATTACAATAACAGATGTAAACAATGGTACCAAATAGGGAAAATGAAATTGGCTAGCAAAACCGCATGCTTTTGGTTTTAAGGGGGGAAAGTAATCGATGAAGATTGTTCTGCAAACATGAGTTCACTGAAAACACTGAGCTGTCTCTTTTTAATCTAAAACTTATAACCTGAAATGTTATCCAATCTAAATATCAAATTTGCAGGCCACTATAAACTTTTCTACTGGTGAACAGATGTTCATGGGAACTTTACTTAGCTGAGGAGCATTATAAAAATCCATGACAGTGGAATGTCAAAATTAAACCTAGTGAGGAAATACCAAGTCAAACTCCAATTTTGGATAATGTTGAATTTGCTTAGCAAGGCAGCAAGCATTTACTGTTAGTCTCTTTTTCAAACAAGACTAGAATAAAAAATGGCAGCTAGCTGTAAGAATTGCTGTTCATCGTGAAACAGTTTTCCACAATTTAGAAAAAGGTTTACAGAAGCAGTGTGTGTATGTGTGTGTAAAGTGTATATACATATATATGTATATATACACACACACATATATACATACACATATATACATTTATATACATATATATGTATATATATAAGCATATGCATTTACTACATATATAGTATTCACATGTATGATATAAATAACATGAGCATGCATGTACATGCACACACACACACACACATCTCCAAAGTTAACCTTCTGCATATTTCCAAATTTTAAAATCTTGTTCACAAAACTGTCACGGACTGAATGTTTCCATCTAATTTAATAAATCCTGACATTTATCCATGCTAATAATCGGCCTTTTAATAGAGCAAAATCCAGCAGTCATTCTGACTTTCAAGGAAAAACACTGCTCCGACTCAGAAAAACCCCTCAAATGAAGAATAAGTATAGATAATAAAGGTTGGTTGAGAAAGTAAAATGAACCTCTTTGTCATTTATTTGAATTAACACTGATTCCCCAAAGCCCAGATCATTTTAGGAAAAATGTAAGATAAGACACAGAGAAAGGGGTTCAATTAAACCCACAATGCTGAATTTAAATAACGTACACCCAGACAGAATTTAAAGCTCTGATTCCTTCATTTAACCTCTTTTGATTAGGAATGAATGAAAGTTGGATATTTAAAAAATCTTATTGGATAGTTCCATTCTGGTGGCCCAGGAAAATACACGGAATGAATATCTGCAACAATGTGGAGGAGAAATCTGAACTCAAAAGACCAAATTCAGACTTTTCTCACCTTTTTCAAACAATCAGTGGTATTAATCGGATGCTTTCGATTTTAGATCTACTTTCCTTCCATTTCAATCAATGAATTAGTGGCATTCTTTGAGCATCTACTATGTGCAGAGCACTCTGCTAAGTTCTTGAAGAGTACAATAGTTAGTAGATTTGATTCTGACCCTCAAGAGAAGCAGCATGGCCTAGTGGAAAGAGCATTCATTCATTCAATCCTATTTATTGAGCACTTACTGTGTGCAGAGCATTATGCTAAGTGCTTGGAAAGTACAATTTAGCAACAAAGAGAGACAATCCCTGCCCACAAGGGGTTCACAGTCTTGAAGGGGGGAGACAGACATCAAAACAAGTAAACAGGCATCAATAACATCAATCTAAATAAATAGAATGTTATATATATTTATCACATCAGAACAAGTAAAACAGGCATTAAGATAAATAAGTAGAATTATAGACATGTTCATATATACACAAGTGCTATGGGACAGGGATGGGGGTAGAGCAAAGGGAGCGAGTTGGGGCAAGGTGGAGGGGAGGGGGAGCTGAGGAAAAGGGGGCTTAGTCTGGGAGCATGGGCCTGAAGTCAGAGGACCTGGGTCCTAAGGCCAGATCAGCCACTTTTCTGCAGTGTAACCTTGGGGAAGTCACTTAGCTTCTTTATGCCTCAATTTCCTCATATGTAAAATGGTGATTCAATACATGTTCTCCCTCCTACTTAAAGGGTAACCCCCATATAGGACAGGGATTGGGTCCAACTTGACTATCTCGTATCTACCCCAGTGGTTAGTACAGTGCTAGGAACACAGTAAGTGTTTAATAACACTTAAAAATAGGTTAAACCCTCCCTGATAGTAAATTAGGTTTTGGGGAAGGGTGCTTTTTCACATCATAAGAGAGACATTTAGTGGGACTGCACTGAGCTCACAGTCTAGAGGTGGGGAGGCAGACATTAATACAAATAAATAAAATTACAGATAGATACGTAAGTGCTGTGCGGTGGGGGGGCTGGGAGGGTGAGGTGGATAGAGAGCATAGGGAGAAAGCCAGTGCGATGCAGAAGGGAGTGAGAGATGAGGAAAAGTAGGACTTAGTCTGGGAAGGCCTCTTGGAGGAATTGTGCCTTCAGTAAGGCTTTGAAAGAGGGGGCAGTCATTTCTGTCGGATTTGAGGAGGGCAGGCCTTACAGGCTATGGGTCGGAGCGAGACAGGAGAGATTAAGGCACAGTGCGAAGGTTAGCAGTAGAGGAGCAAAGTATGTGGGCTGGGTTGTAGAAGGAGAGAAGCGAGTTGAGGTAGGAGGGGGCAAGATGATGGAATTCTTTAAAGCCAATGGTGAGGAGTTTTTGTTTGATATGGAGGTGGATAGGCAACCACTGGAGATTTTTGAAGAGGGGTGGTGACATGTCTTGAACATTTTTGTAGAAAGATGATATGGGCAACGGAATGAAGTATTGACCTGAGTGGGGAAACACAGGAGAGCTTAATAAATGCCATAATATTGACTATAATCAATTTTTAAATTATTACCATTAATCCTGGGATTCCAGCTAAGAAAACTGTGAGAGCAATCAACTCAGTCACCACCATGAAGTGGTCATCAATGGCCTAAGGAGGAAATGGAGAATTTAAAACCCATGATCATTTATGTAAAAGCAAACACAATCCTATATAAACCGTTTGGTGAATGTTAGGCTTTTCTAATATTAATGCAAGCAACAGCTTAGATGCCATTTCACTCATATAGGTTTTATGATTTTTGTTGAAGTTTTAAGTGCACAAAAGTGTTCATTAGCATGAAAGAATTTCTGCCCAGGCTGAAGCAAAGCAGTGAAGAAAGATGGTTAAATTTTTATTTTCTGAAAATACATAAAATAATGTAAAGTGGCCTGTGAATCTAGTCTGGAGGTTATGACCAACTCTGGAAAGATTCACAAGAGGGTCGATCCTTCTTTCCGCCTAAATTGTTGTGGTTTCTGCTTTGGAATGTTAGCTATTCCTGGCCCCACAGCTGAAGTACGCAGTCATTGCATATCCCATGTTTTGTCTTTTGTCTTGTATTATGCTGTCGAATTGTCTCTGGCCGATAGCGACGTCATAGACACCTCTCTCCCGGAACACCACACTCTCCATCTGCATCATTTTGGAAGTGGTTTACCATTGCCTTCTTCAGCACAGTAAACTTGAGTCTCTACCCTCGACTCTCTCCCATGCCTCTACTGCCCATCACAGGGGAGTTTTGTTTTGACTTGTAGCAGGTTGCCTTCCACTCGCTAGCCACTGGCCAAGCTAGGAATGGAATGGGTATACCTCTGCTTGACTCTCCCTCCCTTAGCCAAGACTGGTAGAGTGCTGGAAACTCTCCAGATCCAATCCTAACAGGGAGCTTTGTCTCTAGGGAGAATATATTAATTCCTGTTGTTTTACCACAGTATCCTGAGTATTTGTTTGATAAGAACTATCAGTCAGTCACCAGGTGCCTAGTTCAATCAATCAGTAAATCAATCATATTTATTGAGTGTTTATTATGCACTGAGCACTATACTAAGCATCTGGGAGAGTACAGTATAACAGAGTTGGTAGACAAGTTCCCTGCCCATAACAAGCAGTCTAGAGGAGGAGATAGATATAAATTTATATAAATTACAAATACGTACTTAAGTGCAATGGGGCTGAGGGGGCGAGGATAAAGGGTGCAAAGTGGGAGAAAAGGAAATAAAGGTTTAGTCAGAGAAGTGCTCTCAGAGAAGACCTTCAATGAGTGTGTCTTTCCCATATCACATTCTGTGGTATCAATGTTCTATTAACAATGTTAATGAGACAGTTAATTCTTAAGGCATTTTTAACATACCTAGGTCATGGGAACATAAAACTAACATGAAAGGGCAAAGAAAATCCCAAAGTAATGCAATTGCTGGATGAAAAATGTGGGTTACGACTCAGGCTTCTCTTCCCTTCCTGGCTAGTGAAGACTTGGCTCAGTATAGACAGTCAAATCGTCTATGTAAGGCTGTCATTTCACTTTTTTTCCATTCAGACTCTATTTTAAACTTTCTGCACCATTAATTTTTGCCATTTATGAGATAATTTTTCCTACCTTTTTGGATTGCTCATTGTTTTTCTCTTAGATTCTAACTGTATTGAGTCAATCAGTCAATGGTATTTTTCAAGTGCTTACTATGGGCACTAAGCATTTGGGAGAGTGCAACAGAATTGATAGACATGATCATTGCCCTGAAGGAGCTTACAATCCAGTGGGGAAATGTCAACAGTCAAGTCAGTCAATCATATTTATTGAGCACTTATTGTGTGCAGAGAACTGTACTAAGTACTTGAGAGAGTACAATACAACAATATAACAGGCTTATTCCCTGCCCACAATGAACTTACAGCCTAGAGGGGGAGACAGACATTACTATAAATAAATAACAGATATGCACGTAAGTGTTGTGGGGTCGGGAGGGGGTGATGAATGTAGGGAACAAGTCGGGGGGATACAGATGGGAGAGGGAGAAGAGGAAAGGAGGGCTTAGTCAGGGAAGGCCTCTTGGAGGATATGTGCCTTCAATAAGGCTTTGAAGAGGGGGGAAAGAAATACACTACAGATAAGGGAAGCAGCAGCGTATAAGGATATGTATAAACATGCTGTGGTTGTAGGAGTATCAAAATAGACTTGGGGTATCTAATGCAAGTGTATAGGTGTCATAGAAGGGAGGGAGAAGAGGATGGGAAGGTGAGAGATTAGACAGGGAAGGCTTCCTGGAGGAGATATAATGATGGTATTGGTTAAGCATCAGGCACTGAATATGAGTCAGGCACTGTTCTAAGCGCTGGAGTAGATATAAGCTGTACAGGTTGATTTTTAGTAGGGCTTTGAAGATGGAGACGATGGTGGGGTGTCAGATATGAAGGGGGAGGGAATTCAAGGCAGGAGGAAGGGCATGAGCAAGGTGTTGACAGCAAGAGAAATGGGATCAAGGTACAGCAAGTAGGTTGGTGTTAGAGGAGCAAAGTGTGCAAGCTGGATTGAGGTGGGAAAGGAGCAATTTAAGGTAGGAGCAAGAGAGCTGACTGAGTGCCTTAAAGCTGATGGTAAGGAGTTTCTGTTTGATGCAGAGGTGGATAGGCAACCATTTGAGTTTTCTAAGGAATGGGATGGTGTAGACTGAACTTTTATCAGAAAAGTGATCTGGGCAGCAATGTGAACTGCAGATTGGCGAAGGGAGAGGCTGGAGGCAGGGTGGTCCACAAGGAGCCTGATGCAGCTGTTGAAGTGTGATATGAAACATGCTTAGCTCAGCATCGCAGCAATTTAGAGGGAGAGGAAGGGACAGATTCTAGAGATGTTGTGAAGGTAAAACTGACAGGATGTTGTGACACCGAATTTGCAGGTTGAATGAGAAAGTCGAGTCGACGATAATGCCAAGGTTATGAGCTGGTGAGACAGGGAGGATGGTAGTATCGTCCACAGTGATAGGAAGGTAATGGGGAGCACAAGGTCTGGGTGAGAAGATGAGGAGTTCCATTTTGGAATATGTTTAGTTTGAAGTGTCGATGGGACATCCAAAAAAGATATCCTGAAGGCAGGAGGAAGTATGGGTCTTTGTCTTCAGTGTATTTTCCCTAGGATCTATTATCACACCCATGAAGTCTTTGGCTCAAGGTTCAATATTATTCCTGATGGAAACTCCAGTGTCATCATCATCATCATCATCATCATTGTCCATCCTAATTATCTTCTATCGAGCCCAGTGCTTAGTACAGTGCCCGGCACATAGTAAGTGCTTAATGAATATCATAAAAAAGCACTTATGTTCTACATATTGTGTTCTACATACAATAAGCGCTTAATAAATATCATCAATTTTATTTGACCACCATCATCATATCCATGCTCTCTATGCCATCGTGTGCTTAATGAGCAATTGGTGATAGTGGTTTTGAGGAAACTTAAAAGTATAACAAACTGCATAACAATGAGGAGCCTCGTTAAACCTCGTGGCCAGTTCCTTTTCCTTACCCAAAGGTCAGTTCTATACAGAGATGGTAGAAGTTTGTCCAGTTACTCTGATAATGTAGATTATACAACAAAAACTCAGCAAAGACCAACCAGCCCTGTCACAGAAGGGAGGGCATGGGTTTTTTTTTAAATTATTGTTGTCTATAATAATAATAATAGTGATGGTATTTGTTAAGCACTTAACTCTGTGCCAGACGCTGTACTAAGCGCTGGGGTGGATACAAGCAGATCGGGTTGGACACAGTCCCTGTCCCAAGTGGGGCTCACAGTCTCAATCCCCATTTTACAGATGAGGTAACTGAGGCCCAGAGAAGTGAAGTAACTTGCCCAAGGTCACACAGCAGACAAGTGGCAGAACCGGGATTAGAACCTGTTATCTATTTGTACTTATTGAGAAGCAGCATGGCCTAGTGGATAGAGCACGAGCCTGGGAGTCAGAAGGACCTAATCCCAGCTCCTAGTCTGCTGCAAGACCTTGGGCAAGACACTTAACTTCTCTGTGCCTCAGTTACCTTATCTGTAAAATGGGGATTAAAACTGTGAGCCCCATGTTGGACAAGGACTGCATCCAACCGGATTAGCTGGTGCCTACCCCAGCACTTACTATAATGTCTGGCACAAAATCAGTGCTTAACAAATACCATTTAAAAAAATAATCTCACAAAATAAATCAATGATAATTATTGAGTAATTACTAAGTGCAGAGCACTGTACTAAGAGCTTGGGTGAGTACAATTCAATAGAGTTAGTAGACGTGATCAGCTGGACCAGCAGTCTGATCCAGTAATGGTCTTTTGTCCTTATGTAAGATTGGTTGCCAGTGTTTTTTTTTTTCTTTACACTTAAGCACAGGATTCAAACTATTGCCTTGAGATAATGCAGACAGGGTGCCTTAAGATTGGCTCAGGAGCCCACCAAATTGACCGCTCCTGTCTTGTGGATGCCCCTTTTGTTTTCCCCCTCCTTTTACCCCACTGTTAACCTACTGGGGCTCTGAGGATCCCAAGTGGCAATAGATGAGACCATAGAGGTGGGACTCAAAAAATACCCAACACATCCAATCAGGCCAAGGCACCACCACATGGCTCTCAGAGTGCCCCCTAGTGACTAGTGGTTCAGTATGCTAAAAGTGTTAGTCCTATCTTCCCAGTAACATTTCTTCTAACATATACTCTATCCCGTCTAGATTTGGACCAAAAAAATAATTTTCCAGTGGAAATAAATATCACAGGCCAGTGCAGGCACTACCAATCTCTTTTCTTGCTGAGATACATAGTAACAGGATACAGTTTTAAAATGGAAAAGTTAATCATTTGATATTGGCACCTGGGCTGGTGAGGTTCATGATGAAACAGTGTTCCCTCTCCTCTCAATATAAGAATCCAATAAAATTCTGTAAATGAATCGGGGGAGAAATGCACAAGGGCTGATGCAGAAGCAGCTTTCTGATACCTTATGGATTCGTTGGTGTTGATAAAATTCATTTTGATTGTGATGATGGAAAAAAAAATCCCTTTTTTCCTCGGGTGTGTTTGCTACATCACCAAGGGAGCATATTTTCAAGGTCCATTTTTCTTTTTTACATGCTTAAGAAACAATTCATCCTTTTTAACTTGACGTGAATCCACTCCAGTGTGATGTGTCTTTTCTCCACTGCCACAGTGCTTTGGATCTGTTGTGTGGCCTGTGGCCATGAGTTCCAAGTTTCTTAGGAATTCTGTTTTAAAGTGTGAAAAGCATGTTCAGTTGAGTGATTTCCCTGGAAGACTTGGTCGTTTGATTTCTCTGTTTTGAGAACAAGAACTTTCACATAGATGATCACGAAGAATGACACTCTCTGAAATCTGCACAGTATCCAAGTTCAGCTTCCTGAGATGCAGCTCAAGGAATGGTCATTTGGCTCCTCAGTGGGAAGAACTGGATCTTGTTCCAAGTGAGTGGAAAAAATTCTGATTTCATTCATTTTACAACTGTACTCCAGCCTGAGAAAGAGGGTGGAGGGGACAAGAGAAGGACTGACTTTTCAAAAAAATTGTTGGCCAGTAATTACTTGCAAAGTTGACAAATTGACTAAATATCTTTAAGCAACTTTCCCTGGGTAGGTGGCAGAGTTGGAGGAGGAGGAAGAGACAGAGAGGGAGGAACAGAGGATGAGGAGACAGAAGGGTAGGAAGGGATCAAGGAAGTGTAAAGAAATGGGGAAAGAGACTGGAAGAGGGGAAGAGGAGGAGATGGCAAACCATTTGGCCCTGAATCTCTATGTCTTGCTTGAGGGCAGTACTAGTAACTGTATTTATTGAGTACCCACCTCATGGGTCTGTGTCCTCCTCTGCTATCTCCTAGTTATCCACTCTCTGCCACATTGATTGTGGTTTTCCTTTACTGCTCCTTTAAAATGTAGCTTCTGTTACCTCTGTTTATGTTTTCCTCATTTCAGTTCACCGTAGAGCAAATTCACCTGAAAACATCAACAATTCCAAGAAAACAGCAGCAGTTATTCAAGCACGAAGTTAAATCTGAAGCCTCTTTTTCCAAGAGATTCAATATTCTTTTAAGAAATTGATGTAACCATCTTTTTAAGGAATTTCCATCCAAATGAATGCTATCCCTTCATTTTCAGCCTAATCGTCATAGTCCCTTTGAAACACTAATACTGTGTGTATAGTCCAGATCAGAACTGAGGAGTAGTGTATTGTTCATCAAATGGCCTCTGTTAGACAGTGCCTGTCATAACTACAGCAACTCATCCAGAGGAATGTAGCAGGAGAAACCACTGAACAAACAAATAAACAAATGCTGAGGAATGAAGCATCTATTTCCTCTTACAGCTCGAAGAATTGAGAGACATGGTTAAATGGAACATAGCGGTAGGTGGAATCAGGAGGCTAAAGACCCTGGTCTAAGGCAGAAACTAGTTATGTCAGCTGCCACAGCATAACGCTAACCAGAACCCTGGGAAAACAAGGTCAGATAGATGGAAATTGTGGGATTTAATGAAGTGTCAAATATTCATGAGGCAGTGATGTTAATCATATGATGTAATGACAGGAAAGTTTTAATTTTCTCAAAGGCTGGGCTGTCATCTCATACAACAAATAGATGAGATTGGAAGGATTCTGTGGGATTGATAAATGGGATGAACATGCACAACTTCTAGTACTCCTCAGGGAAACTCTGCACAAACATTTGCATCTTTTCATTGATACCTACATCTGTTCTATTGACATTACCTGGTAAGAATGTTGCCCTTTGGAGATGGTTTTTCAACATGGGAAGGAAGAAAGAAGAAAGCCAAAGAGGTTTAGAAATAAATCCAAACCCTAGACTGTGAGCCCACTGTTGGGTAGGGGTTGTCTATTTGCTGCTGAATTGTACTTTCCAAGCGCTTCTTACAGTGGTCTGCACACAGTAAGGGCTCAATAAATACGATTGAATGAATGAATGAATGATCCTCAGCAAATCTCTGTCAAAAATTCGGGCATTTATTGAATCACTGAATTTTTGAAAGAAGGAATATCCGGCCTCTGACATGGAACTCCCTTCCCCTTCATGTCTCACAGACAACGCTTCTCCCCACCTTCAAAGCCTTAGTGAAGGCACATCTCCTCCAAGAGAGCTTTCTTGACTAAGCCCTCATTTTCTCTTCTCCCACTCCCTTTTGTGTCACCCTTGAATTTGGATTTGCACCCTTTATTCACCCCACCCTCAGTCCTACAACACTTACATGCATATCCATAATTCATTTTCATGTCTGTGTCTCCCTCTGGACTGTAAGCTTCTTGTGGGCAGGGAACTTGCCTACCAACTCTGTAATGCTGTATTCTCCCAAGTACTTAATACAATGCTCTGCACACAGTAAGCCCTCAATAAATACAATTTATTGAAGATCTCTGATATCATTCCTTCCAAAATGTAGACCTCAAAACTTAACTTTGCGTTAATAGAGTCTCTTCCTTCTCCAATAAGGGCTGCACTGAGTGATATTTCCAACATTTCAATGATCAAAGATTCAGTTTTCACTGAATTCTATGTCAGTTTTGAAGAAGAATCATCCAGAGCGGCTGCTGCAATTTCACATGTTCATCTGACAGTCTTTCACTGTAAGCACTTTGTCTTTAAAGACAAACCAAATGATTTAAATGTGAAAAATTGTTTATAAGTGGCTTTAGAGCCTGCCAATTTGTTAAAGCGAGGAAAATAATTTAATTTAACTGAAGCACATTGAAGCAATTATAAATCAAACATAAAAGGAGAAGAAATTTGTGAATTTATGGAAAGGTAAACTCTAGCACTCTGAAAACCAATAAAGCAAGCTTTTAAGCTCCATGGTGGAATCATAAAAGGGTCACAGAGTATTTTCCCAGATATTTCCACTACAGGAAATGTTCAAACCATTTTTGGATTTTTCTCCTCTTTCATTTTCAGGGGAATATTTTTAGAACTGGGTTGCTTTCTTTGTTCTCTTTTATCCAGAAAAATTATAAAAGTGATTTATTTGGAAAAAATAATTCTATTTTGCACTGTTACTATTTTTTATGGTATTCGTTAAGCACTTACTATGTGCCAGGCACTGAACTAAACACTGGGGTAGTTACAAGTTTATCAGGTTGGACTTTGTCTAACCTCCACATGGGGCTCACAGTCTTAATGCCAATTTTACAGATGAGGAAACTGAGGCACAGAGAAGTCAAGTAACTTGCCCAAAGTCACACAGCAGACAGGTGGGAGAGGTTTATTTAGAACAGTGCTCACCAAAGAGTAAACACTTAACAAATCCAATAATAATAGTAACAATAATACTAATAGTCCTTGCCAGTCGTGTTCCTGCTGGGGGACAAGGAAGTAAATAAGCAGGCTGGGGTGCAGCATATTTCTAAGAACATGCAAGAATTTTACACCTAAAACCCAATTTATGACCAAAGTGACTACAGTATAGTACCAAAGCTGCACCACAGTGCTGATTTCAGCATCGAAGACCAAGGAGGTTGCCAAAATGGCTACTCGGGCAACTGCTTGCTGGTCACACGGGTACATAGGCGTAGACAAATACAAACACAGGCACATATGCACATAGGCATAGAGAAGCTCCCACAGAGGTACACTCAGACATAGTCACAGACCCTGACCTAGGCAAGCATGCATACAGACATACATGTACATAGACACAGGCCAAGGCACAACCTGACAAACACGCACACAGACATGTACATAATGCATAGGCAAGTGGACAACGAAAAATTCCTACCCACAGGTAAAAATGAGAATTATATCTCTTCCAGGAGGTGTTTCCTGATTAATTTCTCAACTCCCAACCTTACATCCCTCAACTACCACTTAATGCATTTCTATGCCACCTAAGCACTTTTGGTCTCTCACCCTCCCCCAATAACACTATCTATCTTTACATTCTATTACTTCCCCCAGAAATTTAGAATTTAAAAATCTGTAATTTACTTTAGCCCAGCATCCCCAGTGATTATAAGCCCTGTGAGGGCAGGGACCATGTCTACCAACTCTACCGCTGTACTCTCTCAAGAACTTAGTAACAATGATGGTATTTGTTAAGCCCTTACTATGTGCCAGGCACTGTACTAAACTCTGGGGTGGATACAACTCAATCAAGTTGGACACAGTCCCTGTCCCTTATGGGGTTCACAGTCTCAATCCCTATTTTACAGTTGAGATAAATTGAAGCACATTGAAGTGAAGTGACTTGCCCAAGGTCACACAGCAGGCAAGTGGTGAAGCCAGGATTAGAACCCATGACCTTCTGACTCCCAGGCCGGAGCTCTAGCCACTACGCCACGCTGTACTCGGTAGAGTACACTGCACAGTCGGCACTCCGTAAATACCACTGAGTGATTGATTATGATATTGATAGTGTGGATGATGGTGTTGATGATGGGAATGATGACAATGACAGCAATAGTAGAGGTTGATCAATCAATCATACTTATTGAGCACTTAAGGCAGGTAGAACAATATCCAAAGCACTTGGGAGAGAACAATGTAACAGAGTTGCTTCCTGCCCACAAGGAGCTTACTGTGTACAGGGACTCTGTCATCAGTAAATCCCCTCCTGAAATACTATCTCATATTTCTTTTCACGGATTCCCCCTTTTCACATCCTATCCCTCGTCTTCTATGCCCCACTTTTCGACACCTGTCACCCAACTCTGAAAATTTTTGTTTTTCACTCATGTTCATGTGGACTACAGCTGTCTTTTCTCAGGCAAAACTCACTCAAACCCAAGAGAGTGCCCTTTGAGTAAAAATTAATGTTTCAGATCTATTTGATTTATCTGTTTTTTTCAGTGTTTGAGTGCCAGATGCAAAACCGGACAGTACTTCCAATGGGAATCTAATGATCTCACCAGGATAAACACTGAATTGTACAAAAGTTCAGTCATGGAAAATCAATAAATCACCCATGTAATTCCTCTGACCTTTCATGAAGACCATGCACCCCACAGGATTCCCGGACGGGAGGATATCTGATCGTTCTGAGAAAGAAGAGCTCATGAATAAAAATAACAATTCTCAACAAATAGTAGAAGCTGAGAAGGAGATGAACACCAACACAAATAGAACAGAACTGCAGACTGAAGCCAAAGAGTAAACCATGACAAATCTACCAGGCAAATGATAAAAAAGAATAACTCTATGGTCTATTGAAGCGTCAACATTGACGTACCATTCTCTCAACTCATTTCAGTGAATCCATCATTCTGTTAGGAGCAGCATACTGGAACTGACTTCTTCAGCTTCAGCTCGCAAGGCATGCCAAAACACCCCTCCAGTCCCTAACTAGGAGGGCCTTGAACTGCTTTCAGCTGTGCGTGAGTGGAAGACTGAAAAATATGGTCCACTCATTGGTGTGAACGTAGCGATTTCCTAGACTGTGGCAAAGTATGTTGACCCAAAACGAATTGACAAATTGGCATATAGAAATCCTCAAAGATTCAGGATGTTCCTACTTAGAGGCATTTCACCCATGCTAATCTGCATTCATTCAGAGAGGTCTTAGTGAAGGGAGAAAGCTAAGCAACTCTGCTTCTCTCCTGATTTTTTTCTCCAAACCCAGCACCTCTTAGAAATATATTTCCCAAATCTAAAACCTTTGAGATAGATGCTCCTGATATATATATATATATTTCTTCTCCTCTCCCTCTTGTCTTTGTGTCTATAAAGAACCTAGATATCTGCATAAATGCTAAGTGATGAGGGATTGAAAGGTAGAAAATTGAGAGGTGGATAGATGGGTAGTTGACATGTGGGTGATGGAGACTTTAAATTGGTCAGTCAGAAAGAAATTTGAAGATTCTGAGGGTTTTTCCAGATGAAAAGCCCAGATGGGCCCCAGAACCCATTTCCCTATCAAAAACAGACTCAAGAGAAAATGAAAACCAGGAGGGTCCCTCAAGAGGATGGAGAACTTAGCAATGGTGGACGAAGAAACTCTGACCAGAGGGGTAGAGAAAAATAGAATGACAAGTGGAAATGAGAGAACCTGTTCACAGAAAGAGGGCAAGTCCAGGAGTTGAGGAAGCAGCCACAGGTTCAGCTGCCCAAAGCAGAGACTGACTTACCCCCCCATATTCTTCTTCCCTCCCACATTCGCCCATCAAAAGGTTGGCCTCCAAATTGTGCATTTGTTGTTCTTTCTGCTGGTTGAAAATCGTAATGTTTGTTTTAATGTATCCCCATTTTGCGGAAAAAAAATGAAGATTGCATAAGTTGAATATTCACTGGAAATAGGGCTGTAAAGGAAATTTACAGTCCTGTCAGATGGGAGAGTGACAAACAGTAGGAAATGAAATATCAAAAGTCATTGGTTGGGAACATTAATACCTTCTGTAATTCATTTTTTCAATCTAAATAGAAAGAGAATATTTTTCTATTAAAAAATTGTACACCCATGGCAAATGATCTTCTGACTCCAAGTGTATTAAGTCGCAGCTAAAAGTTAGTTTTTGGCATCCACTGGGACATATGGAATTTGCTAAAGGGTTGATCTGAGAGGCAGAAGTAGTGAATTTTCTATTCCTACTTCTGTCACTTGACTGGGCCCTTGGCCTTCAAAAATTTCCATCACCTTTCTGGATTTCACCTTTTCTAACTAGACAAGTTCAGTCAAGAGGAATAATAATAATCACTGTCTGTCTATCTTGCCTTCCCACTCTCACTAGTGACAGAATCATACTGCATGGCCAGCCTCAAATCAGCTCCATGGATGAAGAGTTGTGGGAAGTCTTTCAGGCTAAGGAGCTCCAGAACCCATTCTTTCTCTGCTGTTTCCCTTCAGGGTTTTGACAGATCCTGGGGCTGCCTCCTCCTGCTGTTTTGTGTCAATTATACTATTGCTGATGTGGTCGAATCCACATGACTTCTCCATTAGTATAGACAATCAAGAGTTTTGCGAAACGCACATTCAATCCTGTGCAGCATTAAATGACCTAGAGAAAAGAAAGGCCTTTAGAAGCATCCATGAAGATACGTAGCCTAATTGGAGAGACACTTGGACAAGTAGTGTTGGGATGCCAACGCTGAAGAGATCCTGGACCGATCAGACCACCACCAACTCAAGACTTACCCAGTACTGACTCTACACACTTCTACTATCCCCATCAAAGGGAAAGTTGGCCCTATCTTCAACCCACAGAGGGAAGAAATCCTAAAGAGATGGCCACCATAACCTCTCAAATGTCCCTTCCAACATGGCAGATGAGGCTCGATGGGATGTAAAGAATCTGCCAGAATCCTAAGGTTTATGTCCAACCTGACATAGTACCTCAAGCAGAGTCAGGAAGATCTGATGGCAGAATTGTGTTCCTTACTACCAATTCCTTTTAAAACATTTTTCCTCACATTTCATGGATCCCTTCTTATGGGAAGGATCTCTTCTTATCAGCCTTTCACAGTCTCTTTATTTTATTTTTATTTGAAGAATCTTGTTTCATTCCTCTCAGACCATTCATTTCACTTGGCCCTTCCATGCCCCTTTTCCACTACAATGTAGTAGAAAATCTTAAAAATCGAAAGAGGGCCAAAAAATTTGCCTTAAACCCTGCATTAATTTTAGATGAATTTGTAAATTTAAAATATGTGGATTCATAGCTCAAAAAGTAGCCTCTGTGGTGAGTTGTCTAGATTTGAAGTGATGGGAGCTTATATATCCAATCTCCAAAGATGAATAATCAGTGGGTTGGATGATAATCACTGCGAATATGGAAGAAACTGTGGCTAAACTATTTCAAAGGGTAGGACAGATCTCATCTCATGTCACTATGAGTACCAGGGCTCAAATTGCAAAGGATCTAATATTCATGTTTTTTTGTCTTACAGCTGGAATCTTTTTGACAAGATAAAAGTCTGGGCAATGAGCCACTGACTAGCGTGAATTGGGAGAAAGGGACATGGTCCCTTTCCAACAACTCTCCTCTCCATCCAAAAATATCTAAACAAGCTAGCCCAACAAATTCTTGCACCCATATTTTGAGAATCATATGGATTTGGTATCTGGGCTTCAGTCATGTGAAGAAGTTATAGAACAAGTGCTGTGGGATATATGTACTAGTTTTACAAAAATCTTCACTTCGCACACCCCGCTTTCTCATAGGCCCAGCTCAATGTCCTCCTTACTCTGGCCTCAAGAGTTTGTGCTAATTTCAGGAGGAAAAAAACTTTACTTGTATATATCAGGAGTGGCCAAGCCTCATGAACAGGATTCATGTTGACCAAAAACACGGTATAGCCATGAGCCACGGATGGAAAGCAGGCATTCCAAGGTGGAGAAAGGAACAGTGAATGACAGAGAATAGTTGTTCCTGGAGAAGAGGTATGGCAGAGGGGGTGGCGGCAGTGATAAGTCGACACTCAGGGTAGGGGTTGGGGGTGAGTTGCCGCACCCATTTCCGGCCCGGTCCCACTTGGGTTGGGGCTAAAACCACTGAAAGAGCTGAAGCCCTCCCACCACTGCAACGGACTGGTAAATAATATGCAATATGTGCATCAGCCTCACAGCAACTGAAGATCTAGGCCACCTTGGTATATATATTATGCAGGAATGTGTGTGTGTGTGTGCATACATGTGTCTATCATCCACTTTGCAGATGACAGTACATCTATGTTTGGATTAAGTGAAAAGTTCTATTCAGGATTGAAGGTCCATTCCACACTGGGTGCACAGAAAGGTAGCCCTCCCCCTCTAGCCCGTAAGCTTGTTGCGTGCAGGGTACATGTCTACCAACTCTGTTAGATTGTACTTCCCCAAGCTTTTAGGGGAAGCAACATGGCGGAGTGGATAGAGCATGGGCCTGGGAGACAGAAGGTCATGGGTTTTAATGCCAGCTCCTCCACTTGTCTGCTGCGTGGCCCTGGGCAAGTCACTTCACGTCTCTGTGCCTCAGTTACCTCATCTGAAAATAGGGATTGAGACTGTGAGTCCCACGTGGGACAGGAACTGTGTCCAACCCAATTTGTTTGTATCCGCCCTGGTTCTTAGTATAGTGCCTGGCACATAAGTAAACTCTTAACAAATACCGCAATCATTATTATTACAGTGTTCTGCCCATAGTAAGAACTCATTAAATATGATTGATTGATTGACTGATAGTTCCTTGATGTTCTGCTGGCATTTGCTGTTTGGAGTGCCTGTCCCTGTTTTTGAGTTCATCTAGTCTCCTGATCATCCTGAAGGCTCTGCCCTAGAGTATCTCCTTTCACGATTGCCACATGCCAAGTTGATGCCTAACTGCTGCTCTTGTCTCCTAAAGGTCCGCTGCTCTCCCACACTGTTTAAGACTGCACTTAACTGCATCTTGAAAACATTTAGCCTACCTCCTTGTTCACATGGGCCCATTGCAGCTCGCCATACTGAAGCTGCTTGGGAATCCTGTTACTGTCCACTTCTAAAGTGAAAGAATCCCTCACTTCCACATGAGTCTTGGACAATCAAATTGTGTTCAGATGCTGAAGGGAATGATTAATAAGAAAGAGGTGAGGACATTTTTGTCCAGATTTAATCCTTTTAAGAGCCCAGAATTGCAGAGGCTGATTGAGTGGGCTTTCACCCACCACAGAGATCCTTCCCTTCGGCTTTCAATAATATAGCTGTAAATGAATCAGAAATGCCACGTTCCGGGTTAACTTTTCCTTCAAGGAAAAACTTTCCAAATGAAGGACAGGAGATGCTGATGCCTGTGCCTTTTGGACTCTTTCAAAATGATGGCATTTGAAAATGCACTTCGAAGAGATAGGGTGGTTCTTAATACTGTTCTCCCTCCTTCTTAGACTGTGAGCTCCATGTGGGACAGGGTCTCTGTCCAACCTAACTTGTACCTACCCCAGAGCTTAGAACAATGCTTCATATATAGTAAGCGCTTAACAAATACTATTATAAAAAACAACAACAAAACCCTACAAAATCCTCTTAAATCCAGCCCAACACTGACCTCTTTCTCAGATGTTCTTTCCTTTTAGCCACCTCACAAGGCCTGAAAGGCAGGAACTGGTAGAAATGTCCAACTTGGGGAGATGGTGCCATTTTAAAATTTTCAACATAGCTGTTTAGTGCTATAAGTTTATCCATTTATTAATAATAATAATGGTACTTTTTAAGTACTTACTATGTGCCAAGCGCTGATCTAGGCACTGGGATAGGTCCAAATTAATCATGTTGGACACAGTCCCTGTCCCATATGGGGCTCACACTCTTAGCGCGGCTCAGTGGAAAGAGCCCAGAATTGGGAGTCAGAGGTCATGGGTTCGAATCCCGGCTCTGCCACTTGTCAGCTGTGTGACTGTGGGCAAGTCACTTCACTTCTCTGTGCCTCAGTTCCCTCATCTGTAAAATGGGGATTAACTGTAAGCCTCATGTGGGACAACGCGATGACCCTGTATCTCCCCCAGTGCTTAGAACAGTGCTCTGCACATAGTAAGCGCTTAACAAATACCAACATTATTATTATTTTACAGATGAGGTAACTGAGGCACAGAGAAGTTAAGTGACTTGCTCAAGCTCACACAACAGATGTGTGGTGGAGTCGGGATTAGAAGCCAGGTCCTTCTGACCCCCAGGCCCATACTCTATTCACTAAGCCACGCTGCTTCACCATTTGTCCTACATTCAAGGAGGAAATTATAAGGAAAATGACATTATTCAATTGTTACTTTTTGGAGTGTCATTAGGGATAGTTTTACTACACACCACACATTTCGCTCATTGATTTTTGATTTCCCTGCTCTTTATGGGAAGAGGGATCATAGAAGACAAGAGATATTTATGAAGAAAAATTCTGGTGGGATATACTCCAAGGAAGAAATATGTGTGCTGGTCAGTAAAGGGAAACTGTAACTTTCCTTGGTACATGAATAATCCTTGTTTATCCTCTTAAATGGCTATAAATTTAACTCACTAAAACCAAAAAAAAGAAAATCAAACCAGTTGTAGTGATCACGATCTGGGAACAGTGCTGCCACCTTGCTGAAAAGACTGAATAATTGTGATTTGTCTTCCAAAATAGTGCTTTGATATCTAGAATGATAAGAATTAAATATGGTAATAACCTGGCAATTAAAAGAAATTTCTTTTATCACCACAAAGATGACTTGATACACAGCAGTGACCTGTAATTTCTCTTGCAAGGGATTCATATATATTATGACTATCTTTGTAATTACCCTCACAGTTTCCTAAAATATTGCTTATCAGTTGCTCATGAGAAACCAGCAGTGCTAAGGTACCTCAATTCACCTCATGTTCCAAATCCATTGAAGTAAAGGTCACAGCAGTGGAGAAAACTAAACATGATGTGACAAGTACAGTGAAAAGGTAATTAGCGCCATTATCTCCTACACGCTAACTATTTAGAAATAGGAATGTATTTATATCTGCAGAATAAAAAAATTAAAGTTAATTTATTTTGCCTTTGTACTGTCTCCACCATAATTAAAATTGTAATGAAATAGCACAGGGTTAAAATGTTAAATAAAATAATCAGTAACTACATTCTAATAGAGTGCCGGTCTCCATGTGATCTAGGCCTGTAAATGGGGAGAAAACACTTTGCCACTGAGCTTATCAATGTGATGAACGGTCCCCCTTGCTTACTCTGATCCCCCCAGCCTGGTTCTACCCCCCCACACACAAATCGCAGCTCTCCCCATTTTCGAAGCCCTCCAAAAAACCCACCTCTTATGAGAACCCTTCCCAGAATAATTCACACACCTTATTTGCATGAACCAAGTACCATCCTTAGCATTTAGGCATTCTAGTCTTCTCCCTAGCACTTATGCACATACGTATTTTGAATTTATTCATACATGCATTTATAGATTTCTCTGGACACTGGATTATTCAGCTATTTCATACTGATACATTTGTACTGCTTCCTGCTATGTCCTTGTCCTTCCTTCCACTCCCACTATCTGTATATAATTTTTTCTCTGTCTGTTTCTCTCATCAGATTGCTTGAGGGTAGGGAAGAGGTGTCTTGCTTCTTTTTTTCTCTCCAGAATGCTTAGCACAGTGCTTTGCCCTCACTTGGGACTCAATAGATGGAATGATTAAAACAGTAGTGAAGCTCCCTCTTAGGCCAGGAATTGAGACAGAGGTGAGGCTGGTACCTTGCCTTGTCACCTTGTTAATCTCGCAACCAGGCTTAGTCTCCAGTTTGCTACCTCATAGTCTGGGTTCTGATCCCGGCTCTGCTGTGTGACCTTGGGTAAATTACTTAATTTAGTGGATAGAGCATGGGCCTGGGAGTCAGAAGGTCATGGGTTCTAATCCCAGATCTGCCACTTGTCTGCTGTGTGACCTTAGGCAAGTCGCTTCACTCCTCTGTGCCTCAGTTACCTCATCTATAAAATGGGGATTGAGACTGTGAGCCCCATGTGGGACAGGGACTGTGTCCAACCCAATTTGCTTGTAATCACCCCAGCGCTTAGTACAGAGCCTGGTATATAGTAAGCGTTTAACAAATACCACAATTATTATTATTATTATTCTCTGGGCCTCAGTTATCTCATCTGTAAAATGAGGATAAGAGTATGAAGTGCCAAGAAAATGTGTCTTATAATCAGACGTGTTCCATTGGTGTTCACGGGCCTGGAGGTATACCTGGACGTATGAGGGCACCTAATGTTAAGGCAAACTCAGGATAAAATGCTCACCAGTTTTGATGCTGTGTGTATACACAAATGCACACATGCAGTTTCTTCTGATAATGCTGCACCCTGAACCTAATAATAATAACAATAATAATGGTATTCGTTAAGTGCTGATCATGTGCCAAGCACTGTTCTAAGAGCTGAGGTAGATGCAAGGTTATCAGGGTGTCCCATGTGGGGCTCACAGTCTTAATCTCCATTTTAAACCATTCCCTAATTCCCTGACAATATTGTAGCCAAATCAGCTGGAACTGAGTGTCCATACAACAGCCTCTACAATCCTAACCTTTTCTTTCCCTCTTGCTCCCTCTGCTCCTAGCAGTTCTGGCCCCATAACAGCACTGGAAAACCACTGAGTTCATAAAGGTGCGTATCCATCTCCCTCACATCTTGAAACATCTCCTCTGGGCAACAAAGATCCTTTTGAAGTTGATGGGAGCTCTCTTTGCAGAAGAGATGAGAATTGAGCCCTTAATAATTAATCAGGGACTTAGCACAACTTATCTGAACGTGACATGTCAATCTCTAGTTTTCTTCTTGGCTTTTCCTTTCAAGTTATTACTTGAAGAAACTAGCTTTGGGAGGGAAATTGGGTTCTATTAAGCATGAGCTACCTGAGATTTCCTTCCCCTTGAGTTCAGTCTGGATCTGAGGGACATGACCCGTTTGAAGCATTCCTATGATAAGTTCTTGGCGGGCTGCACACAAGATGGTCAATTTAAATTAATTAGCTTAATAGTGAGAGTTTTACCTGAACTTCTGCCAAAGAGAACATCGTTATTTAGTGATTATAGTTGCCAAAGGTTTTCTTACTATCCATAGCATCCCCTTAAGGTAAGTCTGTGGCCAATTTCAGAATTGACCTTTCCCTTATGGACATACTGCAATCAAAGGGTGCTAACCCAGCTTGACCAGCATTATATTAGGCCAGGTTGAGAACACTGAGGTGGGGAATTGGGGAAATACTCTAGACGATTCAGACTCAAAAACTGCTTTGGTCTGAAAAGGCCGGTTAATGAAAATAAGTGTTTTATGCTCCCCACTCTGACTGTGGATCCCAGATCAATCGTCACCTGGGATATGGATATCCATGTGCCTTGGGAGTGGGGGACAATAAACTCTTGAGACCATCACGGCTTTCAGCGGTTTCTAAATTCAAAGTTGACTGTTGAGGATTTTCCCGGGGAAACCGCTGCACCTCAGGGAAAATTTCTGAAGAGAAATTGGCCCCGTGGGGAAAATCCCAGAGAATTCATTTAAAAAGAAAAAAAGAAAATGAAAAAACCCCCACCCGGGAAAGTCCACCCTCCCTCATTCCTTCCCATCATACCCCCAAGATCTTCTGCCCCAGGGCCAGAAAACAAAGTGGTAGTTGTGGCCACATTTATACTGCACACCTGGCACTATATAGCTCTTTTTTTTTCCTATTAAAAAGGCTTACTTTAGAGCCTCAGCGAGGACTGAGAGGCATGGGGATGAAAGACAGGAAGCAGAGCAATGTAAGGAGCTGGGGTCTGGAGAGAAGAGACGGAAGTTCACACAATGAAATAGGGAATCATGCAATAGAACTGAGTCACTGAAAATAAACATTTGGGGTAAAATTATCACTCAATAGTCTAAAGTAGAGCTAATCTGGGAGAGTTACCCTGGCCATTAAAAAGTGCCAGAACGATTGAGAAAAGCAAAGTCGATTTCAAAAGGCAGGAAGATGGGGAAAAATGAAAGACCGAAGAGGATGAAAGAGTGGAACGTCGCAGGTTTTTGGTATTAAAATACTTAGGTCCTGATTACAGTCATTCTGAAAGTGTTTCTTCTCCACCCAGCATCCAGTTATTTTATTTCTACACAAGTTCCAGTAATTTCAGCCATATATTTATTCTCATTTATTCAGGCTTTCTCTCCGTCCTTCCCTCTCTCTCTTTCACAGTCCCTCCACACCCCCAATCCCTATTATTTCTTCCTTGATCACGTGCAATGCCAATGGCTGCTGCCTCTGGCTCCTTGCCAGCCCTTAACTATGGAACCCCATCAGAACAGAAGTAGCTTCTGGTCCTGACTCCTTCCTAGGGTTTCCATTTAAATATATTTCTTTGTGTAGGTGTACATATCCTTTGCATCCAGATATGACCCTGAACCCCTGACCCAGGCCATATTCACCACAACCAATGGTGTGCCCATGGTAACTGGAAGTCATTGTTTCCCCGAAACCATGGGAACAAATAGAGATAACTGATTCAGGCCCTTGTAATCATTTTCCCTACCAGTAGGAGATGATGTGTGGTGTGTGGATCACCACAAAGAAACTCAACTGTGGTCTGCAAATGAGAAGACACAATTCAACTCAGAACATGAGAATCAGAATGGAGGGGAAGTTTTAAACAAGAACATATGCAACCCATCGTATTGCTTTAGCCCAACTTCTAAATGAACCCTACCTCATTAGCATACTCCCCCTCTGTGAAATCACTGAGCCTATCAGCAGCTGGTTTGTTCCCTCATGGAATTAGTACGTCAGAAATTATTTTGATAATGAATCCCAGATTTTAACCACCCCATTTGGCATTTCCACATGCACAGGATGTACCTCCCCCAACTTTTCTGAGGTTTTTCTTTGTCTCTTCTAAATGCTTTGCTGCCTAATCACTTCAAGATAATGAGAAGCCATAAAGGTCAGGCATGTAGAAGATAACCCTATATCACTGCTTGACAAATTAGTTTATAGCACAAAATCAGGCCTCCCACTGAAGTGCAGTTTGTCTGAACTATTTTATCTTTGCACAGCCTATGCAGTTTGTCTCCCAGATTTCTCTCTCAGAAAGCTCTGGGTCCTGCCCCTCATTTTCTCTTGGAAAAAAAAAAAAGTGAAATTGCAAATCCAAATAAGCATCATTGATTGTTAGATAGACCAAGCCCAGAACAGTGGCTTTCTTTGGAGGGTATGACTTCTCTTACTGCAAGTCTTCGCATGGGTTCCACATGACAGCTTTACGATTTCCATATCTGTGGACTGCTGTTCCGCCTAATTAGTTCATGTTTGCCTTTCTAAAAACCTAGAGTACTTGTCTGTTGGTGAGTTTCGCTTACTCCGCCAGCCTATGGAGACACAGGAAAGGATTTCAATACCTCTCAAGCAGTGTCTCACCATTCAGACCACACTTGGTGAGAGGATTAATATGCAATTGACTGATCATGGTACCCTTTCAGCACTTGTATCAGAAATGCAACTGTTTCTTCACACCAAGGAAACACTGTCTTTATTTGGGGAAGCTGAAAAAGGGGAAGAAGAATGCCCCCCACAATTTAGTGATTACTGTCTATTCAAAAGTAGACATTTTGAGTGTTTAAAAGAAATATAACTTGCACAGCCTTATTCTCCTCTTTCCATCAAAGAGACTGTACACAAGTATCTTTTGAGGTAACGCAAGGGAAAACGCTCCATCTTTCTCACAGACTTTATAATAATGATTATTATTATGGCATTTGTTAAGCACTTACTATGTGCCAAGCACTGATCTAAGTGCTGAGGTAGATACAAGGTTAGCAGGTTGTCCCACGTGGGGCTCACAATCTTAACCCCCATTTTACAGATGAGGTAACCGAAGCACCGAGAAGTTCAGTGACTTGCCCAAAGTCACACAGCTGACAAGTGGCAGGGCCGGGATTAGAACCCACAACCTCGGACTCCCAAGCCCGTGCTCTTTCCAGTAAGCCACGCTGCTTCTCTTTTTCCCTTCTGCTTCTGCTTCCTGTAGGACTTCATGGTTTCTATAGTGAGTGACCTCCACTACAGCCGGCAGTGGGGTTTCCTGGTCCTACTACAAAACTGGCACGAGGAAGTAGATGTTCTCAGAGCCCAACAGTGCCCGCAGCTTGACAGGTAGGATCACTGGTTGAGTTTGGCTAGTAACAGTGGCCTCAGTATTCCATAAGTCTAACTCTGACTTCCCTGAGGCTTGTGTCAGAGATGTGGGCAAAAAACTGGACGGTGAAAAGAGGAGAAGGATAACCTGTCTTTTGGTGTGCCGTGGAAAGTTTAAGCAAGATCAAATGTCTCCTCATGGGAAAGAGAATTATCCCATCAAGGGAAAGCTGTGCTTTGTGTCCTTTTTCTGTCTTTAGGTGGTCTGCCCATCATAAGAAATTTGGGACCCAAAATGTTTGACAAGACTTCTTATTTCACTAATTTTGATTACCACAGGTAATCAATTCATGTGAGTTCAGAAGACTACGATGATTTTGAGACCACAACAAGTGAACCATATGGCTGTTGGAACCAAATTCGAAGAATCTGAACAGACACAACCTGCAGTTTCATGGTTGCTGTGACTGAAGCCTCATTTTCATTCCAGTGAAGGGAACAATTGGCAAGTAATGGATCTCCTCGCAATTCAATCTCTTTGACCTGGAATTCCCTCACCTTTCATATATGACAGACCACCACTCTCCTCACCTTCAAAGTCTTAATACAATCACATCTCCTCCAAGATGTCTTCCCCCACTAAGCCTTCATTTCCCCTCTTCTCTCTCCCTTCTACATCACCCATGCACTTGGATCTGTACCCTTTAAACACTTGATATTAATCTAACCCACAGCCTCACAGCAACTATGTACATGTCCATAATTCATTTTAATATCTGTCTCCCCCTCTACACTGTAAGCTCTTGTGTAATGTAATAATAATAATAATAATGGCACTTGTTAAGTGCGTATTATGTGCCAAGCACCATTCTAAGCGCTGGGATAGATACAAGTGAATCAGGTTGCACACAGTCCCTGTCCCACATGGGGCCCCACTTTGCAGATGAGGTAACTGAGGCCAAGAGAAGTGAAGTGACTTGCCAAAGGTCACACAGCAGACATATGGCAGAGCCAGGATTAGAACACAGGTCCTTTCCGTCTCTCAGGCCCATGCTCTATCCACTAATCCATGCTGTACTTTCCCAATCACTTAGTACAGTGCTCTGCACACACTAAGCACTCAACAAATACCACTGATTGACTGACTGATGGCTTTGGCTAAGGAGAGTCTCCCAGTTGCTCATGGCTGCCTGCCCGGCGGATTTCTCCATCATTCATGCCTTTCAACGGACTATATCCACACCATATTCTATGAGGGGGTTTTTGGGGATCACTACTATAGCTGCCCAAGATGCAGTCACTCCTCTCTAGTTCTCACTAGGGAGAATTCCTGCTGCCTCCTAGTCTCCTTGTATTTCTTGCCCAGTGGCTCTTTGTTACGAGCATTGCCGGTGAGCTGACTGTACTCTAGAACCTCATTTTTGGTAGTCTTGTCCTCCCATTTGCTATTAAGAATCAATTATAGGTGACAGATGGGTCAAGAATATGGATGTGCCTTCTGTGGTAGATCCAGGTCTCACTGCCAGACAGTAGGTTCTATAAACATTCAGTTTAGTCTGGATTTTGGTGTCACATTAGTGCCTCATTTTATTGGCCAGTTTTTTAAAGGATATGCTGGCCTTCTTGACTCAATTGCTCCCCTAAGGCACTTGAAAGAATGGACCACATTTGCATTTTACAAACATTTGTGATCGATGGTTAAACCACGTCGAAAGTATTAGTATTTCCATTTATGAGTGGAAATGAGGAATCATTCAGTGCTCTCGTTGACAGGGTACCAACTTGTACTGAATTTCCAGTGAGATGAAGACATGTGATTGAACACAGGTGGTCCCATAGCTGTTGAAGTCTAGCAAAGAGGCTCCTCTTACACTCAGCCAATTATCGTTGGCAACAATAATGTTTGCCATAGGTTAGGTCCCCATTGCCACAGGGAGCCAGAGGGTTACACAATTGAATCCAGAAAAGTCAGGCAGAGGAAAGTTTTATGCCTGAATTCTCCAGATTACATAGACTCCCCTTTGTTTTTCCTTGAAAGGTTCCAAGCGATACCTAGGGTTCGGCATATTGAGTTGGTTATTCCAGAGTCAAAGCTACTCCCAGATAGTAATTTAACAACCTTTGAAAACTACCCTAACTCTTCCAAGCCTACCATTTTCTAAACTCTCCAGAGAAGACTGCCTTCAGTACATCCCGGAAAGAGAGTAGCCTACCATTTTCTAAACTCTCTCTAGAAAGCAAGATCAGAGACCTAGAAACCTAGAGACCTGAATTTTACCAAAACTTTCAAAGGGAGGGTCTTGAACATTGGAAGAGTCTGTAAACCCCTCTTTCACTTATTTTCCCCATAATCCCCTGAGGTAGGGGCAATAGAAGAAGTAATGGTATTGATGGAGCACCTACTGAGGACAATGGACTGTAATAAGTGCTTGGGAAAATATAATAGCAGCAAAAGACACATTCCCTGACCATAAGCAACTTATACTCTAGTTGGGGAGATAAGCGTACGAAACATTTTCAATTGGTGGGAACAGAAGGCAAAAAAGGGATCAGAAAGGGTGTAAATGTATATGTTGGGATGACAAATCAGAATAAAGCAGAATAGGTAACTGAATATGCAATGAATTCTAACTTTGATGCTTGTTCAGTGAAGTTGAATGCTTCCAGATATCCTCCATAAGCTCCTTGAGAATTGGATCATTTCTTCTCCTTTGTAGGCACTATCAGGCACTTACTTAGAGCAATTCCTTGCATCCTGTAGAAAATAAACATTATTGACTGACTGTGAGATCATAGCATGGCAGCTGTGATACTATATCAATAATTTATTGGTAAGGTTTTTCCAAACTGCTTAAATTATCCCTAAGAAAGTTTTAGGAGAAGAGGTGAAGGTTAAGAATTTTACTTAGATTTGCTATACTAAGGGCAGCAGACATGCTCTTCACAGCGGAAATGCCACTCTTCTGCATGGCTTCTGGAAATAGTCAGGTTATTCTCCCTGCTCCCCAAACACTTCTTTAGCCATACAAACACACTCAAAGGTGAATTTCACCATTAGTGGCTTCTTCTTTGAAGCCAAAGGACAACTATACATTTTTCTCTCCAGCATGGCCTATCAGAAGTCCATTATACTGGGAGTCAGGAGACCCAAGTTCTCTTCCCAACTCTCCCCTGGTCTGCTCTGTGACCTTGGGCAAGTCATGAGACCTCTATAGACCTCAGTTTCCTCATCTGTAAAATGGGGGTGAGATCTCTCGTTAGCCCTGTGAGGGACAGGGACTGTGTCTGATCTGGTGACTTGTATCTATCCCAGAGTTTATCACATAATAACTACTTAGTACTGTTGTTTTACAATCATTATCATTTTCAATATTATTCAAATGGAAGTGCTGCGGGAACCGATCTTGTGCTGTGCTTAGTTCCTTATGTGGAACCATTTCATCCCTTAGTGGATCATAAAATAGAATAGAATAGAAGAAGGATCATGATGACGACAGTGATGAGAATAGTGACAGCAGTGAAGGTTACAGTGGTGATGCCGATGGTTAGGATGGAGGTGATGGCAGTGACAAGTGACAAGCAGACTGTATAAGTCATTAGTGAACTTACCTAATTTTTACCAGACTCTTAGAGTTCCAGTGACAGACCTTAATTTCTAGGGGTTTATATCTTGGCATTAACGATTCACTTCCATAAAAGGCCCCAGGCAAAGAAACACATTCAGCCAGTTCTAAGTTACAGTCTAAAAGGGCAACAAAAATAAACTCCAATAATTCAAAAATAGCCCTGTTTAAAAATGACATTTTGTGAACGGTAATTCCTCCGGTGTCTATACTGCTGCCAATACTGGAGTTACCACCATTCATCATGGTGAGGGAAGTGTGTATCAAGGGCAGAGTCCACCCATATCGCCAACTAATCACTTGCGTTGTTCGAAAAGAAATAGCTATTTAAAGAAATTCTATTAGACCCTATTATGTCTACTGTTGGGGTAATATTGGTCTCAGTCTGGAGGATAGAGTTTCATTTTTCTCCTATTCTTCAATTCTACAAGCAAGGAACAATATGTTCCCTCCCAAAGCCTAGGGTGTGATTATTTTTCATGGCTATCATAATGCTAATTTGAGCATCATCATTTTCATACCATACAGTGGGGGATGCATAGGGCTCTTTGTAACAACTGAGGACAACAAACTCACCAGCTGTCCTACACTATCCTAAGTCTGCGGTGTTAAAGACCATTCAGACCATTCGAGCCATTCAGATCATTACTGTTGTTGACTAAACCTGCAGTTATTCTTCCACAAGCAAAACTGATGATTTGCAAGCACTCCAGATTTCCTGATGTTTTATGCTCCTGTCGGTGAACTATTTGTAAAAACACTAGAAGCTATGCTGGGGACAATGAGGCTGACTATGAATCAGTCCACGCAATCTTCAGCCAAAAATGAAAACTGCTTTACTGCAATCTATGTCTCGCCCTTGGTCTTGGAAGACCCATCAACTAAAATTGAATTCAGTTTAGGATACCACAGAGGAACAGTTACCTAGAAAGCCAGAGCTATGAAAAATGCTCAGGTAAGACCCTGCTCTGCATGCAGTCGGTGTTCAGTATGGTGCCCTGCACTTATTAATATCGTAAGTGATAATGATGATGATTCATTCAATCATTCATTCAATTGTATTTATTGAGCACTTACTGTGTGCAGGGTGCTGTACTAAACGTTTGGGGGAGAACAATATAACAATAAATGGACACATTCCCTGCCCACAACGAGCTTACAGTCTGATGATGATAATGAGTGGAAGGGACCAGTTCCGCTTAACCTAAGGAAGCGGACTAAGGAGTTCAGGATAGCTGTCCTTAAATTCATTCACAGGTCTTTTTAGCTATAAAATGACCGTAAAGGAAGGAACACTTTCATACATGGAAGCCATTGTCGGGGACAGCTTTTTGCTGTCTGGGAATCAAAAGATTATGATTTATAGGATCTCTCAACCATGTTTCTGCCTGGCCCTTTCTGATACTTCCTCAGTTCTCACCCCCAAGTAGTCCCCCTCTTTCTTCCTGCCTTCAGCTCCTCCCCACCCCACCCCACAACCATCATGGAATGAGAGATTTTTTATTTTTATTTACTATTTCTCAATCACATTAAGTCCTCACAATGTGCAGAGCACTGTACTAAGCACAAGGATATCAATGCAGACATAAACAGTCTCTGGCCCAGACAGAGCACACAAACTCTGTCTCAGAGAGGAGGGAAAGAACAGAGATTCAGAGAAAGAATAATAGGACACATTCAGCAAGAAAAACCACAAACAGAATCCCTAGGAGGAATATTCTTCAGGCTCTTCCCATTGCTCCAAGCAGGGCCTACTTTGGTCCAAACTTCTCCAACCTTTCCCACATCCTAACTTCTCTACAGGAGCTTCTACCTGCCCCACATTCCTGTGGGGAACGGGACTTCTCCATGGTGATGTTGGTGAGCAGTTGGGAGGGGGCCTACCTGATTGTCAGGTATTAGGCCCCCACAGCCCCTGGAGCTCCATTGGAGGGGGAATTCCAGTTCCTGTGGCTGCAGGTTTCTAATGGGATTGGTGGAGAGGAGAAAAACAAGCCTGTCACAGTTCCAGAGGGATTGAATCCTCCCCTTCCCACTCTGTTCAAGCATGGTTCTGGCTGTGCAACATTTAAGTGGGTGGGTCCAATGACAGGGCCTTAACAATTTGCAAGTGACCATTCTGCCGCAGAGCAGGCTCCAGGACCATCTGCAATAAGACCTTTGTCCTGCTGACATTGAAACTTCCTAACCACATTCCTCTGCCACACTCCCGGCAGCTCCTTTCCCACCAGGGCCCGGGGAAGTGCCGACTTCCAAAGCTGGAGGCGAGGACTGATTTCTTCATCTGTGTCACCATCTATTCCTCAAATCAGCCGGCCAGAAGAACTCTGAACCTCAGGGGTGGTAGTACTCCTTCAAGAATCTTTTTATTACAGCCAGCAAGTGGTATCAACCCAAAAGTACCTCAGGGCTCTATGGATGAGAGGAAGAACATTCCCCAAAGTTAGAGGACCCCAAACTGTTACAACTAAAGGGATTGATTAAAATGGTACAGAAAGTTCACTTTGGGGTTGTACAGGATCGTTCCTTTCAATCCTAAGTACGAAGACCTCAAGGTGTTCATCCTTAAGAATTCTAAAATGACATGATGATGTCTGAGAGTAATCTGTCTGAATGTGTACTTGAACATCAATTTCAAATGTCATCAGGGGCAGGACCAGCCACATTTACTATTTTTTGCTATAACAACAGCTATTAGCGTTTCGGATCTGGAGTCCAGGGGATTTCCTATATCCCAAAGAAGAAGCAGCATGGCCTAGTAGGGAAGCAAGGCCAAGCAGCTTGGGAAAGCAGCATGGGGAAACAGCATGGCCTAGTGGATAGGACACCGTACTGGGAGTCAGAAGACCTGGGTTCTAATCCTGGTTCCACTACTTGTCTGCTGTGTGACCTTGGGCAAGTCACAAAAATAAAAAGGAAGAGTAAAGAAAATGGAAGGAGAGGGAGAGAAGCAGTGGAACAGAGAGAAAAAGGGAGACAGAGGGAGAAGGAGAGAGGCAGAGGGAAATCCCGGAAAGGGAAAGGATGAGGGAGGAAGAGAAATGATAATACAAATACCCAAGCCTGCAAGGTATAGAACAAGACACCATAGTGCATCAATGCCAAATGATGCAGTAACCCAGATGGAAAATGAGGAAGATTTCCATGAAGTCATGATAAATAAACTGAAAGACAATTAGCCTGCTTTCAGTGCCATTTTTTCCAGTCACATTCCAAGTAGGTTAAAGGAGAGCTTCCTTTCTGTCTCTCACCCTTGGGAAGAGCATCCCACTGAGCCCTTGAAGGCTTGCCCCTCATTCACCCATCTGGCCTGACATAGCCACCAGCCTATAAACTGGCAACTTTAATTTCCAACAATGCCTTAGAGCTGATTCAAATGTCCAGCAGACAGTGGATCCACAGAGTTCCTGCGGGGAGGGGATCCGGAGTGGAGGGAAGGGTGGTAGTGGTGGGAGGCAGAGGGAAATGGTTAAATTAGGTTGTGGTGTGGCTATTTGCTACAAAGCTCAAAGAAAAAGGAAATTCCCCAACACTGTCCAAGAAATCAAACATGGCATGGGCTGATACCCTTTCCCAGAAAATATTTTATTCTTAAATTAACTTCCTTCCTCCCAAGCATTTCGCTGAAAAGTTTATCTTACGGTCTATATATTTTGGATGTGGCCTGTATAGTGGCTGCACACACTTAGAATCTGCTTTGCTGGATTCTTTTTTTTTTGGTCTTCGGTGAATCTATCCCATATTCCTGAGGAAGAAATTGGAAGAACGGGTTTAGTAACATAAGACTTTGAAAATAGAGTACCGAGATGTGTGGAAAAGGCCTTTCGCTTCCAAATGATCCCCTCATCTCTGTGGCCTAATTTGTTTCCTTGGGGTAGGCTGCTGCTATATATCATTACCCATGTGAAATGTCATTCTTATCCTTGTTTACAACTTCTTCAGGAGGCAAGAAGTCCCCTCAATCTCATTATCCACTACAGCTGTCCTTTGTGCCAAATCAGCCAAATTAGCCCAATTTTTTCTTTTTTATCAGAGCAACAAAGAAAGGTTAATTCCATGGCCCAAACATTGTTTTTCCACTGACAGGATTAATCCATCCAAGGCTTCTCAGCTTGATCTACTGCACATATTCTAGAAAACAGTCGAGAAAGGAAAACAGATAAACTTGCTGTTGGGTGTGACGTTATTAAACCACAATGGCATTACAAGACCTTGCTTCTCCTTAACCTTTCAAAGTATGGAAGAGGCACTACTTCCCACTGGAGTAGGTGCCCATTTAGTACTGGCACCTGAAAGATCAGGGGAGAGAATACAGCTCGTCAAATGGTCTATTTCCCCATCAAAATAATTCTCTATCGGTCTCTCTCTCTCTCAGTTCTAGGCAGCTTTGTGAGAGCTAGGTGAAGGGAAAGACTTTCCAGTCTTTGTCATTAGAGAGACTTGGTTATAAAACCCAGTGCTACTGTATCCCCATAAGACCCAAGAGAAGGATGATTTTCTTTTAAAATGCTGTCTGTGATACAGCTTCCTTGAAATGTATTTATGCCTAGTTGTCTTTCATTTAAGAAGTCACTGGCAGTGAAATTCGCCTATGGATGCACGTGTGGTTGAAAAAGGTCAACGTGGGTCCTCCAGTCCCAACTTTGTGTTGCTCACAGAAAAATCTCCCTTTGTCGTGGTGTTGAGCTTGGTGTTGCTTTTGCCTTTTTGCCTCACAGTTCTTTCGAAGCCTCTGCTCAAGAAAAGCCACTCTTTTCTGGTCTTTCTGCCTCATCTGTCTTCTAGCTTTCAGCAGTGATGCTGCATTGTCTAAGGCTGTTCTTTATTGCATCCCCAAAGCATTTCCCCTATTTCCCTTGCCTTTGATCACTCCATTTCAGCTATGACTGCTCTAAAAACAACCCAGCAATGGAGAAGTTCAGCAACAATAATTTCCACACAGCAAACACATCCACCAATACCACATAATCATAATTGGGCAAATTGGCTCTTGAGAAATAACTTTCAACCTAAGAGCTCCTGGAGCCATTATTCCCATCCCACAGCCAGGGGCTCAGGCCCCAGAAGGAGCAGGTCGTTATCAAATCCAACAGGGCTAAACCAGGGTAGTAAAACCCAGGTAACAATCGATAAACTCCATTGCAGTCCGAGGCTTCCATTTTGACTTTGAACGAATGACGTTACCCCTTCCTGAGACTATCTGTAAAATAGCAGCAACATTTTCAAATTAATCAGCAGATTTTCTAAGAGACTTTGAGACTCCCCACAGGATCCTACAGGAAAGTTAATTATTCCCATAACCATGCTTGAACTTTGAGGCTATTAAAAGACCTTCCACCATAATCCTACTGAAACTGCATATGCAAGTGTCTTTATCCTAGAGCTGATGGCCACCTAGAAGCCAGTAGAATACATAGCCCCTTCTGAAACATTTTCTTTGTGGATCGTGTCTCTAAAGCCATATGGTTTCTTTCTTTATGATGACACAGTATCATGGCAATCATCAAAAACTGAGCCAATCTGAGCGGAGGGGCATGGTGACTCCTGAAAGATGTCTGTCAAAACTGGGTCAACTTTCCAAAACCTCTATTCTCCCCCAAGGCAACTTAGTGCTAAGACATGAGGTTCCATGAGCTTATCCTTCATGTTTGGATTTAGCCTTTGGTGGGCAGTCAACCTAAAGGTTTTATGTCATGCACGATGGCGCCTATCATTAGTTGCAAAAAGATACTAGGTTGTGTATGAGCTAGGTACATTCCTCTGCGGAGCCAAGGGGTTGCGCTGGTAAGGAACGGATTTTTAGTTACGAGAAAATACTTGGGATGCATCTGTGATACAAAACATTTTATTTTGTTCCACATGTTTGACTCAGAAATTGAGAAAGAATGAAGATGACAAGGAAATAGATTTTATGCCTACTTTTCAGCACAGTTCCCTTATTCATGTGACTTAATTTTGATGAATGGAGTAGATATTCTTGAGAACTACACCCTACTTTTCTCCTTTGTTTGCTGAGAGCTGCTTACTTCACTCAAAATGTTTAAAGAGAGAGGAATTCTGATTGTCACCAGCTCAAGAGCAAATGATATTAGATCCTGATGAATAGTCAGTGAAAACATGAAAACTTGCCTCTCCGCTTTGCTCATTTGCTGTTTTCTCATGCATCTTGGCAGACACACCAACCTATTTTTTTCTGAAACAGCAGCTTCAAAAGTGTTCCTGCATACTGTGCCAAGCTTTTATGGAAGATATATATTTATAAGACAAAAACCTCAGCTTCACACTTCTATTTTTAAACAAAACAGATTTCTCTCACTTCACAAATACCGAAGAGGCTCAGTTGTGTTAATTAGGTGAACGACTTCTAAGTTGAATTGCTATTCTTCCAGAAAGAAGGCCTGCCTCAGTTATCTAGTCTCTCCTCCTTTTACTACCTCCTTCTGTTGCTGCCCTGGCCTCCTGTAATTGTCCTCTCACTCCTCTATCTTGGACACTGTAGAAGTTCTCCCAGAAAGAATCTGGCACCAGCCCAAAGGTCTATGTGTGGAATCTTTTTAACACATCACCAATCCTGAAAATGCTTCTAGTTGTGGGGGAAAGAATAATTGGGTTTTAAAACACCTAATATTTTTATTTGAGTATATATTACCTTTATAAAACATGGAATCCATTTACCTAGAGGGTTAAAGCCCCAGAGGCAGGTTATATTTCACCTTATGGAGCCCAAATGATTCCAAAACAATGAAAAGATTTTGAAAAGTTGGATTTGAAGCTTATGTAAGTAAATCGAATCCACGACCCCTGGACGTAAGCAAGCTTGCTCTTTATCAGGAAAAAGGTTTAAGACACCCCATTTAATCCAAAATAAGGCCATGCATTCAGATGCTTACTTACTGTGAGCCCCATGTGAGACCTGACTATCCTGTATCTACCCCAGTGCTTAATACAGCGCTTCACACAGAGTAAGCACTTAATAAATACCATAATCATTATTATTATACTTGGAAATAATGGGTGGGTCTGAGAGTTTTCAAAGGGAATTTGACCAGGCTTTATCTTATCGGGTTTCCTCTTTTGCCATTTGAGGAGAGATACAACATTTGTTACACAAGGAAACACACAATTTGCCAAAAGAAGTTGTTAGCCACACATAAGTCTAGCTGACTTCATTTTCAAAGTCGATGCTAATGATGGTCAATTCCTATCTTCTTATGTGAGCCTGGCTGACTACTTCTTTGTTTGCATGTAAAGATAAATCATTACTTTGCTAATGGGTTCGCTTCATGCAGGGTCTATCTCTGATTTCCAGCCCCACTCTTGGTAGTGTGATATTTGCCAAGATTTTTCTCAAGAAAAGCAACCCCTCTCACACTTGCCGCAGTGGTCTCCTGAAGGCCATTCATAGATTTTACTTTTTGAGACTGCTCCACTAAGTCTTTAGACTGTTCATTCTGCTCTCCTGGCTTGTGGGTGCCCCCTTTCAGTTCACCATACTGCAGTCATCCATTCTTTTCCCGTGTCCCACGCAGCAGACATGTGGTGTTATTGCTTTGTTCAGTGCTGAGGAGGTGACTGCATTCTAGGACCTAGAGATTTGTGATTTTATCTTGCAATTTAATGGTAAATATGGTTCATAGATGGCTCTGCCTTCTGTCGTATGGCCAGGCCTGGAAGCAATATGGAAGACTGGAAACTACAACAATCTTGTAGACTTTCAACTTGATATGGAGTTAGTTGCCTCTTTGATACCCCACTCTGTTTTGCAGCCTGCTGAAAGCTATACTGGCCTTCTTTTTACAAAAAAAAAAATATTTTTTAGCTATCTGTGCATCACTGGACAGCATACTCCATAGGTAGCAGAATTCAGTGACAGCTCTGTGTTGTTCAGTTGGGTATTGCCAATGAAAATCTGTGGCCATGTGTAGTGATTCCTGGGTGTCAGCTGATATACTTTTCCATTTTCTTCAGCAAAATGATTCCTACTCATTTGCATGACCTTTAGTGTGTGTGACTCCAAGCACAGTCACCTGCATAAAACTGGTCGGGGACCACTGTCTCAAAGAAACACTTAGGCATGAATAGAGTCTCCTTTCAAATCTGACCCTTCAAGTATGCAGTAATTTCATCAGGGGTTACTGACCTAGTCCTGTGATAGGGTATAATCAATCAATGGCATTTATTGAGCACTTAGTGTGTTCAGAGTACTATACTATGTGCTTGGGAGGTATTGTTTATTGTCGTCAGACTTTGAATTTGATCAGGTCGCCCCTTAATCGAGTCTACCCCCGACCCTGATCATCACCCCTTTTATTAACACGACTATATTGTATCATACTGTATCATGTTGCTATATTAGCACTACTGTATTGTATCATACTGTATCATGTTGCTATATTACCGATTTCGTTTATTACTGTTTATTGTTGTCAGTGCTGCCACCCACCTCTCTGGCCTCGCCATGTCCCTCCTCCCCGCCCCTCCCGCCCCTTCCTATCCTCCCCTTCCCCTTCCCCTCTCTCGCTCAGCTCTTTCCCGCTCTCTCCTCTGTCTCCTCCCCCCCTCCTCTCTCCCGCCCTAGAGCCCCACTTTACCAGCGCTACCCCTCTTCCCCCTTCCCCTACTCTTCCCCCCACCAAACCCCCTCTTCACCCCCTCCCCCCTTCTCTCTTCCCCACCCATGCCCCATCCCAGTCCTCTTGTCCCACCGCCACCCCTCATCCCCCTCTCCTCGTCCAGGGCCCGCCACCTCCTTCCCATCCAAACCCTCCCCTCCCCCCGCCCTTCCCCCCCTCCTCCCCTTGCACCCACAGCTACTTTCAAGTGTGGCCTCTGGAACCCCCGCTCTATTACAGGCAAGCTACCTTTCATCCATGACCTTTTCCTCTCCCGCTCTCTCCTCCTCCTCGCCCTTTCGGAAACGTGGCTCTCTCCCGAAGACACGGTCTCCGCCGCCGCTCTCTCCGGCGGAGGCCTCTCCTTCTCCCACTCCCCCAGACTCACCGGTAAGGGAGGAGGCGTCGGCTTCCTCCTCTCGCCCCGTTGCCGCTTCCGCACTATCCCTCCTCCCCCCTCCCTCTCCTTCCCCTCCTTCGAAGCCATATCATTCGCCTCTACCACCCACTCCAGTTACTTGTCGCCGTCATCTACCGCCCTCCCGGTCCCACCTCCGACTTCTTCAACCACCTTGACCCCTTTCTCACCTTCCTCCTCTCCTTCTCTCTGCCCACTCTGATCCTTGGAGACTTCAACATCCATACGGATGTACCCGACGACTCCTCTGCCGCCCGCCTGCTATCCCTCCTCGACTCTGCCGACCTCCTCCTCCACCATACCGTGCCCACTCACCGACTCGGTCACACCCTCGATCTCGTCATCTCCTACCGCTGCACTATCTCCTCCCTCACCGACTCTGAAATCCCTCTCTCTGACCATAACCTTCTCACCTGCCTCATCTCTCACACTCCCTCCCCCGGCAAATCTTCGCTACTGCCCCACAGGGACCTCTGCTCTCTCGATCCCATCCGTCTTTCCAATAGCATCTCGCCTCACCTTGCCGCCCTGTCCTCTCTTCCCACTCTCAACGAGCGGGTCTCCGCTCTCAACTCCACCCTCTCTACTCATCTCGACTCTCTCGCCCCCCTTTCCCTCCGCCGCTCTCGCTCCACTAACCCACAGCCCTGGATCACCTCCTCCGTCCGCCTCCTACGCTCCTATGCTCGAGCTGCTGAGCGCTGCTGGCGAAAGTCCAAGCACCAAGCCGACCTCACACGCTTCAAATTTATCCTTTCCTGCCTTAACTCTGCCGTCTCCTCCGCCAGGCAAAGCTTCTTCTCCTCCCTCATCGACACCCATGCCCGTCACCCCCGCCGATTGTTCCGGACCTTTAACTCTCTCCTTAGGCCCCCTGTTCCTCCCCCTCCCCCATCTCTCACCGCCAATGATCTGGCCACCTATTTCCTCACGAAAATCAACACGATCAGGTCTGAGCTCCCCAAAGTCACCCCTCCGCCTCTCCCCTCCCCCCCAACAACCCCCTCCCCTACTTTCCCATCCTTCCCTGCAGTATCCTCAGAGGAGATCTCCTCCCTCCTCGCAAGTGCCACCCCCTCCACCTGCGCCTCGGACCCCATTCCCTCTCACCTTCTTAAAACCATCGCCCCTGCCCTCCTCCCTTCCTTAACTTCTATTTTTAACCACTCAATCTCCAAGGGCTCCTTCCCCTCTGCCTTCAAACATGCCCACGTCTCCCCCATCCTAAAAAAACCCGCTCTTGACCCCACTTCCCCCTCCAGTTATCGTCCTATCTCCCTACTACCCTTCCTTTCCAAAATCCTAGAACGAGTCGTCTACAATCGATGCTTAGAATTCCTTAACTCCCATTCTCTCCTAGACCCCCTCCAATCTGGCTTCCGTCCCCTCCACTCTACCGAGACTGCTCTCTCTAAGGTCACCCATGACCTCCTTCTTGCCAAATCCAATGGCTCCTACTCCATTCTGATCCTCCTTGACCTCTCTGCTGCCTTTGACACTGTCGACCATCCCCTCCTCCTCCATACCTTATCTCACCTTGGCTTCATGGACTCTGTCCTCTCCTGGTTCTCCTCTTACCTCTCTGGCCGATCATTCTCGGTCTCCTTCGCTGGAGCCTCCTCCCCCTCCCATCCTTTAACTGTTGGAGTTCCTCAAGGGTCAGTTCTTGGCCCTCTTCTGTTCTCCATTTACACTCACTCCCTCGGTGAACTCATCCGCTCTCACGGCTTTGACTACCATCTCTACGCAGATGATACGCAGATCTACATCTCCGCCCCTGTCCTCTCCCCCTCCCTTCAGGCTCGCATCTCCTCCTGCCTCCGGGACGTCTCCACCTGGATGTCGGCCCGCCACCTAAAACTCAACATGAGCAAGACTGAGCTCCTCATCTTCCCTCCCAAACCCGGTCCGCTCCCAGACTTCTCCATCACCGTGGATGGCACGACCATCCTTCCCGTCCCGCAGGCCCGCAATCTCGGTGTCATCCTTGACTCGTCCCTCTCGTTCACCCCACACATCCTATCCGTTACCGAGACCTGCCGGTTTCACCTCTACAATATCGCCAAGATTCGCCCTTTCCTCTCCACCCAAACGGCTACCTTACTATTACGGGCTCTCGTTATATCCCGGCTAGACTACTGTGTCAGCCTTCTCTCTGACCTCCCTTCCTCCTCTCTCGCCCCGCTCCGGTCTATTCTTCACTCCGCTGCCCGGCTCATCTTCCTGCAGAAACGATCTGGGCATGTCACTCCCCTTCTTAAACAACTCCAGTGGTTGCCTATCGACCTCCGCTCCAAACAAAACTCCTCACTCTAGGCTTCGAGGCTCTCCGTCACCTTGCCCCTTCCTACCTCTCCTCCCTTCTCTCTTTCTACCGCCCACCCCGCACGCTCCGCTCCTCTGCCGCCCACCTCCTCACCGTCCCTCGGTCTCGCCTATCCCGCCGTCGACCCCTGGGTCACGTCCTCCCGCGGTCCTGGAACGCCCTCCCTCCTCACCTCCGCCAAACTGATTCTCTTTCCCTCTTCAAAACCCTACTTAAAAATCACCTCCTCCAAGAGGCGTTCCCAGACTGAGCTCCTCTTCCCCCTCTACTCCCTCTGCCATCCCCCCTTTACCTCTCCGCAGCTAAAGCCTCATTTTCCCCTTTTCCCTCTGCTCCTCCACCTCTCCCTTCCCATCCCCCCAGCACTGTACTTGTCCGCTCAACTGTATATATTTTCGTTACCCTATTTATTTTGTTAATGAATTGTACATCGCCTTGATTCTATTTAGTTGCCATTGTTTTTACGAGATGTTCTTCCCCTTGACGCTGTTTAGTGCCATTGTTCTTGTCTGTCCGTCTCCCCCGATTAGACTGTAAGCCCGTCAAACGGCAGGGACTGTCTCTATCTGTTGCCGACTTGTTCATCCCAAGTGCTTAGTACAGTGCTCTGCACATAGTAAGCGCTCAATAAATACTATTGAATGAATGAACTTGGTAGACATGTTCCCTGCCCACAAGGAGCTCACAGTTTAGAGGGGGAAACAGATATTAATATAAATAAATTAGGGATAGATGCATAAATGCTATGGGGTTGAAGTTTGGGTAAATATCAAGTACAGATCGAGGTCTGTAGGTGATGCAGGCAGGAGAGGGAGTAGGGAATAAGATGGCTTAATCAGGGAAGGCTCCTTGGAGGAGATGTGATTTTAATAAAGGCTTCAAAGGTGGTGCAAGTTGCAGTCTGTGGGATTATGAAGGGAGAAGGTTTTTTGCTTGTTTTTTTAATGCTATTTGTTAAGCAAATACCATAGACACTGTACTAAGTACTGGGACAGATACAATCTACTCAATATGGACACAGTCTGTGTCTCACATGGGGCTCACAGTCTTAATGATGATATTTGCTATGTGCCAGGCACTGTAACTCAGCACTGGGGTGGATACAAGAAAATTGAGTTGGACACAGACCCTGCCCATGTGGGGCTCACAGTCTCAATCCCCATTATACACATGAGGCAACTGAGACCAAGAGAAGTGAAATGACTTGCCCAAGGTCACACAACAAATAGATAGTGGAGTCGGGATTAGAACCCATCCCCTTCTGACGCCCAGGTCCGTACTTTATCCACTACACCGTGCAATCTCCATTTTACAGAGGCGGTAATTGAGGCACAAAGAAATTAATAGTAATGTTGGTATTTGTTAAGCGCTTACCATGTGCCAAGCACTGTTCTAAGCACTGGGGTAGATACAGGGTAATCAGGTTGCCCCATGTGAGGCTCACAGTTAATCCCCATTTTACAGATGAGGACAATGAGGCACAGAGAAGTTAAGTAACTTGCCCACAGTCACACAGCTGACAAGTGGCAGAGCTGGGATTCAAACCCATGATCTCTGACTCCCAAGCCCGGGCTCTTTCCACTGAGCCACGCTGCTTCTCTAATTAAGTGACTTTCCCAAGGTCACATAGCCAAGAAGTGGCAGAGCTGGGATTTTTTTAAGGGTATTAAGCATTTGCTATGTGCCATGCACTGTACTAAGTGCTGGGGTTGATACAATATAATAAGTTTGGACACACTCCATGTCCCACATAGAGCTCATAATCTTAATCCCCATTTTACAGATGAGAGGTTATTGAAGCATAGAGAAATTAGGTGACTTGCCCAAGACCACACAGCAGGCAAGTGTCAGACCCACGATTAGAACCCAGGTCCTTCCAACTCCCAGACCTTGCTCTATCCACTAAGCCACCCTGCTTTTCATAGGCCACATTGCTTCTCATGCCAGGTAAAGGGAGTCATTTCCCCAATGGTCAGATCAACCAGCTTCTTACCCAGTGATATACCCAACTGAAGCCCCTTGATGATTAGTTGATGGAGATGAGGATAATGATCACCAGAGTCTTGCTGGAAGAGCTAGTTTGCTTTAAGTAGATGAACATTTGTTTTCTCAAAGCAGTACATTTTTCTCTCCTTGACCTTTCCAAAGTCTGGAGCTTTCTGTTTTCAGCCAGAGTCCTGATTAATCTCTCTCTGATTCAATGAGTGCCCAATATTCTATGGAGATTTCAAATTTCAAGGACAGATTGTGTTTCGTTATAGTTGTTGACATAAGGGAAAATGGTACGTATTCTTCAAGGGGGAAATGAACTGGGGCTGACAATTAAAGAAGTCACTGAGAGACCCCTGCTCTCTCCACCCTCCGACAATCTACAATGATGGATAGCAGCAAAGCCTAGTTAGTTGAACTGGTCCAAATTTTCTTTCTCTGATTCTGAATATTTTACTATTGTCCATATCACCATATGGTTTTTCAGAGATAAAAAAAAAACAAACCCCAACAGTACTTGATTTATTTTCTTGTCATCCATTTTGGTATGCTTTCTAAGAAGTGTGTACCCTAAGCCAGTGGATGAAGCCTGCAGTAAGCAGGCTATAATTTGCCCTGTAACTTTATTTGATAACAAAAATCTCAGGCAGCCTTTTAAAGATTAGTTCTAGGACTTATTATGAAAAAGTTAATCGCTTCCTTTCCCTCTGTGCTTCTTGTTTTTATTCCATAAAGAGCAACTTTGGCTTTTCTAAATTTCATACATCTGGTCAATTTTCTGCTATCTCCTCTGCTCAATCCAGGTAAATTGAGAGAGTTCTCTCATATAATTAAAAAATGACAAGTACAATACTTTTCCACTGCACTGGGAATTTCTTTTTTGAGGATTTGGAATTTAATGCATGACTAAGATCTGAGTACAGGGGAAAGAAATGGAAAATCCACAAAACCAAACTGACTTTTCAAGGTCTTATAGTAGGTTAATATAGGAAGAGATGGACCATAATGCATTTTAAGAGGATTTGGATCTCAATACCTAAGAAAGAGACCAGTTGCTTTAAACTTCAAAGGGAGTCCTACACTAATATTACCTCCACCAGTGATAGAGGAAGAGAGGAAATGGGCCATGGGAAGCAAAATGCAAAGTTAAACATTTTAGGGACAGAAGATAGCTAATAATGCTAATATCAGGACTCTTCCGGATCAAGTGATTTCCAAGGAGTCAGTTGTGTGCAAATAGCAACTACAGGAAATAGTCTACTAACTTTTATTTGCAGACAACTTCTGCTGTCCACACAGTAAGGTACTACAGGAAAATCATCATTAGGATTGGTGTGGTCAGAGAGATGGAATTCCTTGAGCCGCTGGTTAACAGGGAGGAGGTATAGATGGATGAACTGGTGTCACTTTAAAAATCACATCACTGCTATTTCATAGATAGATTGGAGAAGAGGAGAAAAATAGGTACTCAAAGTCAGTTCATTCAATAGTATTTATTGAGCACTTACTATGTGCAGACCAGTCTTTCTCCTTCCTCCTGCCAGGCCTGTGCTCTTCCTATTAAACCTGTGATTCCCAAGTCTTTTCTACTGAAAGTCCCTTCTGCCATCTGGCTAAATTGGGGCAGCAGCGTGGCATAGTGGACAGAACATGGGCCTGGGAGTCAGAAAGTCATCGGTTCTAATCCCAGCTCCACCACTTATCTGCTGTGTTACCTTGGGCAAGTTGCTTCACTTCTCTGTGCCTCAGTTACCTCATCTGTAAAATGGGGATTGAGACTGTAAACTCCATGTGGGACAGGCACTGTGTCCAAACTGATTTGTTTGTATACACCCCAGCGATAAGTACAGTGCTTGGGACACAGTAAGTGCTTAAATACCACAATTATTATTATTATTACTAAATTTCATGGATCTCTTTTCAGTTTCTATTTTCAAGAACAGGTCTGCCATCTTATTGTCTCTCTGGCCATTGATTCTCAGCCTCCTTGGCAGGTTCCTCCTCTGACTCCCATCCCCTAACTGTGGGGGTGCCTCGAGGTCCAGTTCTGGGTTCTCTTCTATTCTCCATCTACACACCCTCCCTTGCCGAACTTATTCATCCCTATGGCTTCAACTGCCACCTCTTTGCAGATGATACACAAATCTACATCTCCAGCCCTGATCTCTCTCCCTCTCTGCAGTCTCGAATTTCCTCTTTGTTTCAAGACAACTCTACCTGGATGTCCTTCTGTCATCTCAAATTTAACAAGTCCAAAACAGAACTCCCTATTTTCCCACCCAAACCCTGTCCTTTCCCTGACTTTCCCATCACTGTGGATGGCACCACCAGCCTTCCTGCCTCACAAGCCTTGCTGTTATCCTTGACTCCTCTCTCTCATTCAACCCACATATTCAATCCATCACTAAATCCTGTTGGTCCCACTTCCACAACATCATTAAAATCCACCTTTTCCTCTCCATCCAAACTGCTACCGCATTAATACAATCATTCATCCTATCCCACCAGCGGCTTTTTGGCCGCCGACCGCCGACTCATCCACGCCGAGACCACCCCCCTCTCCTGGGAAACTGAGCCTTGTCATCGCCCGGAGCCTTGGAGCCATTACCACGTGGGCCCGGGATCTCTGCTCCCCTGGGGGTAAGTCTCAGACCGCCGGGCCCCCTCTTCCCAGCCGAATCGACCACCACATGGACTCTGGAGCTCTCCTCCCAGGCGGTGGTTCCTTGGGCTGCCTGCCCCCCGTTTCCAGCCTAGCTCTTTAGCAGTCTTTTGGCCACCGACCGCCGACTTTAGCGGTTTTTGGCCGCCGACCGCCGACTCATCCACGCCGAGACCACCCCCCCTCTCCCGGGAAGCTGAGCCTTGTCATCGCCCGGACCCTTGGAGCCATTACCTCGTGGGCTCGGGATCTCTGCTCCCCTGAGGCGCAGCCTCGGCCCACCCGGCCCCTGCCCCGATTCCCGACAAGCCCCCCTTCGCCTACCGCTCGCTGACTCATCTGCGCTTCCTCCGCCTCCACCGGGGAGCTGAGCCTCGGACCGTCCGGACCCACGCCCGCCTCAGCCTTTCACAACCTGGATCTCCGCACCCCCGCTCGGGAACTCCGACACTACGGATCTTCGCCCCCACAGACCCCCAGCCACCAGCTTCCAGTCCACCCGCCCCCCCCGCCGCTCGGGCCCGGGAACATTGTGCTCCCCTTCTCGATCCTGGGGACACTGTGCTCCCCTTCTCGGCCCCAAGGACATTGTGTCCTCGGGGGACATTGTGTCCCCCTGCTCGGGCCCGGGGACACTGTGCTCCCCAACCGCTCCCCCACTCCGCCCGAGGCGGCCATTTTAGGAAGCCCCCACTCTGCCTGAGGCGGCCATTTTGGGAAGGCCTCACTCCCTCTTCCCTCTTGAGGTGATTCATCCCTCCCGCCCCCGCCCCAGGCGACGACGTCCTTGTTCTCACCATGTTACCTTACCTTAGCCGCCGCCTACGGCCGCCACCCACCCCGGACAACCTCAGGGCCCCCCCCCCCCCCCCCCCCCCCCCCCCCCCCCCCGCCGCCACAGGGTTATTTGGTCATGAGCTCTGGGACTCTCTCGGCCGCTGGCCGCTTGACTTTGAGTCTGATCGGGTAGGGTCGGCTCGTCCCCCGACCCTGGTCATCGCCTGTTTATTAACACTATTGTAGTGTGCCTTACTGTAGCATGTTGCTATATTTGCGATCTCGCTTTTTATTGTTTATTGTCGTCAGATTTTGAATTTGATCAGGTCGCCCCTTAATCGAGTCTACCCCCGACCCTGGTCATCACCCCTTTTATTAACACGACTATATTGTATGATACTGTATCATGTTGCTATATTAGCACCACTGCATTGTATCATATTGTATCATGTTGCTATATTACCGATTTTGTTTATTACTGTTTATTGTTGTCAGTGCTGCCACCCACCTCTCTGGCCTCGCCATGTCCCTCCTCCCCCCCTCCCCCCTCCCGCCCCTTCCTATCCTCCCCTTCCCCTTCCCCTTCCCCTCTCTCGCTCAGCTCTTTCCCGCTCTCTCCTCTGTCTCCTCCCCCCTCCTCTCTCCCGCCCTAGAACCCCACTTTACCAGCGCTACCCCTCTTCCCCCTCCCCCTACTCTTCCCCCCACCAAACCCCCTCTTCACCCCCTCCCCCCTTCTCTCTTCCCCACCCATGCCCCATCCCAGTCCTCTTGTCCCACCGCCACCCCTCATCCCCCTCTCCTCGTCCAGGGCCCCGCCACCTCCTTCCCATCCAAACCCTCCCCTCCCCCCCGCCCTTCCCCCCCTCCTCCCCTTGCACCCACAGCTACTTTCAAGTGTGGCCTCTGGAACCCCCGCTCTATTACAGGCAAGCTACCTTTCATCCATGACCTTTTCCTCTCCCGCTCTCTCCTCCTCCTCGCCCTTTCGGAAACGTGGCTCTCTCCCGAAGACACGGTTTCCGCCGCCGCTCTCTCCGGCGGAGGCCTCTCCTTCTCCCACTCCCCCAGACTCACCGGTAAGGGAGGAGGCGTCGGCTTCCTCCTCTCGCCCCGATGCCGCTTCCGCACTATCCCTCCTCCCCCCTCCCTCTCCTTCCCCTCCTTCGAAGCCCATATCATTCGCCTCTACCACCCACTCCAGTTACTTGTCGCCGTCATCTACCGCCCTCCCGGTCCCACCTCCGACTTCTTCAACCACCTTGACCCCTTTCTCACCTTCCTCCTCTCCTTGTCTCTGCCCACTCTGATCCTTGGAGACTTCAACATCCATACGGATGTACCCGACGACTCCTCTACCGCCCGCCTGCTATCCCTCCTCGACTCTGCCGACCTCCTCCTCCACCATACCGCGCCCACTCACCGACTCGGTCACACCCTCGATCTCGTCATCTCCTACCGCTGCACTATCTCCTCACTCACCAACTCTGAAATCCCTCTCTCTGACCATAACCTTCTCACCTGCCTCATCTCTCACACTCCCTCCCCCTGCAAATCTTCGCTACAGCCCCACAGAGACCTCCGCTCTCTCGATCCCATCCGTCTTTCCAATAGCATCTCTCCTCACCTTGCCGCCCTGTCCTCTCTTCCCACTCTCGACGATCAGGTCTCCGCTCTCAACTCCACCCTCTCTACTCATCTCGACTCTCTCGCCCCCCTTTCCCTCCGCCGCTCTCGCTCCACTAACCCACAGCCCTGGATCACCTCCTCCGTCCGCCTCCTACGCTCCTATGCTCGAGCTGCTGAGCGCTGCTGGCGAAAGTCCAAGCACCGAGCCGACCTCACACACTTCAAATTTATCCTTTCCTGCCTTAACTCTGCCCTCTCCTCCGCCAGGCAAAGCTTCTTCTCCTCCCTCATCGACACCCATGCCCGTCACCCCCGCCGATTGTTCCGGACCTTTAACTCTCTCCTTAGGCCCCCTGTTCCTCCCCCTCCCCCATCTCTCACCCCTAATGATCTGGCCACCTATTTCCTCACGAAAATCAACACGATCAGGTCTGAGCTCCCCAAAGTCACCCCTCCGCCTCTCCCCTCCCCCCCCAACAACCCCCTCCCCTACTTTCCCATCCTTCCCTGCAGTATCCTCAGAGGAGATCTCCTCCCTCCTCGCAAGTGCCACCCCCTCCACCTGCGCCTCGGACCCCATTCCCTCTCACCTTCTTAAAACCATCGCCCCTGCCCTCCTCCCTTCCTTAACTTCTATTTTTAACCACTCAATCTCCAAGGGCTCCTTCCCCTCTGCCTTCAAACATGCCCACGTCTCCCCCATCCTAAAAAAACCCGCTCTTGACCCCACTTCCCCCTCCAGTTATCGTCCTATCTCCCTACTACCCTTCCTTTCCAAAATCTTAGAACGAGTCGTCTACAATCGATGCCTAGAATTCCTTAACTCCCATTCTCTCCTAGACCCCCTCCAATCTGGCTTCTGTCCCCTCCACTCTACCGAGACTGCTCTCTCTAAGGTCACCCATGACCTCCTTCTTGCCAAATCCAATGGCTCCTACTCCATTCTGATCCTCCTTGACCTCTCTGCTGCCTTTGACACTGTCGACCATCCCCTCCTCCTCCATACCTTATCTCACCTTGGCTTCACGGACTCTGTCCTCTCCTGGTTCTCCTCTTACCTCTCTGGCCGATCATTCTCGGTCTCCTACGCTGGAGCCTCCTCCCCCTCCCATCCTTTAACTGTTGGAGTTCCTCAAGGGTCAGTTCTTGGCCCTCTTCTGTTCTCCATTTACACTCACTCCCTCGGTGAACTCATCCGCTCTCACGGCTTTGACTACCATCTCTACGCAGATGACACGCAGATCTACATCTCCGCCCCTGTCCTCTCCCCCTCCCTTCAGGCTCGCATCTCCTCCTGCCTCCGGGACGTCTCCACCTGGATGTCGGCCCGCCACCTAAAACTCAACATGAGCAAGACTGAGCTCCTCATCTTCCCTCCCAAGCCCGGTCCGCTCCCAGACTTCTCCATCACCGTGGATGGCACGACCATCCTTCCCGTCCCGCAGGCCCGCAATCTCGGTGTCATCCTTGACTCGTCCCTCTCGTTCACCCCACACATCCTATCTGTTACCGAGACCTGCCGGTTTCACCTCTACAATATCGCCAAGATCCGCCCTTTCCTCTCCACCCAAACGGCTACCTTACTATTACGGGCTCTCGTTATATCCCGGCTAGACTACTGTGTCAGCCTTCTCTCTGACCTCCCTTCCTCCTCTCTCGCCCCGCTCCGGTCTATTCTTCACTCCGCTGCCCGGCTCATCTTCCTGCAGAAACGATCTGGGCATGTCACTCCCCTTCTTAAACAACTCCAGTGGTTGCCTATCGACCTCCGCTCCAAACAAAAACTCCTCACTCTAGACTTCGAGGCTCTCCATCACCTTGCCCCTTCCTACCTCTCCTCCCTTCTCTCTTTCTACCGCCCACCCCGCACGCTCCGCTCCTCCGCCGCCCACCTCCTCGCCGTCCCTCGGTCTCGCCTATCCCGCCGTCGACCCCTGGGTCACGTCCTCCCGCGGTCCTGGAACGCCCTCCCTCCTCACCTCCGCCAAACTGATTCTCTTTCCCTCTTCAAAACCTTACTTAAAAATCACCTCCTCCAAGAGGCCTTCCCAGACTGAGCTCCTCTTCCCCCTCTACTCCCTCTGCCATCCCCCCTTTACCTCTCCGCAGCTAAAGCCTCATTTTCCCCTTTTCCCTCTGCTCCTCCACCTCTCCCTTCCCATCCCCACAGCACTGTACTCGTCCGCTCATCTGTATATATTTTCGTTACCCTATTTATTTTGTTAATGAATTGTACATCGCCTTGATTCTATTTAGTTGCCATTGTTTTTACGAGATGTTCTTCCCCTTGACGCTGTTTAGTGCCATTGTTCTTGTCTGTCCGTCTCCCCCGATTAGACTGTAAGCCCGTCAAACGGCAGGGACTGTCTCTATCTGTTGCCGACTTGTTCATCCCAAGCGCTTAGTACAGTGCTCTGCACATAGTAAGCGCTCAATAAATACTATTGAATGAATGAATGAATGAATCAGCTTCCTTACTGACCTTCTAGCCTCCTGTCTCTCTCCTCTCCAGTCCATACACTTCAATCTGCTGCCCAGATCGTATTTCTACAAAAATGTTCAGGGCATGTCACCCCACTCCTCAAAAAACTCCATGGGCTGCCCATCCACCTCCGCATCGAACAAAAATTCCTCACCATTGCCTTTAAAGCACTCCACCACTTTGCCATCTCCTGCCTCACCTCAGTTACTCTCCTTTTACTACCCAACCCACACACTTCACTCCTCTAATACTAACCTTCTCACTGTGCTTGATCTTGCCCTTCTCACCGCCGACACCTAGCCCACATCCTGCCTCTGGCCTGGAACGCCCTCCCTCCACAAATCCTACAGGCAATTGAAGGGTGAGGCTAGGCTGAAGTGAGAAAGGAGCAGCATGGCCTAGTGGAAAGAGTTTGGGGCTGGGAATCAGAGGACCTGGGTTTTAATACAGGCTCTGCCATTTGCCTGCTGTGTCACCTTAGGAAAGTGACTTATCTTCTCTGTGCCTGAGTTTCCTAATCTGTAAAATAATAATAATAATAATTGAAATAATAAAAACTGAGCTCCTTATCTTCCCTCACAAGCCCTGTCCTCTTCCTGACTTCCCTATCACTGTGGACGGTACGACTATCCTTTCCGTCTCTCAAGCCCGTAATCTTGGTGTCATCCTTGACTCAGTTCTCTCATTCACCCCACACATCCAATCCATCAACAAGGCCTGTCGACCTCACCTTTACAATATCGACAAGATCCGCCCTTTCCTCTCCATCCAAACGGCTATCTTACTGGTACAGGCTCTCATAATATCCTGGCTGGATTACTGTGTCAGCCTTCTCTCTGATCTCCCTTCCTCCTGTCTCTCCCCGCTCCAGTCTATTCTTCATTCCGCTGCCCAGATCATCTTCCTGCAGAAACCCTCTGGGCATGTCAGTCCCCTCCTTAAAAACCCCCAGTGGTTGCCTATCAACCTCCGCACGAAACAAAAACTTCTCACTCTAGGCTTCAAGGCTCTTCATCACCTTGCCCCCTCCTACCTCTCCTCCCTTCTCTCTTTCTACTGCCCACCCCACACACTCCACTCCTCTGCCGCCCACCTACTCATCTTCCCCCGTTCTCGCCTGTCCCGCCATCGACCACTGGCCCACATCCTCCCGCTGTCCTGGAATGCCCTCCCTCCTCACCTCCGCCAAACTCTCTTCCCCTCTTCAGAGCCCTACTGAGAGCTCACCTCCTCCAAGAGGCCTTCCCAGACTGAGCTTCCCCTTTCCCCTCTGCTCCCTCTGCTGCCTCTCTGCCCCCCCTTTACCTCCCCTCAGCTAAGCCCCCTTCCCCCCCTTTTCCTCTGCTCTTCCCCCCTCCCTTCCCCACCCCTCAGGACTGTGCTCATTTGTATATATTTTTATTACCCTATTTATTTTGTTAATGAGGTGTACATCCCCTTGATTCTATTTATTGTTATTAAGTTGTCTTGCTTTGTCCATCTGTCTCCCCCAGTTAGACTGTAAGTCTGTCAATGGGCAGGGATTGTCCCTATCTGTTGCCGAATTGTACATTCCAAGCGCTGAGTACAGTGCTCTGCACAAAGTAAGCGCTCAATAAATACTATTGAATGAATAAATACTATTGAATGAATAAATACAATTGAATGAATGAATGAATGAATGAATGAGCAAATGGTAAAATGCAGGGAAAAATCGAGATAATTACTCAGATAATTCCAACTGGACACTCCATAATTTTACTCCACTCACAATCAAGAGACCTTCCCCACAGTTAGTTCTGAACTCTAGAGCCCCTCTCTGAGGCATGGGTCAATAAGCACATTCAGTCTAAATTCAGGTTAAGGGGTTTACCAGTTTGCTGATTTCTAAGAGAGGATTTTTCCTGAATACCAAGGGGGAGAAATTTCAATGTGCTAAATGCATCTACCTCTCCTCAGGGCTAACAAATCATTATTATTCGTCACAGAATCCCGGTAGTGGCTTAGTCTCTGTTTCAAACAATTTCTACTTATCCTCTTCTGAAGAGAAGTTTCCTTCTGAAACTCCTCCACAACCTAATGGGCCCTTCATCAGCACTGGTTAATGTGGCACTTTATCCATTCTCTGTTCCTTGAAGTCATGAGAAAAATCTGGTAAGACACCTTCCTGAACCCCATCTCCTGCAATGGACCTGAATTCTCCTCTGACTCTCAGGGCCAGCTTTGGACATTAAGTAAGGTAAGCCATAGCCTCAGGGCACTAAGTGGTAGGGATCTCACCACTAAACTATAAGTTCCTCGAAGGCAGAATTCAATCAATCAATGGTATTTACGTTGTGTCTACCAACTCTACTGTTTATCATACTCTCCTAAGTGCTTAGTACAGTAGATGCTCAATAAAGCAGCGTGGCTTAGTGGAAAAAGCACGGGCTTGGGAGTCAGAGGATGTGGGTTCTAATCCCTGCTCTGCCACTTATCTGCTCTGTGATCTTGGGCAAGCCACGTAACTTCTCTGTGCCTCAGTTACCTCATCTGTAAAATGGGGATTAAGACTGAGCCTCATTCGGGACAACCTCATTACCTTGTATCTATTCTAGTGCTTAGAACAGTGCTTGGTACATAGTAAGCACTTTACAAATACCATAATTATTATTATTATTATCACTGATTGATTAATTGATCTCCCCATGGAACCACCTCTTGTGGTCCTCTCAAAGATGGCAGTGTCACCATCCTTCTCAATTATGGCTGCCAAATATACTGCTTCCAAACTTCCCAAAATGGCTACCACTTTGGGACTGAAGTGATACCAGGATGCAATTCAGGTTCTTGGAGTTGAGCTGACTAGGGTGTGGTCACTTTAAGGCTCTACCCAAGATCTTGGCTTCTTTCCATAGGGTGGGCAGAATCTCCCCTTAGCTCCAAGTGTCCTGATGACAGTCCACTCCCGTTGTGCCAGGGTGGGTGCTGAGACTGAATAACAAGTTTCGCCTCCCCAAATCTCCTTCCCATAGGTTTCATCTAGCAGGACTGCGAACCACCCATGAGGGCCCCAAACTGGCAGGAGAGAAAGGTGGTTCTAGACAAGTCATTCACTTCAAGTCACTAACATTTCAATGAAAATGTACTAATGAGGTACTCTGTTCCTGTGAGATGCTGCCTAAATAAAATAGAGTGCTTCCCTATGAGCACTTGTGGATCATCATCCATCATCTTCCTAGCTCATTTCCCAATTGGATTCTTCCATAGAAAGCGTTATTCCTTTTGAGCTGGGATTCTATGTGGTACAACCTTGATGCACAGAGTCCAATAATAATTATTATAACATTTATTAAGCATTTATGTGCTAAGTGCTAGTGGTAGCTACAAGATTATCAAATCAGTCACATTCCCTGCCCCACTCGGAGTTCTGCCAGAGGTCTGAGTCAGGGCAGGGTCCTCGGTCTACTCCTCCAATCAGCTGGGCCTGAGTGGTGGGAAGCCTCCCTCAGAGGATGGCCCAGCAAGGATCACAACCATGGGTGGATTCCTTGCTCCCACCCAAACCCATGGGGCTCCCCTTGAGCCCCCTCGGGTCTCTGCCCCAGGCCATGGTCAAACACAAAACACCAACTGTTGGCAGGGCTGGGACCGGTGGAGACTGGGGTGACAAGACCCCTCAGATCTGGGTCCAGAAACATCTGACAGGTGGTGGGTTGGGGGGTGGACATAGCAACAGCACTGAGGCGAACACAGACTCATCTTTCAGGGTGACACCATGGGACTATGAGGAAGAGGGAGCCCCTGGCTGCAGGGAGCTCATGTCCCACTGAATAGACATTTCTCCCTGATCTGGTCTGGATCCTTACTCTTGGGGCCACTCAGACCAGTTTGCAGCCTTTCTTGTACAGAGCCTTGAGTAGTTTGTGGAACTCCTTGGGCTCCCATCCATGACAGCTCAGCTCTAGGTACTTGAGGTAGAGCTGCAACTCTACGTGGGCATCCGCAATATTGTCATGAGTCTTGCTCTGGATTTTCAGGTCTGGTGTGGGGGAAAGAGGAGAGATCTCATGCCTACCCCTACCCCAACCCCAGGAAGCCCTTTCAATCCTGCCCCTTCTGTTACCACAGGACATGGCCAACAGATCATTCCAGTTAGGTTTCCTGAAGCATGGTTTCAGCCACCACCTTTGTGCGGCTGACACGCACTGATTCTACCTTTTGAGCCCTGACCACTCCCCCGCCATCTAATTCCCCGTGTCTTCTTGCCTCTGGGGCATCTCCATGCAGAAGTCCTGCCGATACCTCAAATTCAATGTGACCAAAACTGAACTCCTCATCCTCTCTTCTACCCTCTCCCATTCGCCTGATTTCCCCATGTCTACTGACACCACCATCCTCTCTGTGACTGAAGCCCACAACCTCAGTGCCATCCTTGAGTCCCCCATACCATTCAACTCCCACATCCAATCTACTGCTTGATTCAGGTATTTTCTCCTGAAAAACGTTCTTTGGCTCCACCTCTTCTTTTCTGCCCAAATCTGCACCCCTCTGGTCTGAGCTCTGGTCAAGGTACAGTTAGACTACCAGATCAGACTCATCATGGTCTCCCTGCCACCAGCCTCACCCCCTTGAGTCCAAGCTCCCTGCAGCTGCCCAGACAGCCTCCCTGCAGCATGGCTCAGCACACACCTTTTCCCTCCTCAAATGTTTCCACTGGTTGTCACCATCCTTCCGCAAGCCCGAACAACTGGCTATTGGCTCAGCTTCCAGGCTATTCGCCAGCTCCTTCCACCTCTCTTCAGCCACTTCGCCCCTCCTCACCCTCTTCACTCGTCCCCAGTTCAGCTTCCAGCTGTACCCAGCTCTTGATTCTCCCACCTCCTTCACCTCACTCCCTTTAATCCCCTGGCCTAACACTCTGTCCCCTTTCGAAATCCACCAGGCCACAGCTCTTCCCTTCTCCTACAGAGAGCCCTATATGGGACAGGGACTGTGTCTGACCTGATTAACTTGTATCTACCCCAGGCCTTAGAACAGTGCTTCATATAGCAAGCACTGAAAAAATGTCATAACAAATACCATAGTAAGAACAATCTATCTTATTCCCATCTATCTTATCCCAATTTGTGAGCAAAGGCAATTGGCAGCTAGTAGCATCTCCTCAGATTATTTGTTTTTAGATTTTCAAACTACTTGTGGTTTTCTGCCGTAGACACAATGCGATTCTCAAAACTTAATCTCTTCCTTTCTTTGCCTCTTTCTCCATTTCCAGATCCTCTTCCTTCCTAACATTAGACCCTTCTGCTGACATTGATCACTCAGAAAGGAGGGTAGTGGGACTTGCCCTGCCTTGAGTTCTCAGTAATCTTTTGGCCACATCTTATCAGACGTTTCCAGGGCTGGCAAGAAAAATTCACAAAACGAATCGTTTCTTTAAAGGTCAAGTCCCAGAGGTAAATACCCCAGAAAGTTGAACATGTGTTTAAAATGTTCCCCAAAGAAAAAAACCCAGGTTAACAATCTGCAGCCAGCTTTGGACTCTTAGCCAAACGGCCACCTTCCACCCTACATCTTGACTGGGTTACGCAGTGACTTGTCACAAATGTCACACTGAATATAGTATTTCTCTCTGAACTTTAATTGAAAATGAATCTGTTTCATGTCAGGCATTTGGGGAAATAAACAAGACCGTTATGTTTGTGAGGGCTCACTGCCTAAATGGGCGGAAACCGTTCAAACTCTGAAACTATGAGGCACCAGTCGGAGCCATCAATGGGCCGTTCCGTCATTTGTCAGCCGGGTTGATCCACTGAGACACACAGACATGATGAAAGAGCTCATTTCAGCTAGCTGGGAGCTGGGAGGCCTAATTACATGAGGCAGAGCTGACTCCATTGGAAGGGAGGTGTGATTCAGGACGCCAGGCAAAAAGCAATGCATCCAGGAGATGAGAGCGCTAATCTGGATTTTGGCTCTGATTGAGCAACAACACAAAGTAAAGTGGCAATTATCTGGATCATTTCAGCAAAGCAGAGAACCAAAGTGGATAATCCAGCCTGCCTTCCCACCCCCGGCCCCCAGAGATGCATTTCGAAGGCCTATATAGTTGGGTTTCGGGAGCTAAACTGATCAGATTAACTGGATCATTGCCAAATTTCCAGTTCACTCTCTACTGCCTGGACACTGCCTCAGTAACCTTTAGAACATAGCATTATGGGACTGTAAACCTCTTGAAGGCAGGGACGGTGTCTTCTATTTCTACTGTAGACGCCTAGCACTATGCCCTGCTTAGAATAGGGGCTCAATGAATACTGATGATTATTATGATCAGACTTGGTTAGCCACCATTTTGAAAGGTGGGCAAATTCTTTTCCGTGGGTTTGCACAAAAGATGGGTACCCGACTCTCATCTTTATGATCTGGTTTGTGACCTTGTGGCCCCCCACACAAGCCCACACAACCTGGAAATTGTCCCCCAATTTACTTACACTTCAAAATTCAGTATAGCAAAATCAGATATGGAGAAAGTGATCTGTTTATCTCATGAACGCTGTTTTAGAAATCGCTCTCTTTTTGTGTTTCACCAAGTGCACCTTTTCTCAGTTCCCTGTTGGGTGATACTAAATATCAAAGCTGTGGCCCTATAGTCCCCAGAGAACATTTAGCCCACCAGAGCAAATGATGCTTTTTTCTTCTCTGGAGAATGAGTGTTCAGTTGAGACCCCCAAAGAAAAAATTCACAGGCTTAGAACTTAGAAACAAGTAAATGCTCTTTTAAAGGTATTCCTAGCCAGAAATTATTCAAAAGAGATATTAGAGAGCATTAAAAGAATCAAAAGCATGAGCTTGGCCTAGAATCAGTTTGGCCTAAGGTATCAAATTGGAGCTGGTGGAGTGTAAGATCCTGGAAATCTGAGGAATCTCAGAACTTGAAAATGGCCATTGAGTTTTGGGTTTCATCACCCTCTCTGACCTCATACACTTCACTCCACAGCCCAGGCCTTCATATTATGCCCAGTGGTATTTCTAGAAAACAAATATTGGAACTATTTTGCAAGCTCCCTGGTTCCAAGCACTCCAAACACTCACAGCACTTAGGAATGATTCAGTGACTTTTTTGTTAATACCCTTATGCCATGCATGTTCTCATGTATCTTTTGATTTGTGTCTACATCTGTGATATTTATATTTCATGTACATTAAGTTCTCCTTTAATGTGGGAGTTACATTCTTGAAGAACCTTGGTTAAGGAGGGCCCAGGGCCCAGACTGCAAAGGTACTCAATCTAAAGAACAGCTTTCCCTTTGACTCTTCTTCCACTGTTTGCTTTGTGCCCAGGAAACAAAGGATTGTTTTGGGCCAAAGCACCAATACAGGCTTCCGTGGTGAGAGGCATAATAGAATTATAGCATCATAGGGATGGTTGGGTCCAGGAGAGATCATCCAGTCCAAACCCCTGCCTTCAGGTCCCAGGTCCTTCTGAGAGCCCTTCCCCAAACTGAAGACTATTTTTAAATCACCTTCATATACTCTCTTGGGATCCTCTTCTCATTACCATCTCTACAACTACTAAATCTTCCTCCCTAGTTTTTTTTTGTAATCTACGTATACACTCCCCCATTTCCTTTTGATTCCAGGATATCTCCACTTGAATGTTCCACAAGCACCTTAAACTTCACATGTCTAAACCTGAACTTCTCATCTTCCCTCATAAACATACTCTTCCTCCTAACTTTCCCAGGTCTTTTCTGTCTAAAATCCTCCTTTTCCCAGAAGCCCACAGCCATCCTCAACTCTTCCAGCTCTCACATTTAATCAACGCTAAACCCTGCTGGTTCTTCCTCCAAAATATGTCCCAGATCCTCCCCTTGCTTTCACCCAAACAGCAACTGCCCTGATTCAAGTTCTCATCATACCATGATTTGAATACTGTATCAGCCTCCTCATTGGTCTCCTAATCCATCCTCTCCCTGCTTCTATCTGTACTTCACACTGATCCCCACCCAGATTATCTTCCTCTAACATTACAGAACACACTCCACTTTCCTCATCGAAAACCTCTAATGTCTTCAATTTCCCTCTAAATTAAGCAGACTTAGCACACTTCTCTCCTCTCAACACTTACTGTACTTGGATCTTGTCTCTCTCACCATTGATCAAGAAATCAAAGGCATTTATTGAGCTCTTACTATGTGCAGAGAACTATACTAGGCGCTTGAAAAAGTACAGTACAATAGAGATGGTAGACATGATCTCTGCCCACAAAGAGCTTATGTCCTCCCTCGTACTGGAACTCCCTACTCCTTCATATCTGACAGACCATCACCCTCCCCATCTTCGAAGTCCTACTAAAACCATTTCTCCTCCAAGAAGCCTTCATTCACCCATTGATTCATTCAACCATATTTATTGAGCACTTACTGTGTGCAAAACACTCTACTAAGCACTTGGAAGATTACAATACAACAACAGACACATTCCCTGCCCAACAACGAGCTCACAGTCTAGAAATTGAGACAGACATTAATATGCATGAATAAATACATAAATTACAGATATATACATATGTGCTGTGGGGATGGGAGGGAGGTTGAATGAAGGGAGCAAGTCAGGGTGACACAGAAGGGAGTGGGAGAAGAGGAGGGGAGGGCTTAATCAAGGAGGCTTCTTGAAGGAGATGAGCCTTCAATAAGGCTTTGAAGGGGGATGGAACTATTATCTGTCCGATATGAGGAGGGAGGGCCTTCCAGGCCAGAGGCAGGATGAGAGCGAGAGGTGGGCTGCGAGATAGATGAGATCGAGGTACAATGAGAAGGTTAGCATTAGAGGAACAAAGTGTGCGGGCTGGGTTGTAATAGGAAAGCAGGGAGGTGAATTAGGAGGGGGCGAAGTGATTGAGTGCCTTAAAGCCAATGGTGAGGAGTTTTTGTTTGATGCGGAGGTGTATAGGCAACCACCGGAATTTCTTGAGGAGTGGGAAAACATGGTCTGAACATTTTCGGTTTTTCCATGACTAACATCTCATTTGTCCACCCTATTTGCCCTCCCTTATGCATCACCTATGAACTTCGATCTGAATCCCTAAACACTTTGATACTCACTTTACCCCCAGGCCCACAGCATTTATATACATCCCAGAACTCTGCTTCTTCCCCTATCTGTAATTTATTCTCACATCTGCCTCCCTTTTTAGACCATAAGCTCCTTATTTGTTCAATAGCATTGACTGAGCACTTACTATGTGCAGAGCACGGTACTAAGCACTTGGAATGTACAATTCGGCAACAGAGAGAGACAATCCCTGCCCAATAACAGGCTCACAGTAGGGATCATGTCTACCAGGGAAGCAGCATGGCCTAGGAAAGCAACATGACCTAGAGGCCAGAGTACGGGCTTGGAAGCCAGAGGACATGTGTTCTAATCCCGGCTCTGCCACTTGTCTACTGTGTGACCTTGAGCAAGTCACTTAACTTCTCAGTGCCTCAGTTACCTCATCTGTAAAATAGGGATTAAGACTGTAAATTCCATGTGGGATGAGGACTATGTCCAATCTGAATACCTTGTATCTACTCCAGCGCTTAGAACAGTGCGTGACACATAATAAACCTTTAACAAATACTATCATCATTATTATTATTATTATTATCACCAACTCTATTGCATCCTACTTTCCCAAGCTTCTAGTACAAAGCAGTGTACACACTAAGCCCTCAATAAATACCACTGATTGATGGGAACATGTCTACCAACTCAGTTACACTGTATTCTCCCAAGCACTTAGTACAGCGCTCTGCATACTATAAGAGCTTAATAAATATGATTGACAGATTGATTGATTAAATGATTGCAGAAACTCCTTATCACATTAGTTTCAAGGCTTCTACTAGCTCTCTCCTTACATATTGACCTTCTTGACCCACTACTCCCTAGTTCACAATCTTCATTCCTTCCAAACTCACCTTCTAGCTGCACTGTGAGCCCATTATTGGGCAGGGATTCTCTCTATCTGTTGCAGAATTGTACATTCCAAGCGCTTAGTACAGTGCTCTGCACATAGTACGCACTCAATAAATAATATTGAATGAATGAACTTCATTCCTGACTCTCCAACCCTCTTGCTCATGCTCTTTCCCCTATCTTGAATTCTCTCCCCTTCAAATCTGCCAGACTACAGATGTCCCCCTATTCAAAGCCCTCCTAAAATCCATGTCTTTTCCTTCTGGTGTTCTCTCCAGAGCTCTGCATACAATAAATATTACTGATTGATCAATTTGATACTCACCCCATGCCCAGCCCCACAGAATATGCTTATTCTGCTGTTTCCCCTATCTGTAATTGATTTTCACATCTGTCTCCCCTTCTAGACTGTAAGCAGGGATCTAACAAATGTAGTATATCTAAGGTTTAGATGTGAAGCAGTGTGGTCTAGTGGAAAGAGTATGGGCCTGGGAGTCAGAGGACCTGGGTTCTAATCCTTGTTCCTCCACTTATCTGCTCTGTGACCTGGGGCAAGTCCCATAACTTCTCTGTGCCTCAGTTCCCTCATCTGCAAAATGAGTTTTCAATACCTGTTCTCCCTCCTACTTTGACTGTGATCCCCATGTGGGACCTGATTATCTTGTAGTTACCCCACTGCTTAGTATGGTGCCTGATACATAATAAGGGCTTAACAAATACCATAATTATCATTATTATTTTGGGGTAGAAATGGGCTGTACTAAATCCATCCTAGATTTCTCCACCCCCACTGATAATGTTTCTAGCTCTGGTGGCCCCAGGAAAGACAGAACAAATTTCAGGATCTAAATGGCACCTGCCTTCTTAGAAAGGTGGGCCTCAAGGGTGTGACTGTATTCTACAAAGAGAAGGACAATCACGCCTGGACAGCCTGCCCATGTCTCTTGTAGGCAAATGGCCTGAGAGACAGTAATGGAGCTACCGTGCATAATTGCATCCTGAAAGATCACACAAGAAACAGGTGGGAGATATGTCTAGTCAGCCCCACTCCCTCATGGATACTGCCATGTTACAAAGCAAGCCTCCCAGGCAGATAATGACAGAGCTCTCTGCTATCCGAAGCAGTCATTATCCTGTTATTAGAATTGGAATGAAATTTAATCAAATTGAATTTGAACTAAAAAGAGCCAGAAGCTAAGAGGAATTTCTAAAAATAGCTAGAGGAACATGATAATCTGGGACCTTCCCGGGACTCTTCCCTCTCATATACAATGGTGAATTGCATAAGGTGTAGGTTGGGTGGCCCACAAATTGGTAATCAGAGGACAGGGAGACCAGAATCGATGGCTCTGATGTTGGCGTTACTTCATGGCCTGGGTAGTCCCAGGAGTAAGGACTCAGTTGGGACCCATTCTGAAATTCCTACAGGACCCGTGGCATTTATGTACTAAAAATAATCCATCCTGCAACTGATTCCAGACCCTGAGAAGGAAATGAGCTGTGAAACTACAGGATCTCACTCAGATTCATAGTCTCCTGAAATCTAGCTGGATGGTCTTGTCTTGTCTTATGCTGTCGATTCATTTCTGACCCATAGTGACACCTTGGATACAACTTTCCCAGAATGTCCCACCTCCATCTGCAATTATTCCGGTAGTGTATCCATAGAGTTTTCTTGGTAAAAATACAGAAGCAGTTTACCATTGCCTCCTGTGACGTGGCAATCTTGAGTCTCCTCCCTGGAATCTCTCCCGTGCCGCTGCTACCCAGTACAGGGGATTCTAACTTGTAGCAGATTGCCTTCCACTAGCTAGACACTGGCCAAACTAGGAATGGAATGGGTATGTCTCTGCTTGACTCTTCCTCCTGTAGTCAAGACTGGTAGAGTACTGGAAACTCTCCAGGGGCGACCCTGAGAGGATAGCTGGATGGTAGCAGTGACGATTTCAAATTGTCATTTCAGCAGAGAAAATGAGAGGAAAAGCATTTGAATTCCTTGGGATGCACGTTTTGCCTCATGAAAGACAGAAAGCACCAAAACCTCTAATGCAACAATGAGCTAAAGGAATTCAGATTCAGCATGCATCAAAGTGCAGTTAATTAAGGCTGTGCGCAGACATCAGGCAGCATACTCTAGGCAACACCGTAAGAGAGTCTTTAAATGAAACTGGGATGAAATGACCATATATTCTGGAATTCAAAAAGAGACAGGGAGTGGGGCTGCTCCACCTCTGCCCAGAGATCCTCCATTGCTGCCACCCATCTTCATCTAGGGTCAAAAGCAGGATTTTAATAAATTCCACTTGCCTTCTCCCATGTGTCAAGACTAAACTGTCAGCTCCTTGAGAGTGGGGATTGTGTCTATTTACTCTAGAGTGTGCTCCCAAGTGTTTAGTACAGTGCTCTGCACAGAGTAAATAATAAATATCACTGACTGACTGAATGAAAGTGGACAATGTTCATGATAGTCTCACCTAATGAGGGCCATATGGTCACGCTAAACTAGGGCACCAATTTCAGGATTGAGGACTCAAAAATATATATTCTGCCAGTCAAGGATGAATTTCATTTCATGCATGCTAGGCATAGCTGGGAGATTGGTTTTATAGTCTAGACAGTCTTGATGCAAACTAATCCATGGATGTAAAAAAGGATTCTAGTTCAGGGGATTGCAAGGGGACTGGGGGGAGGGGGAGGGAAAGGAAGGAGAGGCAATAGAGATTTTATCTGACTAAGTCCCTACCATGGTGAGGCCACCTACATCGCAAGTGTTAGATTTTTAAATTAAAATCCACTAGATTCCTGCTAGGCACTGTGTGTAAAAGACCCATGTATGATTTCCTGTTTCTTACCTCTCAGACCATTTTTCAACTGTTTGGGGCTGAAATTTGGAATCCGCATTACATATAAGCTTGCCTTTAATTTTTCAAATTGCCCACATTTAGGATGCATTTTTGTCTTTCTTTGTTTCATTCATTTTTACATGTGCCCCAAAAAGCAACATGGTTTAAAAGTGGCTGCCAATTATTAATAGGCTCACCTACCTTTTCTGCCGAGGCCAGGAGGGGTTGCTTAGTCAAGGGGAAGCTAACCCTTGGTATGCATATAACTGGCTCTCCTTAACCCCAAGATTGGTGAGATCTGGGAGACTTAGAAGTGGACAGAGTTTCAGATTCCTGGAGAGGATGGTATCTTAAGGTACACCCTCATCCCAGGCCCATGCTCCACTAATAGCTATCATCATCTAATGCATTCAGAGTGACTTAAAATCACTTTCAAACTACCTCATTCTCAACTATCCTTCTTCCTCCCTCGCACTCATGCAGGTGAGCAACTAGGTCCCCACTCAAATCTGCCAGACTAGTTAAAATCTTACCTCCTTCAGGAAGTCTTCCCTGAATAATTAACGTACCCTAATTACATCAACCCAATTACCATCCAAAGAACTGTTGCATTTTATTCCTAGTCTTCTCGTTTATTAAGCTATGTTTTGAGGGGATTTTTTGCCGGGCAGAAGGAGGGATTTTCATTTGTATAGTCCATCATTCATTCAGCAATTTTATCCTGGTATAGTCAAATTACTTCTGATTATATCCTTATTCTTCCTCCAGCTCAAATTACAAGGCATACCCCACAATAGAACCTTGATATTTTCCTCAAAAACATAGATGTACTGTGAACAGCTATATCATTAATATATGTTTCCCCATAGACACTGCAGCAATTTGTCAAGTTCCATTCCAGAACCATCTCCAGTATGATGACCAGGTCCTCCAGGTAAGTAAAAATTATATGGTAAATATCTCTAGGACTCCCTCCTTCTGTTGCTTCCCCCTAGCTGTACTTTACCAATTAATGGCATTTACTGAGTGCTTACCATCTCTCTTCCCTCTTAGGGTCATACCTGGAGAGTTTCCAGTACTCTACCAGTCCCGATTATGAGAGGGAGAGTCAAGCAGAGGCATATCCATTCCATTCCTAGCTAGGCCAGTGGCTAGTGAGTGGAAGGCAATCTGCTACAAGTCAAAACTCACCCATCCTGGGCAACAGCGGCACGGGAGAGAATCAAGGGTAGAGACTCTGATTTACTGTGAGGAAGGAGGCTATGGAAAACTGCTGCCATATTTTTACCAAGAAAACTCCATGGATACACTATCAGAACAATTGCAGATGGAAGTGGGGCATTCTGGGAGAGATGTGTCCATGACATTACTATGGGTCGGTTATGACTCGACAACATTAAGACAAATATCTCGGTGACTCCCTCCTTCCCTTGCTTACCTCTACCTGTACTTTATCAGTCAATGGTATTAACTGAGCTCTTACTGTCTGTCTCCTACACTAGACTGAACGCTTTTTGAGGTCAAGGATCATGTCTCCTAGCTCCTTATATTTTCCCAAATGCTCTTAGTTCAGTGTTCTGCACACAAATAAATGCTCAGTAAATACTGATGGCTTGATTCCCCTCCCTTGGTCCTAGGGGCATTTCTGTTTCCTTCTACTCAGAACTCTCCTCCCTTGCCTCCCTACTCCTACACTCCAGTACTCTATTTGTACAACATTTTCCCATACCACTAGATTGTAAGGTACTAGAGGGCAGGGACTTTGTTTTTTCGGACTCCGTAGTATTCTCCCAGGTGCTGCTCCACACTCAGTAAGGGCTGAATAAATACCTCTGATTTATGAAGCAAATGAATTCTGAGTGGGTTGATTTAACAGTCTTTTTCCCACATTCCAGCCTGGAACAGCCAAACCCAAAACTAATGTGACCAGATGTTCCACTTTTTGCAAGATGACCAGGAATTTTAGGGTTCAATTAGCCACCCTGAAAGCCAGCAACAGGATGAATTATAATCCTACATTTGGCTGAGTGGCAAGAGGAGACCCAGTGGTAAAGTGGTGGCTTTTTCTTCTTCCTCAGCAAGAATAGTAACCTTTGCTAGCGACACAGATGCATCCACCAGGGCTGGAATGGCTGCTTCCCAGAGATTTATTATTAATGATAATAACAATAATGATTTTTTTAAGTACTTACTATGTGCCAAGGACTATACTAAGAACTAGGATAGAAACAAGATGATCAGGTTCCACATGAAGCTAACAGTAAGAGTAGGAAGGAGAACAGGTATTGAATCCCCATTTTGCAGGAAAAGTTATCAGACTTGCCCATGATCAAACAGACAAGAGGCAGAGCCAGGATTAGAACCCAGGTCCCCTGACTCCCAGGCCCATGCTCTTTACACAGTCCACATTGCTTCTAGTTCGGACCCCTTTTCCTTTTCCTCTTTTTTTTCCCCTTTCCAGTTCTTCCTTTTCCCTTTCCCTTCTCCTTTCTCCTTTTTTCCTTCTCTCCCACTTTCTCTGCTCACCTCTGGCTCTCCCCCTAATCTTCCCTAAGGTATCCTATTTCTAATCATCTTAATCCCAACCCAGAGGATTCAGGATGAAACAAGAACAAGACAAGGCGACTAGAGATGGGAACAGCCTCCTTTGGAATCATTCAATCTTAAAGCTGGAAGGGACCTAAATGACCATCTGATCCAGGCTCCTGCCTCCAGTGTCCTCAAGTTCTAAGTAGTGTCTTGCCCCCATTCCCCCACTACTTGCTCCATCTTTTTGGTGGGGTTGAAATGTCTAGTTCTGACAACTTGAAAAGCAGGATTTTGATGTACATGGTGGAATGAATGGATCATTTCCCTCTCCTCTCTCTCCCCCAGCTACTCTCAGAATGAACATTTTGTAGCTCTTCCTGGAAAGCTGTTCAATCTGCCCTGCAAAACCCTCACAAGGAACCCAGATGGGTATGGGTCTGAAACTCACCTCAGCCCAACTCCTGAGAGGTCAAGCAATTGGTTGCCATGGCAGAGACACATTGGTTGCTCCATGAAGACAGTGGGGCAAAGGCCCATAGTTACTGTCAAAACCCCTGAAGGGGTATTTCTCCATCACCCCCAAATTGGATGTAAGGTTTAACCCAAGTATTTCAGCAATAGGGCCTCCCTCCAACTTCCACTGACTCCAAAATAACAAAAGCGCTTGGAACTGCTAATGGAAAATATTACCCATATGTCACAAAGCAAACCAAGTACCTGTCCAAGAGCAAATTGTTTTTATAAGAATTTAATGTAAAGCAGTTTGACCATTTCTGAGCTGCTCTATAAGGGCCAAAAAATAAGGCTATTTTATGGTTTCAAGTGCTTAGAGGGAATTCAAAAAGAGCTATGATTTTCCCAATGAAATCTTGCAGGTGATGGCTCTCTAATGTGGACTTATGATTCTCCACAAGTTAAACAGAGTAGACTGAAGTGTTTCATTCAGGAAATCTAACACTGCTCATGCTGATGATTATTTTTCATCAGAAAGGGAAAAGGACTTTTTGTCAACTCAACTGAGGTCACCATGTGATAGTCACTCACTTTGATTCAACGGCTCCAAATAACTTCAAAGGAACCCTCTAGAATCGATTGGGTCATGAATATGAGGATTAAAGCATCCCTGAGAAGTCTCTGATGGGCTCAGTCATGACTGTTATGAGGTCCCTGCTACATTGAGTTGGGTCAGTGATCCAGAGATAGCTTAAAGATGTCTGGCCCCACTTGAGTGATCACATCTGACTGCTAATTTTGAGGGGACAGATCCTTCAGAAAACGGGACTGTTAACATTTTTGCAAGACTTTTTCCACTTTAAAATTTAAATAATAAGAACATTATTCTTTGAAAATACATTGATAAAAAGTTTTGGAGGGTTTTTCTTTTGCTCCGTCCTGTCAATTGCCCAAGAACATTTTAAATTATTTTTCTCTACTTGCCCCATCCCCTTCAATCCCCTTTCTCTCACCTCGTTACTGCTGGCCAGCCATCCTGCCCTTTGTTAGTCAGCTAGGAGTAATCACATTTATGTGCTAAGCACTGGGATAAATGCAAGATAATCAGTTCAGACACAGTCATGTCCCACATGGGGATCACAATCCAAGTGGGGGCATGCGGATACATAGAGGAATAAGAATCAATTCAAGAATCCAAGATAACAATGTTCTAATAAGTAATTAAAGGTAGCAATTTGGAGATGGCAGTTGTCAGGCTCCTCACCACTCCAGGCAACAATCCTTAAATCCAAGCCATCAAGCTGCCCCAGTGTTCTAACTGTTGTTACAAGTTTCAAACCTCCTTTCTCACAGGTCAACTGGGCTGGCCATGGCCATATAACCCAAATTCACGTGGTTTTTTTTGGCCAAGCCTGTCCCACTGTGATGATTCCTGTCCCTACAGTTTGCACAGCTCAAATCTCCCTGAAAGGTGCAGAGACAGAATGAGACAAGGAAGGGTGGTGGTCCCAGGGCCAGACTACACGGGGTTAAAAAGAGGAGAGGAAGCAGAGGCAGCAGGTGTAGACAACTCATTTAAGAGGAATGGAGAGGAAAGGCAGGAGGAAGATGGGGCAACAACTGGAGGGGGCCATGGGGTCAAGGGAGGGGTTTTGGGGATGGGAAAACATGGGCATGTTTGAAAACAGCCAGGAAGGAGCCATTGGAAAGTGAATGGTTGAAGATGGCTAACAATGAGGGAAGAAGGGAGGGGGCAAGTGACTGATCAGGTATGAAACAGCATGGCCTAGTGGCAAGAGCATGGGCTTGGGAGTCAGAGGACGTGGGTTCTAATCTCCATCCACCACTTGTCTGCTGTGTGACCTTGAGCAAGTCACTTCTCTTTGTCTCAGTTACCTCATCTGAAAAATGGGGATTAAGACTGTAAGCCCCATGTGGGACAACCTGATTACCTTGTATCTACCCCAGCGCTTAGAACAGGGCTTGGCACATAGTAAGAGCTTAAGAAGCAGCATGGCTCGGTGGAAAGAGCATGGGCTTGGGAGTCAAAGGTCATAGGTTCTAATCCCAACTCTGCCACTTGTCAGCTGTGTAACTTTGGGCAAGTCACTTAACTTCTCTGTGCCTCAGGTTCCTCAACTGAAAAATGGGGATTAAGACTGTGAGCTCCACGTGGGACAACCTGATTACCTTCTATCTACCCCAACGCTTAGAACAGTGCTCAGCACATAGTAAGTGCTTAAAAAATACCATCATCATCATTATTATTATTATTATTATTATTATGAAGGGATGGTGTCAGAGGTGCAGGTAGAGGGGGTAGATTTTGAGAAGTGGGAGATCACCTCTTGAGGTACTTCTGGGAAGGAATCAAAGAGGAGGCAGGAGGAGGATGGGACCGGAGGGGGTTCAGAAAATATGGGAGAAATTTGGGAAATGTGCTCACCCAAGTCATCAGCCAACAGAAAGTTCAAAGAAATTGAAAGAGGTAGATTAAAAAAAAAAATTGTGGGTCAGCGGCCTGAGGTTGTTCACAGAAGCAGAGGGATGGATCTGTGTTTTCTTTATCGCACTTTGCCTCTTCCAAAGTCAGAAATAGAAATCTCTCCAAAAGAAAAAACTTAAGAACCATTATCTCATAACTCCTAATTCTGTGCTCTGTCCATTAGACAACATTGCCTCCCTGTATAGAATATGGAATTCATCTCTCCAAAATTACCTTCATCCAGAAAGTAGGACAGAAACTCTTCATGATACTACAAGGCATTTTGGACGCTTAACAGCATCCTCCGTTTTTCAGCGGTCACATTATTATATGCAATTCTCGCATCTTCCAACAATTTGACCTGTTCCTAGAGAACATGTTCAGATTAAACAGAAGAGTGACTGCCCTCTAATAATCATGGTATCTGTAAGCACTTACTATATGCCAAAGCCTGAACTAAAGACTGGGGTAGACACAATATATGCAGCTTGAGCACAGTCCATGCCTTACTCAGGACTCACAGTCTAGAGGGAGGGAGAGCAGATATTGATTCCCTTTTTTTCAGATGAGGAAACTGAGGCACAGACAATTTTAGTGATTAGTCCAAGCTTATATAGCGGGGAAACGGCAGAGTCTGGATTAGAACCCAGGTCCTCTAACTCCCAAACCTGTGCGAATTCCACTAGGCCGCACAGTCCTCCCTTGCCCTTGTCCAAACCAGACAGGGACCCTCACTCAAGAGTCTATAAATGCCTCAAAAAAAGTTCAGACAAATGAGATAATTCCTTCAGGAGGAGAAAACAAACTGCCTGAACCCGGTCAAGCCAACACAGTGTCAGAAAAGCTGTGTGGTTTGCTGTCGAGCCTCCTGAGTTCATTCAAGATTGTTTTTAGTCAGAGGAAGATTCCTGTCTGCCAAGGCATAGTTACTGTCCTCGGGTGGCTGCAGTTATGGCTTCCATCTGAATTAGCCTAGGTGAAACAGGTTAAGGGGCCGATTGACATCTTCTCGGTCTCTGAAACTCCCAGGGAAAAAATGTAATTTAAAACTTTGCAAACATTTCCAGGGTCCATCCCTCCAAGGCAAACAGGGGAATGGCTGGCTTGGTACAGAAGGGCAGTTAGTTTAGCCCTGCGCCACTGATTGAATTGGTGGTCGGGGACTGATTCATCTGGGCAATCCACTTAAAGAGCTGAGAGAAAGAAAGAATTTGTGGCTGAGGAACAGGGAGAGACATCGACAGTATAACTTCTTACAGCAGCGTGGTACAGTGGAAAGAGCCCGGGCTTGGGAGTCAGAGTTCATGGGTTCGTATCCCAGCTCCGCCACTTGCCAGCTGTGTGACTTTGGGCAAGTCACTTAACTTCTCTGTGCCTCACTTACCTCATCTGTAAAATGGGGATTAAAACTGTGAGCCCCACGTGGGACAACCTGATTACCTTGTAACCCCTAGCACTTAGAACAGTGCTTTGCACATAGTAAGCGCTTAACAAATACCACCATTCTTACAGCCATGCCCTCCCATTCCACGGCAGAAAACATAAAACAGCATCTCAGAACTCTGTCCGCTACTCCTTGGGATCTACACACAGCAACAGGAAGGCCCACATCCTGTTGTTGGCCCCGAATAAAGGAGAGAGAGAGAGAGAGATCACTGAGGATGGTGAGACAGACAACATGACACAAACGGAAATGAAAACTTAACCTTCTTGAGTAAACGGCGATCATTCGCACATCAAGTCTATTTCTTGTTTTCCCTGCCCACAAATGCTGCAGTTTCAGAATGCGGCAAAACCCTTCCTTGGTTATTAATGGATTAGAGCAGCCCTGACAACGGGATAAAATGTGAAAAGAGACAATGATAAGCCAGAAGACACGTTAATTAATGGTATGTCTTCTTCAAGATATATTGCTTTTCTGCATCAGCCTCGTAAATAATTGAAGAAACCTCTTGAGGCAGTCTCTCAGATACTGTTTTTAACAGCAGCAGTGTTTAAAACAATTAGAATAAGCTGCCACAGTCACTGGGATGTTGTGATTGTGGATTCAGAAGCCACAGATTAATAGTGCTTCAGTTGAGTGAGCACCATTACAGCAGAGTGGATAAGAGATTGCAGTTGCCAGCCATCTGAAAGCAGAGGGATGGGCTGGATGGCCACTCAAGGTCCCTACCATTCCTGAGATTCTAGGATTCTCTATTCCAAAGGACCACTGGAGAAGGACAATGGGAGCAAAATTGATACGGCAGCTTTGTTTTCCTGATGATGTGGTTTTCCTTTCAGTGGGACACAGCAGAATGATCAACTCATCGGTAACTCCAGAAACAGTAACGAAAGCTGTTAACCCCGTTCAGTTGAATCCTCTCTGCTTGTTGCTCCTAGTTGTTGCCAGAAAAAAACAGGCTATAGCACCACAGAACAGCAAAGTCACAGGGGTGGCTCTCAATCTTAGAAGCCATGGAGACCGATAAACACCATCAAGAGCCCACTCTCTTTCTTTACTTCTCTTTAACTAAATGGACCAGTCATGGCAGGAGACCCGCTTATGAATACTCAAAACCATAGCTCTTGGGGCTGTCAACTGAACAAAGGTATTTATTTACTGTTTGTGTGAACGCTGCCTGCCTAATACCTCTCAACTGCTCCTGTCAGAAAGTGGGTGGTGATCCAGTTGGCCAGAATTTGACCGTAGACATTAATGGGCAATGGGAAAAAACCCACCTCTTCCTTTCTTTTCCTTGATATTATTTTTAGGATCTTGGCAGAGGAGCCAGAGGAGAAAATCCCCCAATTTCCCCTTAGCTAGACTGCCAAGTCTGTGGGTGGCTGAAGTAGGGGTGGGGGCCGATTGGGATGTCTGTTTTTAAACACTTCCTGGCAGGTGTTTTGTCAGCAGGAGGCAGTGTGGTCTTGAGGTCTAGAGATGAAAGGTGGAGTTAAAAGTTGGCGGTTCTGCCCTCAGCTCTGCTGCAGCCATGCTGGGTGGCCTAAGGCAGGTGACTTTGCTAATCTGTGTCTCTCCATCAGGAAAAGTTGCTGATGGGCAGTGAGGAACATTAATTAATACTTGTGGAGCACTTTGAGATCAACTGATGAAAGGGGCAAAGTGGTACCCTTCCCAGCGGGAGTAAGAAAACATTTGGTTCAATTCCAGCTAGAGCCTGCTGAGGGAATGAAAGTCAGACATGTAGTGGCTGAATCAAATCCATTTTGCAGGCAGATTGCATTTTGCATTTCATGTTGACCCACCAGGAAAAGTGAATCTGAAGCTTGGATCAAAGGCTGTTATCACCACAGAACCATATTCCTTCCTTTTGAGCTTTTTCTTACTGACACTGATATTATACTTCACTAACTTTTCTGGGAGCAGCCCCAGAACTGGACTGACTTGCTGGGTTAGATCAACAATTAGGGATTGGCTATTTCCTAGTAATGGTTTGACTCCAGACTATCTCCAGAGATAATGATGACAAGTGGCAATTGGTCCAAGTACTATCAATCAATATACTGTATTGAGCACCTTCGCTAAGCACTTGCGAGAATACAGTGCCTTACTGAAGGCACATCTCCTCCAGGAAGCCTTCCCTGACTGAACCCTCCTCGCCTCTTCTCCCACTCTCCTTTGCACCACTCAGACTTGCTCCTTTATTCATCCTCCCTTACTATTATTATTATTATTATTGTTATAGTGAAATTAATAGACATAATCCTGGTCCTAGAGAAGTTCACCATCTAGCAGTGGAGACCTCAGCTAAAGCAAAATACAGCTAGGAGGAAGGAATAGAGTGAACAAGATATGCATATAAGTGTCACAAGAAGTTGTAAGCATTTCAGTGCTTAGGTAATGGCGAACTGCCGAAATGGCAGTCAGAGGATTTAAAGTGGGGAGATGAGAGATTAATCGGGGAAGGCCTCCTGGAGAAGATGTGATTTCAAAACGACTTTGAAGATGGGTAGAGCAGATGTCTGTTGGATGTGAAGAGGGAGGGAGCTGCAGGCAGGAGAGGGCATGAGCAAGAGATTAGCAGTGAAAGAAATGATAGCGAGTCTCAGTGAGTAGATTGGTGATTGAACAACAAAGTTTGCAAGCTGGGATGTAGTGGGAGAAAAGTGAGAATAGGTTCGAGGAGGAGAGCTGATCGAGTGCTTTCAAGTCAATGGTCAGTAGTTTTGCTTGATGCAGAGAGGAATCGACAACTCACTGGATATTTTTGTGGAGTGGGGAGATGCGTGTAAAGAAATGTTCTAGAACGATGTTCCAGGTGGCAGAGTGAAGTATGGACTGGAGAGAGGAGAGACTGGAGGGAGGGAGGTCAGCAAGGAGGTTGATGCAGTAGTGAAAAGTCGAGTTACAACAAATTCCTGGACCAGGGTGCTGGCCATTTGAATGGAGAAGAAGGGGAGGATCTTGGAAGTGTTGTGGAGGAAGAAATGGCAGGGTTTCATGAGAGACTAAATATGAACTGTTGAAAGAGGGAAGAGTTAAGGATAAAGCCAAGGGTCATGAGGATCATTCATGATCCTTTAGTTTTTTTAGAAAATAATGTCACGGTACCGTTTTCTTGGATCACAGAGAGCATGGATTGTGCAGTTTACTTTCGATATTCAATGTCTAGGTCACTTGGGAGCTAAAGAAATGTTTAAAAATCATTTTCACAGAAAGAGCTTCTCAGTCCATCACATGTACTGGGGGTGATTCTCCCTGAAATGAACAGGATCTGATCACTCTTCCAATTAAAGAAGAAAAGGTGCCTCCTTGCTTTGTAAATTTCAGTCCCTAAAAATAAGGAAGGAAGAAAACTGTGGCAGCTCATAATTATAAATGTGTACATTTCACCCTACCTGAAAAAATGGCCTTGAAAGGTAATGCCTTCTGACATATTGCAAATTTCACCCTCCTCTCTGAAACAATAATGAAAGAAAAACAGCTATGAAAAGTACGGTGTCATAGCAGCAACTTGTAAATTTACCTCTTTGGAAAAAGCAATCCAGCTGCGATTACACTGCATAGTTTTTGCAATAAGAATTCATTTAATTAAATGCACCTTCTATTTCAAATGTCAGATTTAAATGCCTTAAGCCTAATTATTCCTTTAGGTACTTCTAACTACTAAAAAATGTTTCTAAAGTCCTCTTAGCCTGTTCGGTGCCTTAATGTGTCACTTTAACTGAGTCAGTTCAGTTCCTTGACTCTAATGGATAAAGCACGAGTATCAGTTCACAGCTTGCTGAGTGGCCCTAGTTGAGTCACTCAATCTCTCTCTATCTCAGCTTCCCGTTTCCCCACAGAGTGGTGAAGTGATACATGGACAATGCACAGGATAAGCCCAGGCTTTGTGGCAAAGAGTGGACACGCTTTTCAGCGGACAGGGCAACCCACCCTGCTGTTACAATACTTAGGGTGATATTACCCCATTTAATTTGGAGGACAGTTGGATTTGTCAAGAAGGGGATCATTGGTGACCTTTGAGAAGGCAGTTTCTGTGGAGTGAAGGGGGCAGAAGCCATATTGGAGGGGCTCAAGGGGAAAATTGGGGAGGGGGAGTGAAGGAGGTACATCTAGACAACTCACTCAAGGATTCTGGAGAGAAATGGGAGGGAGATGGGGCAATAACTGGAGGGAACCACGGAGTCAAGACAGAGTTTTTCTAGGATAGGGGATACATGAACATGTTTGAAAACAGTGGGGAAAGCAGGCCTTCCCTAAGATCTTATTTCCCCTACTCATCCTTTCTGCGTCACCCTTGCACTTGGATTTGTACCCTTTATTCATCCCACTCTCAGCCTCATAGCACTTTTGTACATATCCATAATGAATTTTAATGTCTCTATCCCCCTCTAGACTATAAGCTCCTTGTAGGGAGGGATGTCTACCATCTGTATTATATTGTACTCCCTCAAGCACTTAGTACAGTACTCTGTACATAGTAAATGCTCAATAAATAGTTGACTGAGTGACATATTCCTAGTTGCAACCCCCCAGTGATACAGCCACCCAGGGATACAACTGGCATTGTTCTACGGCTTACCCTGGGTTACAACCACTCCAAAATACAACCACCCTTGGGATTTAGCCTATAGTTCTTGATGCCTGACTCCGCACGTACACCCAACTGGCTCTGCCATTTTGGCCGAGTGCAAAATGTAGGAAATCCATCTCCTCCACACCAGGTCGAAGATTAAGCTATTCACAATGAATGGATCTTGTAGGAAGCTATGCCCACAGTCTGTGTCAAATTTTCAATCCATTAAAGGGCACCGTGAAAAGATAACCAAAGAAGTTGTCAAACTGAGGAGGCAACTTGTTTAGAAATAGATCATGGGGATGTCAACGAAACCACTGCATCTTTTTCTGTGGAAGCCCTGTCCAGTGAGGACCTCATCAAAGTCTGGCGGTTCAATTCATCATTGCAAGATGCCAAAATAGATGAAGAAGAAATAATCCTTTCTTCACCATCAGTGAAAATCTTGGAATGAAAAGTCTTGCATCAGTTTTTTTTAAGAAAGCAGACAAATATGATTTAAGAGATTCCTGGAGGAGAAAGGAGTTCAAAGGGGGCACAGAGGTGTTCAGATGAAGTTCAGCTACTACAGTGTACTTTATAGGAAACGAAGAAGGCTGCTATTCTACCTAAGTTGGACAAATTCTTCGCTGAATTTGAAAACACACTACCACAATCAGTAAAACAAGTTTTCTATTTGCAGTCTCCAACAAACTCTCAAAATCATAGTACAACTCTTTGTATACTTAAATTGTTGATATTGTGATTTGAATCACTTTAATAAAGGTTAGACAATGGCTTAATGATGTCTTATCATCTCACTATATAGCACACAAAGGAATTTCATTACCTTTCAGAGGTTCTGGAATCGGTCCTAATTTATAACATCAGTGTCTATGGGAAAACAAACCCCATGACACAGCCATTCACGATACTACCAGAAATGTGGCCCAGAGCACGGTTCTGGGAGTTTTAAACCCACTTCCACCACTTGTCGGCTCTGTGACCTTGGGTGAGTCACTTAACTTCTCTGTGCCTCAGTTTCCTGAACAGTAAAATGGGGATTAAATCTTACTCCCTCCTAGTTAGACTGTGAGCCCCGTCTGGGAAAAGAACTTTGTCCAACCTGATTATGTTGCCTCTAACCCAGTGCTTAGTACAGTGCTTGTCACAAAGTGATCTATAAGCACAATTTCATTATTAACCATAATTTCAAAGAACATTACTCAATTGTATTGTGTAGTATGCCTGCATTGGCAGCAGCAATTTACCAAATGGACCCTAAAGAGTAAATCTCCTCCCCTTCAGTAGGATTGGGCAAATTAACATTATTAATTATCCTAGCATGCCTACTACCAACCTTGTCTTTCAGTGAAAATATAGCCATCAAGTTTCATTTCTTTTTATGACTGTGGTTGTTAAAAAGGCGGAGACATGACTATGAATAGAAAACATTACAAAAAGTAGTCACACAAAGCCTTCGACCAGTAGGGGAAATGAACTTAAATGCCACTGCCATATTGGAACAAAATACTTTTTGGTGACTATTGTTGCTTCACATAACCTATCTGCATGCATTTGTAGTTGACAATTTATGAAAAGAGACAGGAATCTTGTAATGGCTTGACAGGGTTTTTTAAGATAAGCTTACATGAAAAGAAAAGAAAAGAACAAAGCCCAAAAAATAGCATAATATGACCACTGGCATATTTCCTTTCTTGCAGAGAATAAAAGGCTCAAATACAATCAGGATCCACTGGAAAGTGGAAACTGTCTCATACTGTTGCTCATTCATGAGTTTTCAGCTGTAATTAACCATCTAATGCTCCAGATGGCTAAGTATTCAAAATTAGTACATTTCAGCTCCACTGAAACAATTTATTTTGAAATGTGCAAAATAATATCCAACGGCATTTAACTAAGCAAGGGAATCTTTCAAAACTCTAGAAGGTTTTATAAGGTTTGGCCCATGGAGAAATTCCTAATTGTAATATGCTTCTTTAAAAACTTTCTACATTCTATCGTGTTACTTTTTCTGAGGTGAAAGAGGCAGAGCGGAGAATGCAATGGAAAGTAAGGCAGAAATTCCCTTGTATCCCATGTTTCCCAAACCATCCAACCAAACACTGGGCTGCGGTTGCACTGCTCTCTGATGGTGGTTGTGAGCTGAGGGTAAAAGGAGTATTTTTGTGGGATAGGAAAGACAGCCTGTGGCTGTGTGGTGTGTCTGTGGCACCTTGTCTGATTTCAAAATAAAGACCCTGGGCCTCAAATATCCTTCTCCTCTCCATTTCATTGTGAGTTTCAGAGGTGTCCTTATTTTAATCTATATGAGTGCCACCGGCACTGTTCTACTGTTCTAGGTGCTAGGGAAAGTAAAAGATGATCAGTAGGCGTGATCCCTGCCCTTCTTAGTTTGTGAGCCTCCTTCTAGATTGGGAGCCCCCTGAAGGACAAGGACTGGGTCTAATATCCACCTGTGTATTCTTTCTCAGTGCTTAATAAAGTGCTCTGCGCACCGTACACGCTTAATAAATACTACAACTATTCAAGGATCTTTTAATCTAACGGGGGAGATAAACACTAAAATAAATTACAAGGAAAATAATATAGTATAAGTTCAACAGAGGTTTGAATACTCAAGTGTTTAAGTGGCAATTGGAGGGTACATAGGTTGAAGGGGTAAGAGAATAATAAGGGAAGGTTTCCTAGACATGAGGTTTCACAGGGCTTTGAAGATGGGGAGAGCAGTGGTTTGGCATTGTAGAGCAGGGTAAGGCAGTTCCAGGCAGGAGGTGGGGTGTGAGCAAGAGATAGGAAGAGACAAGAGAGACAAGAAAGAGGTACAATGAGTAGATCAGCTTGAGAGGAATAAAACATATGAGCTGAGGTAGAGTGGAAGAAGAGAGTGGATAATTAATAGGGACAGAAATGGGCCACCACTGGAGGTTTTCGAGGAGTGGGGAACCAGCAGAAAAGGATGCTTTAGAATAATGGTCCAGGCAACAGAGTGAGGTATGGACTGGAGAAGGGAGAGAATGGAAGCAAGGAGATCAATGAGGAGGCTGATGTCATAGTTAAGCAGGGACATGCTAAGTGCTTCGACCAGAGTGATGACTGCTTGTTTGGAAAGGAAGGGGCAGACTCTGAAAATGTAGTGGAAGAAGAACTTGCAAAATTAGGCAACAGATTGAATATGGGAGTAGAAAGACAGAGAGGAGTCAATGATAAACAAAGGAGGATAATGGAAGTAGTCAAGATTAATGCCCAGATTATGAGTTTTAGAGATAAGGAGGGTGGTATTGTCTATTCTGATGATTAAGTGGAGGAGAGGATTAGTAGGGAAGAGGAGAAGCTCAATTTGGGGGATATCGAGGTTGAGATGCTGTCAGGACATCCATGTACAAGTGTCCTGGAAGTAGGAGGAAATGCAAGACAGTAGAAGAGGAGAGAGATGGGGACTAATGAGATAGATTTGGGAGTCATTCATTTAGAAATGGTAGTAGAAGCAGTGGAGCACTTAAGCTCCCCAAAGAAGTGAGTGTAAAGTGAGGATAAAAAAGGGACCAAGAACAGAACTCTGAGGGAGACACACAGAGGAAGGAGTGGGAGGCAAAGGAAAAGCTGGTGAAAGAGACTGGGAAATAGCAGCCAGAGTGGTAAGAGGAGAAGCAAGTGAGAGTTGCTTCAGAAAAAGCAAGGTTAGACAGTGTTTCCAGGGCAAGAAAGTGTCCCCGAGTGTCTAAGTCAGCTAAGAGGATTAGGACGGAGGAGAGTTCATTAGATGTGACAAGAATTTGATCATTGGTGACCTTGGAGAAAGCAGTCTCACTCGAATTATGGGGGTGAAATCCTCATTCTGCTCTGTAGACACTGCATGTCCAACAAATAGTGTTGGCTGAATGACTGACTGGACTTGTGAAATTAAGAGGGAGCAAATTTGTGAGCTTAGTTATTCTGAAAATCAAAGTAGTAGCCTAATCATATAACTAGAAAGGAAAAATTATGACCCAATGTTTCCAAGGAATATTAATAAAAAAGCTATTGTGTCACCTCAGATAATTTTTGAAGGTTTTAACCAGATCCTCTGTTTTCTGCAGTTTCATTTTATGTTTTTAATTTGGGAGTGTGTGCCTACTTGCATGTAATAATAATAATAATGACATTTGTTAAGCGCTTCCTATGTGCCAAGCACTGTTCTAAGTGCTGGGATAGATACAAGGTTATCAGCTTGTCCCGCTTGGGGCTCACAGTCTTGATCCCCATTTTACAGATGAAGTAACCGAGGCAAAGAGAAATGAAGTGACTTGCCCAAAGTCACACAGCCGACAAGTGGAGGAGCCGGGATTAAAACCCACAACCTCTGACTCCCACCAAGCCCGGGCTTTTTTCACTAGGCCACGCTGCTTTTCTATGAGCGTGTTCACATCCATTTGTCCTCTATAATGCAGGGATTGCGTTCTTGTGGACCCCCACTTCAAGAAAAACTTGCATCGTAATAACTACCGTGGGTATGACGCTGGAGGCATGCACGCAGTTAATTCATCTGACACCATGTTGCTCAGCTCATTGTGGGCAGGGAATGTGTCTGTTATGGTTACATTGTATTTCCCCCAGCATTTAGTACAGTGCTCTGCACACAGTAAGTGCTCAATAAAGGCGAGTGACTGTTCCCAGAGAGACATCATTCCCAATTCTGCCATCATGTTCTAGCCAAAATGTGTAGCGTAAAACCGCAATCTGGCAGAGCCAAATGTTATCTCATATACTAATAGTGGTGACACATCTATCCTTGCCATGGTGCAGGCGTGGGCAACCCTGAAAAGTCCCTGGGAAGCTGGGCAGGAGGGAGAGAAACGCCTAGAAACAGAAGTGTACCTAGAGAAAGTGAAGCAATGAAGTGGAGGCAAGACCCTAGGTCTTTGGACTAGGGAAGTGACAGGGCTGGGAGGCCAAAATCAAAGACTGAAGAAACAGAATGAGGAGAGGGGATAGCTAGAGCATTGGGAATGCCAGGAAGGTGTGCACTGTGACTATGAAGGTGGGATGTGTAGGTGGCCAAGAACAACCGGGAATGTAGGAAACGCCAGGGGTTGGAGAAACCCAAAAAAGAGTGGAGCTGAGTGGATCCATTTGTTGCTGGCAGCTCTGAGAATGAGCATGGGAGCCCTTGGGTGCGGGGCGGGGGGGACTTCCCTCCCACACCCTGCACTCCTCCCAACCACCCTACCTCTATTGACAAGGCCCCCACCTTCCCTTGTAAACCAAAACCTGGAACCTTGGTTTCATCCTCAACTTCTCACTGTTGTTAACTTCTCAGCACTTCTAACCCATGTAAACCCATCGGCCAACTGTGTCACTATTGAACTTATTTATATATTCCTCAGCATTCTTGTAGATACATTTATTCAATTGTACAGTCAATTCTTCATTATGACTACTCTCATGTATGTCTTTATGTCTAGCCCCATTAGAGGTTATGCTCCTTGAAATGCATCACTTCTTTTTTGTGGACTTTCCAAGGTCACTCACCTTTACCTTCTCTTACCCTAGAAAAGCCTCTCTGTGCCTTGCTCAATCTCCAATTTTGATACTGACATTCATTAGTCACATGAAGCATGGAAAGACCATATGAGAAGTATGAGAAGTATCCTGGTCTAGTGGATGGACCACAGGCCTGGGGGTCAGAAGGACCTGGGTTCTAATCCCAGCTCCTCCACTTGTCTGCTGTGTGATCTTGGGCAAGTCACTTAGCTTCTCTGTGTCTCAGTTACCTCATCTGCAAAATGGAGATTAAGACTGTGAGCCCCATGTGGGACAGGGATTGCGACCAACTCGATTAGCTTGTATCTACCCCGGTGCTTAGTACAGTTCCTGGCATATACTAAGTGCTTACCAAATACCATTAAAACAAAAAAGAAAACATTTTTCGCAGGATCAGGAGGGTGATCAAAGTGGGCTAACTACATTATCTGAGCTGGTCTCCAGACTATATGACAGGGCTGGCAGTCAACTATATCCTGAAGGAGCAGGGCAACGATGGGAAAGGAGAAGGGGGGGAAAAAAGGAGGGAAGGGTGAGGCTCAAGGTGAGCCATGAAACAGTTCTAACCAGATCTGTTTTCATTCTCTCAGTCACGTAGCCCTCTCCAGCCTTACCCACACCCATCTAAGCCCACTTCTGACCTGAACCCTCACCTAGTCACTAACTTTCCAACCTGATCTGTAAACATCTTGTGGGAATCCATGGGTTGAGTTGGGTCGATTTACGGCAAGTAAAGGTGTGCAGGTCTCTGTGCACACTTGGGTCAGTCTTCACTCCAAAGCGGCCAGGATCTGGCCTGATTCTTCCTTCATCTTACCAGTTTCTGAGACAACTAAGGTAGATGTAAGGTGATCAGCCATTTGTCCGATTACATTTTCCACCAAGTTAATCAGCAGGAATACATGCCTTCAGCTCCTCAACTGGGCGGGGGCAAAGATGGGTAAAATGTAAACAATGGAATGTGGGGAGAAGCCCTAGAGGGTGGATGAGAGAAGGAAATACATTCACCAGCTGTTTCTATATCCTGCCTAAACAGACAGCTGAAAATCAGGGCCTGGCTACTCATTCCAGAACAAAATATGGGGTCTGAATGCAAAGTCCTGGCTCTGCTCCCTGGTCAGTTCAGTTACATGCCTATATAATACACTTACACTGTGCTTAACTTGCTCTTGAGCCCATCATCATCATTATTTACTAGCCATAGCAGCTGCATTTACTGAGCAGCATACAAGGCATTTGGAAACCTGCAATAGAAGAGACTGTATGCTCCTTGAGAACAGCAGTTGTATCTACTAACTCTAACTGTCCCCTCCAAAGTGATTAGTACAGTGCTCTACACACAGTAAGCACTCAATAACTACCATTGATTTAATGCAAAAGACTTTCTTTATATTTACTGAGCACTTATCGTGTGCAGAAAAATATACCAAGTGCTTGGGAAAGCACAATAAGACAGAGTTAGTAGACACGATCCCTGTCCAAAAGGAACGAAGCTTGTCCATTAACTCTATCATACACTCCCAAGCATTTATTATAGTGCTCTGCATAAAGTAGGTGGTTAAATAATACCCCAAAAAAGACACTCCAGTACTCAAGTAGACTATAATCTACTGGGCAAAACAATTGAGTACAATTTGCCAAACAGAGAGAGAGAGAGAGAGAGGGTAAAAGCATAGATATGAATAATAAAAACAAAAGTAAGCAGGGTTTTTTATGGTATTTGTAAAGCACTTACTATGTGCCAAGCACTGTAGTAAGGGCTGGGGTAGATAGAAGCTAATCAGGTTGGACACAATCCATGTCCCACATGGGGTTCATAGTCTTAATCCCCATTTAACAGATGAGGTAACTGAGTCATGGAGAAGTTAAGTGACTTGACCAAGGTCACACAGAAGACAAGTGGCAGAGCCAGAATTAGAACCAATGCCCTTCCGACTCCCAGGTCTGTGCTCTATCCACTGAGCTGCATTGCTTAATTAAATAGTTAATGAATTACTATATCCATGAATGCTAAGGGTGGCTGATGGGATGATATGATCGGGAAGTTGGACGTTCACTGGGGAAAGCATCTTTCAGAAGGTGGTACTTTAGTAGTGGCTTTGAGAGGAGAGGGAGTTTCCTTCAGTAGGAAAGGTGTGGGAGAGTCATAGGCAAAGAACAATTAGAAGGTTCCTGTCAAAAATGATGACCCAGCCTCTGCATTTTGGCTTTATCAAACATGGATAGGTTGTGAGAAAACACAATGCTTCAAACAGCCCTAATGAAACTATCCATTTTTAGATACTTAGTCACATTTTTAGACATGCAGGTGTTAGAACAAAACATGGCTAAAAAATTCAGGCTCTCTGCCTGGCCTGGGTGAGCTCGATGTGAATGGGGCACATATCTAGCTTGACATTATTTTGCCTTAGCCCAACCTGGCTATGGAAGGAGAGGTAGCAGGAAGGAATTCTAGGGTAGAACTTGTGGGCACTGCCAGGAATTACAATCAATAAAAGGCACACTACTTAAGCTTGTGAGGAGAATGGGTGGCCATTGATGGCCGTCATGAATACCACACAATTAGCCATACATGATGTCATATGTGCTAAGCAGGGAAAAACAGCATAACACGTTGGCAATGCACACACCTTTCTATGGTATTTGTTAAAAACTTACTATGTCCCAGGTGATGTACTAAGCACTGGGGTAGATACAAGCTAATCAAGTTGGATGCAGTCCACGTCCCACAGTCTTAATTCCCATTTTACAGATGCGGTAACTGAGGCACAGAGAAGTGATGTCATCTGCCCAAGGTCACACAGCAGACAAGTGGCAGAGCAGGGATTAGAATACAGGTCCTTCTGACTACCAAGCCTGTGCTTGACCTAAAAAATTTATCGAGAGGACCCCTGGACCCTCCAGGTGCTCCAGAGCTTTTGACTTTTCCTTTGAGGTCCGGGCAAATACCTGTGTCATTTCGAGCCAGGGGACTTGGTAGTAGGAGCCAACATTGAGAGAGGCCGAATGGGTGTATAAAATTGAAATACCTTCTATAAAAGCATCCAGTGCAGATGCAACTTTCTCAAGACACAAAAATCTCAGCACTGTCCCCAGAAGGCCTATCACAGGAGGGACATGAACCTCCATTTACTCATTAGACTCCTGTTCGTCTGGGGGAGGTCTCTACTTAAAAGAAAAACCATTTCTTCTGGGGTCATGGCTGTCTGTGGTGGGTCTGCTAGACCAATAAAATGGGAAAAGTCCTGGCTGAATTTGTGGAGGTTGACAGGAACCTGGGTGGTGAACCACCCAGCCTCTGCCCAAATCCTGTGGCCCAGCACATTGCAAGGCTCCACATCACAGGAAATAGGACTGGAAGAGCATCTCAAGGTCATCAGTTCTGAGCCCTTGGCACAGGATCATGAGGGCCAGGGTATGAGTTGAGGGTCTCTTGATCAGCCAATCAAATGTGTCAACAGGCTGAGTTTGACACAAACCAGATCTCAAAAACTTAAGAGATTTAGCCAAATTACTCTCCTTGTATTGAGTAGATTGAAGAGACTTGGTACTGTAATTAGTCTGAGTGATCTGATTGTTAACTTGGCAACAAAGATCAGTTTGAATGGAAAAATAGGTGCTCACTTTACTTCCTATTAGATGTTATTCTGAAGGCTGCATTTAATTATAGAGAAAATCTGGGGAATTGCTCTCCAGTAACAAAGCTCTCCCTTTCTATTTTTTCCACTAAGGTCTTTCCTTTTGAAAAAAAAAATGCTTCATGTTTACAAGGGCAAGTCTATCCTCCAGCCTACATTTGACTAGCTGGTGTCTTCACACATGGAGAAAAAGTTAGAGGCGTGTAAATCCCCTCTTAGATGGCTACCTTTTCCAATAGAGAAACCTGTTTTCAGCAGCATGCAAACTAGAATTCCCCCAAGACGTATGAACTATAAATGACAGTGTGGTGAAAGGGGTCATAGTTTGATTTAGAATGGGAGTAGACATTTCTCTAGCAATTCGAAATCTGGTGAAGAAACCTTTCTGGGGCCTTTAAAAAAATTCCAGGGCCAGGACCTCCATTTACTCGTTAGACTCCTGTTAGTCTCAGGGAGGTCTCTCCTTAGAAGAAACCCATTTCTTCTAGGGTCACGGCTCTCTGTGGTGGGTCAGCTAGACCAATAAAATGGGAAAAGTTACCTGGCTGAGTTTGTGGAGACTGACAAGCCTCTAAGAGGAAGAAGGTGCAGAAGAGCAGAGTTGGGACTATTGTGAAAGCAGGAGATGAAGGAATGAAGCAAAAGATGTGATTGCCAACCTAAGTCATAAATGGATGGGTCTCCATTTCCTGCTATTTCCTGGGTCTTCTTAGCCACCACAATGGGCAGGAAGAGCCTCACAGAAGTCAGATAGGTGTAGCAACCAACAACCTGCCAGTCTACTGGTTACCAACCCAGACCCAGACCCACTCCTGCATTGCCAATTATCCATTTGTGGAGGGACCCTGGAATACAGCAGAAGAAAGCTCCTAATAATCATAGTTCTGGAGACAGGGGATTAGAAGAGATGATCTCATAAGGTCTCTTCCAGGGCTAGGAATGATGATTCAATGGAAAGCAGTTCTAGAGCCCCTGCTGAGTGTTGGCTTTAGAGTGGTGTGGGGCTGGAAATAGGTGATATGTGCCACTCCAGACTGCTTGTGATGTTATAATGCTGTGACATTGTCCACTGCCTTTGGGAATTATTCCATCACAGATCCAGGATGTCTCTGGGTAACAGAGTTCTCTGGCCCTGAGGTGACATTCCACACTGCCTCAGTCTCCTCTCTATGGCCCTGGCTATCATTCATTCAAACATTCATTTAATAGTATTTAGTGAGTGCCTATGGTGGGCAAAGCAATTTCAAGCACTTAGTACAGTGCTCTGTACAGAGTAAGTGCTCAATAAATACGACTGAATGAATGAATGGAAAAGGATAAATAATCCCAGATATACAGACTTAGATGCCTTACTCACGAGGGGGTGGAGGCATTCCTTCTGCAGTGAGGATCAAGACAACAGGCAACTGTGGGAGTGGACCTGGGAAGGGTATTTCGCCTGAATACAATATTTGGTGGTTTGCCTGTGTGCCTCAATTTCTTCATGTGTAAAATGGGGATAAGATGTCTCATCTCCCAATCTCTTGGACTGTGAGTCTCATGTGGGGGAGGGATTATATTGTATCTATTCCAGCACTTAACTCAGAATAAGCATTTAATAAATGCCATATTTACTATTCAAAAGGACTTTGGAAGGGCAGTAGGGAACATGCATGCTTCTTTCCATATAACAGATGAACATAGTAAGCTTGACACATAGTAAGCGCTTAACAAATGACATTATTATCATCATTAACAATAAAAGCCTGAAAGGTTACACTGGGTGTCTAAATAAGGAATCCTGACACCTGTGAAGGAGGGTCATTTCCATACGACAGGCCTTTCCTGCTTCTCAGCGCTCCATCTCAGCGTGGCTTAGTGGAACGAGCACAGGCTTGGGAGTCAGAGGATGTGGATTCTAATCCCGATCCACCACGTGTCTGCTGTGTGACCTTGGGCAAATGACTTAACTTCTCTGTGCCTCAGTTCCCTCATCTGTAAAATGGGGATCAGGACTGTAAGCCCCATGTGGGACAACCTGATTACCTTGTATCTACCCCAGTGCTTAGAACAGTGCTTGGTACATAGTAAGCCCTTAACAAATACCATCATTATTATCCTCCTGCCATCAATTGGACAATGATATTTCTTATGGTACTTGTTAAACACTTACTGTGTGCAGCACACTGTAATAAGTGTAATAACAGAGAAGCAGCGTGGCTCAGTGGAAAGAGCATGGGCTTTGGAGTCAGGGCTCATGAGTTCGAATCCCAGCTCTGTCACTTGTCGGCTGTGTGACTGTGGGCAAGTCACTTAACTTCTCTGTGCCTCAGTTCCCTCATCTGTAAAATGGGGATTAAGACTGTGAGCCCCACGTGGGACAACCTGATTCCCCTATGTCTACCCCAGCGCTTAGAACAGTGCTCGGCACATAGTAAGCGCTTAACAAATACCAACATTATTATTATTATTAAGTGCTTGGGAGAGTACACTAAAATAGCTTTGAATACCTTTCAGCCCCCGAATCTCTACCTGCCAATGACCTCTTCCTACTGCGAGCAGGGAGTGCTGAAGACAGGTAAATTTATCTCGGGAATTAGCCAAATTCTTAATTTGAGTGCCTCATTTAAGGAATAAAATGAATCAGGGACAGAGTCAGGGACAGAACCCAGACTTCCCAGGCCTGTGTTTCATCTATTTGATTCCCCTGCCTCTCAAGCCAAATCTTCACCCAGAGCTTGATGGGAGCCAGGGTCTTTTCTAAATGGTTTTTGTTTTGAATAAGTATTCCATTCCCTTATTTCAGCCTCAACAGGTTGAAATCTTTCATTTCTCTCCCCTGATTGGCCTTTCCCCAAAGGAACCTCATCCATACTTTTAACCTGGCTCCTGACTCAGGGAGCTAGCGTACTCCCACTGATTCTAAGTTTCTCAACTTTGACAGAGCCTCAAAATGAATAGGATCAAAGGGGAAAACTAGTGGGGAGAGGGTCTGAGAGACGAGGAAAGGAAGAGAAGAAAGTGTGGAAGAAATAGTGGCTATGGTGGTCCCATTCCTCCTCATCCTTTACTTGTCCTTCTTACTATTTAAAGTAGCAGCATTTAAAGAAGCAGCATGGCTTAGTAGCAAAAGCACGGGCTTGGGGGTTAGAGGACATGGGTTCTAATCCCAACTCCACCACTTGTCTGCTATGTGTCCTTGGGCAAGCCACTGACCTTCTCTGTGCCTTAGTTACTTCATCTGAAAAATGGGGATTAAGACTGTGAACCCCACTTGGGACAACCTGATTACCATGTATCTACCACAGCTCTTAGAACAGTGCTTGGCACATAGTAAGCGCTTAACAAATACCCCTTTTCCTCAGTTTCCCCCTCCCTTCTACATCACCTCGACTCACTCCCTTTGCTCTCCCCCCATACACATCACTTATACATATCTGTATATATCTATAATTCTATTCATTTATATCGATGCCTGTTTGCTTATTTTGATATCTGTCTACCCCCTCTAGACTGTAAGCTAGGTGTGGGCAGGGAGTGTCTCTCTTTATTGCTAAATTGTACTTTCCAAGCATTTAGTACCATGCTCTGAACACAGTAAGCGCTCAATAAATATGAATGAATGAATGAATGATTATTATTACTGCCTTCCCCTGTTCTGCTCCTGCCTCCTCCACTCCTCTTCCCCCCCAAGTTCTTCTACATTCCATCCCCCCTTTTTCTACCCTATGTTTTGAGGGGGGTACACATCTACTACATAGCAAACATCTCCCTTTCCTCCATCACCCTTCTTGTTAGCAGATATCTATATGAATTTTTGGCCTTAAAATGATAGCTTTCCCTTAAGCTTTGACTTTTCAGGATAGAAAGCATCCCCCCAAAATAAAGTGGGTAGAGGGGCAGGTCCTCAAATTTTAGGCTTGTTCCAACAATATTATGACATGTGATCACCTTTTCCTTGACCTACTCTCCTTCTCTTCTTCACTGGGAAGGAGTACAGAGGGGGAGACCGTGAAGCACATCTTGGCTAGAGGAAAAGCTGCTTATTTTGCCTCTTGAGGAGGGAGGGTGGGAGGGAGAGAAGTGTGAAAAGTGGGTTTTGCTTAGCTCAAAGCCAGTGGGGCCGGTCTTCATGTCTGACTATGTACCCTTTAAACATTTGTTACTTACCCCACCCTCAGCCCCATAACACTTATGTACATAACCATAATTTATTTCCAAGTCTGTCTCCCTCTGTTGACTGTAAGTTCCTTGTGGTCAGGGACCATGTCTACCAACTTTGTTATATTGTACTTCTTAAGCACTTAGTACAGTGCTCTCTATACAGTAGGCACTCAATAAACACCACTGATTGATTGATTCATGTTTGGGGTCCAACCCACCTAAGAGGTAGGAATTCCAGTGGGGACCAGGATTTGAAATAAAAGACAAAGAGTTAACTGAAGTGACTCCGGGAGGGGGGAAAACACTCAGTATCTCCAAACCGCTTGAAAGGTTTTTTGAGGGATCTGTTAAGCCTAATTAAATGGAGCAGTGGCAAAGGAGACAAGATTGTCAGCAAGAAGATAGGAGGGAGAAGGAGGATAAAATGATGTGGTTTAGAGGGCATTTGGGGGAAGGCAAAAGAGGGAAAGAGTTTGGATACAGTTCCCAGAAACAGTCAAACTTTCACAAGGCACAGGCCACTCTGAGACAAACCCTCCATGGTTCATCCATCATTCATTAAAAGTTCACCTGATAATCCTTAAGGGAATTGGATGACCTTGCATAGTTTTCAATGAATGATGTTCAGGTGTTGTTTCTCACCCTCACTGCAATGCTCAGGGCCTAAAATAATTTGTCCACCTCAGTGAATACAATAAGGGCCACAACCAGACTCCCTGGGCACCCTAAAACATCAGGCCTTATTTTCAAAATTCACTGTGGCTCAATCTGCCATGCATTATTCTTTGGGGTTCTGTCTCAGCTGCCGAGCTAGCTCAGAACCACAGACCCTAAAGGTGAGCCGGAGGAGTCTACCCTCTGTGCAAGAAACATCCTGCGATTCCAGGTCCCTTCAATCTTTAGGATCACTACACAACTCAGTGGAGTGAATTGTCAGTCACTAAACATGATTCATCGAACCAGACTAAATTAATTTGAATGAATAAATGGGACTGAATAGTCATGAAAAGGTATAACTAAATGAAAATTATCGTAAAGCACTTGGCAATATTAGCAAAGAACTATATCAGTGCTAAATGCTAATATTGAAAGGGGGCTTAGTCCAGTCCTCTGCACATAGTAAGCTCTCATTAAATATGATTGATCGATAGATTGACTGATCAATTTAAAGATGAGAGGGTGCCCAGGATATCTTCTGCCCTCTTACATGAAAACAAAATGAATTAATGATGGTATTTGTTAATTGCCTACTATGCATCAAGCACTATTCTAAGCACCGGGATAGGTACAAGTTAATCAGGTCAGACAGAATCCCTGTCCCACAAGGGGCTCAGAGTCTAAATGATGGGCCATTACCAATGAAGACATGAATTTGAAAAGATAAGCCCTTCACATCTGACAGATCGCCACTCTTCCCATCTTCAAAACCCTAATAAAATCATAGCTCTTCCAAGAGGCCTTCCCTGACTAAGCCCTCACTTCCCCCTATTCACCCTCCCTTCTGGGTTACCTATGTATTTGGATCTGTACCCCTTAAGCATGTTGTTATTTATCCCTCCCTCCGGCTTGATAGCACTCACTTATGGACATAGCCATTTGTAACTCCGCTTTTCTGGTGCTAACCTTCTCACTGTGCCTGGTTCTTACCTGTCCCACCATCGACCCCTGGCCCACATCCTACCTCTGGCCTGGAATGCTCTCTCCCCTCAAATCCACAAACAATCACACTTCCCCCCTTCAAAGCCTACTGAAGTCTTACTTCCACCAAGAGGCCTTCCCAGACTAAGCCCCCGTTTTCCTCAGCTCCTCTTCCCCTCCCCATCAACCTGACTTGCTCCTTTCGTTCTACCCTCCCTCCCCGCCCCACAGCACTTGTGTATATATGTACATATCTATAATTCTGTTTATTTATAGTGATGCCTGTTCACTTGTTTCAATGTGGACACGCAGATCTACATCTCCGCCCCTGTCCTCTCCCCCTCCCTTCAGGCTCGCATCTCCTCCTGCCTCCAGGATGTCTCCACCTGGATGTCGGCCCGCCACCTAAAACTCAACATGAGCAAGACTTAGCTCCTCATCTTCCCTCTCAAACCCGGTCCTCTCCCAGACTTCCCTATCACCGTGGATGGCACGACCATCCTTCCCATCTCTCAGACCCGCAATCTCGGTGTCATCCTTGACTCATCTCTCTCGTTCACCCCACACATCCTATCCATTACCAAGACCTGCCGGTTTCACCTTTACAATATCGCCAAGATCCGCCCTTTCCTCTCCACCCAAACGGCTACCTTACTGCTACGGGCTCTCGTTATATCCCAGCTAGACTACTGTGTCAGCCTTCTCTCTGATCTCCCTTCCTCCTCTCTCGCCCCGCTCCAGTCTATTCTTTGCTCCGCTGCCCGGCTCATCTTCCTGCAGAAACGATCTGGCCATGTCACTCCCCTTCTTAAACACCTCCAGTGGTAGCCTATCAACCTCCGCTCCAAACAAAAACTCCTCACTCTAGGCTTCAAGGCTCTACATCACCTTGCCCCTTCTTACCTCTCCTCCCTTCTCTCTTTCTACTGCCCACCCCGCATGCTCCGCTCCTCTGCCGCCCACCTCCTCACCATCCCTCGGTCTCTCCTATCCTGCCGTCGACCCCTGGGCTACGTCCTCCCGTGGTCCTGGAACGCCCTCCCTCCTCACCTCCGCCAAACTGATTCTCTTCCCCTCTTCAAAACCCTACTTAAAACTCACCTCCTCAAAGAGACCTTCCCAGACTGAGCTCCCCTTCTCCCTCTACCACCCCCCCTTCACCTCTCTGCAGCTTAACCCTCTTTTCCCCCCATTTCCCTCTGCTCCTCCCCCTCTCCCTTGCCATCCCCTCAGCACTGTACTCGTCTGCTCAACTGTATATATTTTCATTACCCTATTTATTTTGTTAATGAAATGTACATCGCCTTGATTCTATTTAGTTGCCATTGTTTTTACGAGATGTTCTTCCCCTTGACTCTATTTATTGCCATTGTTCTTGTCTGTCTCCCCCGATTAGACTGTAAGCCCGTCAAATGGCAGGGACTGTCTCTATCTGTTGCCGACTTGTTCATTCCAAGCACTTAGTACAGTGCTCTGCACATAGTAAGCACTCAATAAATACTATTGAATGAATATCTATAATTCTATTTATTTATATTGATACTATTGATGCCTGTTCATTTGTTTTGATGTCTGTCTCCCCGCTTCTAGACTGCAAGCCCATTGTGGGCAGGGATTGTCTAACTTTACTGCTGAATTGTACTTCCCAAGCACTTAGTACAGTGCTCTGCCCACAGTAAGCGCTCAATTGAAGAAATGAATGAATTGTGTCTACCAACTCTATTCTATTGTACTCTCCTGAGCACTTAGCACAGTACTCTGAACACAAAAGGGCTCAAAGAATACAATTGATTGATCAATCAATTGATTGATTCTCAAATGTGAAAGGGTCCATGCTTGATAGATGATGAATATTACTGATAGTCAGACCATCAACCAGGCCATCAGTTTCCTCATCTGTAAAAGGGGGATTGAGATTGTGAGCCCCATGTTGGACAGGGACTGTGTCCAACCCGATTTGCTTGTATCCACCCCAGAGCTTAACACAGTGCCTGGGACATATTACACACTTAATAAATACCACAGTTATTACTATATTGCTACAATAATTGTATAACAATAATAAAATAATCAAACACTGTTCACATGGCATGAGAGAATCCTGGTGACAGAAATTGAACTCCAGAGAAACAGGACAAGGATTTGATTCCTGGGTTAAAAAGCAATCTTGAGAGATCTCAGGGAGAATAATTGTTTTAGTAAACATAAAATTTCAAAGAACATTGAGTCACTCACGTCAAGAGCATAAGTTACAGCACAACCCATAACGGCAAAGAAATTTCCCAGCATTTTATAATGCAGCCAGGTAACCTAGGTTTAATTACATGTTGATGATATATTAGCGATGGCTTAGAAAGGAATCTATTTTGGAAGTGAGAGTCCAAAATGGACTCTGGAAATGTTATTAGAGTGATTTTAAAAGAGACAGGACATTAGTAAATTTGTTTTGGATTTGCACTTTATGAAAGTCTAATGTCATATTGGGAAATCATCAGAAGATAAACCATATATTTTCTCTGACCATCTCTAGTTCTCTAAAGACATAGTAAAATAAATCTTTAGGTTGTTATATGGCACTTGGTAAATATTGCTCATTTAATAGGCACTGTAAATTACTCACTGCCACAGAGCAAAAAGAAAGTCATGCTTCACAACTATGAAGCAATCAGAAGACTATATTTTAAAACTCAGAGGCCATAGTCATAAAATATGATTTATTCAAGGCCTTTCCAATATATACTTGTACAGCTTAGATTAACCCTTTAATGCTTCTCTCAGTTACTTTTGATGTCACAGTCCACCACCCATCAATTAGCTTCCTTGAATCCAAATATGAATATCAAAAAGCATTGCATAGCTTTATTTTGTCATTTCTGGAAGAGGATTCAACAGAGAGAGTGAGAAAGGAACTGAGGAAGTACTACTAGAGTGGATATATCCTTCACTGGATCCCTGGATCTTTTGGACACCATTCCTATGTTAAACCGGACTATTCTGAACAGCTCCCATGACTTCTCTTTCCCCTCTCCATTCCCTTTCCCACTTCCACTCCCCAGACTTATTGCATTCCTGCTAAATGACACCTGAGATTATCAACAGTAAGATCCTAATAGACAGTCTTTCCCCTAGCATTGAGGCAATGCCCAACTCAACACTATCAAATCAAATCATCAACCAATTGATGGTATTTATTGGACAGAGCACTGTACTAAGTGTTTAGGAGACTACAACCTGACAGAGTCAGTAGGCACATTCCCTGCCCATGAGAAGCTTAATGTATAGAGGGGAAGACAGACATCAATACAAATAGATAAATGGTAGATATGTACATTAGTGCTGTGGGGGTGAGGGAGGGGTGAATAAAGGGTGCAAATGTAAGTGCAAGGGTGGGATTGGGAGAAAAGGAAATGAGGGCTTAGTCAGGGAAGGCCTCTTGGAGGAGATGTGCTTTTAATAAGGATTTGAAAGTGGCAAGAGTGCAAGTGTTGGATATGAAGACGGAGGGCGTTCCAGGCCAGAAGCAGGAGGTACAGTGAGTATTTTGGCATTAGAGGAGCAAAGTGTGTGGGCTGGAATGTAGTAGAAAATCAGGGAGGTAAGGTAGGAGGGGCAAGTTGATCGAGTGCTTTAAAGCCTATGGTAAGGAGTTTCTCTTTGATGCAGATGTAGATGGGCAACTACTAGAAGTTCTTAAGGAGTGGGGAAACATGGTTTTGTTTTGTACATGTACATGTGCATGGTTTTTGTAGAAAAATGATCCAGGCAGCAGAGTGAAATATGAACTGGAGTGGGGAGAGTCAGGAATCAGGGAAGTCTGTAAGGAAGCTGATGCAGTAAGCAAGGCGGGATAGGACAAGGGCTTGGGTTAACGAGGTCGCAGTCTGGTTGAAGAGGTTGAACCAAGAGAATTTTGTGACACTGATTAGGTGGGTTGAATGAGAGAGATAATAATGCCAAGGATAATGCCAAGGTTATGGGCTTGTAAGACAGGGAGGATGGTGGTGCTGTCTATGGCAATGGGAAAGTCGGGGAAGACAAGGTTCAGGTGGGAATAAGAGGAATTCTCTTTTGGACATGTCAGTCAGTCAGTCAATCGTATTCAATGTACTAAGTGCTTGAGAGAGTACAATATAACAGATGCATTCTCTGCCCACAACAAGCTTACAGTCTAGAGGCAGAAACTGACATTAACATAAATAAATGAAATGACAGATATGTACATAAGTGCCTTGAGGCTGGGTCGGGGGATGAATAAAGGGAGCAAGTCAGGGTAATGCAGAAGGGAAAGGGAGAAGAGAAAAGGAGTTAAGTTTGAGGCATAGTCTGGACATCCAAGTAGCAATGTCCTGTAGACAGGAGGAAATAAGAGACTACAGAGAAGGAACGAGATGAGGGCTGGAGATGTAGCTATAGGAATCAACTGCATAGAGATAGTAGTTGAAGCTAAGGGAGCAAACGAATTCTCCCAGGGGAGAACTCTTGGAGGACATTTGATTTTAGAAGGGTTTGGAAGGTGGGGAGATTGATAGACAGATATAGTAATAATCAAAATGAAAATAATAACTACAATAATAATAATAATAATAGATTTTGATAAGTCCTTACTATGTACCAAGCATTGTACTAAGTGCTTGGGTAGATACAAGATAATCAGGCTAAGTAGAGGGAAGAATGGGATATGATGGGGAAGGAGTTCTAGGCCCAAGGAAGAATATGGGCAAGGGGTCAGGATGGAAGAGATGAGATTGAGTTATAGGGGGTAGGTTGGTGTTAGAGAAGCAGGGTGTGTGGGTTGGGTTTCAGTAGATCAGCAAGATGAGTAAGAGGGAGAGAGCTGATTGGGTACTTTAAAGCCAATGGAATGGAGTTTCTCCTTGATGCAGAGGTGGATGGGCAACCCTGGAGGGTTTTGAGGAGTGGGGAGATACATAGGAAATGTTTTGGTTTTGTTTTTTCCAGAAAAACTATCCGGGCAGCAGAGTGAAGGAAGCATTGGATGGGGGCCAGACAGGAGGCCGAGAGGTCAGCAAGGAGGCTGATGCGGTAGTCAGGGTGGGAAACGAAGAGTGCTTGGATCAGGGCATGTGTAGTAGCAGTTTGAATGCAGAGGAAAGGGCAGATTCTAGAGATGTGAAAGAAGAAACTGATTTTGCAATTGATTCCCAGGCAGTGCTAATGAAGGACTAATAACAGGGCTTCCACACAAACAATTGCTTGAAACTATTAATGTCTGTCTCCCCCTCTAGACTGTAAACTCATTGTGGGCAGGGAACATGCCTACAAACTCTATTATACTATACTCTCCCAAGTGTCTAATACAGTACACTGCACACAGTAAGCACTCAATAAATACCAGTGATTGATTGATTGATTGAAACAACATTACTAGCTTAAACACATCAAGCTCTGGCATGCCAGAGCTTCTCATGATCATGACAAAACAGAGGCCTGTGAAAACATACTACAGGACATAAAGATCATGTTAGGAAACATGCACAACTTGTGATGGGGCTCCAAAACTGAAAAGATCTTGGGATATAAGGACGGCCACAAAAAACAGAACTTTCTACTACGGCACTGCTGAAGTCAGTGGATACAACTACCTTCATCACAGAGAAACAGGGACTCCTACACAGATGGGAAAAACACTATAATGAATTCCTGAACAAGCCTTCCACCATCGAGGCGGCACTTTGAAATGTTAAAAAATTGGCCAGAAGGTAGATATATGACTTTTGCCCAAACCTCTGAGGAAGTAGCCTCCACAAGCCACTGGATTCTGATGGCATTCTTTTAGAATTCTCCAAGCAAGCTGAGGAGCTAATCCCAATCTTCAACATGAGGAGGTGCCACAAAGATACCAGCTTAATCGTCATTTTCAAGAAGAAAGGAGAGGGTGGTGACGGTCTGTAAGTTCGTTGTGGGCAGGAAATGTGTCTGTAAATTGTAAATTGTTACACTGTTGTCTCCCAAGTGCTTAGTATAGTTCTCTGCACACAGTAAGTGCAAAATAAATAAGATTGAATGAATTGAATGCCTTTTCCTCTGCTCCTCCTCCCCTTCCCATCGCCCCTGCTCTCTCCCTCTGCTCTACCACTTTCGCCTCCCCAGAGCACTTGTGTATATTTGTACATATTTATTATTCCATTCATTTTATTAATGATGTGTATGTATCGATAATTCCATTTATCTATTTTGATGCTATTGATGCCTGTCTACTTGTTTTGTTTTGATGTCTGTCTCCCCGTTCTAGACCATGAGCCCACTGTTGGGTGGGGATTTTCTCTATCTGTTGCCAAATTGTACTTTCCAAGTGCTTAGTACAGTTCTCTGCACACCATAAGCGCTCAATAAATGCGACTGAATGAATGAATGGAATGAATGAATGGAAACCCCAAGAGAATATCAATATTTTCCATTATTGGCAGGATTCTAGCCAGCAATTTTCTGAACTGAAGTCTATATTAACTGAATAACAGAATGGATTTAGACCAAATAGTGGCCCAGCAAATATGCTCTTTCCAGTGTGACAAATTTAGGAAAAGTGCAAAGAGCAGCACCGAGACTTTACCACTACCTTTATTGGTCTTACAAAAGCACAGGTTCTGGAAATTGCTAAGCCAATTAAGATACTCCAACAGAATAGTTGATCAATTCAGAGTCAGAAGTGCCCTGTCTGATGCTTTCCCCATTACTGTAGGAATGGAGCAGGGTTGTATAGTAGGTCTGGTCATGTTCAATCTATTCTATGCTCCACGCTTGAAGCTGAAATGAGAAGTCTGCAAGCTGGAGGCAGAACATGTTTCCATCCCACTGGGAAACTCTTTCACCTCAACAGGTTAAGAGCTTAACAAAAGTCTTTGAGAGAGTGTTTCAATAACTAGGGGCACAAACACAAAACATGCAAATGGTTACAAATCTCTTTGCAAATTGAGCCTAGCAATATGGTCTGAAAATGAGTGTAAAGAAAATTGAAGTTATAAACCACCCTATATCCAGGAAACACTACACAACCAAAAGTTTTCATCAGTAATGCATAACTCAAAGCAGTCTCTAAATTCTGCTACCTAGGTAGAGATAGAAAACAGATTCAAAAAAGCACTAAAACGTACAAGACGAGATCAGGATAAATACCAAAATAAAATTTAAAATGCAGTGTTTCTGGTTTCTTGCAATTTAGAGTCCAACCGTCAGAGTCAAAGCCATGGAATATTCTCTCCTACTGCTTAGTACAGTGCACGCACCCAATAAGCACTCAATAAATGTACCAGGGTGGTGTGATGTCAAGGTGGCATGGATTACCTGTGGGACAGTTGAGCTAGCCAGTGATTTGCCCACGGATGCATCCTGAGGTAGATACAAGATTATGAGACTGCACTGTAGTCCCTGTCCCACCCGGGGATCACAAATGAGGAAACTGTGTCTCAAAGAGATTCAAAGACTTACCCAAGGTCACGCCGTAGGGCAAGTGGAGAGAAAGGACACAAATGCAGGTTCCCTGATTCCTAGTCCTGTGCTCTTTCCACTAGGCCACTGAACCATCAAGTTACTGTACTTTGGCTGTATCTATGGTATCTATCACTCAATTCAAAAAGCACTTTATTTTCAATGCTCTCATCCAGTCCGCAAATAAAGCAATGTTACTGACAAGGTGGTCCCAGGGACCCCACTATTTTCTGAACCCAAAGACCAGCCAGGAAAAGAAGCTGCCATAAATTTAAAGACCTCCAGTGAGAAAAGGATCTCTTCATTTGGACAATGTAGGTATGACCCAAAATCATTTTTCCTTAGTACAGATATTTTACCATGTGAAAATGCAATAATGTAAGATAGCACAATAATAATAATGATGGTATTTGTTAAGCGCTTACTATGTGCCAAGCACTGTTCTAAGCAACCTTCTGGAATGAATTACCCAATTATGCAATAACAACAACAATAATAATAATAATAATAAACAAGGTATTTGTTAAGCACTTACTATGCGCCAAGCACTATACTAAGCTCTGGGGCAGGTACTAGATAATCAGATCAGACCCAATCTGAGTAGGAGCGAGAACAGGTATTGAACCCCCATTTTGTAAATGAGGAAATTGAGGCATGCAGAAGTTAAGTGACTTGCCCAAAGCAACACAGCAGGTAAATTGTGGAGCTGGGCCTAGAACCATGGTCTTCTGACTTCCAGACCCATGTTTTTCCCACTAAGCCACAGTGCTTCCCGAAGTCACTTAACATCTCTGTGCCTCAGTTCCCTCAGCTGCAAAATGGGGATTCAATGCCTGTTTTCCTTCCTACTTTGACTGTGAGCCCCATGTGGGACCTGATTATCTTGTATCTACCTCGGAGCTTAGCACGTGCTTGGCACATAGTAAGTCCTTAACAAATACCACAATGTACGTTCTATGACAATAGTTATTTACAGATTGGAAAGGATCTGAATTTTTGTTTCCATGGGCTGCCCCCAAGCATTCCAAAAATTTGTTGGGGTAATAGCCATTTTCCATTTTGTATCAATCATTCCCCTAACATTCTCACCAAGACTGGCCAATAGTTAATTGAGGAAACTAATCTATGGAAATAAATGTAGGATTCCATGAATACCAAGTGAATTTACCATAATCTGCAGGGTTTCCTATGAATCCATAATGATGAGACCCTTAAATGTCTCTCATCATAATCTGCTGGGTTTCCTATGAATCCATAATAATGAGACTCTTATATGTCTTTCTGTGGCAGTACTCAGGATTCCCAAGCAGTCTTTATCTTTTCTTTTCAAAACTTTGAAAGCATGGACACGAGGTCCTTAAAATGTATAATCCTGTTTACCATTGGGCCATGCAATTCAGGAACAAATCCAAATAGAAGAAGACATCAAAGTGGTAGTTATCTGACTGTTGTTACATTTAACTCCCTCAGTTAGTGATAAATGTTCCAAAGGGATAAAATTATCCCAGCTAGAGAGGTGCTTCAGAAGGAAACAATTCTCTTCCCTCAGCTCTGTGTCTATTGCTTTAGTGTGAATAAGCATTAGACTCTGGAGAAATCTGAACATTACAGAGTCTGCTGTCCTGAGGATCTTTAAAATGGGGATGATAAAGTCATCCTTCATATTGAAAGTCGATTGACAGAAGTTTACTTATGGACATGCATGAGGCTGAACAAGTCAATACAGGACTGACAGTTCTGATGAAGACTGCCTCACAATGTGCTGATGTATTTTCTGTTTGCAGTGCCTGGTGATATTTTCAGATTTGCCTCTTTGTCCCACAATCCCTTCAAAGCTTCAGCTCAAAAAGATCCGCTCCTTTCTGGATTGCAGTGCACCATGCTGACCTTTCTGCGACCACTGTCTCCCAGAATTCAACTGTCACACCATATTGTCTGGGGCTGAACTTTACCGTGTTCTTAAAATGATTTCTCTGATCTCTTTGCTTTCAGTCACCCCGTTTCTGCACACCATTCGGGAATTGTTGGGGTATCGTTCTCCACATGTACCCTTCTCAACAAAGCTGTGTCGATGTGATTATAGCTGTGAGACTAGTGGAATACTTCTTTTTCAGGACCTTGTTAATAAAACTACCACTAATACTAATGATAATAATAATAGCTAGTACTTGTAGTATTTGTGGGAAGCAGCGTGGCTCAGTGGAAAGAGCACGGGCTTTGGAGTCAGGGCTCATGAGTTCGAATCCCAGCTCTGCCACTTGTCAGCTGTGTGACTGTGGGCAAGTCACTTAACTTCTCTGTGCCTCAGTTCCCTCATCTGTAAAATGGGGATTAAGACTGTGAGCCCCACGTGGGACAACCTGATTCCCCTGTGTCTAACCCAGCACTTAGAACAGTGCTCTGCACATAGTAAGCGCTTAACAAATACCAACATAATAATAATAATAATAATGATTTGTTACGTGTTTAACTTTGTGCCAAGCACTGGCCCAAGTTCTGGGGTAGATACAAGATAATCAGGTCAGACAATTCCTGTCCCACATGGGTTCGTAGTCTAAGGAGGCGGGAGAACAGGAATTTAATCCCCATTTTACAGATGAGGAAACTGAGGCACAGAGAAGTGAAGTGATTTGCCCAAGTTCACACAGCAGGCAATGATCAGAGCAGGATTAGAACCCAGGTCCTCTGACTCTCAGACTTGTATTCATTCCTATATGCCATACCGCTTCTTACCTTGTTGTTTCTGAGCTTGTCTTGGCACTTGCTGGACACAGCAAATACATCATTGTGATGGAACTACTCAAGAAGCCAAATGTGAGGTCCAGGAAGAAACCAAGTTTCACATCCACAAAAACGGTTGAATAAAAGGACAACTCAGTTTGTCTTGAAGCATAACAAAACATTGCCACTGTACCCTATCAGATAGATGAAGGTAAGATACTAATTTGTCTAGAATGGTTTAGATGCAGGCTTGACAAAAGGCATGGGGAGGGTATAACGTCGTTTCTTCCAGTCTCTTCCACCCCTATTATGTTAAGATCCTATGACTTTAGAGTCCATTCAGCCATTACTCTCCCAACTCTTCCATCTTTCCCTGTAGTATCTCAAGAGGTGATCTCCTGCCTTCTCTCAAAATCCATCCCCTCCACCTGCTCCTCTGACACCATTCCTTCACACCTTAACAAAACACTTGCCCCTTCCCTTCTTCCCTCCCTAACCACCATCTTCAACTGTTCCCTCTCCAGTGGTTTCTTTTCCACTGCTTTCAAAAATGCTCATGTCTTCCCTATCCTAAAAAAACCTCCTTTGGGCCCACGGCTCCCTCCAATTATCACCCCATCTCCCTCCTACCATTCCTCTCCAGACTCATTGAGTGAGTTGTCTACATCCGCTGTCTCAAGTTCCTCTCCTCCAATTCTCTCCTTGACGCCCTCCAATCTGGTTTCTGCCCCCTTCACTCCACAGAAACCACCCTTTCAAAGGTCACCAGTGATCTCCTTCTTGCCAAATCCACTGGCTTTTACTTCTTCCTAATCCTCCTCGGCCACTCAGCTGCCTTCAACACTGTCGACCACTCCCTTGTGGAAACATTATCCAACCTTGACTTCACTGACACTCTTCTTTCCTAGTTCTCCTCCTATCTCTCTGGCCACTCATTCTCAATCTCTTTCACGGGCTCCTCCTCTGCATCCCACCTCCTAACCGTGGGTGTTCCTCAAGGTTCAGTTCTGGGTCCTTTTCTATCTTCTATCTACAGCCACTCCCTTGGAGAGAGCTCACCTCCTCCAAGAGGCCTTCCCAGACTGAGCCCCCCCTTTCCCTCTGCTTCCCCATCCCCTCCCCCCACCTGCTCCCCCTTCTCCTCCCCTCAGCACTGTGCTCATTTGGATATATTATTTATTACCCTATTTATTTTGTTAATGAGGTGTACATCCCCTTGATTCTATTTATCTTGATGATGTTGTCTTGTTTTTGTTTTGTTCTATTTTGCTTTGCTGTCTGTCTCCCCCCATTTAGACTGTGAGCCCGTCATTGGGCAAGGATTGTCTCTATCTGTTGCCGAATTGTGCATTCCAAGCACTTAGTACAGTGCTCTACACATAGTAGGCACTCAATAAATACTATTGAATGAATGAGTGGAGAACTCATTCGCTCCCTATGCACCTCTATGCCGATGATTCCCAAATCTACCTCTCCAGCTCTGACCTCTCCCCTCTGCAGTCTCGAAAATTCCTCCTACCTTCAGGACATCTCTAAATGGGTGTCCCACCAACACCTCACACTAAACAAGTCCAAATGAGAACTCATCTTGGCACCTAAACCCTGTCCTCCCTGAGTCTTTTCCCTCACTGTAGACAGCACCACCATCTTTTCTGTATCACAAGTCCATGACTTTGGCATTATCCTTTACTCATCTTTCTCCTTCAACCCACATATTCAATCTCTTTTCCTACTACAACCTAATCCGCACATTCTGCTCCTCCACCTCCAATCCACTCTCTGTTCTTGATCTCGTCTACACACACCCCCCGACACATACACACACACACACCCCACCACCACCGCCCTCAGGCTTAGAATTCCCTCCCCTTTCATATTTGACAGACCACTTCTCTCACCACCTTCAAAACCTTCCTAAAATCACATTTCCTCCAAGAGGCCTTCCCAGACTAAGCCTTTTATTTCCCCAATCTTCCCTCCCTGCTGTGTCGACTAGGCACTTGGACAAGTACCTCTTAAGCTTTAATACTCACCCCAGCCACAGTACTGATGTAAATATTCTTAAATTCTAATATTCACCCTATCTGTAATCTTATTTTGATATCTGTTTCCCCTGTAGACCATGAGCTCCTTGTAGGCAGGCAGTCTTTTAGACTGTGAGCCCATTGTTGGGCAGGGATTGTCTCTCTCTGTTGCCAAATTGTACATTCCAAGTGCTTAGTACAGTGCTCTGCACACAGTAAGCGCTTAATAAATACTATTGATTGATTGAATGAATGAATGAATGAATGAATGAATGAATCATGCCTATCAACTCTGTTGTACCTTTGATGATGATGGTATTTGTTAAGCTTTTACTAAGTGCCAGGCACTGTTCTAAGTGCTGGGGTAGATACAAGGTAATCAGGATGTCCCATGTGAGGCTCACAGTCTTAATCCCCATTTACAGAAGCAGCGTGGCTCAGTGGAAAGAGCCCGGGCTGGGGAGTCAGTGGTCATGGGTTCTAATCCCAGCTCCACCGCTTGCCAGCTGGGTGACTTTGGGCAAGTCACTTCACTTCTCTGTGCCTCAGTTACCTCATCTGTAAAATGGGGATTTAAACTGTGAGCCCCACATGGGACAATCTGATCACCCTGTAGCCCCCCAGCGCTTAGAACAGTGCTTTGCACATAGTAAGTGCTTAACAAATACCACCATTATTATATTATTATTTTACAGATGAGGTAACTGAGGCACAGAGAAGTTGAGTGATCTGCTCAAAGTCACACAGCTGACAAGTGGCGGAGCCAAGATCAGAACCTATGATCTCTGACTTCCAAACCTGGGCTCTTTCCACTAAGCCAAGCTGTTTCACAAGCACTTCATACAATGTACCACGCACAGTAAGCACTCAATACCATTGATTGATTGATGGATACTAGCTATCATTTTATACCTCCTATCCTCACACCCTGAAAAGGCAGATACATAGATACATCTGTCCATTTTTAAAGATGATGTTACTGGTGGGAGGCATCCTGCCCATGTGTGCAGGTATGACTGAAAAGAGTGATGCAAGACTGATACGCCCTGTAGCATTGTTTGCATTAAGGATAGATCCCTGGAGCACTACCAATCAATCAAACTATTGCATTTATCAAATGCTTACTGAGTGTAGATCACTGTACTAAGCACTTAAGAGAATACAAAAGCCCAGGAAACTCAAACCACAATCCCCAATATAAACAATGAATGGACATTTCTCCACAATACTGTAAACCAAGCAATGTCGCCAATATTGGTCTGACGCAAATGACTCATATTAAAATCTCTACATGCAGTGACACATAAAAATTGTGGTATTTGTTAAGTGCTTACCATGTGCAGAGCAGTACTAAGCGCTTGGGAAAGTATGATACAGCAATAAAGAGAGACAATCCCTGACCCCAAAGAGCTCAGTCTAGAGGGGGAAGACAGACATCAATACAAGTAAATAGACATCACTATAAATGAATAAAATTACAGATAGATACATAAGTGCTGTAGGGCAGGGAGAGGGGAGAAGGGCAAAAGGAACAAGTCAGGGTGATGCAGAAGGGAGGGAGAGAAGAAGGGCGGGGGGGGACCTAATCTGGGAAGGCTTCTTAGAGATTTGCCTTCAATAAAGCTTTGAAGTCGGGGGAGAGTAATTGTCTGGAGGATTTGAGAAGGGAGGGTGTTCCAGTCAGGAGGTAGGATGTGGGCCAGGGGATGGCAATGAGACAGGCAAGATCGAGGAGCAGTGAGAAGGTTAGCACCAGAGGAGCGAAGTGGGTGGGCTGGGTTGTAGAAGGAGAGAAGCGAGGTGAGGTAGGAGGGGGCAAGGTGATGGGCTGCTTTAAAGCCAATGGAGAGGAGTTTCTGTTTGTTACGGAGGTGGATAGCCACCACTGGAGGCTTTTGAGGAAGGCAGGAGATGACGTGCCCTGAATATTTCTGTAGAAAGATGATCTGGGCAGCGGAGTCGAGTATGGACTGGAGTGGGGAGAGGCACGAAGTTGGGAGGTCAGCAAGGAGGCTGATGCAGTAATCTAGACAGGATAAGATGAATGATTGTATCAATGTGTTAGCAGTTTGGATGGAGAAGAAAGGGCGAATTTTAGCGATGTTGTGAAGGATGAGTCCAACAGGATTTGGTGACAGACTGGATATGTGGGCTGAATGAGAGAGAGGAGTCAAGAATAACACCAAAAACTATACATAGTGCAGAGGTGGATACAGGGTCACTGGGTCAGACACTGTACCTCCTCCCCTCCCCATCGCCCCTACTCCCTCCCTCTGCTCTACCCCATTCCCTGCCCTACAACACTTGTGTACATTTGTACATATATATTATTCTATGCATTTTATTAATGATGTGTATACATCTATAATTCTATTTATCTATTTTGATGCTATTGATGCCTACTTATTTTGTTTTGTTGTCTGTCTCCCCCTTCTAGACCGTGAGCCCGTTGTTGGGTAGAGATTGTCTCTATCTGTTGTGGAATTATAGTTTCCAAGTGCTTAGTACAGTGCTCTGCACACAGTAAGTGCTCAATAAATGCAATTGAATGAATGAATGAACCTGTCCCACATGGGGCTCACAGTCTAAGTAAGAGGTAGATCAGGAATTGAATCCCCATTTTACAGATGAGGAAACTGAGGCCCAGAGAAGTGAACTGACTTGCTCAAGATCTTAAAGCAGGCAAGTCACAGAGCCAAGAATAGAACTCAGGTCTTCTGACTCCCAGACCTGTGCTCTTCCCACTAGAACATGCTGAACCTCATGACTCCAGTAGAAGTGAGTCCTACTGAGGCTTGCATCACAACATGAAAATTAAGCCAAAGAATATACCTGACAGGTGGTATTCATTCATTCAATAGTATTTATTGAGCGCTTACTATGTGCAGAGCACTGTACTAAGCGCTTGGGATGAACAAGTCGGCAACAGATAGAGACAGTCCCTGCCGTTTGACGGGCTTACAGTCTAATCGGGGGAGACGGACAGACAAGAACAATGGCACTAAACAGCGTCAAGGGGAAGAACATCTCGTAAAAACAATGGCAACTAAATAGAATCAAGGCGATGTACAATTCATTAACAAAATAAATAGGGTAACGAAAATATATACAGTTGAGCGGACGAGTACAGTGCTGTGGGGATGGGAAGGGAGAGGTGGAGGAGCAGAGGGAAAAGGGGAAAATGAGGCTTTAGCTGCGGAGAGGTAAAGGGGGGATGGCAGAGGGAGTAGAGGGGGAAGAGGAGCTCAGTCTGGGAAGGCCTCTTGGAGGAGGTGATTTTTAAGTAAGGTTTTGAAGAGGGAAAGAGAATCAGTTTGGCGGAGGTGAGGAGGGAGGGCGTTCCAGGACCGCGGGAGGACGTGACCCAGGGGTCGACGGCGGGATAGGCGAGACCGAGGGACGGCGAGGAGGTGGGCGGCGGAGGAGCGGAGCGTGCGGGGTGGGCGGTAGAAAGAGAGAAGGGAGGAGAGGTAGGAAGGGGCAAGGTGATGGAGAGCCTTGAAGCCTAGAGTGAGGAGTTTTTGTTTGGAGCGGAGGTCGATAGGCAACCACTGGAGTTGTTTAAGAAGGGGAGTGACATGCCCAGATCGTTTCTGCTGGAAGATGAGCCGGGCAGCGGAGTGAAGAATAGACCGGAGCGGGGCGAGAGAGGAGGAAGGGAGGTCAGAGAGAAGGCTGACACAGTAGTCTAGCCGGGATATAACGAGAGCCCGCAATAGTAAGGTAGCCGTTTGGGTGGAGAGGAAAGGGCGGATCTTGGCGATATCGTAGAGGTGAAACCGGCAGGTCTCGGTAACGGATAGGATGTGTGGGGTGAACGAGAGGGACGAGTCAAGGATGACACCGAGATTGCGGGCCTGCGGGACGGGAAGGATGGTCGTGCCATCCACGGTAATGGAGAAGTCTGGGAGCGGACCGGGCTTGGGAGGGAAGATGAGGAGCTCAGGTGGTAGGATGCCAACACAGAAAAGATCCTGGACTATGCAGAGCACCATGAAACCAAGATCTTCTATGCACTGATATCATGATATCAATCCATTAATCAATCAATCATTGGTATTTATTGAGCACATACTTGGTGCAGGATACTGTAATAAGCAGATGGTAGAGCATAGTACAATAGAGGTGGGAAACACATTCCCTGCCCACAGGGAGACCAAAGTCTACAGGGGGAGACAGACATTAAAATTCATAAATTATGGATATGTACAGAAGTGGCACTGAGGTTGGGGTGACTACCAAGTGATTAAAGGGTACAGATCTAAGTGCATAGGTGACACAGAAGGGAGAGGGAGTAGGAGTAAAGATGGCTTAATCAGGGATGGACTCTTGAATCATTTTTGTTAAGGCATTTGTTAAGAGCTTACTATGTGCCAGGCACTGTTCTAAGTGTTGAGGTAGATACAAGGTAATCAGGTTGGACGCAGTCCATGTCCCACATGGGGCTCACAGTCTTAATCTCCATTTTACAGATGAGATAACTGAGGCACAGAAAAGTTAAGTGACTTGCCCAAGTTCACAGAGCAGACGAGTGGAGTAGCTGGGATTAGAACCCAGTCCTTCTGAATCCCAGGCCCATGGTCTATCCACTAGGTCAAACTGCTTCTCTAATGTGATTTTTATAAGGCTTTGAAGGTGGGGAGAGTGGTGGTCTGTCAGATATGAAGGGGGAGGGCATTTCAGGCCAGAAGGAGATCGTGAGCAAGGGGTCGGTGGAGAGAAAGATGAGATCGAGGAACAGTGAGTAAGTTGGCATTAGAGGAAAATAGCTCAGCCTCAACACAAAGAAGGGTTCTTGAAGAAATGGCAACAATTTTTCAAAATTCTCCTCAACATCCCTTTTATTATTGATGATATAGCCCTTCAAGGAGCTGAGCACTGACAAGCTTTAATCAGCCTCAAATGGCAAGATAAAATTATCAACAAACAGGTCCTAGAATGCCATCAGCACACCATTACTGGAGACAATCTAATTGCCTTAATTTTTTTAATCCAATCTCCTACACCAGCACCCCCACAAACATACTCTCGGTTGCAGGAGATGAAGAGGGAATGGAGTTATTTAATCTACTAATTTATTTATTTAATATTAATGTCTGTCTCCCTCTCTAGACTGTGAGCTCATTGTGGGCAGGAATGTGTCAGTTGTTAGATTGTACTTTCCCAAGTGCTTAGTACAGTGCTTTGCACAAAGTAGGCACTCAATAAATACGATTGAATGAATGAATGAATGAGTTGAGGATGGAATCTAGTGGTAGCTTCTATGACCCAAGTGTTTCTGGGTCGTTCATAATATTCATCTTAACGTTGTCCAATAAGCAGGCAGCACTACTAGGAACACTTCTCCAGGAAAAAATTGCAGCAGCACCTCAAGGGTGCAATATCATCCCTGCTGCTATGAATATGTGTCCTACCCACAACTATGCCAGGAAGAGGAACCCCCAGTCCTAGAGGCACGGGACCTCTCATAAGTATGGGAACGAGTTCAAATGAACCCACTGAACTGTTCTTGTAACACTCTTGAACAAGTGAACATGTAAACCCCAGGTTCCAACTTCTCCATAGTATAACCAGTATCGTTTGACACCCTGTCCCAGGCATATGCCCGGCTGGCTCCACATTCTTAGTTGAGCACTACGGGTAAGTTAATGCCTTCCTGTGAGATGAAGCAATCAACAATGAGTGGATTTTGGAGGAAGTTCTTTCCTCTTATTGTGCCAGATTTTTCAAGACTTGGAAGAAACACAGGAGCAGATAATCAAAAAAGTGGTTCAAACTGGACATGGGAAAGGCAACCATTTATAAATAGATGATGCAGAGGTCAATGAGTTAGTTTCGGCTCATTAACTGCACCTCATCAACGAGGACATCATTGAATCTTGACAATCCTAAGCATCATTTTAAGATGAAGAAGTTATGGTCTCCCCCATCACCTGCTTAAAAAAAAATCATCAAAGCTACTGAGAGCTTTGACAAGTACAATTAAGACACACCAGCTCACTATCCTCCAGGATCTTCCAATCTAATGGAGGAAACAAGGCAAGAAAAATGACTTGCAAAAGTGGGAGCAGGAGGAAGAACAATGGTGTAACAGAAAGTAGTACAAATGTATCAGGGTGGCATACCTGAATACATGACTGACCATACAAATAAAAATATGCATTATGTATTCAAATACAGAGGGCTGGAATAAAATAAGGACTAAGGGTGGCATTGGGTTGACATGACTCGGGGGCGATGAATTCATCGAGGAAGGGTTCATAGAAGTGGTGGGATTTTATGACGGCTTTGAAGACGGGAGAACTGTAGACTGACGGATTTGGCAGGGGATGGGGAGGATGGTTTCAGGCAAGTGGAATAATGTGAGCCAGGTATCAAAGGCAAGAGTGAGATACAGTTAGGAGAGCTTATGAGGAATGAAGAGTGGAAGTTCATCCTTTTTAAAGAAGGCATATGAATTTGTAAATATGACCGAAGAAGACTGTAGTAGAGAGAGGAGTTCAAAGATGTGCAAAGGTGTTCAGGGGTTAGTCTGCTACAAGGCATTTTAGGAAGAAAAAATGATGAAGCTAAGTTAGAAAAATCATTCACTAAAGTTGAAAAAACATCACCACGATCAGCAGAACAAACTTCTACTTCGCAATCTCCACCACACACTTGTACTCATACTGTAACTTCTAATTTGTTCAAAATTATGATGTGAGCTAAGAATTATTTTAATAAAGACTAGCTGCCTTACCCAGTGCTGCCCAGGAAATTTCAATTGATTTTAGTTGTTGCCTAAAGGGCATATATGGAACATTTGTGAATTCCTGAAACAAATACAATAACAAACTTTTTTAATTTTTTTAATTTCAAATAAAGGTAGTAAGTATTTTTTTTTAATTTTTCCATTGGGAACAAAGACAGAAAGATTCTTCCCAGTGCCAACTCTTAATTAAGCATGTAAAATATAATTGATCATGAGAAAAGCAGTTTCCAGATGAATGTCCAGAAGCAGCCTAAAACTTGCTTTTGGGAGGCAAGTAAAGCTGTGTCAATATTTAACTGAACTGGTTCCCATAAGGATCTGAATGCATAAGATGCCTGACAATGTACATTAGATTAAGCAATAATTTTGTGGCATTTGTTTTTACGATATATACCATGTTAAGGAATTTCACATTACTTTTCCAGAGATTCTGAAATGGATCCTAATTTATAATATGTAAAACAATGGAAAAACATAATCCCATGAAACAGTCATTTGTGATATCCACATATGCAAGGAACGCATCACAGTTTTATTGTGTGGTATGTCTGTACCATAAAAAATGTAACATGCAGAAATAAATATACATGTATATATATATATATATATATATATATATATATATATATATATTAGGAGTAGTAGGAAGGATGACTTTTGTCTGGATTAGATATTCATCCCCAGACAGGTCACTATCATACACACACACACACACACACACACATATATTTGTGACCTAACTGTCTGGGGATGAATATTTGATCCAGATAAAACTCATCTCTCTTACTACCCCTAATTAGGCTGGAGAGGGCCATCAGATGGGTTTCCAGGAAGACATAGAAGTCATAAGACACCAACTCCAAAAGGATGATGGAGGTCATAACTCTCATGGGATTGACAACAATTTGGTCAGCAGAGGCAGTCATAACTAGTCTGCTCCACCCCTTGGAGGCAGAAAGGGGAAGGAAAAGAGAGGTGGAACTAAGATTTCTGACTGCTGCTATGACCACTGTGCAATGAAACTTGAAGCCACTGTTACTTAGGTGGTAGCAAGAGAAATGGTGACAGTGATAGAGGAAGAGGGGGAGAAGGAGGAAAAAGAGGAGGAAAGGAAGAAGAAAAAAAGAAGATAACAAGAAGGAGGCAACCGAGGGAGAAGAGGAGGAAGAGAAGATAGCATGGTAGGAAGGATAAATATCTTTACCTTCCTCTACTTCCCTTCTTTCCCATTCATTCTCTATTCATCCTCTCTTTCCTCTCCTCTGTCCTCCCTCATCCCTCTATCCCCCTCTATTATTTCCTTCCCTGCCTCTTCATAGCCCCACCCCATCCATGCTTCCATACTCCACCCCCTCACTGCTCCCGCCTCTGCTACTCTGCCCCAGGCTTGTCCTTCAATTGGTAGAAGTGAATCGGACTCACTGGCAGCCCCTACCTCAGGCTTTCTGGACCCAAATCCTGAAGACAGTCTTTTGCTCTTTCCCAGAGACTTTTCCAGGGAACTTGTTCTACCTGGAAAAATCCTAAAACTCTACCTCTGATCCCCTCCACACTCCAACAGTCTCTAAACCTCCAATCAGGGAACCAACTATTGCAGTCAGACTCCAATCTGTGGCAAATTGACATGGCTTTCACCCCACTAGCTCATCCCCTTGTACTCCAAGGACCTTGTTTCCTCTTCCAGAGCCTTCCCCACTCCCTGTAAGGCCGGCCTCAGGACTGCCTCCTCGTTCTTCAGGGCAAAGCAGTTCTGACCCTCTTTTCTCTCAGTGGACAGTTGTTCTACATCACTGTCAGGATTTTCTCTTTTATCTGATGTTGGCAGGAAATGAATATAAAAATCCCCTCCAATCCTAATGGCTCATGCCTGGGTGGAAAATCAGGCCAGCTCTCATGTATGTTTTACAGTATGCAGCCCTACCATTCGTAGAGGAGAACTGAAAAAGAGCCTTCCTGAACTGTAAACTACATCATTTATCAGGTTTATTGCCTCAGCAAGTCCAATTCCAGAATTTACCTGACGGAGCAATCCCTCCATAGCTTTATTCTATCATAAATTCATTTAAGAAGTGTTTGGCACCAGATCTGGGGCAAGGCAGAGCCCCTATCCCACACATACCCTCTACTCTCTAGCTCAGAGGGAAGAGTGTTTCCCTACATCTGAATATCCAAGCCTCCCTGCAAATGAACCACCCTCATTACAGAACCTGGAAATTGGTTCATATTTCACGCCCCTGGAGAATGCCCAATTAATCATCTAAACAAAAGGTTTTTAATGTGCCTGCTGTAGAACTGAGACCAACACCTGCTCACTTCGAAGTTCACTGAATACCCTTCACACAAGCCTGCTGAACACCTTTTGATTTGCTTTACTCTGATTTGCTTTGGTCTGCTACCTTTCCACAGCAGAAAAACAGAATAGAACCCCTTGGATGTTTTGCTGGAGGTCTCACTTCTTAAGCTGTGGAATGACAGCAGGAAACCTGTGCCAAGGCAGAATGCAGCCAAAATGGGGTTTTTTTGACAAATAGAAGACAACTACCCATCACCCTACCAGATGTGCCTTTCTCTCATACTGGGGTCTTTGCAACACATCACTTTCCTAAGCACCTCCTCATCTCTGCAGGACGACTCAAGGGGCACAGTGGGAGAATGTGGCAGTCTTCCTTTCATCACTAGCAAACCCCAAATATGTGGCAGTGAACCAGCATCTGGGCTGGGTTTGGCTGCACCTTCCTGTATTTAAGCCTAGATTTATACCACAGTTTCGGGAGAGAATAGCTTTCCATTTGTCTCAGATGGTTTTAGGTGTGGCCCTGCATTAGGTGTGGTTGAGGACTAGGCCCTGGGATTCTGAAAACTCTCCTTGGGATCATGCATGCTGGCTGAGAAGGTTCCGGGCTTGATAGTTGCCAGCAGGGCCTCAGGTGTTCCATAATGCAGTTCTGGAGTCGGGGAATAATCATCAAAATGGACTTCTGTTCCACTAGCTGCTGCCTCTGTCCCTGTGAACATCCAGTAAGCTGTCGCCTGCCTTCCCTGAAGGCAATGTCACAATGTAGATTTACACCCTGGTACCCACCGTCTCCCTTCTCCCACCCAGACCCCACCCCCAACCTGCAGCCCAGGAAAGTCTTTTTAGAGTCCACTTAGCACTCGTGGGCAATTAGTATTCATGAGGCAAAATGCCCTCATGAATATGCAAATTGGGTGTCTCCTGAATATGTGCATCATTCAAGCCTAGGAAGCAGCTGGCTTTCCAGGCTGAACCAAGAATTGTTGATCACCAAATCCCACAGCACCAGAATGAAGAAGGGAAACACAGTGAATCTTGAGGGTGGTAGGTTCCATGACCTTGTAGAATTTGTTCCCTTGGGACGTGCACGCAGAAAACAGGATTAGGTTCAGGCAGATTTTTGTTGTTGTTGTTTTTTAATGGTATTTTTTAAGCACTTACTATGTGCCAGCCACTGTACTAAGTGCTGGGGTAGATACAGATTCATCAGGTTGGACCCAGGCCATGTCTGACAGGGGGCTCACTGTCCCCATTTTACAGATGAGGTAACTGAGGCCCAGAGAAATTAAGTGGCTTGCCCAAGGTCATACAACAGAAAAGTGGCAGAGCCAGTATTAAAACCTAAGTCCTTCTGACTCCCAGGCCTGAGTTCCTTCCACTAGGCCACTAGGTTTGCCTAGATTCATTGCACAGGCAGTTGACAAGTTATTAGAAGGAAAGTTAGAGATGCTAAATTGTTCGCCCCGACTATAACAATGGACGAGGCAGCCATTGCACATTCTTCCAAAAGTTTTGGGATGCCTGGGATTCCAGAGAATTCCCAGGGCTTGATGCTTATGTTGTGCTGACTACAAGCTGCTTGGAACTAAATAATCAGTCAATCAGTGGTATTTATTGAGCGCTTACTGTTGGCCGAGCAACGTACTAAGTACTTAAGACAACCCCACAGTGGGAGTAAAAGAAATGTCTCACCTCAAACTCTGGCCCCTCTTGCCATTCTCTTCCTGGGATTTCCCATTAGGAATTTTGGAATCAATCCTCTCTGGCTGGATGAACCACTGGTCTGATTTCACAATGGCATTGTTTAGGGGTTTCTAAGGACCTAGGAAACAACTGGAAGGTTAACTGGGCCAACACAGAATGGACAGATAGGTTGGGCTGAGAGATGGGGGAAGATAGGTAGGGCATCCTATTGAAGGCCTTAAAACTCAGTGTCAGAAGGCTTCACCTAATGGGGAAATAGTAGTAGTAAGTAATAGTATTCATTAAGCACTTACTGTGTGCAGAGCACTGTACTAAGCATTAGGAAAGAATACACAGGTGAGAATGGACAAGGTCCCTGGCTCTCAAAGGGCTCACAATCTAAGGAGGGTGGTAGGGAATGGTGTTTCTGCACTCCTCCACTTCCGCTGACTTGTTTGTGCCACCTAGCTGAAACCTTTCCTCCCACTCAATAACAAAGCTGCAGATGTAGGCACATTGTACAGACATTTTATAGTTAGGGACACGTCTGGCCACAGAACTATTTCAACATGCCTGGAGGTGGCCTTCAGTCAGATCCTAGCAGAGATCCCATCAGGGAGAAATTATCAAATTGCCTCCTTTCTCACACCAAATCCTTGAGGAAAAAACCTCTTTGGCATCAGTGTGCCTATATGCATATCCATATGTATATGTATATATATATATATATATATATATATATATATACTTATTTATCTTTTCTTACCATTTTCACTGGTAAAATTAGGTTGTGTTACTGCATGAATGCATCCTAATTCTGCCATGGTTGGCAAGTGAATTTGGTGCAATTGTGTAATGAATTGTCAATATCTCCATTGTCATCAGTTGAATTGAGATAAATTTTAGAATGTGATATTTGGAAGGTTCGATCATTTTTAAGTAAGTGCATGATAAGTTAATCGAATTCTTCTAGGCCAGTACTTTCTCCCCATTCTGAAAAGAGTCTAACATGGTGAAAAGTTTTTGCTTATATCTTGTGCAAGTGGCATCATTCATCTAACTTCAAAATACAGTCCTCTCCTTAAAACTGAGATTTGGATATTATCAATCAATCAATCGATACTATTTATTGAGTGCTTACTATGTACACAGCACTATAATTGGGAGAATGCACCACAACAGAGTTGGCAGGCATGTCCCCTCCCCACAAGGAGCTTGTAGTCGAAAGGGGGAGATGGACATTAAAATGAATTACAGATTTGTACGTAAAATGCTGAGAGTGGGGTGAAGAGCAAAGATTACAGATCGAAGTGCATAGGCAGCACAGAAGGTAGGTGGAGTAGGGGAAAACATACCTTAATGGAGGAAGGCCTCTTGGAGGAAATGTGACTTTAATAAGGTTTTGAAGGTGGGGAGAGTGATAGCTGTAGTATATGGCGGGGAGGGTGTTCCAGCCAGAGGACAGACACGGGCAAGGGTCGAGGTTGAGATAGACAAATCTAATGCCCAGGAATAAGCCAGGTTCCTTAACATTGCTAGGTGCACCAACAGTTAGCTGGGATGTTGAGGAGTCAAATTATCCATGCATGTCACTTGCAAATGCCAGAGGGTGTTACAATTCCCAAGAAACCCTTGCCATATAGATTTTATATGTCAAGCACAAAATAAAGACTAACATAAACCCCAAATTTTGATCTTTGAAACTTTTAAAATAGAAATATTTGAACCAGAATTTTTAAAAACTAACTAAAACTAAAATCGCCTTCTAAAAAATATCCTTATTTTAGGTATAGCTTAGGCAGGCTGGATTTTTGTGGCTTTCCCTCAGGGTGGTCTGTTAAAACAGGCTCCTTTCCTGCATAAATGCAGTGGGGCATTCAAGGGAGTCTGTTACTAATGGTTCCTCCTGAATATACAATGTTCCTTTTCTGGGGAAGCTCAAAGCCCAGAAAAGTCCTGACCTCAAAGATCCTCTGATCCATCCTGGGGAAATGGCCAGGGAGGGATATTACAACTCTAAACTTCAAAGATGAGGAAGCTAGGGGTAGCCATCACCACCAGAATCAAAAGCCAAATTCTGAATTCCCACCCCAGTAGAACTTTCTGGCTGCTTCTCCCTGACTCTGTGAGGATACTGTTCTCAGAATACATACAGGGAGAAAAAATCAAATCCTTCCATTTTTCAGCTTGTTCCCATCTTCTAAAGATTAAAGAAATTCTACAGTACTCTCAGCCTCAGGTGTCTTGCAAAGAACTACTATCTAAAACTTCCAAAAGCCAAATCAAAAATTCACACCAAATGAAGAATCGTACCAGGGATTTCTCCTGAGTGTCTCCCACCAGCCCTTCCCTTCCCACCCCTCTTATGTACATGATGGGTCAGGAGATAGCAAGATAGTAGAACAAAACCTGGAACTAATGTGCTCCTCAAATTCATATTGGGGTCCTGGAACTGAAGAAAGTGTTTGTCTAAGGTTAAGGCTATCTTCATCTAGTGAATAGATAAGAGAGAAATAGCTGGTGGAGAGCCTTAAAACTGACAGCCAAGAGATTTTGTCAGGAGGCTATGCCACCAGGGAATATGGAGCATGGCCAGCTTTTTGATGGCCTGACAACTCCATCGTGATAATAGGGATTATGGCTCCTTTGATCGTGGCAATTACATCTGGGCTGGTACCACTGCTGTAAATGATATCATGGGATGAGGACGTAACAGAAATTGACCTGTTTTGGGGGAAAAAAAAACCCAACAGATTGTTGCCACAAGTTGGTGACTACTTAATGCTTATGGGGGGGGGGGGAAAGTATGCAGAATTCCTACCCATGAAGCTTACAACCTGTGTGCATTTTGTAAAATGTTCCAATAGAGACAAAAGTAAAATAGTTGACGGGGATATAGGACAAAGGTAGAGTAAACACCTTTCCCCAGACTTAAAGGTGGTCTCAGTCTGCCAAGACAAGTCTCTTCTAATTGGGGAGGTTGGAGTGTTTGCCAAGAAGCAGTGTAGCTTCCTCTGGGAGAGGGTCGGTTTTCTGGAAAGCCAGCGAGGTAAAAGGCCTTGAAGCAGAAATTCCTTGAACCATCTGGAATCACATTCAGACTCTGACTGGGTGCACACAGGCAAAGTGAATTAGAGAGCTGAGCTATTATCTTGAGAGTTTGATCAATGCTGTTTCCTCAGGAGCTGTGGGGTGTGGAGTTAAATTACCTGGATGAGCATTTTACCACTATCCTTCTCTTTCCCTGTGTGGACACAGCCTAGCTCAGTAAGGATGGATGGCTTAAAAGATGACTCATTTGGATAGAGAGGCTTTAACCTCAACTTCTGAGTCACTGGGTTCTTGAGGAATCCAAGCTTGACTGACTGTCACCAAATGGAATATTTTGCTGGTTTGGCATTAGGTTTCATCTTTTAATAGCATCCTAAATTGATTTATTACTGTTTGTCTACTATTTGCACAACAGAGAGCTGCTTGGTAAACTCAGGGAATTGAGCTTGGTGCCTATGAGGCAAAAAATGGTGGGCCGTTCCAGGGCAAATCAGGCTGAAAGGATGTATCGTCTATGGACAGCCAAGAGGGCTACTATTATTCTAGTCACAATCCTCAACTGAGATGCTCTTAGAAGAGAAACCCAGAAGTGCGTTATTTTTGTTAAATCTCTGTTAGAGGTAAGCCTTTAGGGAGGGACTAGGAGGTCATGTAGAGATTGCTTTATTCCAGTTGAGGGGATCAAGACTGTCATTCCCAATTCCCCCAAAACAAAATCCAATGTCTCTGGAACAGAAATGAAAAGCAGCATTGCTTAGTGGATAGAACATGGGAGTCAGAGGGGCCTGAGTTCTAATAATAATAATAATAGTTGAATTTGTTAAGCTGAAGAAAATCAGTGAGCTACAGCAGGAAGGGACTAAAACTGAGCACCTCTTCTTCCCTCCCAAGCCCTGTCCTCTCCCTGACTTCCTTATCACTGTGGATGGTACGACCATCCTTCCCGTCTCTCAGGCCCGCAACCTCGGTGTCATCTTTGACTCAGCTCTCTCGTTCACCCCACACATCCAATCCGTCACCAGAACCTGCCGGTCTCACCTTTATAATATTGCCAAGATCCGCCCTTTTCTCTCCACCCAAACAGCTATTTTACTGCTACAGGCTCTCATAATATCCCAGCTGGATTATTGTGTCAGCCTTCTCTCTGATCTCCCTTCTTCCTGTCTCTCCCTGCTCCAGTCTATTCTTCACTCCGCTGCCCGGCTCATCTTCCTGCAGAAACGCTCTGGGCATGTCACTCCATTTCTTAAAAACCTCCAGTGGCTGCCTATCAACCTCCACACAAAATAAAAATTTCTCACTCTAGGCTTCAAGGCTCTCCATCACCTTGCCCCCTACCTCTCCTCCCTTATCTCTTTCCACTGACCACCCCGCATGCTCCTCTCTTCTGCCGCCCACCTCCTCACCGTCCCCCATTCTCGCCTATCCCGCCGTCAACCCTTGGGCCACGTCCTCCCGCAGTCCTGGAATGCCCTCCCTCCTCACCTCCGCCAAACTAATTCTCTTCCCCTCTTCAAAACTCTACTTAAAGCTCACCTCCTCCAAGAGGCCTTCCCAGACTGAGCTCCCATTTTCCCTCTGCTCCCTCTATCCTCCCCTTCACCTCTCCGAAGCTAAACCCTCTTCTCCCCGCTCTCTCTCTGCTCCTCCCCCTCTCCCTTCCTCTCCCTTCAGCACTGTACTCGTCCGCTCAACTGTATATATTTTCATTACCCTATTTATTTTGTTAATGAGATGTACATCACCTGATTCTATTTATTTGCTATTGTTTTAACGAGATGTTCATCTCCTTGATTCTATTTATTGCCATTGTTCTTGTCTGTCCGTCTCCCCCGATTAGACTGTAAGCCCGCCAAAGGGCAGGGACTGTCTCTATCTGTTACCAATTTGTACATTCCAAGCGCTTAGTAGAGTGCTCTGCACATAGTAAGCGCTCAATAAATACTATTGAATGAATGAATGAAAGATGATTGAGTGCTGTAAAGCCTGTGGTAAGGAGATTCTGTTGATGAGGAGGTGAGTGGGCAACCCCTGGAGATTCTTAAGTAGGGAAAGATGGACTGAAAGTTTTTGTAGAAAAATGATCCAAACAGCAGCATGAAGTATGGACTGAAGTGGGAAGAGACAGGAGGCAAGGAAGTCATCAAGGAAGCTGATCTATCAATCAATCCATCGGGCCGATGCAGTAATAAAGGTGGGATAGGATAAATGCTTGGATTGACGTGGTAGTAATTTGGATGGAGAGGAAAGGGTGGATTTTAGGATTGTTGTGAAGGTTGAACTGACAGGATTTGGTGACAGACTAAATAAGTGGGTTAAACGAGAGTGATCAATCGAGTATAATGCCAAGATTGTGGAATTGTGAGACACGAAGGATGATGGGTAAATCAAGGGGTGAACGGGGTTTGGGTGGGAAGATGAGAACTTCTCTTTTGGACATGTTAAACTTGAGGTGTTCCCTCAAATTATTCCCTCACCATTCCCTCCTAGTCTTCTGTCTCGTCGTTTCTATGTCTCTAAAGCCACATTAAGGCATGGTAACAAAACGAGATTACTAATAATGAGACCCAGGCACACCTTTGCCCAACTACCACCATTGAAATGGCCCCACCCCTGAGAAGAGTCAACACCCAAAGGAGCATCATCTTCTAATTCTAACTACAACTATATACACAGAGGCCACACTCCAGTGCTGGTCATTCAGATACAGCCAATGGATTACAGAGAGGAAGGCAGACTTGATTTATATGACATTTCTGTGAAATGCATATTAGCCAGAACTCCAAGTGGATCCTTTCCCTGGTCCACATTGGCAAGCAATGCCTGTGGTTTTAGTCCAAACAAGGAGAAGGCCAGAGAAGCAGCGTGGTCAAGTGAATAGAACACGGGCCCGGGAGTCAGAGGCACCCATGACCTCCTTCTTGCCAAATCCAACGACTCCTACTCTATTCTAATCCTCCTTGACCTCTCAGCTGCCTTTGACACTGTCGACCAACATCCCCTTCTCCTCCACACCTTATCTCACCTTGGTTTCAGGGACTCCGTCCTCTCCTTGTTCTCCTCTTATCTCTCTGGCCGCTCATTCTTGGTCTCCTTCGCAGGCTCCTCCTCCCCCTCCCATCCTTTAACTGTTGGAGTTCCTCAAGGGTCAGTTCTTGGCCCTCTTCTGCTCTCCATTTACACTCACTCCCTCGGTGAACTCATCCGCTCTCACGGCTTCAACTATCATCTCTATGCAGATAACACACAGATTTACATCTCTGCCCCTGTCCTCTCCCCCTCCCTTCAGGCTCATATCTCCTCCTGCCTCCAAGACATCTCTACCTGGATGTCTGCCCGCCACCTAAAACTCAAATTGGCGAAAACTGAGCTCCTCATCTTCCCTCCCAAGCCCTGTCCTCTCCCTGACTTCCCTATCACCGTGGATGGTACGACCAGCCTTCCCGTCTCTCAGGCCCGCAACCTCGGTGTCATCTTTGACTCTGCTCTCTCGTTCACCCCACACATCCAATCCGTTACCAGTACCTGCCGGTCTCACCTTTATAATATCTCCAAGATCAGCCCTTTCCTCTCCACCCAAACGGCTATCTTACTGCTACAGGCTCTCGTAATATCCCGGCTAGATTACTGTGTCAGCCTGTTCTCTGATCTCCCTTCCTCCTCTTTCTCTCCCCACTCAAGTCTATTCTTCACTCCGCTGCCCAGCTCATCTTCCTGCAGAAACACTCTGGGCATGTCACTCCCCTTCTTAAAAACCTCCAGTGGTTGCTTATCAACCTCCGCATGAAACAAAACGTCTCACTCTAGGCTTCAAGGCTCTCCATCACCTTGCCTCCTTCTACCTCTCCTCCCTTCTCTCTTTCTACTGCCCACGCCGCACACTCCGCTCCTCTGCCGCCCACCTCCTCACCGTCCCCCGTTCTCGCCTATCCCACCGTCGATCCCTGGGCCACGTCCTCCCGCGGTCCTGGAATGCCCTCCCTCCTCACCTCCACCAAACTAATTCTCTTCCCCCTTCAAAACCCTACTTAAAGCTCACCTCCTCCAAGAGGCCTTCCCAGACTGAGCTCCCCTTTTCCCTCTGCTCCCTCTATCCCCCCTTCACCTCTCCGAAGCTAAACCCTCTTCTCCCCGCTCTCCCTCTGCTCCTCCCCCTCTCCCTTCCCCTCCCCTCAGCACTGTACTTGTCCGCTCAACTGTATATATCTTCATTACCTTATTTATTTTGTTAATGAGATGTACATCACCTTGATTCTATTTGTTTGCTATTGTTTTAATGAGATGTTCTTCCCCTTGATTCTATTTATTGCCATTATTCTTGTCTGTCTGTCTCCCCCGATTAGACTGTAAGCCCGCCAAAGGGCAGGGACTGTCTCTATCTGTTACCAATTTGTACATTCCAAGCACTTAGTACAGTGCTCTGCACATAGTAAGCGCTCAATAAATACTATTGAATGAATGGATTTATTCCCAGCTCCATCACCTGTCTGCTGTGTGACCTTGGGGAAGTCACTTCACTTCTCTGTGCCTCAGCTACCACATCTCTAAAATGAGGGTTAAGACTGTAAGCTCCATGTGGGACATGGACTGTATCCAACCTGATCATCTTGTATCTACTCTGACACTTAGTATAGTGCCTGGAAAATCATAACAACTTAACAAATGCCACAAAAAGGTCAAGGTGTTAGTTCACAGTGCCAAAAAATTCACTCCCGTTCAATCAACAGCAAGAGACAAGTGTTATTTAAAAAGGATAACATTTATCGCTCCGGTCCCCTGGCAGACCTCTGCCACCCCACAGACTGCTTTCTACAGACCGCTCTCTCCTGATCCTCACAGCCAGCCTCAAAATCCTATTGACTGCAGTTCATCTGATCACTGCCCAAAAGGTGGTTCACTTCCCTTCGCTCCATCACAGTTACCTGTACAGGATTAGCATGCACTTTAATGTTACCTTTGATATGACCATTCAAATGCATCTCTTCCAACATAAAAATCGTCATCTTTGCCACTGCGCATGTTTGGCTCTTGGGATGAGGCTACAGGTCAGCTTTCAGGTGGTCAATTTCACTTACATAGCAGCTGGGCTTCTCTCAATTTAGGACTGCCACCTCCTAGTTGCTTCCTGAATTGTCTCCAGGCAAATTTAGCACTTTTACAAACAATCTGCTTTACTATCCATATAGTGGGGAACTGGTCACTCTGAAAATAGGGAACTTCCTTATCAGGAGCAGCTCAATATTAATCCTTCCATTTCTCAACATTGTGCTACTTGAACAGGCTATATCCCTATGGGAAGCAGCGTGGCTATGGGAAGCAGCGTGGCTCAGTGGAAAGAGCATGGGCTTTGGAGTCAGAGGTCATGGGTTCGAATCCCAGCTCTGCCACTTGTCAGCTGTGTGACTGTGGGCAAGACACTTAACTTCTCTGTGCCTCAGTTACCTCATCTGTAAAATGGGGATTAAGACTGTGAGCCTCACGTGGGACAATCTGATTATCCTGTATCTACCCCAGTGCTTAGAACAGCGCTCTGCACATAGTAAGTGCTTAACAAATACCAACATTATTAGTAGGGAGAAGAGTGTCAATGGCATCAATCTCCCAACCTCCTCTTTCTTCCACTTCAGTCTATACTTCACTCTGCCGCTTGGATTATCTTTCTACAGTAACGCTCTGAGCATGTCACCACCCTCCTCAAAAATCTCCAGGGGTTGCCTATCAACCTTCGCATGAAGCAAAAACTCCTCACTATTGGCTTCAAAGTTCTCCATCACCTTGCCCTCCCACCTCACCTCCCTTCTCTTCTTCTACAGCCCAGCCCGCACACTGCACTCCTTTGCCGCTAACCTCCTCACTGCGCCTCATTCTCGCCCTGTTCCGCCATTGACCCCGGCCCACATCCTATCTCTGGCCTGGAATGCCCTCCCTCCTCACATCTGCCAGACTAGCTCTCTTCCCCCCTTCAAAACCCTACTGAGCGCTCACCTCCTCCAGGTGGCCTCGCAGACTGAGGCTTCCTGCTCCTCCTCCCTTCCCCATCACCCCTACTCCCTCCCTCTGCTCCCTTCCCCGGCCCACAGCACTGGTGTATATTTGTACATATTTATTATTCTATTTATTTTACTTATGTGTATATATCTATAATTCTGTTTTTCTATTTTGATGCTATTGATGCCTGTCTACTTGTTTTGTTGGCAGTCTCCCCTTCTAGACTATGATCCAGTTGTTGGGTAGGGATTGTCTCTACCTGTTGCCGAATTGTACTTTCCAAGCACTTAGTACAATGCTCTGCACATAGTAAGCGCTCAATAAATACAATTGAATGAATGAATCGATCAGTTGATCAAGCGGATTTATTGAGCACTTGCTCTGTGCAGAGCACTGAATTAAGCATCTGGGAGAGTACAATATAAAAGAGTTGGTAGACATGTTCACCACCCATGATGAGCTTACAGTCTAGAGGGGGGGACAGACATTAATATGAATTAAATACATTACAGATATGTGGGGCTAAAGGAGAGATCAATAAAGCGTGCAAATACAAGTACAAGAGCAATGCAGAAGGGAGTGGGAAAAGAGGAAATGAGGGCTTAGTTGGGGAAGACCTCTTGGAGAAAATGTGTTCTTAATTTTTAATATGGCTTTGAAAGTGGGGAGGGGTATTGTCTACCAGATATGAAGAGGAAGGGCATTCCAGGCGAGAGGCAGAACGTGGGTGAGGGGTCGGTGACAAGATAGATTAGATAGGGGAGTAGTTTGGCATTAGAGGAGCAATGTGTGAGGGCTGGGTAGCAGTAGGACCTCAGGGAGATACAGTATGAGGGAGCAAGATAAGGAGTTTCTCTTTGATGCAGAGGTGAATGGGCAAACACTGGAGGTTCTTGAGGAGTGGGAAAACATGGATTGCATGGTTTTGTAGAAAAACGATCCAAGCAGCAGAGTGACATATAGACTGGAGCGAGGAGAGACAGGAGGCTGGGAGGTCAGCAAAAAGGCTGATGCAGTAATCAAGGCAGGAGAGGATAAGTGCTTGGATTAAGATGGTAGCAATTTAGAGGAAAGGGCAGATTTTAGCCCATGTTGAGAAGGTTGAACACACAGGATCTGGTGACAGATTGAATATGTGTGTTGAATGAGAGAGATATGAATCGAGGATAACTCCAAGTTTACAGGCTTGTGAGATAGGGAGGATGGTGGTTCTGTCTACAGTAATGAGAAAGTCACGGGGAGGGGAGGGTTTCAGTGGGAATATAAGGAGTTCTGTTTTGGATATGTTAAGCTTGAGGTCTCAGTGGGACATCCAAGTAGTGATGTCCTGAAACCTGGAGGAAATACGAGACCACAGAGAAGGAGAGAGATCAGGGCTGGAGATGTAGATTTGGAAGTCACCCGCCTAGAGATGGTATTTGAAGTTATAGTAGTGAATGAGTTCTCCAAGGGAGTGGGTTTAGATGGAGAATAGAAGGGCCTTGAGGAACATCCACAGTTAGGGGGTGGGAGGCAGAGGAGGAGCCCATAAAAGAGACTGAGAATGAGTGGCCGTAGAGATAGGACCAGAACCAGGCAAGGACTGTGTCAGTGTAGACAAGGTTGGATAATGTTTCCAGGAGAAGGGTGTACACAGTCAACAGTACTGAAGGCAGCCGAGAATGGAGGAGGATTAGGACGGAGTAGAGTCCGTTGGATTTGACAATAAGGAGATCAGTGGTGACCTTTGAGAGGCAGTTTCTGTGGAGTCGAGGGGGTGGAAGCCAGATTGGAGGGGGTCAAGGAGAGAACTGGAGGAAAGAGAGTGTAAGCAGTGTGTGCCGACAACTTGCTCAAGGAGTTTGGAGAGGAATGGTAGGAGGGAGATGCACGGATGACTGGAGGGAGCCATGGGGCCAAGGAAGGAATTTTTAGGATAGGGGAGACATGAGCATGTTTGAAAGCAGTGGGGAAGAAGCCATCAGAGAGTGAACAGTTGAAGATGACAATCAGGAAGGGTAGAAGGGAGGGGGCAAGCTCTTCCATAAGGTGTGAAGGAATGGGGTGAATATGGACAGGATAAGGGGAGTTTCCTCTTTACACTGTTAAGTAATGAGAGGCTAGATATGATCAGTGCAAAACAAACTGTTGGTTATACCCAGCTGACTCCTAGTTTCAACCTCTGAACAGTTAAAGGAGAGAGTAAGTCTGGTTATGAAACTTGCTTTGGTTCCTCCTTCTAAATCCGATTCCTGAGCTGAACAAGCCCTTCTTCTCTCAATGTAGCTTCCTTCTGGCTCACCTCTCTTCCCAGTTTTGTTTTTGTTTTATTTTGAATCCCTGATGTTTTTAAATTTTAACTTTTTCAGTCCCCATTGGTGAAATACTTTATGAAATCGAAATTTTAAATCAAACCACAGAAAGCTATGGTGGGAGTGGCAACTGCAAGTAGGAAGAAATTGATCCAGGAGTGAGAGAGTCATTGAAAGAGCCATGCTTAATGTCTGGAAAATCATGAAATGTGTTGACAGGGTAAGCAGAGAATTGTTGTAAACAGAATCCCACAAACCCAGTATCAAAAAGCACAGGTTCAAAATAAACAAATGGAAACATTTCTTCACACCGTGGATGGGAAGCATACAAAACACTACTACAGGAGGTCCCCAGGAGGTGTGCAAGCCAAAAAATACCAGAAAATTCAAGAAAGATTTGGATCAATCCATGGATCTGGGGCACAGAATGCTATTATTGGAGGAAAAGTATGGGATGTTCCATCCTTAACCATGAGTACTGATAGCCAAGTGGACATCCATCACACATTTCCTCCAAGCATCCTGGTACCAAAAGTAACAAATGGAAAATCTCTACTCATTCCACTGTCTTTCATTCAGCCCTATTTCAAACAGAGGAATCTTTGATTCTGCATTTAAAATCCACTGTTTGCCTATGAAGACAGGAAGTTGGAGCTGGATGGAACAAGAGTGTGACCCAGTAATGATGCTACTCGTGGTCTTTGTTCTGATATTCCTAGGTGCTGGGTTTAAGATCCTGGACAGCTCTCCCAGAGCAAATTCAACAAAGTCAGGTGACAATTTGCCACACTCTTAGTAGTCCCCCTCCAGAATGTTCAATTCAATCTCAGAGACGTGCCCTCTGTTTTGTGTGGAACAGGGGCCAAGGACACAGAAAACCTGGATCCCGGCCTCACATAAACAACAGCCTTAGAGTTTGAGTCCCCTGAAAAAAATGGGTGATTCTCTAACTTCCTTTTGGCACACACCTAGGAAACTGGAAATGCAATTCCTGACATAAAACTTCAGTTTTAGGTTCAGATCTTATGCTTGCCACCTTAAACTAGTATAATCACTTGAGTTCCCAAAGACCCATTCTAATTAATATCATTTTACCTAATTTAAACCAGAAAAGTATCATTTCTCCGTTGAACTTAGATGAAATTGAATTTTCCCCCATAATGTCCTATGTCTACTATAGAACATTATTATTTCTCATAGAATCCCAAAGTGAACCACAGAGGTATTTTCCCCCTTAGATTTTCTTTGCAGAAATGAAAGGATATGGTATTTATTAACCGCAGCATATGATTTGGAGTAAAATAATTCTCCAGCTTTAATTAGATCTTCCACCTTTATCGGCAGTAGTGACAATGGAAGAATCTGCACAAAATTGTATGTCTTTCTCCTGCCGGAGATAGGTTTCCTGAGATAGTCCAAGCTTTCCAATTTTCTAAAGGAGAAAGTTGCAAATTCGATCAATTATATCACATGCTTGAAGATGTTTTCCTTGTCTTTCCTTTATGATTGGCTTAATAAAATATGATACAGCTCCATGGTAAGGTTGTTTTTTCTAAAGGCATTTATTTTCATTTATCTTCGTAAATGTTAACATGTGAGGGATTAGAACTCCCATGTTATTTTTCATTCATTAAAGAGCCCTTGACCTGCAGAAGCAAAAAAAAAGTCAGTCTCTTTCCATTCCACACTCTTCTATTCAGTCCTATTTCAGAAGGACCTTTGACTCTTCATTTAAAATCCACAGTGTGTTTGTGAACGGATTTGTCATGAAGCCCATGGTACCCACCGAACTGTAAATGTGATTCCACCCTTCATTTTCTGCATACAAGGTAGCCCACCAGAAAGGTCAGATGCCCTTTTGGACACTGGTAACTCCTTTATCATTATTATTATTATCATTATTATCATGTATTAAGCATTTCCTAGGTGTCAAGCACTGTTCTAAGCACTGGAATACATACAAGTTAATCAGGTGGGACACAGTCCCAGTCCCACATGGGGCTCACAGTCTAAGTAGGAGGGGGAACAGGCATGGAATCCCCATTTTACAATTGAGGAAACTGAAGCACAGAGAAGTTAAGTAGCTTGCCCAATGTCACATAGCAAGCAATTGGCAGACTGGGATTAGAACCCAAGTCCTCTGACTGCTAGGGTTGTGCTCCTTCCACTAGACCATGCTACTTCTTACAGTGACCTCTTCTTGAGATCAAAGTGCATTTTTTCAAGCCCACTTTGCAACTTTCTGCACAAGTGATGGATTCCGGTCAGGTTTTGTGTTCACCCCTTACCACAATCCACACGCCTTATGGTGCTTCTCATTCATGTCTAAGAGAGGTTCATATGGAAGGCATGTATTGGGTAAGAAACACTGGAAGGAAATAGAACAAGGGCATTCTCTTCCCTGAAGGGTCAGAAAACATTTTAGTATTAATAATAATAATAACATTCGTTAATCATTTCCTAGGTGCCAAGCACTGTACTAAGCACTGGGGTAGATACAAGATAACCAGGTCAGACACAGTCCCACACGGGGATCACAATCTAAGTTGGAGGGAGAACAAGCATGGAATCCCCATTTTATGGTTCATGAAACTGAGGCACAGAGGAGGTCACACAGCAGGCAAGTGGCTGAGAAGGAGGGGCCAAGGTGGTGGAGTGCTTTAAAGCCAATGGTGAGGAGATTTTGTTTGATACAGAGGTGGATGGGCAACCACTGGAATTTTTGGAGGAGCAGGGTGACATATCCTGAACATTTTTGTAGAAAAATGATCCAGGCAGCAAAGTATGGACTCCATTACCAGCCCCCCACTTCCTCACTTTGCTTCTCTTCTTCTACAACTCAGCCCACACACTTCACTCCTCTGGTGTTAACCTTCTTACTGTGTCTCAATTTCACCTGTCTCGCCTCTGACCCCTGGCCCATGTCCTAGCTCTGGCCTGGAACACCCTCCCTCCTCAAATCCACCAGACCCAACCCCTTCAAAGCCTTACTGAAGGCACATTTCCTCCAAGAGGCCTTCCCAGACTAAGCCCCACTTTTTATCTCCCACTCCCTTCTGCGTCACCCTGACTCGCTCCCTTGGCTCTTCCCCCGTCTCCCCGCCTCATTGCACTTATGTATAGATCTGTAATTTTATTTATATATATTGATGTGTTTACTTGCACTCATGTCTGTCTCCCCCGCTCTAGACTGTGAGCTCGTTGTGGATAGGGATTCTCTCTCTAGCTTTATTGCCGTATTGTACTTTTCCAGGTGCTTAGTACAGTGCTCTGCACACTGAAAGTGCTCAATAAGTAACCATTGAGCAAGGAGTAATTTTCTTACCCAAAATCCAGCAAGGAGTGTGATGCAATAATCCAGGTAAGAGAGGATGAGTGATTGTATTAACGTGGTAGCAGTTTGGATGGAGAGGAAAGGGCGGATTTTAGCTATTGTGCAACACCACTTCACTCATGCCTACCAGTCATGTTCCCACAGATGCATAGCATGCAAAATGAGAGTAGGCGGATAGAGAGGCAGTACATTGTGAAAGGAACATAAAGGTTTTTTTCCATGTAAGACCCATTTACCTTGAACAGAACACAGCAGAGCACCATGACCTGGCAGGTGGTTGCCTTGAAAGCAGCTGTGGTATTTGATTGACCCCATTAGCTAGATTACCTGCAGCATTCCTGCTGTATTTTGCCCCCCTCCCCTAACAAAAATGCCCTAGGTGGTCCTTTGGTCATGAACCTTCTCCACTAATTGGAGTCTTCTTGCTGACCTCCCAGCCTCCAGTCTCTCCCCACTCCAGTCTATACTTCACTCTGCTGCCTGGATCATTTTTCTACAAAAACATGCAGAACATGTCACCCTGCTCCTCAAAACACTCCACTGGTTGCCCATCCACCTCCACATCAAAAAAAATCTCCTCGCCATTGGCTTTAAAACATTCCACTCCCTTGCCCCCTCCTACTCACCTCACGTCTCTCCTTCTACAACCCAGCCTGCACACTTCCCTACCCTAATGCTAACCTTCTCACTGTTCCTCCGTCTCACCGCCAACCACTCACCCAAGTCCTGCCTCTGCCCTGGAACACCCTCCCTCTTCAAATCTGACAGACAGTTCCTCTCTCCCCCACTTCAAAGCTTTACTGAAGGCACATCTCCTCCAAGATGCCTTTCCAGACTAGGCCCCCCCTTTCCTTTTCTCTCGCTGCCTTCTGTTGCCCTGACTTGATTCCTTTGTCCTTCCCCCGTCCCAGCCCCACAGCCCTTATGTACATATCTGTAATTTATTTATTTGTATTGATGTCTGTTTCCCCTCCTCTAGCCTGCAAGCTCATTGTGGGCAGGGAATGTATCTACCAACTTTGGTGTATTGTCCTTTCCCAAGTGCTTAGTACAGTGCTCGAGACACAGTACGTGCTCAATAAATACCATTGATTGATATTTTAAAATAATTTTAGGCTATCTTTTATATGGTAAATAGGTTATCTTCAACTGTGTGAAAAATGAAAAAAAATTGTTTAGAAAACTTCATTTCTCCTTCTTGAAGTTATCTCACAGGTTCAACAGGTTGCACAGATACCATATATTCTCATGGTTCCAAACAAGCTGTTCTGGTTTCCTAACAGTCAATGGATTGAGATTTTCCAGCTAGCCCTGATGATTACTGTAAGCCTGTCAATGGGCAGGGATTGTCTCTATCTGTTGCCAAATTGTATATTCCAAGTGCTTAGTACAGTGCTCTGCACAGAGTAAGCCCTCAGTAAATACCATTGAATGAATGAATTACAGGTGGAATTCAAAGTCATCAAGTGGGGTTCCAGGAGGAGCAACCATTGAATTGGATAGGACCGATCCAATGGTTTTTAAGGTACCACTTAACTCCAGACCAACTGACCAGTGGAATCAATCACTTACTGAATGGTATTTATTGAGATTTTACTGTGTGCAGAACTCTGTATTAAGTGCATGGAAGAATACAATGTTAATAGAGTTGGAAGACCTGATCCCTGTCCTCAAGGAGTTTATAATCTACTGAGGGATTAAGCATCAGTCTCAAAAAATATGAGGTGTAACAATTCCTCATATTTTTCTCTCTCAGCAATTTTAAGAGGGGAGCATCCCTTTCCCAAAGGGATCAGAACAAGATGAAAAGGATTTAAGATGAAACATAATGAATGAATTAAGATAGTGTTAAGCCCTGGGATGAATTGCTGAAGGAGATCATGGAATAGATTTCCATCTGTCTGGGGTTGTGTTGGTAGGATTCAACCAGAAGTTAGGGTTATGGATTCAATGATCTCCTGAGGTCCCTTCCATCCCTGTAAAGTCTTGAAATCAATCAAAGGAAATGATGATGATGATGATGATGATGATGGTATTTGTTAAGTGTTTACTATGTGCCAGGTACTGTAGCAAGCACTGGGATGGATACAAGCAAATTGGGTTGGACACCGTCATTGTCCCACCTAGGGCTCATAGTCTCAATCTCCATTTTACAGATGAGCTGAGGCACAGAGAAGTCAAGTTACTTGCCCAAGGTCAAACAGCAGACAAATGGTGGAGTTGGGATTAGAACCCATGACCTTCTGTGTTCAATCCACTATAACGTGCTGTTTCTCTAATTTCACAAACCCAAAGTATTTGGAAAATTCCACTATGGATTCAGCTCCAAGCCCAGCGTGGCCATATAATAATTGAAAATTTCAATTAACATTGAAGATAAACAAAAAATGACTTTTGACTGACCTACCTTCTTCCCAACCCACCCAGCCTCTCTCCAAAAGATAATGGGATAAATAAAGCAACACTCTTTGTCTTTGGAATTCCATAAGTTTTTTTTTTTTTTTCTGGCTCGAGCCTTGGGAGCAAAAGACTATCTGAAAAGCTAATGAGAAATGAATGGCGCTAACTGGGCTGAGGACATTCTTAGCCTTCATAATTTTACTTTTCTGCAGGCTTAGCTCATCTGTCCTGAATCCGTTATCCCATTACACCATGAAAAGGAATTGAATTGAAGGATCTTGCCAGTCTTCTTTTCCTCTACCTAACATGGATCCCCATGGCCAAATTCAGGGCATTGCAGTATTTCAGGATTACCCAGGATTTACCTCCATTCAACTCTGCCTAGCACTTTGCACTCATCATTGCTTAATGCAGTAAAGCCACATTTGATCGTGATTATGCCAGTCAAAGCTGCTCTCAGTGAAAAATATTTTGTCTATTTCTCAATAATGAAATCCTAGAAACACGTTTACTCCTGTAACTAAAATACACTTTTTCTAATCAAACGTTCTTTAAAAACCAATGATTAGAATTGAAGGAGAAAGAAATGCTCCATGAATTATAACTATTTAAAAAATCAAAATGTGAAAAATAATCTCCATATTTCCAGAGGCTGCCACTTTTAACAGCTGGTTTGCTCTAAGTCAGTGGCAGTATACTCTTGAGTGATGGATTTCTAATTTTTCTGACTGCATGACTACATGGGATCAATGTTTCCTCTGTTATACATCCCAGGAAAGAAAATCAATAACCCTATTAACTGATTAATAATTTTTTCTAATTAAACACATTTACCTCTCCAACACATCCATAGAACACCAGTAGGGCAAAGGAGGCTTACTTTTTCTTCCTTCTGCTCCTCTTTCCTCCACTTCATTTCCACTGACCATCCTCTCTCCACTAATTTCATAGAAAATAAATATGTATTTTTTAAATACTTTAAAGTAGACTTACATGGAGTCTTATCTTGTTTGATTGTTCTCTTCCAACCACTTAGTACATCACACGGTAGGTATTCAGTAACTGCTACTGATTCATTCATTCTGCATTGATGGGCCTCATCTAATTCTATTATCTGGGCCAAGATTTAATGACATTTTTATGTCTTTGGGAGTTTCCTCATTTTGTAAAAGTCAGAGAGGGTTAAAAGAGTCAAAGTTGACACTAAAGACCTGACTTTCAAAAAACATCTGACTCTTTATGAAGTATGTCTTCTTTCTTTTTCCTCAATTTTTCCTGTCTCCCCTCATCTCCCATGCCACTAGCTTCTTCTCTATTCAGCTGCCTGAATTTTTTGTGTCCCCCAGAGGATCTATCTTAAGCAGCAGTTTTAAATAGTCATATAATGGCTAATTAAAAAAAAAAATGGATTTCCTATAAGCCAGATGAGCTTTGCCAGAAATGGCATTCCTCAAATAGCCCAGGTGTGTTTCAAAGTACTAATGGGGATCTGTTTATTAAATAGAGTCACATGGACTTTACCTCACGCCTCAAGTAACAGAGGAATGGTCTGTTGAATCACTCTCTCATCCATGTGTTTCTGGAGAAAAGTAGCCAAAGGGCCCACAAACCGAGATAGAATTAAACTAGGGGCCTCGCTATCAAGATGGAATCCATCAGTGAGTTTGATTTTGCTTCTGTGTCTTTCCCTTCCCCTCCAACCACCTTACAGGCATTTTCAGGGACCTTATTTCCCCCCAACCATTCAATAAAGTGAGTTATCATTTTTGTCCTCATTGCAGGTAGAGGGATCTGAGGCATGGAGCAATGGAAAAGACTTATTCAGGTTCTTACAAAAAATCAGTTCAGAGTCCACCTCCTCCCAGAGAAGATGTCTAATTCCCAACTCAGCGCTGTTTCCCAGTGCTTACTACAGCACTCTGCAAACAGTTAGTGCTTAATAAATGCTATTACTACCACCCAGTTCAGAACTATGAGTTCAGCCTTCTAACAGCACACCTTTCCAAAAGGCACACTCTCTTGTCAGCCTGCATGATGGCCTAGCAATTTATGTCTGGCAAGTTGTAAAGTTCCTCTCCCTAAAGGACTGTTGTATAGCCTGGGGAGAAGAAGGAGGGTGGTATAGCAGTTGGCTTGGAAAGAAATTATACACTGACCAATGTTGAGTCTCATTCCACTGAACGAGTTCAAAGCATGCCTAAATTTTCAGAGTCAACTGGGATTTCAGCTCCAAAACTTGCAAGCAATTTAAACCCCCAGTACTGTTGTGAACAACCTGAGGCCAACATAACTTCATTTCACCACAACACCACTGTGTATGCTAAACATTATGGGGCCAAATAGAAACTTTCCCTCCATCTTTACACATTTCATTCAGTCCGGGGGCGGGGCGTCATTCCAGAATGAAAAGGCATCAAAAGGTCATGCTTCTGAGGATCAAACTTTCTATTGTTCTTTGACTAAGCTTTGCATAAAAATTAGTCCTCTTTCTTGTATCAAGTCAGCTATTTTCAGTTCAGCATAGCAAACTTCGATTTCTTGTGTTGTAACTATGGCAATAAGATTAGATGACATTCAGTAAAATTCATTTTACAAATTAGCAGGGGAGGGTGTCCATGACTGGGATAAAAGAGCAGTGCAAAAACATGATGGAAAAAGAACGAAATCAAACCAGATTTCAGAATATCCTTCAAAATAATGATCCTCACAGTGATACAGGCCCATATGGTAGTTGGTGAGTGATTTACACTGAGCTGAAATAAATATGATAGGAAGACTATGCCCGATAAAATGTGTTCCTTTACTCTTTTTGTTTTTTAATCATCACACCTTTCCCTTTGGAAATTCTGTCTTACTTTCCACACAACTCCCTTTGTCTGGGGAGTCCTATAGGTCTGTGCCCCTGCTGCTTTCTTTGATCAGAGACTATTTATTCCAAAAAGCAATCAAACCAATTTCAAACACCTTCATTACAGTACAGAGCTCATTATGGTCTGGGGAAAAAAAAAAGTTTAGCTCCAGGCCTCAGGCCATGTTATAATGAGGATGGCAATGAATAGCCGAGTATCCACTCTATAGAATGTCTCTATATTTCTAGTAGATGATCCGATCTCCACCATTACTAGTGAAAAGCAGACTTTAATTTGCTTGCATTAAAGATGGATTCCTGAAGTTTTAAATAATTTGTCATAAAATATGGTTTTAATCTTATTTCATGGCTTGTACATTGCCTGTCTGTTTGTAGCCTTTTCCATAATAATGTTCCCATGAAAAAGAGGGGAGTTGGAGAAATATTTTTTTTCATATATTTAATGAAGAGTTATTCTTTGCCTATTTCCAGACAACTTCCTTTCCAAACACAGATTTCCCAGAATGACCTTTACTAGGAAAATTGGGGGGTAGATTTTCCCTTTAACCTGGCCAAGAAATAGACCCACACAGTCTGGTAAATCGGTAGTCCTCATTTCTATTTATTTATCATGGCAGAGGGAAAGTTGCAATGTAGTCTCACATTAGTCCCTTTGGTCTTTCAGCACTTTTTCGGCCCAAGAGACCATCTAAAAACAAGTAGCATTATCCCCAGAAATAAATGTGACCCTATAAATGCCTCCTTCCTACCCCATCCCCAAGGTCATTTCATTTCAAACCCTGACTATAAGGCCAAAATAGGGAAATCACTTCATTATACTTATGATGCATTATCAAAATTGCTTGTGTTCTAAGGCTAAAATCCAAGCTACTGGGGTGAAAATCTTCTAGCTTTTGCTACTGATTATCAAAAATCATTATTTACTATTCTAAATGAAAATAAATGAATGTTTGCATAGAAATATTCATAATCCATCTTCTTGCCAGCAAGGCATTTTCTGTCTGGTGTCTGAGAGAAAACTGGCAGAGCAAAGGAATTGCAGTACCTTTTTTAAAAGGATTGTTCCGCAGGATAAAACAGATATTTTATGCAGCATAAGCAAGTGATAACGGTTGCCATGTTAACCTTGAAACTCTTTTTGAGAACAGGATGCAATATTTTTAGTTACCCACGAATATCTGAGAATGATCACCGAGAAGAGAAATCTCAAGCAAAATGTGCCTTGGGGGCAGGGGGGTTATAATGCTATAGAACAGTCAAGAGTTGGCTCATTTTCCAGGTCTGTGTAGTTGGTATAATGTCTGTGATACAGGGGCACTATGGGTAGATGAAGTAGGGTAGTGGAAAACACAAGTTCAGCCCTGCAGTTCCACATGAATCATCACAAGCATCAGTTTCACATTTTCAGAGCTCGCGATAACAAGAGCCATAGAGAAGCAGGGGACTTTAAAAGGGAATTAGTGCAGAAGAGGAAGAGCCGGTGGTGATCCCCACTCCCATTAGCAATCGATCAATCAATCACCAGTGGTATGTACTGAGCGCTTACAGTGTGCAGACTAGTCTGTAAGCTCTTTTTGAGCAGGGATCATATCTATCAACTCTGTTGTATTGGACTCTCCCAAGTGGTTAAGTCCACTGATTGATCGGCTGGTTGCAGAGCAGCAAACTAAGCCCTCGGGAGATACTATAGAGTTGGTAGATCCAATCCCTGCCCTCAAGAAGCTTACACTCTATTTGGGGGAGACAGACATTGAAATGAATTACTGGTAGGGGAAGCAACAGAGCGTAAGCTTATAAACATAAGTGTTGCGGGCCTGGGGGTGGGATGAGTATCAGTGTGCTTAAGGGTTATGGGTACAGGTGCATAGGTAACACCGAAGGGAGGACAAATAGAGTAGGGAGATTAGAGGTTAGTCAGGGAAAGTTTCCTGGAGGAAATATGATTTTAGTAGGACTTTGAAGATGGGAAGGGTGGTAATAGGGGAAGGGAAATCCAGGCGGATGGGAAAACAAAAAGGGCCAACAGAGAGAGAGAGAGAGACATCATCAAGACCCAGTGAGTTAGTTGGTTTGAGAGGAGCGACGTATGGGCGGGATCGTAATAATACTAATTTTGGTATTTAAGTGCTTACTATGGGCCAAGCACTGTACTAAGCACTGGGGTGATACAAGCAAATCTCGTTATATCCCGGCTAGACTACTGTGTCAGCCTTCTCTCTGACCTCCCTTCCTCCTCTCTCGCCCCGCTCCGGTCTATTCTTCACTCCGCTGCCCGGCTCATCTTCCTGCAGAAATGATCTGGGCATGTCACTCCCCTTCTTAAACAACTCCAGTGGTTGCCTATCGACCTCCGCTCCAAACAAAAACTCCTCACTCTAGGCTTCAAGGCTCTCCATCACCTTGCCCCTTCCTACCTCTCCTCCCTTCTCTCTTTCTACCGCCCACCCCGCACGCTCCGCTCCTCTGCCGCCCACCTCCTCGCCGTCCCTCGGTCTCGCCTATCCCGCCGTCGACCCCTGGGTCACGTCCTCCCGCGGTCCTGGAACGCCCTCCCTCCTCACCTCCGCCAAACTGATTCTCTTTCCCTCTTCAAAACCTTACTTAAAAATCACCTCCTCCAAGAGGCCTTCCCAGACTGAGCTCCTCTTCCCCCTCTACTCCCTCTGCCATCCCCCCTTTACCTCTCCGCAGCTAAAGCCTCATTTTCCCCTTTTCCCTCTGCTCCTCCACCTCTCCCTTCCCATCCCCACAGCACTGTACCCGTCCGCTCAACTGTATATATTTTCGTTACCCTATTTATTTTGTTAATGAATTGTACATCGCCTTGATTCTATTTAGTTGCCATTGTTTTTACGAGATGTTCTTCCCCTTGACCCTGTTTAGTGCCATTGTTCTTGTCTGTCCGTCTCCCCCGATTAGACTGTAAGCCCGTCAAACGGCAGGGACTGTCTCTATCTGTTGCCGACTTGTTCATCCCAAGCGCTTAGTACAGTGCTCTGCACATAGTAAGCGCTCAATAAATACTATTGAATGAATGAATGAATGAGGTTGGTCACAGTCCCTGTCCCACATGAGGTTTACAGTCTTACTCCCCATTTTCCAGCTGAGGTAACTGAGGCACAGAGAACTGAAATGACTCACCCAAGGTCGCACAGCAGACATGTGGCAAACCCAGAATTAGAACCCATGACCTTCTGACTTCCAGGTCCGTGCTCTATCCATTACGCCATGCTGCTTCTCTAAGAGGAGTGAGGTTAGATATCAATCAATCATATTTATTGAGTGCTTACTACGTACCCAGCACTGTATTAAGCACTTGGGAGAGCATAGCAGAAATGAAGGGGGTGACTGATAAATGCCTTAAAGCCAAAGGCAAGAAATTTCTGAATGTTGCGGAGATGGATGGACAACCATTGGAGGTTTGTGAAGAGTGGGGAGACATGTGCAGAACATTTTTTTTCAAAAAATGATCTGGGCAGCAGAGCGAAGTGCAGACTGGAGAGGGGAGCGGCTGGAGTAAGGATGGTCAGCAAGGAGGCTGAGGCAGTCAGTCGTCAGGATGGGATATGACAAATGCTGGGTCCAGAGTGATAGCAGTTTGAATGGAGAGGAAAGGGAAGAGTCTGGAGGTGCTGTGAAGGTAAAACCAAAAGGATGGGGTGACAGATTGAATATTGGAGTTAAGAGAAAAAAGTCAAGGGTAATGCCAAGGTTACATGTTATAGGGAGGGTAGTGGTGTTGCCTACAGTGCTGGGTAAGTCAGAGGGTGGACAGGCTTTGGATGGTAAAATGAGGAATTCTGTTTTAGACATGTTAGGTTTGAGGGGTTTGTGGGACATCCTGAAGGCAGGAAGAAATGAGATTGCAGAGGAGAGAGGTCAGGGCTGGAGAGGCTGCACCATCTTCCATTGCAGTGTCCAAAATCCACCGCCTCATAGGAGCGGATGAAAGAAGAAGCCAGCCTTCATAAACTTCAGAATGGTATCGATTTTCAGTTTATTGGATGGGGGAGGTGAGAGGGAGAGGGCAATCACTGTGCTGTTTTGACTTAGAATGCTAAGCTGTACTTGTTCACACCTTCAAAAGTGAAATTGTTCATTGTCTACTCCCTTCCACTCCAGATTGCAAGCTCCTTGTGGATAGGAACTGTCTTTAATCAAATCCTTCCACAAATAGTACCAAGCACCTAGTGCTGAGTTACACGCATTGGAGGTACTCAATAAATATTAGTAGTAATAAAACAATAGACTCATATGTGCATGCATGCAACCTATTGGCTATGAAGTGGGATGATTTGCCTGAGATTGTTCTGAAGTGTTCCCAAGCTGGTGGCACGGGGCCTATAAGGCACTGGTGATATATGCTGCTTTGGAGAGGAGGGAGAACTCTGTTACACACAACAAGTTTTCCCCTGCAGTATCCTCAGAGGAGATCTCCTCCCTCCTCGCAAGTGCCACCCCCTCCACCTGCGCCTCGGACCCCATTCCCTCTCACCTTCTTAAAACCATCGCCCCTGCCCTCCTCCCTTCCTTAACTTCTATTTTTAACCACTCAATCTCCAAGGGCTCCTTCCCCTCTGCCTTCAAACATGCCCACGTCTCCCCCATCCTAAAAAAACCCGCTCTTGACCCCACTTCCCCCTCCAGTTATCGTCCTATCTCCCTACTACCCTTCCTTTCCAAAATCCTAGAACGAGTTGTCTACAATCGATGCCTAGAATTCCTTAACTCCCATTCTCTCCTAGACCCCCTCCAATCTGGCTTCCGTCCCCTCCACTCTACCGAGACTGCTCTCTCTAACGTCACCCATGACCTCCTTCTTGCCAAATCCAATGGCTCCTACTCCATTCTGATCCTCCTTGACCTCTCTGCTGCCTTTGACACTGTCGACCATCCCCTCCTCCTCCATACCTTATCTCACCTTGGCTTCACGGACTCTGTCCTCTCCTGGTTCTCCTACCTCTCTGGCCGATCATTCTCGGTCTCCTACGCTGGAGCCTCCTCCCCCTCCCATCCTTTAACTGTTGGAGTTCCTCAAGGGTCAGTTCTTGGCCCTCTTCTGTTCTCCATTTACACTCACTCCCTCGGTGAACTCATCCGCTCTCACGGCTTTGACTACCATCTCTACGCAGATGACACGCAGATCTACATCTCCGCCCCTGTCCTCTCCCCCTCCCTTCAGGCTCGCATCTCCTCCTGCCTCCGGGACGTCTCCACCTGGATGTCGGCCCGCCACCTAAAACTCAACATGAGCAAGACTGAGCTCCTCATCTTCCCTCCCAAACCCGGTCCTCTCCCAGACTTCTCTATCACCGTGGATGGCACGACCGTCCTTCCCGTCCCGCAGGCCCGCAATCTTGGTGTCATCCTTGACTCGTCCCTCTCGTTCACCCCACACATCCTATCTGTTACCAAGACCTGCCGGTTTCACCTCTACAATATCGCCAAGATCCGCCCTTTCCTCTCCACCCAAACGGCTACCTTACTATTACGGGCTCTCGTTATATCCCGGCTAGACTACTGTGTCAGCCTTCTCTCTGACCTCCCTTCCTCCTCTCTCGCCCCGCTCCGGTCTATTCTTCACTCTGCTGCCCGGCTCATCTTCCTGCAGAAACGATCTGGGCATGTCACTCCCCTTCTTAAACAACTCCAGTGGTTGCCTATCGACCTCCGCTCCAAACAAAAACTCCTCACTCTAGGCTTCAAGGCTCTCCATCACCTTGCCCCTTCCTACCTCTCCTCCCTTCTCTCTTTCTACCGCCCACCCCGCACGCTCCGCTCCTCTGCCGCCCACCTCCTCGCCGTCCCTCGGTCTCGCCTATCCCGCCGTCGACCCCTGGGTCACGTCCTCCCGCGGTCCTGGAACGCCCTCCCTCCTCACCTCCGCCAAACTGATTCTCTTTCCCTCTTCAAAACCTTACTTAAAAATCACCTCCTCCAAGAGGCCTTCCCAGACTGAGCTCCTCTTCCCCCTCTACTCCCTCTGCCATCCCCCCTTTACCTCTCCGCAGCTAAAGCCTCATTTTCCCCTTTTCCCTCTGCTCCTCCACCTCTCCCTTCCCATCCCCACAGCACTGTACTCGTCCGCTCATCTGTATATATTTTCGTTACCCTATTTATTTTGTTAATGAATTGTACATCGCCTTGATTCTATTTAGTTGCCATTGTTTTTACGAGATGTTCTTCCCCTTGACGCTGTTTAGTGCCATTGTTCTTGTCTGTCCGTCTCCCCCGATTAGACCGTAAGCCCGTCAAACGGCAGGGACTGTCTCTATCTGTTGCCGACTTGTTCATCCCAAGCGCTTAGTACAGTGCTCTGCACATAGTAAGCGCTCAATAAATACTATTGAATGAACGAAGTTTAACTGGCAGCAAACTCTTCTGACCTTCTCAAGAGGGCAAGAATTGTGTCAGCAGGATGAGACAGAAGAAAGGCAGGTTCTCCCCACCACGAAAATGGGCTGCTTACAGAAGTAGGAAGATGGGTGGGGGGTGAAGGAGAAAGAGAGAGAGAGAAGACCCAAGAAAGCCCACACTTTTCAAACCCCAGTTTGGAAGAATATGCTGGTATGATCTAAGACTGTATTATCATGGATTATGGCTAGTTTTTTGGTTGGCTGTTTTAGACAGGCACTGCTCAGATGAAACTGAATTTTAAGGGACGACACGTGTGTATACCCGGCATAAATGGTGACAGTTTCTTTTCTTTTAATTTGCGAGTGTACTAACTGTGCTCCATAATGCCTATCTCTGATTGCAGGGGAGTGTCTCCGTGTAACGGGAGCCTGTGGATAAGGTTTACTCTCTGTTGTGCTCCCCACCAGAGAACAATGCACAAAATGAGTCATTACTTAGCTGACAATATAGCCCAGGAGAAGAAGTCGATGCTTATCTATGACTGGGGAGATACTGCATAGTTCTTTTTACCTGAGCAACTTAAAACCTTTCCTTTAATCAGAGAGAAAGGAAGCTCTGCTGTTTTATTGAGTGAGGGATATTCTTAGAGTTACCCAACACTATAGGGTCAGAATTTCTACCTGTCCTTAAGGTGGGAGTTCCTGTTCGATCTGTGGCATTTCTCAGAGATAAATGCCTTTCTTTCCCAGGGCAGCCTATTCAACTTCGTGCTTTCCATCCATAGAAAAGATCTCCCAGGAGACTTACATTCAAAATATAGAAAATGGATAGAGAGAGGAGGCCCCTGTGGAGGCCCCTGTGGAACAGGGAGACCCAGGGTGAATATTAATGAAGGATTTGAATGACTTCTGGCCTTAAGTTGAGTTGGAGGTGGAACAGAACGGAAGTGGGGGTGGGGGTAGGGCTGGGGGTAGGGCTGGGCCACCCACATGCTTTAGGAGGCTCCCACTTCAAATGGTCAGTGGAGTTGGCCTTTTGACTATCTTGCATGTCACAGGCCACAAAATGACTTCCCTCCACAATGGACAGGTTGGCTGCTCCCCATCTACTTTGCTAAAAGCTCTACACTTCTCCATCACCACATAGACAATTTCAGCTTCTTCAACTTTGAGACACGAGTTCCAGCCTTAATGAGGGACTGTGGGGAGGGAATGAAGGGAAAGAGACAAACAGGAGAGAAGCAATCAATGAAGGTAAATGAGGAAACAATAGGCCTCTTATCTTGAATCATGCATTCTAATCAAAGGTCTACTGCACCTCCCTGCATCTGGTCTGGGAAAGGGAGACCAGAAGCTAAGGGGGGCTTTGTTTGCCTCAGAATGACTCTCCCTACTTTTTCACAACTTTGTAAATATTCTTCATATCTAAATCTAGATTGGGACATATAGTGCTTTTAGTGTTTTCTCTCTCTTTCTCTCTGGGTACCCTCCTTTTACTGGGCAATAGTGTCTGAACCAATATGAGGCCAGATGACCTAGAAATGCAGATTCAGAATTCTTTTTGTGAAAGGCAGTGGAAGAAGAGCTGGAGAAAATGCCTTTTTGAAGGCCTGAAGGTTATAAAAATAATAATAATAATAACTGTGGTATTTGTAAAGCACTTACTGTGGATCAGGCACTGTACTCAGCGCTGGGGTGGATACAAGCAAATTGGGTTGGACACAGTCCCTGTCCTACTTGGGGCTCCCAATCTCAATCCCCATTTTGCAGATGAGGTAACTGAGGCACAGAGAAGTGAAGTGACTGGCCCAAGGTCAAACAGCAGACAAGTGGCTGAGCCAGAATTAGAACCTATGACTTTCTGACTCCCAGACCCGTGCTCTATTCACTATGCCATGATGGTTATGGAGATATGGGGGTCCAACACCTTTAATCATAGCTAAAGCTTTGAGCTGATCCAGGAAAATAAAACCAGGCCACTGATATACCACATCTTCACCACTTCCCTTCTCAATATTTAGGTCCTGTATGGTTCAGGTAGAAACTAGATTAGGTTAAGGTTTTCTGTTGCCAGAATCCCAGCTGGGACCCACTCAGTGTCAGGACACCTGGTTCCTGACCTTGTCCTAGGGATAGAGCGTCAGCTTGTTTCCACAGCTTGTCTCCCAACACCTACCAGCCTGTGTTAGCCTCCCTACTTCCGCACATAGGCACACCACACACACCATCCCCTTACCTCCCCAAGCAGCTCTCAGCCAACCCCCTGTGGTCCTGGAAGCTGATGTCCTAGGAAGCCAGAAAGGGTGAGGAGAACAGCAGGTCCTGGTAAGGAGCAGTTATTTGTAACTTTAGGGCAGGTCCCTGTCTCTTTCACCTGTGCCTACTCTGAGAGGAGGATCCAGCTCTTCTTAGCATGGGCAGTCCTCCCAATAGGATTAGGGAACAGGCGGCCAGCCACAAATCTCCTAAAGGTCAACAAGGAGAAGGAGTAATGTAGAGGGTCCCCGTAGGACAATCAAGCTAGGGGAGAGAATAAGCCATAGATTTAGGGCCAGGAGAAAGAAACCAACCTTTGTACATGTACTAAATCATATGTGCATATAAAAAATGCACATATAGGGTGTGTCTGTGTGTGTGTGTATTTGTGTATGTATGCGTGAGAGAAAGAGAGATTTTAGGAGGGGTTTGATAGTAGGTAGACCTGTGGCCTGTTTGATTTGGGGATGAAGAAGCCTCCAAGCTGGGGAAACAATGTGAGCAAGGGAACGGTTGTACAGCTAGAAGGTTGATTTGGGTAGAATAAATACAGCTGATTGTGTTCATACGCTTGTGCTATGAATGGAGATTATGGTAGCTAAGCTCTACTGGAGGAAGCAGCATGGTCTAGTAGAAAGAGCACGGGCCTGAGAGTCAGAGGACGTGGGTTCTAATCCTGGCCCTGCTACACGTTTGCAGTGTGATCTTGGTCAAATCACTTAACTTTCCTGTGCCTCAGTTACCTCATCTGTAAAATGGGGATTAAGACTGTGAGACCCGTGCGGGACAGGGACTGTATCCAACCTGATTACCTTGTATCTACCCCAGTGCTTAGAACAGTCCTTGAAACAGTAAGCGCTTAACAAATACCACGATTATTATTACTACTGTTTTTTTCAGGATTGATGGGAGTCATGACAGATGAGTGTCAAATACTGTGCCCTGCAGTATGGGATGTGCTAGATTAGATTGAGGATAGCAACCCCTCTGAATAAATGACAACCCTATCTACCAACCAATTCCTGATCACAGGTACCATCTTGCCCTTAGACCGACCCCAGGAACTAAGGCCTAATAGTAATAATAATAATAATAATGATAATGGTATTTGTTAAGCACTTACTTTGTACCAGGCAATGTTCTAAGCGCTGGGGTGAACACAAGCAAATCAGGTTAGGACACAGTTCTTGTCCCACATGGGGCTCACAGTCTCAATCACCATTTTACAGATGAGATAACTGAGGCACAGAGAAGTAAAGTGACTTGCCCAAGGTCACATAGCAGACAAGTGGGGAAACGATGATCTTCTGACTCCCAGGCCCATACTCTATCCACTACACCATGCTGCTTCTCTGCTTCCACTACCGCAAGCTACCTTCTCCAGAAGACCATCAAGCAGTCCATGGCAAAGGAGAAAAGTCAAGTGTATACCTGATGAACCCATCTCTCATGTCCCTGAGATCCTAAAGGAGGGCCCCAGGAAAGCTCAGGTTCTAATCCCATTTTTAAAATGTACCCTGATTTTCTTCCACCCGATATAGAAGCAGCTGAGGAAGAGGCCTTTGCTCTTTCCTCGAGCCCCCACAGACTTCCAGGAAATGCCGCATTGTGATGGCTACCGAGTTGGAAGGAGCCCGTGGGTTGAAAAGGAACAAACCCCAAACGGTCCCACTCCAAATCCACCCTACAAAGTAACAATTTCCGGAAACCCATTGGCCGCCCACAGCCTCCCCAGAAACCCATCTGCAAACCGATGGTGGTGATAGGAAGAGACGAACTGGTGGACCAGGACCCCACTCAGCACTCTGCATCTAGCAGACTGGCGATTGTCATTAGGATGCTGGAGGGTGACATCATTTTCTCACAAATGGCATCCAACTCAGAAAATTAATTCTTGCAGCTGCTTTATGTTGGCTTCCGCACATTGCTAAAAGAGATGGACATATTTCATTTCTGGGATCTGTCAGACGCAGTGCCGTTTTAAATATTACATTTTAGGCACCATTCAAACTGAACACATTTTGTTTTGAGAAGCCCGAGGAATAAATTGTGATTTTTGCTCAAGTGAAAGGCTAAAATGTAAACTCTGTAATCTCATTTTAAAACCAATCACTTCTTTTGACTCAAGATGCTTTCATTTGAGTAATTTTGTTATTCTGATTTATTTGGTGATTTCTCTAATATGAAGTCTTTAGTAATATTAAAAATGCACTGATGCATTCATAAATCAACCATGGAGTGAAGGAGAAAAAAGTTTATATTGCTTTGGTTGGGTCGCAGTCACTGACAAAGCAATTTCCAAAGCCAGAGTCCCCACTAACAAATGAAGTGTCACCTCACGATACCTTCATCTCTCTGCCTCCTCCTGAATAGAGTAGCATGGAGCACTGTTTTAGGAAAAGATCTGGAGGGTTCTTAGTAGTGTGTCTCAAACTAAGGGCCTTGGGTAACCAAAGGCCCCAGAGAATAGAAACAATAGCAGAGGTATGAGTGAATGTTTCTCTGCCTCTTTAATGACCAATTTTCCCCAAAGGAGGTTCAGTGTTCAGTTTACGAGATACTATTGTGTTTTCCTGCCCTGAGGGTTTTCATACACCTCCTTCCCTACTCACTAGGCCTCAACAGTTAAAGAAAATAAGACCAGACACAAGGCTCTTACGGGTTAGACCAATGGTCCATCCATCCCAGAATTCTGTCTCCTACAGTGACATCAGGATGACTGGAGAAACTTTTTGATGGGTTGTACTCCTGGCTATCCACCCTCACGGTTAGGGATGGAACCATCTAACCCTCTAAAATATAACTGCGCTGAGAAGAGCCTAAACCCGCTCGTCATATATATCCTCATCTCATAACTCTTGATTTTTTTATTTTCATCTTTCCTTATGTATCTGTCAATAGCCCCCCTGATTCTCCCAAACTCTTAGACTGTCAACCCCTTAGGGCCAAGGGATCGTGTTGAAATATCATCTGCATATTTTGTTCTCAACATTTAGTACTTTAAGTGTTTAATAAATACTATTTCTACTGCTAGTCATGATTCTTTCCCATGGCAACCCTAACTTTTTCCTCTGGAGAAACATTACGCCTGGCTCATCCATTAATTTATCCAAAGCCGACCTGAATTTGCGGATATTTTCAGGCTGCACTGCTTCCTGAGTGGTAAAGAATTCCATATGCTTACCACCTGCTGTGTTAGTTTCAAACCTATCACCTTCAAGCTTTTATGGGTGTCCCTTCATCTTAATGTGGGTTTCTGTGAACAACAATTCCATGTTCACCCTATACCCACAGTTGTGTAAATTTTAATTTTGTCACCTCTCTGGCTCCATCTTTCCAGACTTAGGACTCTTAATCATTTCAGTTTCTCCGGCCCTGTCCTTGCCCTCGATCTTGTAGTTTCATAAAAATAGTGCAAGTGTATTTTTTGTTTGATTTCCTATCCTCTTGATGATGCCCAGCATCCAGTCAGTCTCTTTGCTTACTGCCATTTATTGGGTCAACAACCTTAAAACACTCAACAATGATTCTTATATCTCTTTTCTAAATTGAGACTGATTGCTCTGAGCTCAGGATCATGTATTGGGCTATTTTTCCTAGGTGCATTCCCCTGCATTTGATCACATTGAAATGCTCATCCACTATCTTTCAGCTCACTCATTCAGCTTTCTGAGGTCTCCCTGCACTTCATCCCCTTTGATATGGCACTTCTCCATCTGGGAGAGCTTAATGTCATCAACAAACTTGGAGATTTCATGGAATACTGCCACTTCTGGACCATTTATGAACATATTAAGGGAAACTGGTCTTAGTGCTAATCCATGGGAAATGCCACTGTTTATACTTTTCCATCCAAAAAAGTGAAACCTTACCCTTACCCTTTGTTTCCTCTCTCCCAGTCACTTTTATACCCATGACAGAACATTCATTTCAGTCAGAAAGCCCAGCAGCTCCTCCCCAATTACCTGACAGCAAGAGGGTCTGTGTTCTGGTCAATCAGGAAGCTGGTCAAGAGGTTAGTTCACAGCCACAACAAGTCCTCCTCCACTTATCGGAGAGCAAGAGACATCAGTGAGTAAATAAGAGCTGCATTTACTGCCCGGGACCTTTATGCAGACTGCCATCCGGCACTCGGGCTCACAATCTTATTGTCTGTGACTTATGTGACCCCCAACTAAACTAGCTGGCCTGGACACAGATCATAAGGCAACCTAAATCCAGGCAAGGGAACTGCTGAAAAGCGCAATACTGTAATCACTTAATCCGATAGAGTGCCAGTGCTAGGGTTTGGGGATGGAATCCAAGCCTTCAGAAAATTCACCCTGGGAGGGTACAAGCATTAGGTAGGCACTAAGCTTGAGACTGGTTTCTTGCACTTAAAATGATAAGCAGCAGCATGGACTAGTGGATAAAGCATGGACCTGGGTTCCAATCCTGACTCCTCCACCTGTGTGCTGTGTTATCTTGGGCAAATTACTTCACTTCTCTGTGCTTCAGTTCCCTCATATGCAAAAATGGAGTTTAAGACGGTGAACCCCCATGTGGGACATCGATTGGGTCCGACCTGATTAGCCTGTGCCGACCCAACCTGTTAGTACAGTGCCTGTCACACAGTAAGTGCTTAACAAATATCATTTTTTTAAAAAAGAGGAATTTTACTTGAGAAATATGTCAACGACTTCAAAATAATGTGCTATTTAATAAATAGTCTTTCGGTTCAAAGATGACACTGTTATGGTGAGCCTGTTTCCACAGGGGTGTGCGTGTCTTTGAGAGAGAATGTATTCCACACCGTGTCAATGACAAGACAGTCGGGCACCTTTTCTGGTCCTTTGCCATTCAGTGAGCACTGCTCACACCACTGGTTAAGAAGGAAAAGGTAAGCACTACCATCAGCAGGATGTGGTAGTAGTGTGAAGCACTTCCTGTCTACAGCGTACTGTACTAAGCACTGGGAGAGAATGCACAGGTGGGAATTAGGCATGGTCCCTGCCCCTTGGAGAGCTCACTATTTAGAAATTCAAGTCGGGGGGAAAGGGATAGGAGATGGACATATCAGGAGTGATGAAACATTGAAACACAACAGAAGGAATCACTTTAAAAAGGATCAGAGTCTCTGTGGGGATGGAGGAGTCTGAGAGTAAGTGGTGAGAGCAGCTTTTATCTTCTGCACATTGAGCTGGAGCCTCAGTGGCAGTAGGGATGGTGGGAATTACCATGGCGTTTTTCTCGGTTGTGAAGCATGTGCTAGAGTTTTGGGGGTTGAGGGGAGAAAACTCACTATTGGCTTCAAAGCTCTCCATCACCTTGCCCCTTCTTACCTCCCCTGCCTTCTCTCCTTCTACATCCCAGCCCGCACACTCCACTCCTCTGGTGCTAACCTTCTCACTGTGCCTCCATCTCTCCTGTCCCACCGTCGACCCCTGGCCTGAGTTGTACCTCCGGCCTGGAATGCCCTCCCTCTTCAAATCCACCAAACAATAACTCTTTCCCCCTTCAAAGTCCTACTGAAGGCTCACCTCTTCCCAGACTAATTCTCCTTTTCCTCAGTTCCCACTCCCTTGCCTATCACCTCGACTCACTCCCTTTGCCCTCCCCGACCCCCGCCTCATAGCACTTATGTATACATGTATACATCTATAATTCTATTTATATTAATGGCTGTTTACTTGTTTTGAAGTCCGTCTCCCCCCTAGACTGTAAGCCTGGTGTGGGCAGGGATTGTCTCTCCTTATTGCTGAATTGTACTTTCCAAGTGCTTAGTATAGTGCTCTGCACACAGTAAGCGCTCAATAAATATGATTGAATGAATGAATGAGTTATGGTATTTGTTAAGCACTTCCTCTGTGCAAACCATTGAATTAAGCCCTGGGGTTGATACAGGATCATTGGATTGGACACAGTCCTTATTCCACTTGGGGCTCACAGTCTTACTCCCCATTTTACAGATAAGTTAACTGAGGCAGAGAGAAGTTATGTGACTTGCCCAAGGTCACAGAGCAGACGAGTGGCAGAGTCAGCATTAGAACCCAGGTCCTCTGATTCCCAGGCCCCTGCTCTTTCCACTAAGCTAGACTGCTCTCATTGTTTTTGCAGTAGAGGTGATGGCTTCAACTGAGCCAATCCACACTCTCACCAGCCACTTCTGTGCCCAGAGGCAAATACATTCTATATAAACCTATACAGAATCAGCGTGGCCTAATAAATAGAGCCTGGGAGTCAGGAAGACCTGGGTTTTAATCCCGGCTCCACTATTTGTCAGCTGTGTGACTTTGGGCAAGTCACTTAACTTCTCCATGCCTCAGTTACCTCATCTGTAAAATGGGGATTAAGAATGTGAGCCCCACTTGGGACAACCTGATTATCCAGAGCTCAGAACAGTGCTTGGCACATAGTAAGCGCTTAACAAATACCATTATTATTATTACTTATCTGCTGTGTGACCTCGGGCAAGCCACTTATTTTCTCTCTGCTTCAGTTTGTCTTGTCTTATGCTGTCGAGTCGTCTCCAACCCATACTACTCTATGGAAACATCTCTCCCACAATGCCCCAACTCTTTCTGCAATCGTTCTGCATGGAAAAATCCATAGAGTTTTCTTGATAAATATACGGAAGTGGTTTAACATTGCCTTCTTCCACACAGTCAACTTGAGTCTCTGCCCTCGACACTCCCCCATGCCACTGCTGCCCAGCACAGGTGATGTTTGACTTGTAGCAGATTGCCTTCCACTCACTAGTCAAGCTAGGAATGGAATGGGTAAGGCTTCTGATTGACTCTCCCTCCCATAGCTGAGACTGGTAGAGTACTGGAAACTGGAAACCAGGTGCAAGAGGGGGGTGCCTCAGTTACCTCATCTGTAAAACGGGGATTGAGACTATGAGCCCTATGTGGGACAGTGACCGTGTCCAATCCCAATTACCCTGTATCTATCCCAATACTTAATACAGTGCCTGGCACATAGTAAGTGCTTAACAAACACCACAATTATTATTATTATTATTATTATTATACATTGAGAGACAGCTGATGGCTGGTAGGGAGAGCAGGGGAAGTCTGGGGTCACTGAACCAAATATTTTTGAGATCTCAACAACAGCAGACACCAGAGTGACTAAGAGTTGGGAAGGCAACTTCTTCTAAAAACTATGTTTCCTGTACACCAACACAGCCAGATTAACCATCAATAGCACTAAGTGCCCACAGTATACAAGGCACTGGACTAGAGACTTGGAGAGAATACAAGAGAAATGAAAGATGTACTCCCTGCCCTCAAGGAATTTGCAAGCTACTAGAAGAAACAGTAGACTTGAATTGTTGAATGCAGCTGATAAAAGATTGAGCAAATAGATAAAACAGATATACAGAAACTAAAAAATGCAAATGTGCGGAGGTAGCTGAGAGGACAGCATGATTAGAAAGATAGAGGGTCTCCTATTTTGAAGGAAAGGTCCTGGAATGCAGTGAAGACCACCAGCAGCAAAACAGTATTCATCAGATCAATCAATAGTACTTATTGAGCACTTACTGTGTACAGAGCACTTTACTAAGCCCCTGGGAGAGTACAATACAATAGAATTGGTAGACATAGTCCCTGTCCTCAAGGAGTTTACAATCCCTGGCTTACAAATGCCTCACACTTTTGTTGGATCATTCCAGCAAAAAAATTCCTGGGGGCTGAACTACTCAGATTGACTGATTTCATTGACTGGATGTTAGCAGATGATGATTAAACTGCCTCCTGACTTCTGCTGTGCAGACATGGGCACAGTGGCCTGATGGAGGCAGCATCTTTTCCAGTCCCCTTAGCTTACTCCAAAGATTAACTCTGAATTAGAATCATCTCCATCAGTCGTTCTTCAAGTCAGCAGTTGGAATCCTGTACTGAAATGCAACATTTCATCTATCTCCTGGGTCTCAGACTACCAGCTCTGGAAGGAAAGGCCACCTTTCTTCTCCATCAGCAGTCAAAGGGAGAGCAGGAATATTCCCTCCAAATCTCCACCTCTCAGGATTCTCACCAGAATTCTGAGGGCACCAGGTTAGAGCTCCCAACCTGCAGGGGTAAAAGAAGCATCCATTCATTTACAGCAGCGGGCAGAAGGGAGCTCTTTGCCTTGGCCCACATCACCTCAGAGGAGATTCAGAAACCACTGCCCAGATGATCCAAAACCTGCCATATCATCATCCCCTCTGGGCAAAATCCTGTTCCCTTATCTACCTGTTCCAACAAATGTAAATCCGATGAGTGAATGTGGCCTGAACAAAGGTCACGGTGCGATACAAAAAATATATAAATGAATAAATCACAAAGGAATAGATGAATAATTTTACATCACTTCCAAGAGTGTGCGTAGAGCTTCCAACGCTTTGATTTAATTTTCCTTTCTAAAAGAAAATACCAAGCCCCAATTCCCCGGATGGTTAGTAACAATACATCCATTTTCTTTTCTTTCTTTTTCTTCTTCCTCCTAACAAAATTTATCTGCACATTTTGCTTATTGGGGTCAGCTGAGTCAGCTTATTGAATGCAGATGAAAAACAACTAATTACCTTCCTGTGCCATTGGTTATAAATAGTATCCAATAACAATCATTAGTGTCCACTCTCAGATTTGCCAATCTCGTTTCCTCTTCCATGACATGAAAGATTTCTCTGGAAGTGTGTTTGCCTTATCTCAAACTCCAACCTATTTATCATCGGAAATTATAGCTTCTTCAATCAAACAGGCTTAACGGCCACTGGCTTTGTTACAGGCTCTACCTTCCACCTTAAAGGGGTTGACTTACCTATCTAATTAGGCAAAAGCAGTAGACAATTTCTTTAATGAACTAAAAAAAAATTACAAAGACTTTGAAGTATCATGGGCTTTAGCCATCCATCAGGCACAAATAATATCAATCTTCATTCATTTATTTGACTTTTGTCCTCATTAGCAGTATGACAATCAAGGGAAATTGTCATATAATGTGAAATGTGGGGGAAAAAAACAAGAAAAAGATTTAAGTATTTATCTGAGTTCTTCACAATAATTAATAATCATAATAATAATAATAATCTGACTATGAAAAAATACAGAAATTTCAGTTGAATCCTTGCAAATTAAAGTTCCATTGACTTAGGAAACGAGAGTGTCTCTATCGGCAGCTAAAGTTAAAGAAACCACCTTAATCTCTCTCTGAGACTGTTTGTACAGATGTTATGAAAGAGTTTCACTCTGTTCTAAGTCACACACTGTTATATTTAGTTTCCATTTTCCTGTCTCCCAAACATTTTCATAACAAATCTTTCAGGATGTTTTGGGTTGTTGTATGCCTGAATCCTCCCCAGATGAATGTTTGTGATTTGGGATTGCTGTCTTGAAAAAACAAACATCATCCACCATCTTGCTGCACAAAGCAGATTTGGGTAATGCCCTGAACATAAACTCTGCCCCACACATAAATTATAGCCTGTCCAATTCTCCTCTTCAACATCTTGATTTTCCAGAACTTGAGAATATGCATTAATAACTAAGCTCAGTATATACACAGTACTGAGTACAAAGAAAAATGTAGGTGGCCCTTAACAGCCCCTCTCTTCCTCACTGATGTCCTTCCGTGACCTTCAGCAGAGGCAGAGAATAAATTAGCTCTCCCCAAGCACGGGCAGGGTACCTTTGTGAAAATCCCACCTCCAGGTGTCCCTGTCTCACCATCTCTAGAGGCAGAAGCAAACTTCTGTCATCACTGCCCTAAGCCAACCAGATGCCGCATCCCCTTGAAATCTAGTTCCAGAAAGTGGGAGGAGAGGGGGTGGCAGGAGAACTTAAAGGGCAAGTAGAAAACTGAGCGGGGGCAATATCTTTGAGAAGCAGAGAGGACAGCATGGCAACATGGTAAGGATGTGATAGGGTCTTGGGTTTTGGGCAGTAGCAGCAAAATTACCCCATGCTCAAAATTCACTGCTCTCTAAGATTTGCCACTGGGGCACGGCCTTGACAGCATACAGAAAAATCTGCAATTGCCTGAAGAGAAGGTGGCTGGCCCATGTTGGAGGTAAAGCTGTTAGCCATGAAGAGTGGCAATTTTGCTAGCTAGCTCCTGCTAGCTATTGAACAACCATTACCACCCTGAGGGTGGCCTCTACCACAGTCTATTGGTGACTGTTGTCACCGCGGAGTGAAGCAGTGTGGCCTAGTGGAGAATAGAGCAATGGCACTACCTCATCCGTAAAATGGGGATTAAGACTGTGAGCCTCATGTGGGACATGAATTTGGTCCTGCCTGATTGGCTTGTACCTACCCCAGTGCTTAGTACAGTGTCTGGCACATAATAGGTGCTTACCAAATACCACAATTATCATTATCGATCATTATTATTATTACTACAAAAGAAGAGGATACTCCCAAAGTGAGAAGGGAGGTTCTCCTCACCCTCCCATGGCAAAAAAAAGAAGGGAGACAATTTCAGCCAAGAAGGGGCCATTCACAGACTTACTGGGACTACTCATTAAGATGGGCTGGGGTGGAGGTGACAGGGGAGGATCGTACCTCCTGCCCTGGACGATCTTTAGGGTGTCCATGATCCCCCTGCAGGACACCCTACTACTGTGATTCAGACCTGAGGATAACTTGGTCTGACCTCCTGCTGCCCAAGCAGTGGTGGGGTAGAGCAAGAATCTCATTGTCCAGCTGAGCTAGCCTGACAGCCTCGAAATTATTCCCTCGGGGTCTGAAAGAGAGTGTGCGTGCCTCCCGAAGTCCCCTCTCACTCTTCAGAAAGTTTGAATTCCACCAAAAGCATTTTGTAAAATTGATTTATTCTTCACCACTTCATCCAGTTCAATTTATTATAATTACAGTGTTTTACCCCCAAAATAGCCACTAGCATCTTTATTAGTCACGTTTCTAGTTAATCTTCATCATATCCCTGCATTTCATGCCAATAATGATTCTAAAATTAGACTTCTTATAACAATAATGAATGTGCTCTTCTAAATACAGCTCTGTAATCATAGACTGATAGCAGACTAAGTCGAGAGCCTTGGTAGATTGAAAAATGGGAAGTTATTCTCGGGCAATAGCCCAGAGAACGGAGCTAATCTCTCTTCCTCAGGATGGGATATTCCTTCCTGCTGCTTACAGAGCGCTTCCTTTTCCCGGATGCTGAGATTTGCTGATAGCAACAAACTTCATTTCACTGATCTGGGTTCTAGAGGTCCCTGGGTGTGTGAAATGCCCTCTTTCTCCAGAGCATCCTGTACGTAAATCTATTGTGTTCCCTAATGGGGTGGGGGAGGGGCGTGTGTGTGTGTGTGTGTGTGTGTGTACATGTTTGTGGGTGGATATCTCCTGTGGGGTGGGGCTGAGGACTGACGAGTGGAAGCTTGCATTGAGAGAAAGCTTCTTTCATCGAGTAGCTGCAGGTTACCAGCTGGAATCGCAGACCGAAGCAAAACACTGAACTGATGTCAGATCAAAGCAGAAGGGGGGAAAAACATTTTGGCACCCAACAGTGAGAGAACAAACACCTTTTCATTGACTCTGGAAAGAAAAATACATTGAAGATTGATCAACCCATATACACAGAGGAGGTAATAATGGGTTATTTTAACTAAATACCTTTCGTGTTTTCACAATATAGCTATCGTGCAAATGTAATATATAAGTGGATATAAAAAGAGAAATTCACTCAGCGCAATCCTCTGGGTTATGAAAAATGAATGAGTGGTCAGAGCAAGGTCTGTGTCACTCCCTCTGCCAAATGACTAGAATGGTTGAGCTCAGGTCTTAGAGGGGTCAGGCTCGCCCCCTGATGATTTCCCAACCCAAATCCCTATATAATTCACCCCACATGAAACAGTACTACAGGTTAGGCACCTAGCCTTCAACCTGGTGCCCAGCAGAACATAGCTGACCACCCAGACATCCAATCTCTGTTCAGTAGGGTAATGGGTATGGCCCTGTGCCAACAGCAGGACAATTTGACTGGGGAACCCAGACCGAAGTTTCCAACTGAGTGCCAGGGCCCTCTCAAGTGACAGCACCATTCATTCATTCATTCAATAGTATTTATTGAGCTCTTACTATGTGCAGAGCACTGTACTAAGCGCTTGGAATGTACAAATCGGCAACAGATAGAGACAGTCCCTTCCCTTTGACGGGCTTACAATCTAATTGGGGGAGACAGACAGACAAGAACAATGGCAATAAATAGAGTCAAGGGGAAGAACATCTCATTAAAACAATGGCAAATAAATATAATCAGGGTGATGTACATCTCATTAAACAAAATAAATAGGGTGATGAAGATATATACAGTTGAGCGGACGAGTACGGTGCTGAGGGGATGGGACGGGAGAGGGGGAGGAGCAGAGGGAAAGAGGGGAGAAGAGGGTTTAGCTGCGGAGAGGAGAAGGGGGGGATAGAGGGAGCAGAGGGAAAAGGGGGAGCTCAGTCTGGGAAAGGGGGAGCTCAGTCTGGGTGGGAGCACCACCATCCTCCCTGTTCCAGAAGTCCACAAACTCGGTGTCATCTTCAATTTTTGGCTATCCTTCAACTCACCTTCAGTCTACTGCCAAATCCTGCTGGTCTTTCTTGTCCAACATCTCCCTGATCTATCCCTTTCTCTACCACCTGCTATCACCCTGGTACAAGCTCTGGTCTTGCCATAGTTAGACTAATGCGTTAGCCTCCTCGCTCCAGTCTATACCTCCCACTGCTGCACAGATCAACTTTCTGAAGCGTTGTTGGGCCCACATCTCTTCTCAAAACCCTCCATTGACTTTCTGTGTCTCTCCGCATCAAACAAAAACTCCTCCAAATTGGCTTCAAGGCTCTCCACCATCTGGCCCCACCTCCCAACCTGCTATCTTCACCTGGCAGTCCCCAACTCACTCACTCTGTTCCCTGCAAGCCATCCTCTAGCCATTCTTCACTCTTGCATTTCCTGCCTCCAACTCCAGGTTTCCATTGTTCCCACAGCTTGGAACTTCCTCCCTCCCTACATCAGACCACAGGTCTATCAAATTCATTCATTCGTTCTTTCAATCGTACTTACTGAGTGCTTACTGTGTGCAGAGCACTGTATTAAGCGCTTGGAAAGTACAATTCAGCAACAAATAGACAATCCCTACCCAATGACGGACTCACAGTCTAGAAGGGAGGAGACAGACAACAATACAGGCACAAGTAAACAGGTATCAATAGCATCAATATAATAAACAAAATTATAGATATATACACATCATTAATAAATATGTACATATATACACAAGTGCTGTGGGGTGGGGGGGTAGAGTAGAGGGAGGGAGTCGGGGCAATGGGGAGGGGAGGAGGAGCAGAGGAAAAGGGGGGCCTAATCTAGAAAGGCCTCCCGGAGGAGGTGAGCTTTCAGTAGGTCTTTGAAGGGGGGAAATGTGCTAGTCTAGCAGATGTGAGGAGGGAGGGCATTCCAGGCCAGAGGAAGGACGTGGGCCTGGGTTGACAGCGGGACAGGTGAGATTGACGCATAGTGAGAAGGCTAGCAGCAGAGGAGCGGAGTGTGAGGGCTGAGCTGTAGAAGGGGAGAAGGAAGGTGAGGCCGGACGGGGCAAGGCGATGGCAATTCCTTCTAAAATTCCACCTCCTCTAATAAGCTTTCCCCGATTAATTTCCCAGCACCCTGAGCCATATCATCCCTTCAGCCAACTCCAGCACTTAACTTCTTTCCATCCTCCTTAGTATTCATATGTATGCCTCCTCCATGTATTTATTTTGACCACTCCAATTGTAAATATTCATATTTTGGTCTCTTCCATTAGAACATTTAATCCCTAGGAGCAAGGAATATTGTCACTTTGTTATACTGTACTTCCCAAGAACCCAGTATGATGCACTGCATTAAGAGGGCACTCAATAAATGTTACTACTACTATATAGGAGCATGTTGACATGACTGAGATGGCATGCTCCTCCCCTCCCAAACATTGCACCTTTTTGCTCCAACTCTTTACTCCCAAGGTTCTTTTCAGAGCAGAACATTTAGAAAACTCCATTTGGGCAGGTACAGAGCTGTTGATATGCCTTTAGGACCCCAAAAACTACTGCCAGGGCAACTCATTCAATTGCCCTGCTCCCCCAAAAAGGCACTTGTCAGCTGTGTCACTTTGGGCAAGTCACTTAACTTCTTTGTGTCACTTAACTTCTTTGTGCCTCAGTTCCCTCATCTGTAAAATGGGGATTAAGACTGTGAGCCCCACATGGGACAACCTCATTACCCTGCAACTACATCAGCGCTTAGAACAGTGCTTGGCACATAGTAAGCACTTAGCAAATACCAGCATTATTATAGAAAATGCCAGTGGGTCCATGATTCAAGCAAATGAAGAGCCAAGACTGCGACTGTGCTAGGAACCCCACCCAGAAGGGGCCTTTGCACGGTCACTCAGAGGCCCAGCCAGAGCCACGAAATCAAGTGGGTAGTCCCTTCAGAAGTCTTTTAGCCTAAGAGCAGCCTGCAAGGAGTGGACCTTAAGGGGAGATTGGCTCATGGATTCGTTGAACCCTGGCCTGGACTCAGGTGGGGATGAAGCCTCTGGAAATCCAGATCCATAATGAGCACCGTGGTTGCTGATAGAGGGAACGCTTTTTGCTGGTCAGGTGAGCAGGCACTTCACCTGCTTGCTTCCCCTGCAACGCTAAAGGCAGTCTCCCTTAGGAGCAGTCATGTGAGAAACCCAGGAGAACTGCATCCAGCTTGACTTTCCCAGCCTCTGGGTAGGAAGAGGCTTGTGGGGTTAGGGGCAGGTGCTCAGACATAATTTGATCGTCCTAAGTAACTCCTTCAGTGTAGAGGCTTCCTTCAAAATTTCAGTGGCTAAGGGAGAACAAAAATGCCAGTTACATGAGCTTTTCCACTGGTAAGGGGCCAGAAAAAGGTTTTGTGGTACACACATCTCTTCTATAAATACATCTATTCACTAAGCATTTGGGGTAGAACATGCTTAAAGAATTAGGGAGCATTCTTCTTATGATGTGTATGTAGAGAACAGAGCACGGGCCTGGGAGTCAGAAGGTCATAGGTTCTAATCCCCACTCTGCCACTTGTCTGCTGTGTGGCCTTGGGTAAGTCACTTCACTTCTCTGTGCCTCAGCTCCCTCATCTGTAAATGGGGATTGAGACTGTGAGGCCCACGTAGGACAAGGGACTGTGTTCGGCCCAATTTTCTTTTATTGGCACCAGCGCTTAGGACAGTGCCTGGCACATAGTAAGCACTTAACAAATACCATAATTATTATTATTATCATTTGGTTAAAGCACGAGGTGGTGCTGAAACAATAGTACACATGCAGACATTAGTGAAGGAAGGCACAGGTACTATAACGTGAGTTTTTCCTCAATAAATCTTTTACTCCCCTCCCCAGTCCCATCCTCCATCCCCACCCCCAAATTGCAAGAGAACTTAGTATGAGTGCCCTGTAGTTTTGCCAAGGGCTTCCACCCACAGTTGAGCCTAGTGTCCATATTGGGTATTCAACATAATATGCAATTACTGAGGAGGCTCCGGGAATGGATACTGCTATTTTAGATGGTTTCAAATGATGATCTGTCTCTCGAGCACAGATTCCTGATGACACCTAATTGAGCTGTAGTTGAACTCCAGCTGGCTATCCATGGAGAGTTATGGAAGTGCTATGGAGCCATAACGTGGAGATGAGCAGAGATCAACCAGCCAGCCTTGCCCTTTGTGCCTGATGCAGCCTAAAGCCATAAAACCACTCATTTCCAATTAAGCAGAAATTGCTTTATGGAAGAGAGGCTCCAAAAGAAAGACAGTGCCCCCCCCACTTTTCTGATAACCCCAGAAATACTAAGCACTACTAATATGGCAGAAGATTTTAGCCAAATAGTCACCCAGCTACCGAAGCATGTCATTAAATATGCCCAGTAAAAACATAGTTTTCTAGATGAGATGTTGGCCAGAACTTATTTTTTATGTGCATAGATTAAGATGTCAGTGCTGTTAAAGCCGAATGTGTAAAATTTGGTTCTTACTTCACAGACTTAATTCCAGAATCCCAAAGCACTTTGCAATTAACTGCTTCCCTCTAAGCCCAAGAGGGCTCTAACAGTGTACTCTCTTGGGCATGAAGGGAAGATCAATCAATTTATCAATCAGTGATATTTATTGAGCACTTACTGTGTGCAGAGTGCTGTACTCAGCACAGTACAGACAATCCCTGCCCCAAAAGGATTTACAATCTAGGGAGGGGGTCAGACGGTAAAATGAATTACACTTAGGGGAAGCAATAGGGCATAAGGATAAATACAAAAGTGCCGCGAGGACTGGGGTGGAATGAGTATCAAAGTGCTTAATAGGTATAATAATAATAATAATGTTGGTATTTGTTAAGCGCTTACTATGTGCAGAGCACTGTTCTAAGTGCTGGGGGGATACAAGGTGATCAGGTTGTCCCACGTGGGGCTCCCAGTCTTCATCCCCATTTTACAGATGAGGTAACTGAGGCTGAGAAGTGACTTGCCCAAAGTCACACAGTTGACAAGCGGCAGAGATGGGATTAGAACCCATGACCTCTGACTCCCAAGCCCGTGCTCTTTCCACTGAGCCACGCTTTCTCTGTATGGACACAGATGCTTAGATGACACAAAAGGGAACGAGACCAGGCTGAAGAGATGAGGGGTTAGTCAGGGAAGTCTTCCTGGAGGAAATATGATTTTAGCAGAGTTTTAAAGAAGAGGAGAGTGGTGGTCTATGGGATATAAATGGGGAGGGAGTGCTAGGCAGGAGGGAGGGTGGGAGCCACGGATCAATGGCAAGAAACACAAGATTGAGAGGAACAGTAAATAGGTTGGTGTTAGAAGAGTGAAGTGTGTGGACTGGGTGGTAGTGGGAGTGGGAGAGGAGTGAGGAGAGGTAGGAGAGGATTGAGTGTCTTAAAGCCTATGGTGAGGAATTTCTGTTTGATGCAGAGATGGATGGGCAAACAAGGGAGGTTTTTGAGAAGTGGGGAGATGTGTACAAAATTAGTTTTTAGGAAAATGATCAAGGTAGCAAAGTGAAATATGGGTTGAAAAGGGGAAAGACTGAAGGCAGGGATGTCATCAGTGAGGACACTGAAGCAGTAGTCGAAATGGAATATTACTGAGCTCCCCAAAGTCATCCCTCTGCCTCTCCCCTCCCCCGCACCAACCCTCTCCCCTACTTTTCCATCCTTCCCTGCAGTATCCTCAGAGGAGATCTCCTCCCTCCTCGCAAGTGCCACCCCCTCCACCTGCGCCTCGGACCCCATTCCCTCTCACCTTATTAAAAACATCGCCCCTGCCCTCCTCCCTTCCTTAACTTCTATTTTTAACCACTCAATCTCCAATGGCTCCTTCCCCTCTGCCTTCAAACATGCCCACGTCTCCCTCATCTTTAAAAAAACCCACTCTTGACCCCACTTCCCCTTCCAGTTATCGCCCTATCTCCCTACTACCCTTCCTTTCCAAAATCGTCTACAATTGCTGCTTAGAATTCCTTAACTCCCATTCTCTCCTGGACCCCCTCCAATCTGGCTTCCATCCCCTCCACTCTACCGAGACTGCTCTCTCTAAGGTCACCCGTGACCTCCTTCTTGCCAAATCCAATGGCTCCTACTCCATTCTAATCCTCCTTGACCTCTCTGCTGCCTTTGACACTGTCGACCATCCCCTCCTCCTCCATACCTTATCTCACCTTGGCTTCACGGACTCCTTCCTCTCCTGGTTCTCCTCTCATCTCTCTGGCCGGTCATTCTCGGTCTCCTTCTCAGGCGCCTCCTCCCCCTCCCATCCTTTAACTGTTGGAGTTCCTCAAGGGTCAGTTCTTGGCCCTCTTCTGTTCTCCATTTACACTCACTCCCTTGGTGAACTCATTCGTTCTCACGGCTTTGACTACCATCTCTACGCAGATGACACACAGATTTACATCTCTGCTCCTGTCCTCTCCCCCCTCCCTTCATGCTTGCATCTCCTTCTGCCTCCAGGATGTCTCCACCTGGATGTCGGCCCACCACCTAAAACTCAACATGAGCAAGACTGAGCTCCTCATCTTCCCTCCCAAGCCCGGTCCTCTCCCAGACTTCCCTATCACCGTGGATGGCACGACCATCCTTCCCGTCTCTCAGGCCCGCAATCTCGGTGTCATCCTTGACTCGTCTCTCTCGTTCACCCCACACATCCTATCCATTACCAAGACCTGCCGGTTTCATCTTTACAATATCGCCAAGATCCGCCCTTTCCTCTCCACCCAAACGGCTACCTTACTGCTACGGGCTCTTTTTATATCCCAGCTAGACTACTGTGTCAGCTTTCTCTCTGATCTCCCTTCCTCCTCTCTCGCCCCGCTCCAGTCTATTCTTCACTCCGCTGCCTGGCTCATCTTCCTGCAGAAACGATCTGGCCATGTCACTCCCCTTCTTAAACACCTCCAGTGGTTGCCTATCAACCTCCGCTCCAAACAAAAACTCCTCACTCTAGGCTTCAAGGCTCTACATCACCTTGCCCCTTCCTACCTCTCCTCCCTTCTCTCTTTCTACTGCCCACCCCACACGCTCCACTCCTCTGCCGCCCACCTCCTCACCGTCCCTCGGTCTCGCCTATCCCGACGTCGACCCCTGGGCCACATCCTCCCGCGGTCCTGGAACGCCCTTCCTCCTCACCTCCGCCAAACTGATTCTCTTCCCCTCTTCAAAACCCTACTTAAAACTCACCTCCTCCAAGAGGCCTTCCCGATTGAGCTCCCCTTCTCCCTCTACTCCCTCTACCGCCCCCCCTTCACCTCTCCGCAGCTTAACCCTCTTTTCCCCCCATCTCCCTCTGCTCTTCCCCCTCTACCTTCCCATCCCCTCAGCACTGTACTCGTCTGCTCAACTGTATATATTTTCATTACCCTATTTATTTTGTTAATGAAATGTACACCGCCTTGATTCTATTTAGTTGCCATTGTTTTTACAAGATGTTCTTCCCCTTGACTCTATTTATTGCCATTGTTCTTGTCTGTCTGTCTCCCCCGATTAGACTGTAAGCCCGTCAAACAGCAGGGACCGTCTCTATCTGTTGCCGACTTGTTCATTCCAAGCGCTTAGTACAGTGCTCTGCACATAGTGGGTGCTCAATAAATACTATTGAATGAATGAATGAATGAGTGCTTGGACTAGCATGGGTGCAGTTTGGATGAAGAGGAAGGGGAGGAATCTAGAGACGCCGTGAAGGTAGAATCAATAGGATCTGGTGATTCACAATACAAGAGTTAAATGAAAGAGAAGATTCAAGGAAAACACCAAGGTTGGAGCTTGTGAGAGGGAGAATGGTGGTATTGCCAACAGTAATGGAAAAGTGAGGTGGGGGTGGGAGAGAGGGTTTTGTGGGGAGAATGAGGAGTTCTAATTTGGACATGTTAATTTTGAAGTTTGGCAGGACATCCAAGTATAGGTATCCTGAAAGTAGGAGAAAATGTGAGGTTGAGGTAGATTCCTTCAAATCCTTGGAAACAGTGTGGCTTAGTGGCTAGAGAACAGGCTTGGAGTCAGAGGAATCCCAGCTCCACCATTTGGCTGCTGTGTGACCTTGGACAAGCTGATTAACTTCTCTGGGCCTCAGTTACCTCCTCTGTAAAATGGAGATTAAAAGTGCAAGCCCCGTGCGGGACAACCTGATTACCTTGTATCTACCCCAGCGCTTAAGAACAGTGCTCAGCTCACAGTAAGCACTTAACAAATACCATCACTATTTACTATTATAGCCACCTGCCTGTTAATACCAGCACAGAATTGCTGACTCATTCAACTGGTGGTCCACTATGACCCTCAGTTCATTTTCTGCACTGTTTTTGCCAGCCTTCCTTCTCTTACATCTAAGTTGGCTGGTTTTATTCCCTCACACTTGTTTCTCCCTATTGGACTTCATATTGTTTATAACGGAGCCTTTCTCTAATTTATTTAGGTCACTTTATATTCTATTCCAGATTTCTAAAGTGCTAGCAATGCCCTCCAAATTAGCACCAGGAAGACAGGAAAGGATTGCAGTATTCAAAGTAAGAGATGTCCCGTTAAGGAGAATAAAGACAATATCTGTGAGAGCAGGAAGGAAAGGATGCATTTTTTAAAAAGATAGGTTAGGTTTGAGTGGGTAACGGCACCAGAAGCCAGTCTTTCTTGTCATCCTCATTTGGGTGCTGTGGTTAGAACTAGCTGAATTTTCTACAAAGCTCTGAAGGCTCTTCTGTGTCCCACAATGGGGAGTTCTGAGAGTGGGGCTTTCCCAGCAGTATCTCAAGAGGAGATCTTCTGCCACCTCTTGAAATCTAGAGCACAGGCTTGGGAGTCAGAGGACGTAGGTTCTAATCCCGGCTCCGCCACTCGTCTGCTGTGTGACATTGGGCAAGCCACTTCTTAACTTCTCTGTGCCTCAGTTACCTCATCTGTAAAATGGGGATGAAGACCGTGAGCCTCACGTGGGACAACCTGATTACCTTGTATCTACCCAGTGCTTAGAACAGTGCTTGCCACATAGTAAGCCCTTAACAAATATCATTATTATTATTACCCCTTCCACTTGCACCTCTGACCCCATCCCTTCATACTTATTAAAACACTTGCCTTATTTCCCCTCCCTGACCACCATCTTCAACCATTTGCTTTCCAGTGGCTTCTTCCCCACTGCTTTAGACTTGCTCGTCTATCTCCTATCCAAAAAAAACCCTCCCTTAACCTCATGGGTCCCTCCAGTTTTCTCCCCGCCTCCCTCCTACCTTGGCATTATCTTCAATTCTTTTCTGTCATTCAACCCAGAAATTGAATCTGTCACCAAATCCTGTCGGTTCTACCTTTAAATCACCCTTCAATCAATCTTCAATCAATCAACTCTATTTATTGAATGCTTACTGTGTGTAGAGCACTGTACTAAGTACTTGGGAGAGTACAACGCAACAATATAACAGACACATTCCCTGCCCACAATGAGTTTACAGTCTAGAGTCTACAGCCTCCTTGCTGACTTCCTGACTCCTACCTCCCCCAGCTCCAAACCATGCTTCAAGCTGCTGCCCGGATCATCTTTCTAAAAAAAAAATTCAGTCCATATCTCCCCACTCTTCAAGGACCTCCCATGGTTGCCCGTCCATCTCTGCATCGAACAAAAACTCCTTACCATTGACTTTAAAGCATTCAATCAGCTCACCCCCACTCAGCTCACCTCCCTGATTTCCTACTACAACCCAACCCACCCACTTCGCTCCCCTAATGTCAACCTACTCACTGTACCTCAATCTCATCTATCTCAACGCCAGCCCTTTGCCCATATCCTCCCACTGGCCTGGCACTCCCTTCCCTTTCATATATGATAGACCACCACTCTTCCCAACCTTCAAAGCCTTATTACGGTCTATTGCCTTCGAGGGGGTCTTCCCCAACTAAGCCCTCCTTTCCCCGACTCCCATTCCCTTCTGTCTTTCCTATGCACTTGGCTCTGTACCCTTTAAGCACTCTCAATATTAACTACACCCTCAAGCCCCACAACAATTACATTCATACCCTTATACTCTAATATTTCCCCTATCTGTAATCTATTTTAATGAATGTCTCCCCTTTTAGACTGTAAGCTTCTTGTGGGAAGGGAACGTGTCTACCAATTCAGTTTTATTGTACTTTCCCAAGCATTTAGTATAGTGCTCTGCACACCATAAAGTGCTCAATAAATACCGTTGATTAATTGATTGATTGGGTCAAGTGAACTGGCACTTTGGTAGGGATGTTCTTTGTACCCTTTTGAAAACTTGGCCTAAATTAGATGGTGGTTAGAAGCCATTTACTATTCATTTTGATTGAGAACTTAGACTAACCAAACCAGAAATCAAAGCGTCTGAAGAAATCTGGTGCCTTTTAAAGGTTTAGAAGGTCAGTGTGTAAACTGAATTCCTTTATGGAGTGCTTACATTAAAACCCAAGTCTCTGGAAATGACTGAATGGAGCAGGTGTGTTTTAGGAAGATAATTTTTCAGAAGATATTGGTTTGACCATATTCTGCCCATACCAGAGTTCTTTCCTATAATACAGGGAAGTAAGAAACAGTGCAGCCAACATCTTACCTTGGTCTTATCCCTGATGCTTCTCTCTTTTAAAATCTCCGTACTCATGCTGTCACCAAATCCTGGTAGTTCTCCTCCATAACAGATCCAGGATCCATTCCTTCTTCTCCAATCCAACTGGCCACCACACTAGTCTAGGCATTTGTCATATCTCAGCATGACTACTGCATCAGCCTCTTTGCTGAGCTCTCTCCCTTCACCTCTCCAGTACTTGCTTCGTTCTGGTGCCTGGATCATTTTTCTAAATCATACTCCACACTTCTCCCAATTCCTCAATAGCCTCCAATGGTTGCCATTCCTCTCCATGACAAGAAGGCCTATCCATTGGCTTTAAAGCACTCAATTAGTTCTCTCCCTCCAGCCTATCCACTCTCTTCTTCCATTACACTCCAGCTCCCACTTTTCATTCCACTCAAGCTAACCTACTCACTGTGCCTTGCCCTAATCCCTCCTGCCACCTCCTCACTGCCTAAAACTCCCTTCCCATTCATATCCAACAGTCCACAGACCTCCCCATTTTCAAAGTCCTTATGAAATGCATCTCCTGGAGGGGGTCTTCCCCAATCAGTTCCTAATCTCCCCACTTTTATATCCCCCAACTGCCACATCTGCATTTTGTTCCTCCTAAGCACTTAAGTACTCACAATCCCCCAAAATATTAACATTTGTATCTTATATAATGTATTCTTTCCTCCTATCTGTAATTTTCTTTAAGGTCTGTCTTTTTCACTAGTTTATAAGCTCCTTAAGGGCAGGGATCCCTTCTCTCAACTGCATAGTACAATGTTCTGTACACAGTTAGTGCTTAATACATACTAGTGATTAAATGACTAATTGATTAGAAACTTGCTTCATTCGCCAGCCTCTGAACCCATTCCTGGAAATGTCACAGATAACTTTTCAGGCCTTTTCCCCTAAGCCTCAGCCTTGTCTTCCCATCTCACTTTCACCCTTGGTAGCCTCAAAGCAGGCTGCAGAATCCAGGCAAGGAAGTAGCAGGGTTCAGGGGAGAAGGTCAGCCCATAGACACCACACCTACCCACCTCCAAAGGTCAGCTGTCAATTAGAATCCTAGACCAATCAGAACACAGGCACTGAGATCCATTCCCTTGCCTAACCTGCCCTAACAAGTTAAGGTCACTTTAGCACTTTGGAGAAGCAGGCAGAACCCATCAACATTTTCTCAACCTCGTGTTTGGTTTCTCCCCCACTCTCATCCCCAACCGCCCGCCCCCACCCCCACCCCACCCCCGGCCCTTCACCCCAGCACAGACTTCAGCCTTATTTCTCTGAATCTCCAGACAGGGTAGATGTTGAGAACATTTCATCCAGAACATTTGCTGCTTTGGAAGTTGTGAGGCTCATAATCAGTCCCATCTTTCTGCTTAATTGCATAATATAATTAGCTGGTAGATCATAACATCTTATCTTTCAGCCAGAATTTTATGCCTTGCTATGACTTTTCTCCTACCTTCTGACAAGCAGGATTATTAGTGTAACCGATCAAAGTAACTACTTACATGATGTAATCAAACAATTTTCAAAACCACTGATTTACAGTGATCGATACAAGTTTTTAAATGAAAAGCCTCAGGGCTAAAAAGCAGGACCAAACAAAGGCAAAGACAATTTGATAGGCCTCTTCCGCCCCTGACCTGACCCAGATAAAGGTATTGGAAATCTGCCTTATGTGCTCAGCTGGGAGGTGGATGCAGATTTTTCAACCTAACTGCTGTTTCAGCATTTTTAACGACTCCCCCCTGTGGTTCCCCCCACCCCCACCCCTGCTTTGTGTCCTCTGTGTGTCTTGGGAAGCTCCTTTCTCACCCCCACCCCCTCTTGTTTGCAGGGTTAGCATTGCAGAGCTTCACAATGAGACAGGGTACAAGGGTTCTCAGGGAAATCTTTGCTCCCTTCCCTGTCCAGGGCACTGCATGCTGGATGGTGGTCTGACACTGTAAACAGAGATGGAGATTTCTCATTCTCTGCCCAGGGCTGGAGAGGAATTTTGCCCTTCCCCTCTCAGCAGCAGGCCATGGAAATGTTGCCTCCATCCAAAGGGTGATGGACAGGCCTGCTGTGCATAACTAACAGGTGCCACCCAGATAGATTGGCCCTGATGGCTAGTAGAGGAGGGTCCCCTCCCTGGAAGCTGTCACAGAAGCCCTCTCTTTGGCAGACAGCTTGCTTTGAAAACAGAAGCACTCCTGGGAGGCATTTTTTTCAGAGATGAGGTGGGAAGAGGGTGAGAAAAGGTGTAATGACAGTGGTGAGTGCCAGCCCTCTCAAGCACAACCAGATCTTAATGGGTCCCCACTGAGGGGCTGAAATTCATTTAGATGGAGTTGGCAATACACCTTCTCTTCAAATACATGAGGCAGCACGGCCTAGTGGGTAGAGCTCGGGCCTGCGAGTCAGAAAGACCTGAGTCCTTCTCCTGTTCTGCCACTTGTCTGCTGTGTGACCTTGGGTAAGTCACTTTACTTCTCTGGGCCTCAGTCACTTCATCTGTGAAATGGAGATTAAGACTGTGAATCCCATGTGAGACATGAATTGTGTCCACCCTAATTAGCTTGAATCTACCCCAGTGCTTAGTACAGTGCCTGGAACATAGTAAGTACTTAACAACTACCATAGATTTTTAAAAAAAACAAGCATGATAGTCCAGTGGTAACAAGTAATGATTATTCTCCCTCTATTTGAGCATTATATGGGTTCTTTCCTCCTCAACAACCCAGCCATAGAAAAATCAACTAAAACTCAGCATTTCTAGAGTTTATTGCCTACCAGAATCAAGAGGAAGTGGAAAGCAATTTTATTTCAGTTTTATTTTACCATCGGTCTGAATTCTGAGGATGAAAAATGCTTCATACTTTTTGGACTTTCAACTCCTTTCAGAGCTCCATGAATTAAAGAAAACCCAATGCTCTCTCAGACATGGTGTTTGCCAGGGAAGGGGAAGGGGACATTGCCATTATTCATTTTTATTATGGTATTTGTTAAGTGCTTACTATGTGCCAGGCACTGTACTAAGCACTGGGGTTAATACAAGATATTCGGGTTGGACACAGTCCCAATCTCACTCAAGGCTCCCAGTCTTAATTCCCATTTTACCAATGAGGTAACCAAGGCACACAGAAGTTAAGTGACTTTCCCATGGTCACACAGCAGACAAGTGGCGAAGCTAGGCTTATAACCCAGGTCCATGATCTCTCTACTAGGCCACACTGCTTCAAATAAATGGAATATAACTGAAAACCCCATTAGTGACTGCCTGAATGGCTGTGAATAAGGTCATAGCCCAGCAAGAGTAAACTCCACCTTTTCGCTCAAGAGGAACAAAGTCACCAGGAGAGAGGAGTAGTTCCCTGAACTGTGGAAAATGATAACTACCTACTCAATGAAAGGCGAGAAGTGAGGAGTCACCTCACTCAAGATCCTAATCACCAACAGGCCACCCTACAGTGCAAGAAGCCCCAGGGGATTCTGGGACCTAGTGCCAGGAACAGCAGCAATCAAATAACCATGTCCTCGGTCAATCAGTCGATGGTATTTATTGAGCATTTACTATGCGCAGAGTACTATATTAAGCGATAAGGAGACCACAATATATTAGAGTTGGTAGACATGTTCCCTGCCCACACAAGCTTATAGTCTAGAAAGGAGGGAGAAGCTATACCTCAGTGGGGTGGAGGTGGAGAAGAAGGGGCAGGCTGACTCTTCCTAGACTCCATGCCTGCAGAAGGAAGAACCCATTAAAATCCCTTCAAAAGGAGGGAAGAGATCTGATCAGTGGCTAAACAAAGCCTTGACTGGTATTAGATACATCCCAGCTCAGAAATATTCACTCCACAGAAATGGCCCTCTCTAAGGTAACCAATGTTCTTCTCGCCAAATCTGACAGTCTCCACTCCATCCTAATCCTCCTAGACTGCTAAACCACCTTCAGCACTATAGACCACCCCCTTCTCCTTGAAATTTTATACAACCTTGGATTCACTGACACTATCCTCTCTAGGTTCTCCCATCTCTCAAAAAACTCCAGTGGTTGCCCATCCACCTCTGCATCAAACAAAAGCTCCTCACCACTGGTTTTAAAGCAGTCCACCACCTTGCCCCCTCCTACCTCACCTCCCTTCTCTCCTTGTACAACCCAGCCCACATACTTCACTCCTCTAATGCTAACCTTCTCACTGTGCCTCAGTCTCACCTGTCTCGCTGCTGACCCCTCCCCCACATCCTGCCTCTGGTCTGGAACACCCTCCCTCCTCAAGTCTGACAGACAATTCCTCTACCTGTCCTGTAAAGCCTTATTGAAGGCACCTCTCTTCCAAGAGGCCTTCTCAGAATAAGCCCCACTTTTCCTCTTTTCCCATTCCCTTCTGCTTCTGACTTACTCCCTTTGTTCTTCCCCCCTCACAGCCCCACAGCACTTATGTACATATCTGAAATTCATTTATTTGCACTGATGTTTGTGTCCCACCCTCTAGACTGTAAACTCACTGTGAGCAGAGACTGTGTCTGTTTATTGTAATCTCCCAAGCACTTAAAACAGTGCTCTGCACACAGTAAGCACTCAATAAATACAATTGAATTGAATGAATCTCTCTGACCACTCCTCCATCTCTTTTCTCTGGCTTCTCCTCTGCCTCCCGCCCTTCATCAGTGCGGGGGGGGGGGGGGGGGGGCGGGGGGGGGTGTCCCTCAAGGCTCAGTTCTAGTTCCCCTATTCTCCATCTACACCCACTCCCTTGGAGAACTCATTCACTCCCATGGCTTCAATTACCATCTCTATGCAAATGATTCCCACATCTACATCCCCAGCCATGACTTCTCTCCTTCCCTACAATCTCACATTTCCTCCTGCCTTCAGGACATCTCTCCGTGGATGTCCCGTGGGACACCCCATACTAAATATGTCTAAAACTGAACTTCTCATCTTCCCACCCAAACTCTGTCCTCCCCCATCTTTCCCATCACTGTAGACAATACCACCATCCTCCCTCTCTCACAAGACCATAACCTTGGCATTATCCTAGACTCATCTTCATTCCACCCACATAATATTCAATCTGTCATAAAATCCTCTCGTTTCTACCTTCACAACATTCCTAAAGTCTGCTCTTTCCTCCCCATCCAAACTGCTACCATACTGATCCAAGCACTTATCCTTGACTACTGCATCTGCCTCCTGGCTGACCTCCTGGCCTCTTGTTTGTCCCCACTCCAGCCCATACTTCTCTCTGCTATATGGATCATTTATCAACAAAAAGGTTGAGCGCATGTGCCCCGACTCCTCAAGAACCTCCAATGGCTGCCCGTCCACCTCCGCATTAAACAGAAACTCCTTACCATTAGCTTTAAAGCACTCAATCAGTTCACCTCATCCTAAAGCCCAGCCTGCACTCTCTGCTCCTCAAACACTGGCTTGCTTACGCACTTTGCCCCGATCTCGTCTATCTTGCCTCCAACCCCTTCACCACTTCCTCCCCCAGCCTGGAACTCCTTCCCCCTCCATTCACACCAGACCACCACTCCACCTTCAAAGAATTATTAAGGTCACATCTCCTCCAAGCAGCCTTCCCTGATTAAGCCCTTTTTTTCCTGGTTGGCTCTCTCTTTTGCATCATCTATGCACTTGAATCGGTGACCTTTGGACATTTGATATTCACCCCACGCTACTTAGGCTACATATCTTTAAATTATATATTATAAATCATTTATTTATTCATATTATTGTCTGTCCCCCCCTCTAGACTGGAAGCTCATTATGGGCAGGGACCTTGTCTGCTAATTCTGTTAATTGTGGTACTTGTTAAGCACTTACCTTGTGCCAGGCACTATACTAAGCGCTGGGATGGATACGAGCAAATCGGGTTGGACACAGTCCCTGTCCCATATGGGACTCACAGTCTTAATCCCCATTTTACAGGTGAGGGAACTGAGGCACAGAGAAGTGAAGCGACTTTCTCAAGCCCACACAGCAGACAAGTGGCAGAGCCAGGATTAGAACTCATGACCTCCTGACTCCCAGGCCCGTGCCCTAGCCACTAAGCCAGCTGCTTCTGTTGTATTGTAGTCTCCCAAGCACTTTGTACAGTGCTCTGCGCAAAGTGAGCACTCAATACCATCGATTGATTGATTTAGTGATTGGTTGATTTCCCACACTAGACTAGGGAGTGGGGGGTGGTTAGTGTTTTTGTGTGGAGCTCCCATGGGGGCTAACCCAGAGAATAAGCCCCATTATGAGATCATCCTACTAGCAACAACGAGTCCTCAGTTTCTCTGCAGTGCTGCTGGGTCTACAGCATGGCTGCTGGTGAGGTGCTGTGACCGGCCTCCTGGCCTGGTGTGAGAGGCCATGCTATTGAGGAGCCATGTTAGCATGGAATATTTCACTCCTGTCTTTCAAATAGCAATGTCTTTAGAGGACTTGTCTAGCCAACCGTCGTAAGAAGGCCCCAGGCCCCTCTCCCAAGTCTCCTGCTAGGTTGACCATCCCTGCTCCAAGGCCAGTTATATACACCTCACAATATGGGTCTCTGCACACCAAAGAAGAAAATAAAGGAAACAGCTAAGCATAAGGTGCCAGAGGGGAGTTCACAAGGTCACCAAAGGCGACTGGGCTGACAGATTCACCTTCCAAGATAAAGATCCTGGGACCTGCCCAACCTGGCATCCTCTAGACAAAAGGTGAACAATTCCAGGAATAAAAATAGAGCACACACACACACACACACACACACACACACACACACACACAAAATAATTAAATTGAACCCATGCAGGCCTCGCCTGTCTAGGTCATTTCCTGAAGGACACAGCTCTCTGTTTTCTCCTCACCGCTTACTGACCCAGGCTCCTCCAGCACCAGAGCCACTCCCAGGCTGAAAATTAGGCTCCTTTGGAAGATTCACTAACTCCTGATCTTTGCCTAGGATTTGAACAGCAAGGCAGACATCTGCTAAATTCCCTGTCCTCCCCTTTTGAAACCCCAAGTGAGTTCCAAGAATTTTATTTTCCCAGAAAGAGCATTCCTAAGTGTCTCTGTGGGCGGTGGACTGAAAGGGAAACTTGCCGGAGGTGCAGTAAGTGTGGAGACCTCTGGGTGACCAGGAGATGAGCAGTCCACTGGTGCCTATTCTCTCCTTTTGACCTGAAGGTATTCTTCAATGTTGCCCATACCCCTATCTGGTTTTCACTGGACCCTTATGCTCACACCAAGCCAAAGTCAGGGAGAAAAGGTGAAAAAGGGGAAGCAACAGTTTGCCCAGAACCAGACATCTAAGTTCTAACCATGGCTAATTCCAGTCAGTGATGTTTCCAAAAATTGAAATGGACCCATCAAAAATCTGTGACATCCCCAGAATCTCATAAGAGCTACGGCTACAGTTAAGGCTATGTTTATGGTTAGGATTGAAGCTAAGATTAAAGTTAAAGCAATGACTAGAACAACAGTTAGAGATGGGGCAAAAATTGCATGAGGTTGAGGTTTAGATTTGGGTCATGGGTTAGTTTGGGATAAGGGTTAGGGATAAGGTTAAGTTTCAGGATATAATTTGATGCTTGATTTTGTAGTCATTCATTAAGAAATAGTAATAGTATGAGTAATGATATTTATTGGGCTCCCACTGAGTGCAATGCAGTGTACTAAATGCTTGGGAAAATCCAAAAAAATCAATCAATGACATTTAAGGAGTGCTTACTAGGTGCAGAGCACTGTACTAAGCATTTGGGAGAGTACAACTCAAGATAGTTAGCAGACACGTTCCCTGCCCACAATGAGCTTGCAGTCTAGAGGGGGAGATGGACATTAATATAAGTCACTTGTAACGCAAAGTTTAAAGATACATATGTAAGTGCTGTGGGGTTGAGGGTGGAGAATAGCAAATGCCCAAAGGCCACAGATCCAAGTTCAGAGGTGACACAGAAGGGAAATAGAGTTGGGGATGAGGCCTTAAGTGGGGAAGGTCTCTTGGAGAAGACGTGACCTTAATAATGCTTTGAAAGTAGAGAGAGTGGTGGTCTGGCATATATGGAAGGGGAGGGAATTCCAGACTAAGGGGAGGATGAGGGAGAGGGGTCAGACATGAGATAGATGAGATCAGGGGACACTGAGTAAGTTGGTGTTAGAGGAGCAAAGTTTGAGGGCTAAACTATAGTAGGAGATCAGTAAAGTGAGGTAGGATGGGGCATGCTGACAGTGCTTTAAAGTCAGTGGTAAGGAGTTTCTGTTTGATGCAGATGTGGATGGTCAGCCACCGGAAGTTCTTGAGGAGTGGGGAGACATGGACTGAACTTTTTTAGACTTTTTTTAGAAAAATGCAGCAGCAGAGTGCAGCAGAATGAAGTATGAACAGGAGTGGGGAGAGACAGGAGGCAGGGAGGTCAATAAGGAGGCAGATGCAGTAATCAAGGCAGGATAGGATAAGTGCTTGGATAAGCATGGTAGCAGTTTGGATGGAGAGAAAAGGTCAGATTTTAGCAACGCTGTAAAGGTACAACTGAAGGGATTTGGTGACAGATTGAATACGTGGGTGGAATGAGAGAGATCATTCAAGGACAACACCAAGGTTACGGGCTTGTGAGATAGGAAGGATAGGGGTGTTGTCTACAGTGATGAGGGAGACAGGGAGAGGGCAGGATTGGATGAGAAGATAAGGAGCTCAGTTTTGGACCTGTTTAGTTTGAAGTGAGGGTGGGATATGCAGGTAGAGATGTCCTCAAGGCAGGAGGAAATGTATGATGACTGGGAAGGAGAGAGGTCTAGGCTGGAGATGTAGATTTTGGAATCATCTGCATAGAGGTGGAATTTGAAGCCATGGGACATTTCCTTCCCACAAGAAGCTTACATGCTAATGAAAGAGTTAAAAAAAATTACCAACGATGGAATCAGAATAATCGAATATACAATTGAGTATATGCACATAAATGCTAAAGGTGGCTATTGGATTGATGAAACTCAGAGTGCTGGGAATTAATCGAGGAAAACTTGTTGAAAGAGGTAGGAATATATGAGAGTTTCAAAGATGGGGACATCTGTGATCTGATGAAAATATCCATTGGGGAGAGTTGATGGAGAGTCTTGAAACCAATTATATGTTTTTGCTTGATGCAAATCATTCAATCAGTGGTATTTACTGAGCACTTACTGTGTGCAGACCATTGTACTAAGATTTTGGAAGAGTACAATAGAGTTAGTAGACACAGTGTTTGCTCTCAAGGAGATTTCAATCTACATGAGTGTCTTTTAGGACTTTTTTAATATTTCATCATCCAGTTGTGAGGAAGTGACTGAAATCCTGTCAAGTAGCTGAAACTCTGATCACCTGTCCCCTTCCCTTCTACCTTGTGAGACTCATGTGAATATAACCTGCTACTGGAATCTGATGTTTGCCTAAGGTTCTCTAAGACTGTCCCTCCCCTGAAACACATGTTCAGCAATGAGTGATTTCCCAATAGGCCCTACAGGCCCTGGCTCAGAGTGGTAAATTTGGGGCATGGTGGCAATTTTCCAGAAAACCAAAACGTGACTTTGATTCCTAATAGAGTGTATTATGTACATTGTTTTCATTGCAGTTCACACCCTACAAATTATCTTAGCACTTTGCACAGAGAGTATGTAAGGTGCAATAAATAGTGCCAGAATCTCTGTACAACCACAGCGGTCCAGATATTAGCTCGCTTGAGGAGCCATGTAGTCACCTGTCTTCCTGATAAAATGCTTTTTTTGTGTTTTTGTTTTTTTTTTAACTAAAGGACAATAATGACCTTAATGTGGAGAAGTGGTACAGTAACAGATCTGCCCCCCATCAGTCAATCAATCAAGCAATGGTATTTACTGAGCACTTACTGTGTGCAGAGCACTAAACTAAGCACTTGAGAGGGTACGATACAATAGAGTTGGTAGGCACTGTCCCAGCCCACAACAAGCTTACAAACTAGAAGGGGAGACAGACATTGAAATAAAATTGAAATAAATGAATCAATTATGGATACGTACGTAAATGCAGCGAGGCTGTGTGTGGGGTGAATACCTAGTGCTCAAAGGATACCTATCCAAATGCAAAAATGACACAGAAGGGAGAAGGATTTGGAGGAAAAACAGCTTAATCAGGGAAGGCCTCTTGGAGGAGATATGACTTTAGTAAAGCTTTGAAGGTGGAAATAGTGGTGGTCTGATGTATATGGAAGGGGAGGGAATTCCAGGCCAGAGGGAGGATGTGGGAAAGGGGTCAGCAGCAAGATAGATGAGATCGGGGCACAGTGAGCAAATTGGTGCTAGAGGAGTGATGTGTGAGGGGTTGGCCTGTAGTAGGAATAATGCATAATGCACAACACATAATGTCATAATGCATGTTCTGAATTCCCATAATCCACCAGGGCAAATGCTGCACCTGGAGCAGAGTCAAGCACTCTCCTAGCTCTGTCCTTTCATACCAGAAGTTGTCCTCCCACCCACCAAATGGAGACCCAGAGGCCACAGCCCTTGTGCCCAATACCATGGACAGCAACTGGTTGGTGAGGGAGGTGGTGAGGGGGGAAGAGGAAACATTTTCCTCCTTCATCAGGGAGAGAATGGAGGATTAGGGAAGGAGAAACCTCATCCCACCCTGCCTAGGGAAGGCCCAGAGTCGCATAAAGGGACAAGCAAACAGACATTCTTCTGTTTATTACCCCAGTAAAACTTCTTCATAGCAAACTGAGTGGGCAATCTGGGGGGTGGGGAGGGACTCTGCTTTAAGGAAACTCTTTGTAGGGAGGGTGCTTATTTTAAGTGTCTATATAATTAATCCCCACTGGGCTGCCAGAGGAATGGACAACTTTGTTATATGGATGTTTTGTTACAAAGAGGTTTGGCCTTATTTATTTTTGTGCTACCCACAGAGCAGCAGCAAACACTTTATAAATGTCAAGAGGAATGGAATTTTTATGAAGCACTTCATAATTACCTGATACCTTGCATTTATTTATTTGCTAATCCTCATCACCCCTTGGCAAAATTGAGATACAGACAGGAAGAAACTTTCCTCAGAGCAGCAGCACAGCTTGGATTAAAACTGATCTACAGAAAAATTGCATGTGACTTGAAATGAAGATGGAGGCCAGAAAGACATAGATTGTGAGCTTGTTTCTGTCAAACCTTGATGCCACAAGAGACCGTGGATGGGATTTATTGGTCAGGGAAAATTAGTATTGTTAACAACTTTACCCTCCAACAAGCCTTCCCCATTTAATCCCCAACACCCGAAGCTGTGCAAACCCTCCAGCTATTTCTGACACTTTTATATTTATACTCATTCTCAGCACTTGGGTAGAGATGCTTATCTAATTGTACATTCAATTATTTATTTTGATTATTCCAGTTGTAAAACTTTTTAGGTATGTCTCCCTCCGTTAGAGCATAAGATCCTTGAAGGCAGAGAATGCATCATTTCTTTTTGTTGTGCTTTTCCAAATTCTCAGAGAAGTGTATCGAATCCAGTGAGTCCTCTAATAAATGCTATGACTATATAAATATAATGAAACCATCCGGCAAGTTCTTAGGTAGAGAAGCAGCATGGCCTAGTGGATAGATGACAGGCCTGGGAGTCAGAAGGACCTGGATTTTAATCCTGGCTTTGCCACTTGTCTACTGTGACCTTGGGCTAGTCCCTTAATAACAATAATAATGATGGTATTTGTTAAGCGCTTACTATGTGCCAAGCACTGTTCAAAGCACTGGGGAGATACAAGGTCATCAGGTTGTCCCACGTGGGGCTAACAGTCCTAATCCCCATTTTACAGATGAGGTAACTGAGGCCCAGAGAAGTGAAGTGACTTGCCCAAAGTCCCACAGCTGACAAGTGGCGGGGCCGGGATTAGAACCCACGACTTCTGACTCCCAAGCCCGTGCTCTTTCCACTAAGCCACACTGCTTAACTTGCCTGTGCCTCAGTTACCTCATCTGTAAAATGGAGATTAAGACTGTGAGCCCCATGAGGGATTGCGTCCGCCGACCTGATTACTTTGTGTCTACCCCTTTGCCCGACACATAGTAAGGGCTTAACGAATACCAAAAAAAAAAAAAAAAAGACACGATTGACATTCAAATTCAATATCAGTGCCTGCAGTGGTGGTAGATGAAACCAGTGCATGACTGACTACTCCTTCCACATTGTGTGCATTTAAAAACTGTCCTTTCCTGCACCATTGCATTTGTTATCCATAGGGCCTGAAGCCGATTCAGTTTCTCACCCTCAGCTTTCACGACCTTCTCAAAGTCTCTGCTCCAAGGAAGTCACCTCATTTCTCATTGCTGCATGCCAGACTAACTTGTCTTCTGTTTCTACCTATGAACTGTCCACTCCTGTGTCACATCATTTGAGGTTTTACTTCATTGTGTCTTTAAAGCATTTCTTCTGTCTACTCTGGTTACAATTCCCCCATTTCAGCAGGTGTTTTAACTATTATGTTGTTGTCCATTTTCCTTCCATGTTCCAACCAGCATGTGTGGCATGTGACATGCATTGCCTCAGTTCTAGTTGTCTAACCAAGTTCCAAGACCTATGAACCTGTCCTGCCACTTGATGTTAAGTAGGGTACGTAGGTGGAATTGATGGAACTGCTCTAAAGTTAAATATGGTATCTGTAGATGATTCAAGTCTCACAGCAACAAAGTACTTTCTAAGGTGAATGACCCCTTTTGCATGTTTTAGTAGCACATGAACGAGTGAAATAGGACTTGCTGATGAAGGAGAGCTCACAGAGACAGAGGCAGGGTACAGCATTTTTTCAAATAGTTATTCCTTTTGGGAATGGCAGTTTGTATGTATGGGATTCCCAATCAATCATTTGTTTTGAGCCTAGAGAGGCTGCTCAGAGGCATTAATGGGCACCAAATGACCTCATGTCTAACTCTTAAACAGAAACACTGGGCCACAGTCATCAGTGCATGTGTTCCTACCATGATTGACATCAGTGAGGAGAAGGAAAGATTCTTTAAGGAGCTGGACAGATTCAGCACAGCAGTTCCATTTCATAAGCAGATTGTCACTGGAGATTTCAATGTACATAAGGGAATTGATACTGAAACATGGAGAAAAATCACTGGAAAACATGGGACTGGTAACTCGAATAGCGGTGGCCTAGTCCTAGTCTATAAATGTGCCAAACATTGGTTCGTAATCACCAAACTAATGTTTGGGTTAACAAGTAAGAGAAAGACATCTTGGATGCACCCAACCCCCAACCAGTTGCATCTTATTGATTTTACCATTATACAATACCAAAGTCTGGAGGATCTCATGGTTCAGTGGAAAGACCACAGACTTGGGAGTCAGAGGTCATGGGTTCTAATCCCGGCCACACCACTTGTCAGGTGTATCACAACTTCTCTGTGCCTCAGTTACCTCATCTGTAAAATGGGGGTGTTAAGACCTTGAGCCCCATGTGGGACAACCTGATCACTTTGTATCCCCCCCCAGTGCTTAGAACAGTGCTTAGCACATAGTAAGCACTTAACAAATACCATTATTATAGAAGCAGCGTGGCTTAGAGGAAAGAGCACTGGCTTGGGAGTCAGAGGACATGGGTTCTAGTCCTGGATCCACCACTTGTCTGCTGTGTGTCCTTGGGCAAGTCATTTAACTTCTCTGTGCCTCAGTTACCTCATCTGTAAAATGGGGATTAAAAGTGTGAGCCCCAAGTGGGACAACCTGATTACCCTATATCTACCCCAGCGCTTAGAAAAGTGCTTGGCACATAGGAAGCACTTAACAAATATTATCATTATCACTATTTAGAGGAATATCAAACACATACTACAGTTATTATTATTATTACCACTGCCCTCTTCTACCACTGACGATGGCTACCTACAGTGATGTTTGCCTGCCAACATGTGAAGACATGGTTTTTGCTCCAACACAATATAGTCCTCACTTCAATCAGAACCAGGAAGAACTGAAAAATTCCTGGAATCAGTGACTGTATTCCAGCCGAGCTATGCAGCAAAAAGAAGATATGCTTCTTAGTCATTTGCACAAGTTCTTTCTCAACATATGGAATATTAGAACCTCCTCACTCCTCAAGAAGCTCTAGTGGCTGCCCACAATAATAATAATAACGTTGGTATTTGTTAAGGGCTTACTATGTGCCAAGCAATGTTCTAAGCGCTGGAGTAGATTCAAGGTAATCGGGTTGTCCCACATAGGGCTCACAGTCTTCATCCCCATTGTACAGATGAGATAGCTGAGGCATAGAGAAGTTAAGTGACTTGCCCAAGGTCACACAGCTGACAAGCGGCAGAGCCGGAATTAGAACCCATGACCTCTGACTCCCAAGCCCGGGCTCTTTCCACTCTGCCACGCAGCTTCTCAGCGTGGCCCATCCCCCTCCATATCAAACAGAGAGGGTTTGCACAGTTTGGGTGTTGGGATTAAACAAGGAAGGCTTGTTGGAGGGTAAAGTTGTTATAATACTAATATTAAACAGGTGATTGAGTGCTTTAAAGCCAGTGATAATCACCATGCCCCGTGTCTCTGATTTCCCATTACAACCCAGTCCACACACTTCACTCCTCTAATGTCAACCTACTCACTGTACCTCGATCTTGTCTATCTTGCAGCCGATCCCTCACCCACTTCCTGCTTCTGGTCTGGAACTCCCTCCTCCTTCATATCTGACAGGTGATTACCCTCCCCACCTTCAAAGCCTATTAAAATCACATCTCTTTCAAGAGACCTTCCCTAACTAAGCCTTCATTTCCCCTCCTCCTTTTCCTTTCTGTGTTGCCCTGGCACTTGGTTTTCTACCCTTTACTCACCCCATCCTCAGCCCCACGGCATTTATGGACATATCCATAATTTAACATCCATCTCTCCCTCTAAACTGTAAACTTACTCTGGACAGGGACTGTGTCTACCAACTCTGTTATAGTGTACTTTCCCAAGCGCTCAATACAGGGCTCTGCACACAGTAAGCACTCAATAAATGCCACTGACTGACTGATTAGTAATAAACTGTCTCATTTTGGTACCAAATTTTCATTGTGAGCACAGTGGCGAAAATGGGTTGGGGATTTTGGGGGGAGGGTGTAGGTACTGGGTGGGTTCAAGCTTCAAAGAGCTAGCATATTAGAAAGCCAACATGTTGGGTCTTTTCAACATTAACTGGAAACTCTCAGGTCTTGTCAACGACCTGGTGTGAGTCGAAGAGCAGCATGGCCTAGTAGAAAGAGCATGGGCCTGAGCATCAGAGGACCTGGATTTTAATCGCACTCTGCCAATTGCTTGCTAGGTGACCTTGGACAAGTGACTTAACTTCTTGTTCCTCAGTTTCCTCAACTGCAAAATGTGGATTCAATATCTGTTCTCTTTTCTACTCTGAATGTGAGCCCCATGTGGGACAGGGACTGTGTCCAACCTAATTAACTTGTATCTAACCCAGAGAGTGTTTGACACATAGTAACAGTTTGCTTAACAAATGCCATAAAAAAGAGAGACACTGGGTGTCCAGCTCACACTGCAGTGATTTTGTGGGCATCTATGTAGAAGGACAATAATTCGGGTACTGTTCCTGGCCCACAGGGAGTTCACACTCTGAAAGAGGGTAGAATTGGAAGTAAGCACACAGAAAGCAATAGCATTATAATGAATGTTGAAAATAAGTTTACACTAACAACTACAACTACAGTACATTACTGGTGAAGTTCTCGAGCTCCCTACCACTCCCAGCAGGCCAGAGCTAGTCCAACAGTTACAACCTTTCCTATGTTCTAATAGTTGGGAAGGTTTACTGCCGCTATAGTGACGATTACTATCCTTCCTTTTCAGATGGGGTCACTGGGGCATAAAATATTCAGTTGCTTTCCCAAATGGAACACATGTAAAGTGGCCACTGATGGCCCTCAAGAATACCAGACACTTCATTGCCCACTTCCAACTGAAAACTTTACTGTTCTGTATAAAGCCAAGCAATCATCCTCAAGACATGTGACTAGAAGCCTGTCTCTCACCCTAGTACCCTTTCCAGCCTGTTGAAAAGCCCACTAGACCTGTGGAAAGGAAGAAGATGGACTTCTACCCCTGCTATAGGACCTGTGAGCATTAGAGAGAGAGACTGAAAGAAAAGTCACATCCCTTTTTACCAAAGCTGAGGCTTGTTAAATGCGTTAAGTTAAGCAGTTTGGCTTAGTGAATGGAGCATGGGGCTGGGAGTCAGGGGACCTGGGTTTTAATTAATCCCCGCTCTGTGACTTGACTGCTGGGTGACTTTGGGCAAGTCACTTAATATCTCTGTCCCTCTCTTTCCTCACCTGTAAAATAGGGATTCAATTCTACCCAACTGCACAGAACAGTGCCTGGCACATTGTATGCGTTTAATAAATCCCATTTAAAGAAATACATTTTCTCCTTCCCCCATTAGACTGTGAGCCCCATGTGGGGACAGGGGCTGTGTCTGATCTGATTATTTTGCATCCTCTCCAGTGTTTAGAACAGTGCTTGACAAATAGTAAGTGCTCAAAAATATTATCATTATTAAATAATTTGTTAAGCACTTACTATGTGCCAGGCACTGTACTAACCACTGGTGTGGATATAAGCAAATTGAGCTGGACACAGTCCCTGTCCCACGTGGGGCTCACAGTCTCAATCCTCATTTTACAGATGAGGGAACTGAGGCACAGAGAAGTGAAGGGATTTGCCCAAGGTCACACAGCAGACAAGGGGCAGAGCTGGGATTAGAATCCTTGACCTTCAGACTCCCAGGCCCATGTTCTATAGCCTATGACATGCTGCTTATCTGAGAGTCTCCAAAACTGTTCTTTTGAGAGTATGTAATATGTGTGTCCAACACAAAACTCCCAGCCAGCAGATGAACTCCATACTACCAAGCAGAATTCTGAGTGGGGCAAGTGAACCATAACCCTGTTATACATTATAATTATATTTTACTCAAGAAGAAAAGCTGAAGGTTTTGAAGGCATATGGCCTTGCTGTCAGACCTTAATGACATGTCCACGGGGACTTGTGTCCATTTAGATGTGCCGTTTGCTCATTGTCTCTTCATTTATATGGGGGTTTTTGTAGAGTGATCTTAGTGCCTAGATATTTATGTGCCTGTCAATTCTCCTTCCGGTGTGTGTACGTCTGTTTTTATTCTTCAAAATAAAATTCATTTTAAGGGCCCTTTTATTTTATGTATCACCAATGAATTGGTTAATTGCTGGATATTTGTTGACAATAGCTCTCATTTTATGCACACTTTAGGGCGTATCATTCCCTAAAATGGAAGAAAAGCCTTCCCCTGCAAGGAAAGATGAGAAGTTTTTAGATGTGGGACCAAAGACACAGCACACCAAAAAATCCCCTGAGAGAGTCCATGTTGAATGAATCACCTATACCTTATGTTCTGTAAGCATATGTAGTCATATGAAATCTATAAAATACATGCAATATATGCAACAAAAAAGAGGTCCACTTGTAGGGTGGGGGGCAAAAGTGTTATTGAAGGCAAATAGATCTTGAAGTTTAGAAACATTATTGGAGGTCAGAAGTTCGCATTTATAATCCTGAGCCTTAAAGAGATTCCAGAACTGCCGCCCTCTAGAGTCTTTGACCCCAGCTCAGTAAAGAACGGAAGAGTGTGGACACCGGACAGGGTTGAGAGATAAATTACAGTATGTGTGAGTGAAACCTGCACTACTGGATTGTCCAAATAAGAGGGAGAAGAAAAGGAAGGGAAAAAAAAAAGAACAGGAGAAGTGGGAGAGAGAAGGGGAAGTTAGAAACTGTAAGCTCCTCATGGGCAGGGAACATGTCTACCAACTCTAGAACACTGGAGTCTACCAAGGGCTTAACACAGTGTTCTGCACACAGTAGGCCCTCAACAAATACGATCATTTGATTGCTTTAGAGGAGGAATCTGATAATACTTTTGTGACAGTCACAGTAGAGTATTGTTTGGTGTTTATGTTGCCAGAAGAGCTTTCTTTCCATTTATTCACATCTCCCACCTTAGAAGGACTCGCCCAGAAGACTGCATCAGAAATAAACCTATGAAAATCTTGCCTAATAATGTTCTTCCTTCATGTGGGATCGATTGTCAAGGGCAGGAGTGTGAAGTACACACTACCCGAGTGTGAAGTACAGTGCTCTGCACAAAATAGGTCCTCAAGAAATCAATCCATGGTATTTATTGAGTCATTACTGGGTGCAGATCACTGTACTAAGTGCTTGGGAAAGTACAGTGCAACAGAATTGGTAGACATGGTCCCTACCCTCAAATAGCTTACCATCGAGAGGGGGAGACTATCCTATTTACTGATTACAAAGGGACCCTTCTGCCTATTAGCCTGTAAACTGAAGAATGGAGGTGCTAGGCCTGAATTGTTTTACTGAGGATCTTGCCCATTAGAAACTTTTTCAATTTTCAAAGCTGTGCCAAAGTCACAGCTGTGGATGCTGACTCTTCCTGGGTCAGCACAAGTGTGGTCAAAATGAAACAGGGAAATGCAGACAAGGTGGCATGGAGGAATGTCCCCAGCATTACACCTCCCAGCTGAGAAACAGGAAACTAATATAGGGAGAAGGGACACCAGGGCGAGGAGGGGTGGCAGGGAGGGCACATTTCCTGTTAGCATTACCTCTTGCCAATATTTAGGCATCAATGACAAGGAAAAGCGGAGGAAAGGGAGCAGACAGGAGATAGAGGTATGCTATGGATTCAGCGCTTGGCATATAGTAAGCGTTTAACCAAACCATAATTTCTGATATTATTATTCAGAAATGAACAGGCACAGTCTGCCCATCCTGGTCAAAGGTCGATGTTCAGAAGAGATGTGGATTGCCTAGCTCTCCAGTCCCAGGGGCAGAGGCCGATAGGTGAGAAAAGAGTAGATTTAGCAGCATAGATACTTTGTAGGCTAGGTGGTGTCTGTCTTTTCCCCATCCTGATTCGAGCAGGGAATTATGGGACATGAACAATTGGGAAGTATCAAAGACATAAGACTTTGGAAGGGCATACTCAAATCCAGTAGATTCTGTTCATGCTTTGGTGACTCTGGAAAGAGCAGAGATGTCTTTCCCACTAAACTGTAAATTTCTCAAGGGTAGTGACAGTGTCTTTTATTTCTATGGGATATTCCCAAGTGCACGTAATAAGCAATCAATAATTGCTGTAGGAAATGAGGATGTTGATGCTGATGCCAGAGGAATGCATTAACTATGATGAAAAACTTTAACATTTGGTAATAGGAGCTTCCTGAAAAGAAAATGAGCACTTGAGATACCAACCCGGTGTGGATGCTAACCTTTCTGCTACCCCTAGTGATTCTGTTCCCAGCAGGTAGAAGATGTTCTTTAGTATTCATTCATTCATTCAATAGTATTTATTGAGCGATTACTATGTGCAGAGCACTGTACTAAGTGCTTGGAATGAACAAGTCGGCAACAGATAGAGACAGTCCCTGCCGTTTGACGGGCTTACAGTCTAATCGGGGGAGACGGACAGACGAGAACAATGGCAATAAATAGAGTCAAGGGGAAGAACATCTCGTAAAAACAATGGCAACTAAATAGAATCAAGGCGATGTACATATCATTAACAAAATAAATAGGGTAATGAAAATATATACAGTTGAGCAGACGAGTACAGTGTTGAGGGGATGGCAAGGGAGAGGGGGAGGAGCAGAGGGAAATGGGGGGAAAAGAGGGTTAAGCTGCGGAGAGGTGAAGGGGGGGCAGTAGAGGGAGTAGAGGGAGAAGGGGAGCTCAGTCTGGGAAGGCCTCTTGGAGGAGGTGGGTTTTAAGTAGGGTTTTGAAGAGGGGAAGAGAATTAGTTTGGTGGAGGTGAAGAGGGAGGGCGTTCCGGGACCGCGGGAGGACGTGGCCCAGGGGTCGACGGCCAGATAGGCAAGACCGAGGGATGGTGAGGAGGTGGGCGGCAGAGGAGCGGAGCGTGCGGGGTGGGCGCTAGAAAGAGAGAAGGGAGGAGAGGTAGGAAGGGGCAAGGTGACGTAGAGCCTTGAAGCCTAGAGTGAGGAGTTTTTGTTTGGAGCGGAGGTTGAGAGGCAAACACTGGAGGTGTTTAAGAAGGGGAGTGACATGCCCAGATCGTTTCTGCAGGAAGATGAGCCGGGCAGCAGAGTGAAGAATAGACTGGAGCAGGGCGAGAGAGGAGGAAGGGAGGTCAGAGAGAAGGCTGACACAGTAGTCTAGCCGGGATATAACGAGAGCCCGTAACAGTAAGGTAGCCGTTTCGGTGGAGAGGAAAGGGAGGATCTTGGCGATATTGTAAAGGTGAAACCGGCAGGTCTTGATAATGGATAGGATGTGTGGGGTGAACGAGAGAGACGAGTCAAGGATGACACCGAGATCGTGGGCCTGAGAGACAGGAAGGATGGTCGTGCCATCCACGGTGATAGGGAAGTCTGGGAGAGGACCGGGTTTGGGAGGGAAGATGAGGAGGTCAGTCTTGCTCATGTTGAGTTTTAGGTGGCGGGCCGACATCCAGGTGGAGACATCCCGGAGGCAGGAGGAGATGCGAGCCTGAAGGGAGGGGGAAAGGACAGGGGCGGAGATGTAGATCTGCGTGTCATCTGCGTAGAGATGGTAGTCAAAGCCGTGAGAGCTAATGAGTTCACCGAGGGAGTGAGTGTAAATGAAGAACAGAAGAAGGCCAAGAACTGACCCTTGAGGAACTCCAACAGTTAAAGGATGGGAGGGGGAGGAGGTGCCAGCGAAGGAGACCGAGAATGACCAGCCAGAGAGATAAGAGGAGAACCAGGAGAGGATGGAGTCCGTGAAGCCAAGGTGAGATAAGGTATGGAGGAGGAGGGGATGGTCGACAGTGTCAAAGGCAGCAGAGAGGTCAAGGAGGATTAGAATGGAGTAGGAGCCATTGGATTTGGCAAGAAGGAGGTCATGGGTGACGTTAGAGAGAGCAGTCTCGGTAGAGTGGAGGGGACGGAAGCCAGATTGGAGGGGGTCTAGGAGAGAATGGGAGTTAAGGAATTCTAAGCAGCGATTGTAGATGACTCGTTCTAGGATTTTGGAAAGGAAGGGTAGTAGGGAGATAGGGCGATAACTGGAGGGGGAAGTGGGGTCAAGAGCGGGTTTTTTTAGGATGGGGGAGACGTGGGCATGTTTGAAGGCAGAGGGGAAGGAGCCATTGGAGATTGAGTGGTTAAAAATAGAAGTTAAGGAAGGGAGGAGGGCAGGGGCGATGGTTTTAATAAGGTGAGAGGGAATGGGGTCTGAGGCGCAGGTGGAAGGGATGGCACTTAATAATAATAATGTTGGTATTTGTTAAGCGCTTAGTATGTGCCGAGCACTGTTCTAAGCGCTGGGGTAGACATAGGGGAATCAGGTTGTCCCTCGTGGGGCTCACAGTCTTAATCCCCATTTTACAGATGAGGGAACTGAGGCACAGAGAAGTTAAGTGACTTGCCCACAGTCACACAGCCGACAAGTGGCAGAGCTGGGATTCGAACTCATGAGCCCTGACTCCAAAGCCCATGCTCTTTCCACTGAGCCATGCTGCTTCTCGTGCGAGGAGGGAGGAGATCTCCTCTGAGGATACTGCAGGGAAGGATGGGAAAGTAGGGGAGAGGGTTGGTGGGGTAGAGGGGAGAGGCGGAGGGGTGACTTTGGGGAGCTCAGACCTGATTGTGTTGATTTTTGTGATGAAATAGGTGGCCAGATCATTGGGGGTGAGAGATGGGAGAGGGGGAGGAACAGGGGGCCTAAGGAGAGAGTTAAAGGTCCGGAACAATTGGCGGAGGTGACGGGCATGGGTGTCGATGAGGGAGGAAAAGAAGTTTTGCCTGGAGGAGGAGAGGGCAGAGTTAAGGCAGGAAAGGATAAATTTGAAGTGTGTGAGGTCGGCTTGGTGCTTGGACTTTCGCCAGCAGCGCTCAGCAGCTCGAGCATAGGAGCGTAGGAGGCGGACGGAGGAGGTGATCCAGGGCTGTGGGTTAGTGGAGCGAGAGCGGCGGAGGGAAAGGGGTTCGAGAGAGTCGAGATGAGTAGAGAGGGTGGAGTTGAGAGCGGAGACCCGCTCGTCGAGAGTGGGAAGAGAGGACAGGGCGGCAAGGTGAGGCGAGATGCTATTGGAAAGACGGATGGGATCGAGAGAGCAGAGGTCTCTGTGGGGCAGTAGCGAAGATTTGCAGGGGGAGGGAGTGTGAGAGATGAGGCAGGTGAGAAGGTTATGGTCATAGAGAGGGATTTCAGAGTCGGTGAGGGAGGAGATAGTGCAGCGGTAGGAGATGACGAGATCGAGGGTGTGACCGAGTCGGTGAGTGGGCGCCGTATGGTGTAAGAGGAGGTCGGCAGAGTCGAGGAGGGATAGCAGGCGGGCGGCAGAGGAGTCGTCGGGTACATCCGTATGGATGTTGAAGTCTCCAAGGATCAGAGTGGGCAGAGAGAAGGAGAGAAGGAAGGTGAGAAAGGGGTCTAGGTGGTTGAAGAAGTCAGAGGTGGGACCGGGAGGGCGGTAGATGTCAGCGACAAGTATCTGGAGGGGGTGGTAGAGGCGAATGATATGGGCTTCGAAGGAGGGGAAGGAGAGGGAGGGGGGAGGAGGGATAGTGCGGAAGTGGCAACGGGATGAGAGGAGGAAGCCGACGCCTCCTCCCTTACCGGTGAGTCTCGGGGAGTGGGAGAAGGAGAGGCCTCCGCCGGAGAGAGCAGCGGCGGAGACCGTGTCTTCGGGAGTGAGCCACGTTTCTGAAAGGGCGAGGTGGAGGAGAGAGCGGGAGAAGAAAAGGTCATGGACAAAGGGTAGCTTACCTGTAATAGAGTGGGGGTTCCAGAGGCCACACTTGAAAGTAGCTGTGGGTGCAAGGGGGGGAGGAGGGGAAAGGGCGGGGGGAGGGGAGGGTTTGGATGGGAAGGAAGTGGCGGGGCCCTGGACAGGGAGAGGGGGATGAGGGGTAGCGGTGGGACAGGAGGACTGGGATGGGGCGTGGGTGGGGAAGAGAGAAGGGGGGAGGGGGGGAGGAGGTGGTTTGGTGGGGGGGAGAGTAGGGGGAGGGGGAAGAGGGGTAGCGCTGGTAAAGTGGGGTTCTAGGGCAGGGGAGGGGAGGTGGGGAGGAGGCAGAGGAGAGAGCGGGAAAGAGCTGAGCAAGAGAGGGGAAGGGGAAGGGGAGGATAGGAAGGGGCGGGAGGGAGGAGGGTGGGAGGAGGGACATGGTGAGGCCAGAGAGGTGGGTGGCAGCACTGACAACAATAAACAGTAACAAACGAAATCGGTAATATAGCAACATGATACAGTATGATACAATACAGTAGTGTTAAAAAGCGGGTGATGACCAGGGTCGGGGGTAGGCTCGATTAAAGGCCAACCTGATCAAACTCAAAGTCAGGTGGCTGGTGAGGCCAGAGAGGTGGGTGGCAGCACTGACGACAATAAACAATAACAAGCGAAATCGCTAATATAGCAACATGGTACAGTTAGATACAATACAATAGTGTTAATAAGCAGGTGATGACCAGGGTCGGGGGATGACTCAACCCTACCCAATCAGACTCAAAGTATTCCTTTAGTATTCCTTTAATCTCCTCACCCAAACAAAGCCTCAAGATTCAGTCCTGGGTCCCTTTCTATTCTCCATCTAGATCCACTCCCTTGGAAAATTCATTCAGTCCCTTGGCTTCAACTACCACCTCTATGAGGAAGATGTCCAAATCTACATCTCCACACCCTGATCTCTCTCCCTCTGCAGTCTCGCATTTCCTCTTGCTTTAAAGACATCTCTACCTGGATGTCCTCCCGACATCTCAAGCTTAACATGCCCAAAACAGAACTCCTTATCTTCCCATCTAAACCCTCTCCTCCCCCTGACTTTCCCATCACTGTAGATGGCACCACCATCCTTCCTGTCTCACAAGCCCAGAACCTCGATGTTATCCTTGACTCCTCTCTCTCATTCAACCCACATATCCAGTCTGTCGCCAAATCCTGTTGGACTCATCCTTCACAACATTGCTAAAATCCGTCCTTTTCTCTCCATCCAAACTGCTACCACGCTAATGCAATCACTCAATCTATCCCACCTGGATTACTGCATCAGCCTCCTTGCTGACCTCCCAGCCTCCTTCCTCTCCTCACAACAGTCCATACTTCGTTCTGCTGCCCGGATAATTTTTCTACAAAATGTTCAGGACATGTCACCCTGCTCTTCAAAAAGCTCCAGCAGTGGTTGCCCATCCACCTCTGCATCAAACAAAAACTCCTCACCATTGGCTTTAAAGCAGTCCACCACCTTTCCCCCTCCTACCTCACCTTGCTACTCTCCTTCTACAACCCAGCTCGCACACTTCATTAATTCAGTTGTATTTATAGAGCACTTATTGTGTGCAAAGCACTGTATTAAGTTCTTGAGAGAGTACAATACAACAATAAGCAGACAATAATAATAATAATGGTATTTGTTAAGTGCACATTATGTGCCAAGCACTCTTCTAAGTGCTGGAATAGATACAAGGTAATCAGTTTGTCTCACTTGGGGCTCAAAGTCTTAATCCGTATTTTACAGATGAGGTAACTGAGGCACAGAGAAGTTAAGTGGCTCAGGCAAGGCCACACAACAGAAAAGTGGCAGGGCCGGAATTAGAACCCACATCCTCTGACTCCCAAGCCCGGGCTCTCCCTGCCCACAACTAACTCACAATCCTGAAAGGGAGATGGATATTAATATACATAAATAAATTACAGATATATACATATGTGCTGTGGGGCTGGGAGGGAGGATGAATGAAGGGAGTAAGTCAGGGCGACAGAGAAGGGAGTGGGAGAAGTAGAGAGGAGGGTTTAAGTCAGGGAAGACTTCTGGGAGGAGATGTACCTTCAATAAGGCTTTGAAGTGGGGGAGAGCAATTATCTGACTGATATGAGAAGGGAGGGTGTTCCAGGCCAGAGGCAGGATGTGGGCGAGAGGTCAGCGGCGAGATAGACCAGATCGAGGTACAGTGAGAAGGATAGCATTAGAGGAAGCTAGTGTGTGGGCTGCGTTGTAGTAGGAGAGTAGTGAGGTGAGGTAGGAGGGGGCAAGGTGATTTAGTGCATTAAAGCCAATGATAAGGAGTTTTTGCTTGATGCAGAGGTGGATGAGAAGCCACTAGAATTTCTTGAGGAGTGGAGAAACATGGCCTGAACATTTTGGAAGGAAAACGATCCAGGCAGCAGAGTGAAGTATGGACTGGAGTAGATAGACAGGAGGCAGGGATGGCACCAAGGAAGTGGATATATTAATCAAGGCAGGATAGGGTAAGTGCTTGGATTAATGTGGTAGCTGTTTAGATGGAGAGGAAAGGGCGAATTTTAGCGATGTTGTGAAGATAGAACTGACAGGATTTAGCCAATATGTGGGTAATGCTAACGTTCTCAGTGTGCCTCGATCTCTTCTATCTCACCTTTGACTTCTCGTCCACATCCTGCCTCTGGCCTGGAACATCCTCCCTCCTCAAATCCAACAACTACTCTCCCCTACTTAGACAAGCAGCATGGTATAGAGAGGCAGCATGGTGGAGTGGATAGAGCACAGGCCTGGGAGTCAGAAGGTTAGGGGTTCTAATTCCGGCTCTGCCACTTGTCTGCTGTGTCGCCTTGGGCAAGTCACTTCACTTCTCTGTGCCTCAGTTACCTCTTCTGTAAAGTGGGAATTGAGATTGTGAGCCTCACGTGGGACAGGGACTGTTTCCAACACAGTTTGTTTGTATCCACCCCAGCGCTTAGTACAGTGCCTGATACAGAGTAAGTGCTTAACAAATACCACAATTATTATTATTACTTCAAAGCCTTATTTAAGGGACATCTCCTCCAAGAGGCCTTCCCTAAGCTCCCCCTTCCCTCTTCTCCCACTCCCTTCTTTCACCATGACTTGCTCCCTTTGTTCTTCCCCCCCTCCCAGTCCCCAGCACTATGTACATATCTGTAACTTATTTATTTATATGTCTGTCTACCCCACTCTAGACTGTAAGCTTGCTGTGGGTAGGGAATGTGTCTGTTCATCATTGTATTGTACTCTCCCAAGTGCTTATTACAGTGCTCTGCTTTACTAAGTGCTCAATGAATACGATTGAATTCATTCAATCGTATTTATTGAGCGCTTCCTATGTGAATAAATGAAAGCCATTCCATCTACCCTGAGCCTCTGGTCTAGTCAGAACCATTGTGCAAAATCTCCAAAATTTAATCTAATCTCCAGGTTTGAATTTCCCGCTATCTGGCTAAATGGTTCTTAAAGGCCGGTCTAGGCAGCCCAGAAGAGGTATCCCAGTGGCCTGGCCTCTAGCCTTGGCTACCTCAACCCCCTAGATCATCCAGGAAGCCCCTTTGTGGAAAAACAGTTCCTGGGGACAAAACAGCCTTTGTTCTATGACTTTGGGAGCACAGCTTTAATGTTGCTGTAGCATGGAAACTGGGTGTATGCAGCTGCTCTTTCCTTCTTTTCAAGTAATCATTTCCACATGTCCCTTGTCCCTGCTAAAAAGCAAAGACACCAAACACCCTCTGGGCTCACAGAATTTGACCACCCACTTTGAAAAGGACCCTGAAAAGCTAAAGGGGACTGAAAACTGTCTTCAACAGTCTTCATTTCAGGATAGCTCCAACAGTGATCTCTGGAAATTCATCGTTCATGGTCGACTGCACTGAGATGTCTCCCAGAGAGTTCTGTGGGATGGTAATCAGGTCCTTAAGGAACAATTCCAGAGTACTACTGTGGACTTGCAAGAAACTGTACAAGAATTGGTTGGCTCAAGATAAGCTGAAATTTGGATTTCCTCAGCAGCATGATTGAGTCATGGAAACAATAAGTCACCCACTGGGGCAAGGAGAGTACAATATTCCACTGGATGGAAAATATTAAAGTAGTGTTTAGATGAAACTGGCTGCCGCCATTGCCATCCCCTGCTAAAACAAATGCTATACAAACACAACTTGCCTTTGTTTCCTGTGGCAGTGTGAATAACAACAATGCTGGAAATTCTGATGACATTTCCATTCCATTCAGGTTCTGTTCCAGGCATTTTGGGAAGATGGAGATAGTTCTTTTTACGGAAAAGGCGAGATGTCCAGGTTCCCCACCAATGTTCTCTTTGAGAGCTTTTGAGCTTTGGGAGAAAGAAGGAAGAGATAGAGAGACAGACACGTTCTATCTAACTCCTCCCTCTCTCTCCTAAAACTCAAAAATATGGAGACAGAGAAACGGAGACACATAGAGAGCTGACCTCTATGGTTGAAGATGACACTACTTTTGAGAAAATCTAATCTGTGTGTGAGAATGGCTGTAGAGATCAATGTACAATCAACAATATTCACTATTATTCTGCGATACTATGTTTCTTCTAATGAAGGCCAGGGAACCAGTGGGGAATGGCATACTAAATCGGGCTAGGAATGGGGGAGGGGACACTGATGAACAGTCAAGACCTGTGAATGCTTTTGTGGGCAAGTGACTACTGAAAGTGTTTTAGATGTGTGTAAATGGTGATTTTTGAAATAATGATATTAGTAAGGGACAGCAGGGAGGGAATTCTTAACTTTAACAGAACCAAATTTCCCTCAATTCACTTTAGGTTTTATTTTCTCATTAACCACAAACTTAGTGATGAGGCCATCAGCCATACCATTATTGGCCTGACCAATTGTCTATCATATGCAAGATTATGACCCAAACTATGGCAACAGGATGATTGGAGGAACCATATGATGACTCCCCTCTTTCATATCCATCCTTTTATTGAAGATAAACCTTTCCCATCTTGATCCTTGAATGGCTTTTTGCTCTGTTTCTTCAGCCTGTCAGCACTCTCCCCACCTTCAAAGCCATCCCAAAATCATATCTCCCCCAAGAAGCCTTCCCCAACTAAGCCCTCATTTCCCCTACTCCGTCTCATTTCTGCATCATCTATGCACTTGTATTAGTACCCAGCAAGCACTTTCTAGTCACCCCACCCTCAGCCCCACAGCACTTTTGTACATATCCATAATTTATTTTAATATCTGTCACTCCTCTAGACTGTAAGCTCTCTGTGGGCAGGGACTGTATCTACCAAGTCTATTGTATTGTACTCTCCCACTGCTTAACACAGTGCTCGGCACACAGTAAGTACTCAATGAATTCCATCGATTGATGATTCTGGCTTGAATTTAGGACATTTCCTTCTTCCAGGTAAGGAGAAGGGAATGGTTTCAAGTGAAGCCCAAGAGACTGTGTATTCGCCAAAAAGTCCTACTACTCACCTAGTTTAATCCTCCTCCTGCACTGCCCCTTTTAAAGCAGTTATTGCCTTGGCTATTCATCAGTGTCCCCTCCCCCATTCCTAGCCAATTCAGTGTGCCAATTCAGCCCCACTGGCTCCCTGGCCTAGAAGAAACACAATATCACAGAATAATACTGAAAATTGTCAAGTGTTCAGAGACTGCCATGAACTGGCCAGGAAGCTATCAGCTGGGCCTGAATATGGAGATCCCATTTAACCATGCAGCACTAACTCACGGAAGCTTCTTCCAAAGAGAAGACACAAGATCAAATGGCTCAGCATTTTCCTTCCTTCTGAACAATGCCCCCATCAAAAGGAACCCTCCTGCACTCTCATGTGTCCCGTCCCCCTCCCCCGTTATTCTGCCTGATATACATAGAGAAGCAGTGTGGCTCAGTGGAAAGAGCACGGGCTTTGGAGTCAGGGCTCATGAGTTCGAATCCCAGCTCTGCCACTTGTCGGCTGTGTGACTGTGGGCGAGTCACTTAACTTCTCTGTGCCTCAGTTCCCTCATCTGTAAAATGGGGATTAAGACTGTGAGCCCCACGTGGGACAACCTGATTCCCCTATGTCTACCCCAGCGCTTAGAACAGTGCTCGGCACATAGTAAGCGCTAAACAAATACCAACATTATTATTATTGTTATGCTGATTAAAGCTAATGAGACACTGAACTGCCTCCAAAAAATGGTCAAAGTACATTTTTTTCTAATGATTAATTAAAATACAAGACTACTTCTCATTCAGGAAGTACACCTGCAATTCCCAATGATCCCAGTGTCCATTCAGCTCTGGATTTGGGAAGGTGAATCTCACAAGATGATGTACAGTAGTAATAAGAATTGAGTTCCACGCCCATGAAGACGATCTGATGTCATTCTTTGACCAAAGAAAATCAGAGCTGAGGGCAGAACTGCTTATAATATTGCATAACTTCCCTGAGAATCAAGCACATCAGCCGAGATATCCAAAACAGTAACTATTTTATCAATCTGCTTTCAACTATTTACTTGTCAGCTTCTGCAGCAGCTCTTCCTGCTCCCAGCACTACCTGTCCACTCTTGGAACTTTCCTAACTCTTTGCAACTCTTTTCTAACTTTCTTGAAAGAAGGCGAGCAGTTGCTGGAGGAGCAGTGGGAAGGTTGCAAGACATTTTGATGTTAAATAAATAAAATGCTATTAACATGCAAATAGTTACTTAAATCAGTATCTACTTGAGTTAATAGCTTGGTCACTTTTTATAATGGGACCTCAGCATTGTGTAAAGAATGGGGGGGGGGGGCGGGCAGATTGCCATGTGACAATATATCGGGTTTCAGGTTCGAATTGATAACAGAATTTTCAAGGGTCATCAGGTAGAAAGGGTCTTCAGAATTTCCCTAGAGGAAGTGTTTTTTCAGACATAGCAATGAATTCAATAGCATATTGTTAAAGTTTAAATTAAAGGCAGGGACCTAATGTAATGGATAAAATACTGGACTGGGAATCAGAAGATCTGGTTCAGTCACTAATTCACTGCAAAATCTAAAGGCAAGTTGAAAACATCTTATGGGTTCTGCCTGTTTCTTGATAATGCTAAAAATATATGACTCGAGGGCCAATTGACTTATCTTTCTCCCAAGAAACTGATGTTAATTGTCATTGTTAGATTACAAATGCAGGACACAACTCCCCTTTTCCTTACCCACTCTCTTCTGGTTTCTTGATCTGTATGAAGGGCATAATATCTGCATCCTAGCTAGGTTCATTTTTTATGAAAGGCTATATTGATTACAGGTGCATAGGATGATTGTGGATGTGCTATCAATCAGGGGTATGTTTTGTTGAAAACTACCCTTCCTGCTCAGTACCTATCTTGCTCTAGCACTGAAACAAAAGTGATATAATCATCATGGCTCTAAGGGGAGTTATGCATGTAAATCCCCACAAAACCAGATGAGACTTCAGCCTTAAATATTTATCAGTAACCATTACATTGGAGCAGAATAAGGTTTCATGAGCTCCAAAGTTCTTTTGAAAGTAGTAAATTGGATTGTACAAGAGAAATCGGGCCACACAGCCTTGCACATTGGAGAAAGATGTATTGGCCAGGATCGACAGTTGTCACCAGCCAGACAACTGAGCACTTACCTGGTCCTTTTGGGGGGCGGGGCAGGGGGAGGCAGTATTTGTTAAGCGCATACTAGGTACCAGGCGCTGGAGTCGATAAACATAATCAGATTAGACACAGTCCTTGTTCCACACTGGGGTCACAGTCTTAATCCCCATTTTAGAGATGAGGTAACTGAGGCCCAGAGAAGTGAAACGACTTGCCCAAGGTCACACAGACAAGTGGCGGAGCCGCGAATAGAACCCAGGGCATTCTGACTTCCAGGCGCATGCTCTATCCACTTAAATATGCTGCTTCTTGAGAGTGATGTGGGGTGGAAGACTCAGGGGGAGACTCCACACCTACCTTGGGAGGGAGCACTGATACCCAGCCAAGCACTTAGATCAGTTCTATACACACAGTAAGTGCTCAATAGACACTACTGATTGATTGATGGAGGAGACAGACATTAATTCAAATAAATAAATAAAGATCGAGAGGAAACTCCAAGATACTTGGCTTAAGCCGCCAAGTCGTTTCTGACCCACAGTGACACCAAGGACATGTCCTTCCCATAATGCCCCGCTCTCCATCTGCAATCATTCTGGTAAAGTATCCAGACAGTTTTCTTGGTAAAAAATATGGAAGTGGTTCACCATTTCCACCTTCCGCGCAGTAAACTTGAGTCTCCTCCCTCGACTCCCTCCTGGGCCGCTGCTCCCCAGCCTGTGTGAGTTTTGACTTGTAGCAGATTGCCTTCCACTCGCTAATCACTGACCAAGCTAGGAATGGAATGGGTAGGCCTCTGTTTGACTCTCCCTCCTGTAGCCGAGACTGGTAGAGTAGTGGAAACTCTCCAGGTACAACCCTGAGAGGGGCCCAAGATACTTAGAAGAGAGAATTTCCTCCACCTTTTCAAACCTAGTCTTCTCAAAAGATAATTCTCTTGGGATCTTTCAAGTGCTTTAAAGCAGGATAAGCATTGCGATACAAACTCAAACCCAGAAGCCTACAGCCTTCTGCATCAGAGTTGAGTAATATCAGCTGAGTCACTTCCTTCTGCTCGAACGTTTTTAAACACAAAATGACAGTCAGTGATAACACATCACTTACTGTATCACATTCATATTGCTGTTATCCAATAATAGTGATGTTGCTTGAGTAGCCAGGGCATGCATAATACTTCAGCAAGATTAACTAGGTTATTATTTTCACTTGATTTTTAAAAATGTTTTCCAATATTTTTTGTGAGCTATTTATCACTATAACAGAGAGAGACTGAGGACTTTTTCCTATGCAGTCCTATTTCTATATTCACAGAGAAGTGAAGCAACTTACCAAAAATCACAGTTTATGAGTTTCTAATTTACAGCCTAACTCACTGAATGTTTTGTCCTCCACAGCATGCAGGGTTGTTCCAGTAATGGAAAAAGAAGTCCGGAGGTTAGTGTGAATGCCATCAACCCACGAGGGATTGATTTGACCAGGAAATTTGAAGAAACAAAATCACCTGTCCCTTGAACTTTTCAAGGTGTCAAAAAGGGGCAGGGTGGAATGTGAAAATAGCACTGGAATGGGCCTGGTTTGGAGAGGCAGAAAGAAGAACAGGGAAGGGTTGAGTTAAGCTTTGACATGCTAAGGAGTGTGAGTTCTCTCAAGACAAGACACTTGCCTTATCCATGGCAAGGAGAAGACAGTGGGTAATGATTAGGGGGGAGACCAGAGAGGCAAAAAACTGTTAAGAGATAGATACCAGGAAGGAAGAGTTTTGGAATGTAGGATAAGATACTTCTTAAGTCTCGTGCTCTCCCACCACTTAGATTTATCACTCCAACACTAAAAGACTCTCTCCCCTGTCCCCACCTTTCACAATTTCACACCCCTACCATTCCTCACTGACTCACTGGAGTCAGAAGGACCTGGGTTCTAATTCTGTCTCTGCCACTTGCCTACTGTATGACCTCGGGAAAGTCACTTCACCTCTCTGTGCCTCATTTGCCTCATCTGTAAAATGGGGATTAAAACTGTGAGCCCCACATGGGACAAAGACGGTGCCCAACCTGATTAGCTTATACCTACCCCAGCGCTTAGTACAGTGCCTGGCCCATAGCAAACTCTTAACAGACACAATAAAAATGAACAAAGTGTAATTAGCTCCTCACCTCTATGGGCTCCTTCTGCACTAGCCGCCCCAACTCCTGACCAGCTTCACTAGGGTGACCAGACAAAGCACAGCAAACAAGGTAGTCAGTCAACCATATTTATTGAGCACTTACTGTGTGCAGAACACTGTATTAAACAGTTGGGAGAATACAATATAACAATGAACAGACTCACTCCCTGCCCACAAGGAGCAGAGATACAGTATTAAAGTTAAGCCCAAACCCAGTGAACACTCCAAGATGTTAGGACACACCCACTGCCAAATGACCAGCTTTGAGCTTAGCGTATATTGGAAAGAGCTCAGGATTGGGAGGTTGAAGACCTAACTTTCAATCCCAGCTCTAGCAGTTGCCTTCTGTGGGGTCTTGGGCATGTCACTTGACTTCTCTGTGGCTCAGTTTCCTCATCTGTAAAAATTGGGACTCAGCACCTATTCTCCGTCCACCTCAGAATGCAATACCCATGTGGGACAGGGACTCTTTGCTATTTGCCTAGGTTGTAACTACCCCAGAGCTCAATACAATGCTTGGCACATAGTAAGTCCTTAATTAATATCACAGTTACTGTTATCATTATTATTATTATTATTTTGAGTATCCTGCCTTAGGGATAAACCCTTTCCACTGTAAGCTTAATTCCTCAGCAGCTTGAAGGCATTAGCACTGGAGTAGATACAAGATACAGGACAGAAAGAACATCGATTCTTTTGAAATGTGGTGTTGGAGAAGGCTTTTGCGAATACCATGGACTGCCCGAAAGACCAACAAATGGATTCTGGAGCAAATTATACCAAAGGGGTCTTTAGAAGGCCAAATGACTCAACTTAGATGAATATATTTTGGACACATAATCAGGAGAACTAATTCTCTGGAGAAGACACTAATGCTAGGAAAAGTCCAGGGAAAACATGGAAGAGGCAGACCAGTAGCTAGATGGAAGAGACCATAACAACGATAATGGAAGAACCATTAGAAAAGTTGTGGATTATGGCAGAGAACAGGACTTTCTGGAAAAATTATATCCATGGAGTTGCTATGAATCAGAAATGACTCAGTGGCACTTAATAATAATAAAGATACAAGATAATCAGGTCCAACATTCCCAGTCCTACATGGGGCTCACAGTCTAAGAGGGAGAACAGGTATTGAATTCCTATTTTACAGGTGAGGAAATTGAGGCACAGAGAAGTTAAGTGACTTGCCCATGGCTACACAGAAGGCAAGTGGCAGAGCCAGGTCCTCTGATTCAGATTCTTGCTCTTTCCAGTAGGCCATGCTGCTTTAAAATTATCTCCCATTTCCCTGAAGCTCCCATGTGCCCACCTCCATTTCCCATACCCCGAAATCTGGCCCTAATGCCATGGTCCCCGAACAGCTCCCATCCATCAGACTACTCCCAGCTGATTAGCTTTGCAAAGTAATCAATCCATCAATCAATGGTATTTAATGAACACTCACTATGAGCAGAGAACTGTATTAAGTGCTTGGGACAGTACAGTACAGAGTTGGTAGACACATTTCTTGCTCACAAGGAGTTTCCAGCCTAGAGGGGGAGATGGGCATTAAAAGAAATTAGATAAAGTGCTGTGGGGCTGAGAGCGGAGTGAATATTAGTGCTTAAAGGGTACAGACCCAGGTGCATAGGTGATGGAGAAGGGAGAGAGAGTAGGGGAAGTGAGAGCTTATTCAAGCAAGGCCTCTAGGAGATGTGATTTTCATAAGGGGATGAAGGTTGTGAAAGTGGTGGTCTGTCATATATGGAGTGGGAAAGTGTTCCAGGCCAGAGGGAGGACATGGACAAGGGGTCAGCAGCAAGATAGACGAGATTGAGGTAGAGTAAGAAATCCATGAGGGGGGTGCTGATTGAGTTCTTTAAAGCCGATGGCAAAGAGTTTTCATTTAACGAGGACGTGGATGGGCAACTCCTGGAGGTTCTTGAGGAGCGGAGAGGTGTGGACTGAACTTTTTTCAGAAAACTGATTCAGGCAGCAGAGTGAAGTATGGACTGGAGTGGGGAGAGGCAGGAGGCAGGGAGGTCAGCAGGGAGGCTGATGCAGTAGTCGAGGTGGGATAGGATAGGTTCATACAATCACTCATCCTTTCCCACCTGGATCGCCAGGGCAAGTCAGAGTCAAAGCAGCTACCCGTTGCTACATTAGATGAGCTATGTGTGAATCAGCCACACTGTATTTACTCGTAGGACTGTGTATAATATCTTCTGAAACCATTCTGTCTCGTGGGGGTGGGGAGAGCAGGGATAGAACTTCTGAGTGAATTAATGTCCCTCACTAATGCCCCGGGTCTCTACCAGGCAGGGACTTGGACCCTGGGGACAATCTGACTCATTCATATTGAACAAAGCATTTCCCGGGATGTTCTGTACCTGATTCTCTGCAGTATTAAAAATGCTGGAGTGCTGCATTAGAAAGCCTAGATGATGCCTTAGAGAAACGTGCTGACATCAGTTGACGTCAACCCAACTCTGGTAATTCAACTGCTCACAGCTCCTGATGACTTCATCTTCTAAGAAGTGAAGGCAGGACTGACTTTCCAAACTCAAGACCTTCAAAAGAGGTCATTTTTCCTCTCTGAAAATCTCTGAAAAAGACCCCCAATTCACTCCTTATCTTCCTAACTCAGATTCAGAGTTTGAGAAGGTTCTGTGATATCCTGTTCATTAGGTTTGCCTTTGGAAGATCCTGAGGTAAACTCTGACTCTCCTATCTTTTACCCTCTGCTTGCATTTTTATTAGTGCTGGGTATGAGTAGCCCCTGCACTTTGGTAAGATAGGAACCAAGCAACATCAATAATTAACTAAATAATCTCTTAGTAGGCTAGAAGAATCAACCAATCAATGGTATTTACTAACTTTGGTTGATTATTCTAGCCTACTAAGGGATTATAAGTAATCACTTACTTTGTGCAGAGCATTGTATTAAGTGTAATAGAGTTGGGAGACACAATCCCTGCCCTCAAGGAGTTTTCTGCCTAGAGGGAAATTAATGAAACACATTTGCTACCTTTGAGTTATTATTTAAGTGGAAGATTCCTTATCACTGTGATCTACAGGTAACACAAAATCAAGCCACTTTCAAAATTTTCAAAATTCAATCTCTCCTATGGAGAGAATCAATCAAGCATATTTCCTTAGTGCTTGTCGTGTGCAGAGCACTGTACTAAGTGTTCAGGAGAGTACAGTATAACAGAGTTAGTAGATGCATTCCCTGTCCACAAGAGCTAGTATGAGTCCTTCGGATCCAGTCCATGTTAAAATCTTCGACGACAATGTCTGTGTCTTTGACTTCTATCATATATTCCCAAGCACCAGTCTTCTGAAAATGTTAGGTACCTAAATTCAGTGCTCTGCATGCAGTAGGTGTTCAGTCAGTGCCATTGATAATGACAAGTGCCACTGGTGATGACAAGAGCCAAAAGAAAATGCTCTGTAGGAATTCACAGCATCACGGGACATTTCTTTTATCCTAACCACCGACAGTCAAGCCATAATCAACTGTTCCAATTTTCCACCAATTAGACTTTTGAATTGTATAATTTTAGCACATTATCTTGATGAGTTGATGTTGAATTTCCTGTTGAATCTATGTTTCTGTCCTCCCCCTTCAGGCTGGGAACTCCTTGTGGGTCAGAAGCTGCATTTAAATTAATTTCCCTGTATTCTCCTTACCAGCAGCAGCAGTATTGAGTACCTACTGTGTGCAGAGCACTGTGTCATGTGGTTGGGACATACAGTAAAAGTAGAGTCCCTCAAGGACTCTAGCTCCCTCAAGGAGCACACAACCTAATGGAAAAGACAGAGTACCTGTCTTTGAGAAGTTTACATTCTGCTAGGGGAGATAAGCAGAAGCAAATTCCAGATACAGATGATAAAAATTAAAGTAAGCAATTAACTATGAAAATAATTAATCACAGATAGTGTAATCAGGTCCCACATGGGGCTGAAAGTGTAAGTAGGAAGGAAAGCAGGTAACAAATCCCATTTTGCAGATGAGGGACCTGAGACACAGAGAAGTTAACTGACTTCCCCAAGTTCATTGGGCAGACAAGTGGAGGAGCTGGGATTAGAACCCAGGTCCTCTGACTCACAGTCTCATGTTCTTTCCACTAGGCCACACTGCTTCTAAGTGCTTAGTGCTTTGGAGAGTACAACCGAGTGGGTAGATCGGTTCTCTGCCCATCAGGCTTTTCCCCTGGGAGGGTCCTGATGAGGAGTGGGCTCCATGTTCTAGAAACCTCTGAGCCATTCCCTCCCACCTTCCCCTTTTCTTTGTGTGGGTTTAGCCTGCTCAGCCATCCCAAGTATTAAAGTTCAAAATTTTCAAAATCCACTCTTCCTTAACCACACAATATGTCAAAGCCATCCTATCATTCTGGGGCCGTTCTGGGCCAGAACCTGGATGGTCAGGATGAGGCAGGAGTCTATCAGCTGAGTTCAACGCCTCTGGATTTAGTTTCTCCACCTGTGGCATGGGAAAAATCAACTCTGTACATGGCTGTAGAACAATGAATCCCTAAAACAACGAAGCACAGCAGGCAAGCGGTCAGTAGCTTCAAAGTTTCCTACTAGAGTAGAGCTTTCAAAGCATACTGAACTAATTGCGGAATGAGAAACCCTGACTCTTGCTCCAGAGAACCAGCTTCCCATATCTGTCCCCTTCAGAAGCCTGGAAGGAACTCTCCTCTCTCAGTACCCTGGGGTTGATAGCCCCTCTCCCTGTGCTTCTTCTCACCTTCATTTCTCAGAGAGACAGACTATACCCAGGTTTTGGGTTCCGTCCTTTTTGTTTACCAATTCTTTTTAACTAAATGACACCAGAGATTGAAAACATACCGTTATGTCTGTCCCTCTTTTTTGTTGCATTGGTTGATTCCATTAATCTTTGAACAACCACACAGGTAGCTTCAAGAGGAGCCCCTCCGGCCAGGCTGCTCATGAGGTTTCTGAAGCGGGGGTGAGAGGCAGCCGTGAAATACAATAATAACCTGGTCCTGCTGAATTTCTTAAAAGTGCTTCCTTTGTGAAAGGAGACATTTTTTGGCTGTGACTCAGCTTCCCTGTCAGAGGATGAGGCCCTTAGAAAGCAGCCCTACTTTGGAAGAGACGTTTCCAGGGACATTCTGAACCCAGGTTCTTCCCCTTGACGCTGTTTAGTGCCATTGTTCTTGTCTGTCCGTCTCCCCCGATTAGACTGTAAGCCCGTCAAACGGCAGGGACTGTCTCTATCTGTTGCCGACTTGTTCATCCCAAGCGCTTAGTACAGTGCTCTGCACATAGTAAGCGCTCAATAAATACTATTGAATGAATGAATGAATACTTCTGACCACATTAACTAATCATGCAATACATGCAGCTTCTAAATGCCCACTTTTTATGGGTCAAAATGATGACTATTCTATTATAACCAGGCCTGCATTACCGCAACAAAGCCGGGTGGATTGCAATCATTTTTGGTGAATTATAGAATACAAATAGAGACGTGAAGCAGCACAAAGTATGTTTGGTGAGGTTGGGGCACGAGGACTAAGTTTGAGACTTATACTTTACTGATAGTAGGAGGAATAGGTCATCTTAAGGTAGGGTCCTGGCTCTCATGGGTTCAAAAGCATTCCTCTTTCTGAATGGATTTCCTCATCTGGAAAAGCTCAGGGAGACCTAGCCATGTCATTCTTTATTATCTACTTCTGAAGGTTAAAAAGAACTTAGCTAATAAGAAGCAAATTAAGGGGCGATTTTCTCAAAAAAAAAATTGTTGTCTCAAACACAGATTGGCGATACTGTGCATGCTGTGTCTAGAAATAGAAATAAGCCAAAAACACTAATTATTTTGGTATTTTTTTAAGTGTTCACTAGGAGCCGAGCACTGAACTAAGTACTGGGGTAGATATAGAATAATCAGGTTGAACACTGTGTCTGTCCCACACACTAAGTAGGAGGGAGAATAGATACCTAATTCCCCTTTTCAGGTGTAGAAACAGAAGTGAAGTACCTAAGGTCACAGAGCAGGCAATTGGAAGAGGTGGGATTAGAAGCCAGGTCCTCTGATTCCCAGAACCATGCTCTTTCCACTGGGCCATGCTCTTTCTCAGGCATAACCATGAAAACGCAACCAAGAGGCTCCTGACAGATTTTAGGAATGGAAAGATGTCTTGTCCATTTCTAGCTTATTTTTTACTTTTTTTAGTCATTTATGGACTTTCCAGTCCATTTTCCACTATTCTGCATATTCCCATTTTAAAGGGTACTGGGAGGGCTACCCTGAAAGAGCTGGCAGAAAATCATCAATCACGGGGCAAGTTCCTTTACAGAGCATATGGGAAAAAATGAGCCCAGGTCTCCCATTTCAGGGTGAAGATAATAGCAAAAAGGGTGGATGAAAGGGAACTGGACCTGCCTGAGGGATTCTCAGCTTCATCCAGCTGAGAATGATAGTGCCAAGCAGAAAAATGATAGTGGTTGGGTATCTCCTCCCTATCTGATCATGACATTCTGCCCCCAGATAAAATGGTGTGAGATGAGTCATTTAATGGGGGGGAGCTCATGACATCCATCCCCCACCCCAGTATAGTGAGGAATGAATTGAGCTGAATAGGAATATTTAATACTTGGGAAGTATTCTATTAACAGGGATCTATGCATAGCTTGCTTCACATCTCTAAGCAATAATTTGGCCCCAGAACTGTTCGATAACTTACATTATTATTCTTCACTATAATTCAAAAATAGACAAATCATCTAGAGTGCTATTTATTCATTAAAATTTAGTAAACAAGAAAATCCATATCTGTTCTTCTTTTAATCAATCCTGCCTAATTTATGACGTTGATCCACCGAGGGTGTTCTTTAAATTCTTATAGCCCAAATGCCAAAGTGTTTCTTCTAGATTGCTGGATTTCAAAGAGCATTTCCCTTGAGATGCCCAAGTTTCTGTGTAAATTCTAGCCATGTGGGGCCAGGCAAAGAGACAAAGGCAACTGACGGAATCAAACAATATGCAGCTTGACCTGAACTCTGAAATCGTAACTCAATAAAACATCATCCAGGATCTGATTGTCATTTTGTAGATGGTATTTGATCATTAGGATAATAATGTGTGTCTGATGCGGGGTGTGCACGTGCAAAGTCAATTTTGTTTCCCTACTTGATGGCAGGGAAGGGGAAGAACGCTGTGGAAATGTTCAAACTGGGGGCAGTGGTTTGGGGCCCTCAGTGTTCATAAGTAGCATGGGCTTCAAGTGGAGATCAAATCTTGGTGTTGCAAGGCCAGTTGATCTTGTCACAAAAAGTCACCATCTTCCTAGAGCCACTTTACCTAGGTTATCCCAAAAACCTAGTTTGGGAGGGAAGATGGAAGGAACAGAGAGATAGAGATCCCAGATTCCACCCTCTGGTTCAAGAGACCAGCATGGCTTAATGAATAGAGCATGGGCCTAGGAGTGAGAAGGACCTGGGTTCTAATCCCAGCTTTGCCACTTATCTGCTGTGTGACCTTGGGCAAGTCACAACTACTCTGTGCCTCAGTTACCTCATCAGTAAAATGGGGATGAAGACTGTGAGCCCCATGTGAGGTAGGGACTAACATATCTGCCCCAGCCATTAGTACACTGTCTGACACAAGGTAAGCACTTAACAAATACTTTTTAAAAAAAAAAAAAGAGAGAGAGAAACACACCTCCCACCCGAGTTCAGCTTCTGCACCCACAACTGCAGCCCTATAGGGCAGGGAGGTATGAAAATGGGGTGGGTAAGAGCTGGAATTTCCCCACAGTCTCATGCTCTAGATCTAGGCGAGGGTATCTTATGACTAGGTACCCTTGGTTCCTGAGACCACAGGTCTTGCAAGTAATTCTTCAATATGCTCTTGAGACAAAGCAAAAAACAAAAGGGAGAACATCTGCTAATGCAACTGGCTTTTTCCAGTCTTCACCATCCAAGGGTTAGTGAGAATGAATGAGGTAAAGGACTTCTCTGCTCCTCAGGATCATTTCCAAGCAGCTGCTGTATGTTTCCAGAGTATGAGTGATGAGAAACTGAGCCAACCTTATATCATTCTGGATTGTAATTTTCCCCCTTTCTGAGAGCAATATATGAGGTTCAGTCATTTCTGGAAACCTAACGGCCCCCATGGTCATCTCATTAGTAACCACTTGGAGGGAAATGGGACAGCATTTTCTCTTGTCTCCCTGCCAAAACCAGCTCCAGAGATATGGCTGTTAGGATTTCCCATAAAAGCCTGAAGTGGCAGCATAAATAAACTTTACCACAACAATTATCCCCCTCTCCCCAACCCTCTATAGGAACCTCCTTATTTTTTCCTTCAGTAGCCACCCTCAGCAAAGCCATTTGCCCTATACAGGCAAATCAGTCACCTGGGAGAAAATGACACAGGTATTCTACTGGGCTGCTTTGTGCTACTGGATGTTACCATTTCTAGAAGGGGTCTATAAGAGCCCAGAGAGGGAAAAACTTTGTGTTCTTTTGATGAAGATCAGCCCAAAGCCCCAAATTTCCATTGGCTGCTTCTCCCGCCTTCTTGGACTCACTTTTAGCTAGCTGACAGGTGTAGGGCTGAGCTGGCGTCCCTGAGGCCCAAATCCCACCTAGTAGATTGGAAGAACTTGAGATATAAGCCTGATGACTCTTACTTTTGTTGACTGTGCATCATTTTCTCATTTTACCACTGCATCTTGGACTACCATACCCATGTATCTTGCCCTAAACTGAGTATTCTTCTCTTTAGGCATTGTTATATCCTGGGGAATACTCTTAATCAGTTTCATTAAAATAGAGTGTTAAGTGAAACAGTTCCAATCAAAGATTAGTTTCCAGTAGGAAATTTAAGTGCATTACTGCATTCCCAAGATCAAAAACAGGCTAAAACCACATATAAGTATTTAAAAATTAGTAATAAAAACACAATATAATTTTATGATAAAATAGCAAAGTAAATATATACTAATAACAAAGATTTTGAATTCGATTTTCATGTGTACACATATAGATTAGACATTTTCAAAATGTTATCTTTCCACATTCTATTCAGCATACTCAAAAACAAAATAAAAAGACTTGTGCTATCAAATCTGCCATAACCTATGCTAAATGGATACCACTAAAATAGGCTTTAATCACTTTACTGAGTCAGAGAAAATGCTTTAAAAGGTGGGGGGGGGGGCGGAGAATGCAGGTAAACTCTGCAGGCTTCAAAGTAAGAAAGCACTAAAAAGTTATACTGGCATTAAAATTCAATAGTCATTTGGCAAAAGGGAGCTAAAACTTTGGGGCAAGAGAAAAAACATGTGATAGAATTATAAACAGAAAATTCTTAGGGGTCATGATTGCCTCCAATATCATTACTGGATTGGTTGGCAGCAACCCTGAATTCATTCTGGGAAAAATTGTCAAACATTTTTTTGGATGGCATTTCTTAAGTGCTTACTAAGTATCAGGCACTGTATTAAGTGCTGGGGTAGATACAAGCTGATCAGATTGGATTCAGTCCATGTCCCACATGGTGCTTATTGTATTTATTAATCCCCATTTTACAGGTGAGGTAACTGAGGCACAGGGAAGTTGTGACTTGCCCAAGGTCACACAGCAGACAAGTGACGTATCAGGATTAGAACCCAGGTCTTTCTGACTCCCAGGGCAACCCAGGTCTTTCTGACTCCCAGGGCTGGGCTCAATCCACTAAACCATGCTGCTTCTTAACCCAGCACAATCTTGCTCAGAGCCCAGATCTACCCATTCTATACAAAGGGCAACAAAGAGGTGGCAATTATCCAGTGAAATTTGCTGGGTAACAAAATCCTTTTGGCTAATTCAAGCCCCCCAAAAAGTGCTTACTATGTGCACAGCACTGTACTAAGAATATGGAAGATTACAACATAGTTGGTAGACATGATCCCAGTCGTTAGGTAGGTAATTCAGGCAAGGAAGGGGATTGTTCCCTAAATTTACTAGATAATTGTGACTCCATACAAGGCCCCTATAAAGAAGGTGATGAACATGATGATGTAGTATAATAATGTAGTTCACATGAATCCAATCTGATTATATCTGCCCCACCACTTGGCTCATAATAAATCTTTAACAAACACCACAGAAGTTCTAGATTGTTTTCCCATGAGGCCTGTAGCTTTTCAAGTCTTTTCATGGTTTTCCCCTCCCTCTGCCTCATCCTGGGTGCTTGTGCCTCTCCTACCTCACCTTGCTACTCTCCTACTACAACCCAGCCCACACACTTCGCTCCTCTAACGCCCACCTTCTCACAGTACCTCCATCTCGCTGACCACCTCTTGCCCACGTCCTAGGTCTGGACTGGAATGTCCTTCCTCCTTATATCCAATAGGCAGTTACTCTCTCCTTCTTCAAAGCCTTATTGAAGGCACATCTCACCCAAGAGACCTTCCCTTTTCTCTTCTCCCTCGCCCTTCTGTGTTGCTCTGTCTTACTCCCTTCAATCATCCCTCCTACTGTAAACTCCTCACTATTGGCTTCAAAGCTCTCCATCTCCTTGCCCCTTCTTATCTCACCTCCCTTCTCTCCTTCTACATCCCAGCCCACACAGCCCGCTCCTCTGCTACTAACTTTCTCACTGTGCCTCGTTCTTGCCTGTCCTGCTGTCAACCGCTGGACCACATCCTACCTTTAGCCCGGAATGCCCTCCCTCCTCAAATCCACCAAACTAGCACACTTCCTCCCTTCCAAGCCCTACTAAAAGCTCACCTCCTCCCGGAGGCCTTCCCAGACTAAGCCCCCATTTTTTCTCAGCTCCCCCTATCTTCCCCATCACCCTGACTCTCTCCCTCTGCTCTACCCCCCTCCCCACCCCACAGCATTTGTGTATATATGTACATATTTATAATTTTTATTTTTATTAATGATGTGTATATATCTATAATTCTATTTATTTATAATGATTCTACTGAAGCCTGCTTACCTGTTTTGATGTCTGTCTCCCCCCTTCTAGACTGAGAGCCTGTTGTGGGCAGGGATCATCTCTATTTGTTGCTGCCCTGTACTTTATTAATGTCTGTCTCCCCCTCTAGGCTGTAAGTCCAATGTTGGGCAGGGAATGTGTCTATTTCTCCCCAGAGGCTTAATACAGAGCTCTGCACACAGTAAGTGCTCGATGAATAGGACTGAATGAATGCTTATCTTCTCCTGTTCTCCTTTTTCTCAGAGAGGCCGGATTATTTGAAGGAAAGGAAACAGCCGAGTATTGGGCAGTGCAGTGTATGGGGTAGCTACAGTCTGGAGCTTGGCTGGGGGAGAAGTCAAGCAGCAACAGCCAGGAGAAGATATAGTTCAGCCCTAGCCTGCTCTATTCTATCCCTAACCCCCAACAGGAAAGCTTCCAGGAAGGTCAGGAGAGTTTTAAATTAATTTCTACTGAATAATAAACCTAATCACATTACTCATAATGTAGGATGGATTTGCCATGGAGGGACAGAGAAGCAGCATGGCCTACAGGAAAAGGTAGGGGATTGAGAGTCAAGTGAGTCAATCACACTTCGCCCCTTCAAAGCCCTACTGAAGGCTCACCTCCTCCAAGACGCCTTTCCAGACTAAGCCCCCCTTTTCTTCAGCTCCCCCTCCCATCCCCATCACCCCAACTCGCTCTCTTTTCTCTATGCCCCCACCCCTCAGCACTTGTGTATATATGTACATATCTATGATTCTATTTATATTAATGCCTGTTTACTTGTTTTGAGGTGTATAAATCTATAATTCTATTTATACTGATGCCTGTTTACTTGTTTTAATGTCTGTCTCCCCCCTTCTAGACTGTAAGCTTTTTGTAGGCAGGGATTGTCTCTCTTCATTGCTGAATTGGACTTTCCAAGCGCTTAGTACAGTGCTCTGCACACAATAAGCACTGAATAAATACGATTGAATTAGTAGGATTCTAGTCCCAGCTCCACCAACTGCCTGCTGTGTGACCTTGGTCAAGTTTCTTAAAGTCTCTGGGCTTTACTTTACTCATTTCTAAAATGAGAATAAAATACCTGTTCTCCCTCTTTCTCTGAGAGGCCCAAGTGGGATAGGAAACTGTGACTGACCTCATTATCTTGTGTCTACTCCAGCACTTATTACAATGCTTGGCACAGAGTAAGTGCTTAATAAATATCATCATCATCAAATTTAATGGATTTAACTAGGGAAAATATTAAGCTACCTCTATTTCCACATCCTCCATCCCACCAGGTTTAAAAATGGGAAATGCAGAAAAACTAAGATTTTTACACATTCAACTAGTAAGGCCCAGAAAAAGAGGAATGACAACTCCCTGGGAATCAAACAATGCTTTGGAAATGCCCACTAATCTAAAACATCATTTGACCATTGTTTGCATTCTAACTCCCTTTCCTATAAATCTGTTTCAGATGACCTGAATTTTACTCACCTCCCTCAAACATCCATGTCAAATAACCATGCTCCACCCGGTTTTGCCTCCCCCTCCCTCCTCTCCACTGCAAGACTCACATCACCCAGACCTGCCAAATCAGAAGCAGAAACAGAAAAGCATTTCTAGTCTAAAAGTCCTATGAAGAGAGAAGACTTCATGTATGAACAGTCAAACTTAGGCTATACCCACAAATTGGTAAAAGAGGGAGAAGCTCAGAAGTTTCAAGAGCAGAGCATAGCTCACTTCTTAGTACCCCTCTCAAGGGAAAAGCTCATTTGCATAGAATGTCAGTCATTAGCCCAGTAACATCAGCTGGACCACAGCCAATTGCAGGGCAGGATTTGAGCAAGGCGGAGGGGGCTAACAAGTTGGGGGAGAAATCTCAGAGCCATTTTAGAAATATGCTGTTAGGTGTCTGAGTGAAATGGACATCAGAAAGTTCTCCATCTGAGGTAATACTAATAATAATAATAATTGTGGTATTAATTAAGCACTTACTATGTGCCAGCTACTAAGTTACCAAGCACCGGGGTGGATACCATCAAATAGGGTCGGACACAGTCCCTGTCCCACATGGGGCTCACACTCTCAATCCCCATTTTATAGATGAAGTAACTGAGGCCCAGAGAAGTGAAATGACTTGCCCAAGGTCATACAGAAGACAAGTAGCAGAGTCAGGGTTAGAACTCATGACCTCCCGACACCCAGGCCCGGGGTCTGTCCACTAGGCCATGCCACTGAGAAGGCTGAGGCTTCAGCAGGGAAGACCCAGTGAATGGCGGGGCCACAGAAGAGCAGGGATTTCCACAGGGATGGGCTTAAATAGGAATAAATTCTAAATCAAAGATAGGGGATTATTCCTGGATTTGGTTTATGATCTGTGGCTCAAATTCTGTTACTGTTTAATCCTTAAATAAGTAAATACCAGTTACCTCTTCATAACTACAGTGTGCTTGTGCATTCTCTGTGTGTGTGGAATGCATGACTTGGAGAGATTGTTATTACAGCAAGGAGCGGGAGTTTTGCACTCCTCTGAGCCTCAGCAACCAGCCCTTAGAGAGCAGGACTGGCTCGCTGAACCACGGATGCTTCTAGGACCGTCAAGGGGTTCGAAATCTGGGAATCAGGATGGTGGGAGCACGGAAGTACATCAGTGCTGGCCCATAGGGAATGCTTAACAAAAACCATAAAAAAACAGAGGGATAACTTCAGGGCACACCAGCATGGGCCCCCAAAAAGCCCCCACCTTGTCCATAAATAATCGAGGGCATTAGACCCTCAGGTGCTTGATTACAGAAGTGGCGCAAATGAGGCTGTATAGGGAGCAAAAAAAACCCCACTAATTGTCAATCTGTGAAGCCTGCTGCTCAACAGGTGAGTTCTTAATGTGCAAGGGCTAGGTCATTTTTGTGTTCTGAATGGACCTCAGTCAAGACTCATTAAATATTGAACAGCATTATTTAAAAACCCACTGCATTCTCAACCCTGACCTTGTAGATGGCCAGCTCCCTGAGGCCAGGACCATGGCTTGTTCTTCCACCGTAGCCTTCCCTGGAGTGCAAAATCAGAGTATCCCGAGCTGCCTCGGGTGTCCATACATGGGTAGCATGAGAAGGAAGCTGTGTCTCTAAAGCATTTTCATTCATTCATTCAATCGTATTTATTGAGCGCTTACCGTGTGCAGAGCACTGTACTAAGTGCTTGGAAAGTACAATTCAGGAACAAATAGAAACAATCCCTACCCAACAACGAGCTCAAAGTCTTAAAATCCTATATTTGGTTGAAAGGTATTAAATAGCTCAGAAATAATCAATACTAATTGTACGCAAAGCACACAAACCTCATGCTCTGACCCTTGGAACTGAGACAATAAAAATACCTAGAATGAGTGCCATGTCACTCAGATGAATTCATTTTCATTTCCTCAGCATCCTCCCCAAAAATCTGCTTACTTCCCGTATAAAGATATAGGCACAGAAGCCCACGGAAGTGAGTGACGGCCTTCAAATCAAAGCTTTAAGGATGCTGCAGAAGCCCAAGAATGTTGAGAAAAGTTTTTTTCTTTCCCAGTCAAAAGGGGACCATTTGGGCAGTAGATCCTTAAAAAATGGATCATTCCAGAAGGACCCAGCAGAACATCAGCACATGAGATAGCCTTCCTTGTAGTCATTATAATTATGGTATTTGTTAAGTGCTTATTTGTATCAAGTACTGTTCTAAGCGCTGGGGCAAATGCAAATTATTCAGGTCAGACACAGTCCCTGTCCCACAGGGGCCTCACAGTCTAAGGAAGAGGGAGAAAAGGGATTGAATCCCCATTTTACAGATGAGGAATCTGAGGCACCAATGACTTAAGTCATTTGCCCAAGATCACACAGCAGGTAAGTGGCAGAACTGAGATTAGAACCCAGATCCTCTGACTCCCAGGCCCGTGCTCTTTCCAATAGGCCAGGCTGCTCCACTAAATGTTATTTGTTTTCTGTAAAACTTGCAGGTATCAGTTTGCTTCCCAGTGAAATCTCACAACGTGGTATCAGGCCAGAATTGAATTCATCGATCCCTAGTAAAACACAGAACAGCTAAACCACCTAGCAACTAAAAACTGGCAGTGAATGCTGCTCATGACTGGAACCAATATATCCCAAAGTCTGACTTATTCCTGAGAGCGAGTAGATGAAATCTAAAAGAGGATCCTCAAAAGGTTGCATATTCCTAAATATAGCAGAGGAAGAAACTGTCTCACTGTTTAATAGCTTTAATCTATCAGAGTTTAGAAATAGTAATCCTGGCTCTGCCACTTGTCTGCTGTGTGACCTTGGGCAAGTCACTTCACTTCTCTGGGCCTCAGTTCCCTCATCTGTAAAATAAGGATAAAATAAGGACTGTGTCCAACCTGACTACCTTGTATCTACGCCAGCACTTAGAACAGTGTTTGACACATAGCAAGTGCTTAACAAATACCATAAGAAAGAGTAATTCTAACTTGGTAAACAAGGTATTTCAGGACTATCATGTATCAAAGGACAAAGGATGGAACTGTTCACATCATACAAGACACAAGGCAGAAAAGGAAAAGTTTCTACCAACTCTGTTATACTCTCCCAAGAGCTTAAAATGGTGCTCAGCACACAGTTACGTGCTCAATAAATACCACAGATAATGATGTTGCTGATGATATAATTTAAGTCAAAGCTGCTGTTTTGCAACTCCCATGGATCCATTCATTTGAGATCATTTATTTTGAGTTATAAGAATTGGGAACACTCAGAAAAACTACTGGATGTGGCCGAAATGATTTTTTTTAAAAAGCTAGTCAGATGAATTAATGCTGATTTTAGAGGTAAAGATGTATACATTTTAAAAAAGGAATGTTCGAAAGGGACACAGGAATTCTGAGAGACAGTTTGAAGCAACAAAGTGGGAGCAGGTTCGCTTGTAAATAGGTAAGTTCTATAAATAAACAAATGATTTGTCTTTGCAGTGAATGATTTACTTTTCAGTGAGGTCACACTACAGGCACTAGTGGTCTTCTTCTGCACCCTTTCACCTACCTGCTATTCACCCGACTCCAACAGGAAATCAGCAGTTATGGCTTAGTAGAAAGAGTGAGGGCCTGGGAGTCAGAGGACCTGGGTTCTAATCCCAGCACTGCAATTTACATGCTGTGTGACTTCAGGCAAGTAGCTTAACTTCATGTGTCTCAGTTTCCTCATCTGTAAGATGGGGATTCCAACTTGTTCTCCTTCCCCCTTAGACTGTAAACTCCATGGGAGACACGGACTGTGTGCAACCTGGTTATGTTGTATCTATCCCAGTGCTTGGCACAAAGTAAGCACTTAAATACCACTTACTATTATTGTGATTATTGATAAAATTAAGGGGCAACCTATGTGGCTTCTGGCAGAAGAGCTTGTGCTGTATCCTCTTCAAAAGGCTCTACCAGTGAACAGAGCAGAAGTCACTTCAAGAAGGAAATGTCATGCTCATGCCAAGCTCGCCCATAGCATCCTGAACAAGCCCTGGCCTTAACCCCACTCAGAGCTATCTGGTTGGGACTGCATCCCATCAAGTGGCCCAGGTGAAGGGTTGCTCTACTGATGCAACAGACAGGGGAGATCCTTCTCCTGTTCCTTGGCCTATCCAGCCTGACCTTCCCCAGTACAGCTTCCTTCGTGGAGGAGAGAATCAACCCCAGGTTAAAGGGTTTAGATATTGGGCAGGATAATCTCAAAAATCAAGGGCCTGTCCCGCTACCTGTTTTAGGTTCTCCAAGGCGTGTTTAAGTTCTGAAAATCTTATGGACATACTTGGTTTCCTGAAGAACCAGGGCACCCCAGCCTATGGGAAAGGTGACAGAGGGAGGGAGGGGGAGAGAATTGTAGTACTCATCCAAGTCTCAAATCCTGCAAATCTAGCATTGTAAGTAGCCTCAGAAGTGTCTGCTGTGTCACCCTGGGCAAGTCGCTTCACTTCTCTGTGCCTTAGTTACCTCATCTGAAAATGGGCTTTGAAACTGTGAGGCCCAAGTGGGACAGGGACTGTCTCCAACCCAATTTGTTTGTACTCACCCAGCACTCAGTACAGTGCCTGGCATATAAGAAGTGCTTAACAAATACCATTATTATTATAATTATCATTATTAAGTGGACCATCATCCCACACTTCCAGCGCTTGCTACAGTGCTATGCACATAATAAGCACTTAATAATACTATTACTGAAAGGGCAGAACAGCAGAGACAGGAGGGACTCAGGCAGCCCCTGCCCATAGTGCAGCACAGCGTAACTACAGCAGCACGAGTTAAGAAGCCCAAAGTAATAATGATGGCATTTGTTAAGCGCTATGTGTCAGGCACTGTTCTAAGCTCTGGGGTAGATACAAGGTCATCAGGTTGTCCCACGTGGGGCTCACAGGCTTCATCCCCCTTTTACAGATGAGGTAACTGAGGCCCAGAGAAGTTAAGTGACTTGCCCAAGGTTACACAGCAGACAAGTGGCAGAGCCAACATTAGAACCCAGGACCTCTGACTCAAGCTCTTTCCACTATCACTCATGTGGCTGCATGTGTCGGTGTGTGTCTTCCCGCTACCCCACTTCCCAGCTTTCTCCCTGCCCGCCCCCCACCCCCAACTCGTCTTTGATCCTTGTACCTCTCTTTTTTGTCCTTTCTGTGACCCCCTTCCTCCCTGGCTCTTTGCCTTTCTGTGTCTCTTTTTAAGGTCACATGGGCAGGCTCATAAGAGGCTCGTGAGAGGTCGTACTCTCCCAAAAGCTTAGTACAGTGCTCTGCACACAGTAAGTGATCAGTAAATATCACTGACTGATTGACTAATAGTAAGTCTATATGAATATCTATTACATGGTTATTCTTTCTCCTGCTTCCCCTACTTGTAAACAGTTTTTGTTTGTTTTCCTCCATTAGAATGTAAGCTCCTTAGGGAAGGGAACAAGTGTCTTGTATCTGTTGTACTTTCCCAAGTGCTTAATGTATTGTTTTGCAATCATTTTACAATAAATACCTTCTCGGGCTCTCTGGTTGTCTTATCTGACTTTTCAACTCACTCCGTGGAAGTCCAGCCACCACCTCTGCCCTTACGCTGCCCTGATCCAGCTTTGAACTCTGCCTTACCCTCAAGGGTAATCTTCCTTTTCCTTTAAATCCACTCCAGCAAAAACTGCATATACACAGATGTGTATACAGGTTCATACATGCATATGCACGTGCATGCGCATACACACACAGACCAAAATGAGTTGTTAAATTCATTTTTTTACAGAGGAATTTTGAAGCCTGAGGAACTTGGGTAGGTGGGCTGGAAAGACAGACCCAGGCTAAGAGTTCTTGATTCTTCCCCCTTCAGCGCACAGATCTGCAGACTGCATTTCCTGGCCACGTCTCTCCAGAAGCCAGAATCTCAGAGAGGGGAATAGCAGGGTTTTGAAATGAAATACCAACAGAGACTCCCTCCCAAGAGAAGCAGTGTGGCCTAGTGGATAGAGCATAGGCCTGGGAGTCAGAAGGACTTGAGTTCTAATCCTGGCTCCACCACTTGTCTGCTGCGTGACTTTGAGCAAGTCACTTTACTTCTCTGTGCCTCAGTTCCCTCACCTGTGAAATGGCAAGACTGTGAGCTCCCTATCGGACATGGACTGTGTCCAACCTGATTAGCTTGTACCTACCCCAGCCCTTAGTACAGTGCCTGGCATATAGTAAGTACTTAAATACTATAAAAACCAAAAAGAGGCAGAAAGCAAGATTTACTGCTTCCTGATTATATTCCAGTGTAAAAATGGCATTATCAATTGTCCTCTACTGTCTGCTCACCTTTGTTGCGTGACTTGGTTTGCAGCACAGCTGGCTTCCACAGCCATTTTTCAGATTCTTTGCAGCAGATGTGATAATTACAAAATGTACCATCCTAGGATTTTGGCATTTATCTGCTTTCCTTAATTTCACTTTTTACTGCCTTTCCTTCAAAGACAGCAAGACCCAGATTGAGCCATAAACTGTCATATTCCATATCTTACGAGGCTACCAATTTTCTGAAATGCAGAAGGACTTCAATTTTCAATCAAATGGACGAGAACAAAAATGCATCACAACTCCAGGAGGAGCTGTAAAGCTCTCGGGTGGTATTTCCCCCTTTAATCTTTATCATCTCGATATTGATGGAGAAGCCTGGAAAAGATTTTTTCCATTAAAAATGAGATCAGCATCATCAGCACCAGCATCCAAATGATTGTCCCCCTTGATGATCGTCTCATAACCTGCGTCCTCACAGATTCTAGCCTGAAAATATGCTGGGAACGTAGTAATCATAGTATTTAATTAAATGCTTACTGTGTACAGAGCACTGTACTAAGCCCTGGGAAAGAATACTCAGGTGGGAATTAGACATGGTCCCTTGGTTCTAGGGGGGCTCAATCTAAAAGTGAAAAGGAGGAGAGGAGACTGGCAACAGACAGATAGGAAGAGATGAAACAAAACACTAAGAAAAAGACAGAAACAAAGATCAGTAGGGTACTGGGACAGGAGGAGCAGAATTCCAGGCCATGGCCACAGTGACCGCTCTAGCAGCAGCCACCACAGCCTTCCCGAGATTTTGTGGAGGTGGTGCCAGGCTGCAGCTGCTTTTCTCTTTCCTTTCAGGGTAGTGGAAGGAATGTTGGGATGGAGTTTCCTCAGACACAGAGGAGAACCAGTGCAGGATCCTAAAGAAGCTGCTTGGCGGTCCGATAGAGGAGGATGCTGAGGGCTTTGAGAGGCACAGTGAGGGGACAGCGTTCATTCATGCAATCATATTTACTGGGCACTTACTGTGTACAGAGCAGTCTACTAAACACTTGGGAGAGTACAATAAAACAATAAACAGACACATTCTCTGTTCACAACAAGCTTACAGTCTAGAGAAGATACCCGGAGGAGTCATGCAGCCTTCTGGTGGAGAAATATGTGTAGCGATCACCCAGCAGCACTTAGGCATATTCTTAAGAGTCATGGTGCATATGACCTATGCTAATTAGAAGTTAAGAATCAGTTGGAAGGTGGTCTCCAATCTGATTAGAAAGCAATCCCACAAGGTCAGTACTACTATGAGTTTAAAAAAATCAAACTAGGGCCCCAGAAGACAAGTAAATAGATGATGCTCTTTGTCAGATAAAGAAAGAGAAGACTCTGGCACAAAGGCTACCTTCCTACGCCATTAATATTCCATAATAATGAGGGTATCTCCTCCTCAATTCATCCACCTAGTCTCCATTGCACCCTCACCCTCAGATTGTCAGGGCAACTGATGGCTAGAAGCCAAATCAAGCCAATCGACCTCTGGTGCAAATGAGAATCCAGACCTGCATCAGCAGCCCAAAAAGGAGAGTGGGTTTAAGAGTATGTGGTGACAAGTGATTTCCCCTAGCTTCCATCAGTCAATCCAAGGCATTCATTGAGCACTTACTCTATGCACAGCAGTGTACAAAGTATTTGGAAAATTACAACAGAGTTGGTAGACAGGTTCTCTGCCCACAAGGAGCTTACAGTCTACAGGGGGAGACAGACATTGAAATCATTTACGTACCTGTGGGGCTGAGGGTGGGTGTACTCTTAAAGAGTACAGATCAGAGTGCATAGGTGACATGGAAGGGAGAGGCAGTAGGGGAAATGAGACCTTAGTTAGGGAAGGCCTCTTGGGGGAGATGTGATTTTTATAAGGCTTTAAAGTTGGGGAGAGTGGCGGTCTGTTGTATATGAAGAGGGAGGGGGTTCCAGGCCAGAGGTTGGGGCGGGACGAGAGTAAGGGAACAGATAGATGAGATGGAGGTAAAGTGAGTAGGTTGGTTTTAGAAGAGAGAAGCACGCAGGGTGAGTTGTAGTAGGAAAGCAGCAAGATAAGGCAGGATAGGGTCACCTGATTGAGTACTGCTTGTGGGTCACGTCTGTGTCTAAGCATTAATAATAATGATGGCATTTTTTAAGCACCTACTATGTGCAAAGCACTGTTCTAAGTGCTAGGGTGGATACAAGGCAATCAGGTTGTCCCATATGGGGCTCACAGGCTTAATCCCCATTTTACAGATGAGGTAACCAAGACACAGAAAAGTTAAGTGACTTGCCCAAAGTCACACAGCTGACAAGCGGCGGAGCTGGGATTTGAACCCATGGTCTCTGACTCCCCAGCCCATGCTCTTTCCACTGAGCCACACTGCTTCTCTATTATCATCATCAACATCATCCAAATCAATAGCATTTGCTGAATGCCTGTTAAGTATATAATGCTGTGCTGGACACGTATTGGGTGTAGACCACTTTAACAATCACTAGTATAAGCAGAGCAGCAGAGCACTGTATTGAGAGCCCACCCTATGCAAACCACTGTACTAGGAACCTGGGAACACACAATAGAAACAGAAGACGTGGCCACTGTCCTCAAAGAACAGTTGCAGAGCATAGGCACTGGCCATAAAAAGCCCTTTCAGTCCAGCAGGACTAGTGATGGGCAGTGAGTAACAGGCACGGAAAGACCACCAGGGAACTTTGATAATTAAATGCAATCCTGTTGTTCCTTCCTTTGCTGCTGAAAAGCATGAGCCTAAATTTTTTAAAAGCTCCAAAGCTGCAGCTCTGTTCATCTCATTAACGATCGAGTCTGGTGAACTTTATTTGCAAGCGGGAAAGCTTTTATAGCAGTTTTCCCATCTCTGGGCCAGGTGTCAAAGAGCCATAAAAAAGGAGAGAAAAAGAAGAGTGAACATCCACCACAGCCTCAATGAGCAGAACTACCTGCTGTGTCACCAGGGAAGTCCCAAGCCAGGAGGCTTGGATTGCTACATTAGAGCAGATTGAGCTTCTCTAGCCTTGATCATTCTGGGCCAGGCCCAAACAGAAGAATTAACTCATCAAAGAAGAACTCAGAACCAGTTTTGAGGGAGGGCAACCTGGGCGTTTGCAGACCCCTCTCCCCTCCCCGTGAGAGCAGCAGAGCCGCTCGGTTGTGGGGGGCAAATTAAAATGTGAGCCCTCCAGAACCAGTGACTCATGGATTTGCAGGTGTGTGGAAGGTTTAAAGATTGAACCTACAGCACCGGCTAGTAGTTCTGCTCTTTAAATAATTGCCACCTCCCCCAAGAACAGGCCTGGAAGAGGTCCCACCCCACCCCATTTGCCCAATATTGTTAAATCTCTAGAGTTGATTCCGTTTACCTGGATATTCCTCTTTCTCCAGATTCTACAGCCTAGGCGACCACCCTAGAAAATGCTTTTTGTATCAGGCTGAGTGCCACGGGGGACCCTGCTCCCTTCTCTCCTTCATCCTCAGGAGGCAGAGAGGCTGGGATGATAAGAGGTCTGTTCTAGGTGTTTGAAGACAGATTGAGTGTGGTTGACTAGGCCACCCCATCCAGAGTCAACCTAAACCCCTCCCCTACCACTGACACCCCCAGCATCCTCAGAATCTCCCTGATATCTCGGGGGGCCCTTCCAGGTTGGGCCCTGCCTGGATCATCTAGAACCATTTCTGAATCCACCCTTATCCACTCCTATTCATCCAGAAAGGGTGAAGTTACGACTACTCCCACCTTCCCTCTCGTGCATTCACCTTACCAAAAGACTTCTTTTCTGATTTGGTAATCTCTCCCTTCTCCTTGTCTCTGAGTAGAACATGATTTTTTAATTATCTCTGACAGCCAGTGTATTTTTTATGAGCCTGAGTGGAAGGGGAAAACAAACTTCTCATAGGAAATAAGTGTTTGTCTTTGCCACTCATTACCTTCTCCAAATTCATTCAATCGTATTTGAGTGCTCACTGTGCACAGAGCACTGTACTAAGCACTTGGAAAGTACAATTCAGTAACAAAGAGAAACAATCCCTACCCACAATGGGCTAACAGTCCTAGGAGGAGGGAGACAGACATCAAAACAAGTAAACAGGCATTAATATAAATAGAATTATAGATATTTACACAAAGTAAAACAGGTATTGATATAAATGAAAAGACTTATAGATATGTACATATATACAAAAGACCAAAACCACACAACTATAATCCTTCCTTGTACAAGACTTCCCCTGTCCAGTGGGATGATTTTAGGTACATGGGCCATTCAGACATGGAACTTTGGTTTGCAAGGGAATTGGTTTTATGAATACATAGGACACAGATGTGTTCAATCTAGAGAAGCAGCGTGGCTCAGTGGAAACAGCATGGGCTTTGGAGTCAGAGGTCATGGGTTCAAATCCTGGCTCGGCCACTTGTCAGCTGTGTGACTTTGGGCAAGTCACTTAACTTCTCTGTGCCTCAGTTACCTCATCTGTCAAATGGGGATTAAGACTGTGAGCCCCACGTGGGACAACCTAATTCCCCTGTGTCTACCCCAGTGCTCAGAACAGTGCTCGGCACATAGTAAGCACTTAAATACCAACATTATTACATTATTCAATCAATGAATGGCATTTACTGAACAGTTACCGTGTGCAGAGCACTGTACTAAGCACTCGGGAGACTACAATGCAGAGTTGGAAGATACACTGCCTACCCACCATGAGCTTACAATCTGGTCCATTCACAGAAAGATCCATCTTAAATTTAAAACCAATCCAGCCATGTTCTCACCCTATGTTGTATTGCTAGAGGATAGCACCTTTTTATCAGAGCAGCTCCTAGTCCTTTCCATACATCTTAGCTACGCTTACCCTTGTGACAGAAAGTTACTTGAATAACTCCAGCAAAAAATTTTCTTTGGGTGTTTTTCAAAAGCCAACTACAGAAAAGCTTTGTCAGAGAAAACTTCTTAGAAGGGGGAAGGGGAAAAGCAAGCCTAAAAAGGATCAGGTTGGGAAAATTTAAGTTGGAAGTTCTTTAGAGGGTTCCCTTCCTACAGATCTGGAGACAGGCATGTCATGCTCTGAAAGCCAAAATCAGAGGCACAAATGATACCAAAGCAATTTGTGATTCCTAATCTCTTCCTAGTTCTTGCTGCCTTTTCAGCTATAGGCTTTACCCCTCACTGTCAATGGTGTCACTTACAGGCAGAGCCAAGGATGTGTCCCTGCAGAATACCACAGAATTTTTCTGAGGACAGGAGACACCGAATCATCATTTCTAGATAGCGGTAAACCCGGACTGCCAAATACTTTTCACTTACTAGGCTGTACAATTCAACCCCATCTCTGTGAGGACAAAGGATTTACAAGGAGAGGAACACTTTTGAGCCTTGTCAATTGACTGAGCTGCTTGCTACCCTAGGAATCAAGCAGACATTCCTTTACTTTTTCAGCAACCGAAATAAAACTCCCCCCACCCCCACCCCAAATTGCACATTGTAGCTCTGAGGGGCAGCCCTCACGATGAGATGGGAACTGGAGCTAATGTGAAATCTTTGGCCTGTGACAGACTATCATATCACATGACATACCGTTCCTTACAGTAACAACCGACCAGTTAAATTTTTTCGAAATGGATTTTATTTTCCCGTATTGTTTGAGTTTGCTCCCAGTTCAGAGAGCAACTTTTTAATCAGGATCTTTTGGTAGCTTCATTGAGAATGTTCTTGGCAAGAAAGATACTTTCTCCTCTTTGGGAACTGTGAACTTTTTAGCTCGATGGCTTTGCCCCCGACTCTCCCCACCTCCCCAATTCCCCACCCCCTATAAGATGTTGGCTCCAAGTCCTTGTTTTGGACAATCCCAGGACCCTGGCCACCTGGGCCATGCTGCTCTATAGGGAATGCAAGTCGTGCTCATGTCGGTGCTGAGAAATACCAGCCAGCCTGTTTCTGCCTCTTTGACCCGATGCGTTGGCAAGAATAAAGCTAGCGAATGGTGAGGAAAAGGCATTTGATTAGGAGGGAGAGCGTCGAGGTGGAGTGCTGCCATAGCGTCTCTCACACTTGCTAATCCCCTAGTAAACTGGCAATAAGTAAAAGCTCAGACTGTTGAAAACCTTATTATCAATTTGTGCTATTCTCTTTGGCACCAGCAAAGCTGATTGTCCGGAAAGCATTATCAACCCCACAACCTGCTCTTCCCAGTCAGGGTGGGAGCCACGCCTGATGAAATGGTCTTCTGGCACGGTGTGCCCATGTAGGTGTGCTGTGTGGGTGGGAATTTGGACCTATGCTTTGTTTGGGCACCAGGGTTGAGCTGCCCAAACACAAATGGATTGACTGATTGATTCATCTTGTGGATTCCCAGGAGCCCTCAGGGCCATAGAAGGCAGAGAGTAGCTAGGACTCCCTACCCTTCCCCCAAATCTGACTCAAAGGCTAATATGGAGTGAATTGTGCAGAGCAGAAGAGAGCTACGCAGTGGACCAGTATCATCCTCTTTGTTTTTTGGCTTTCTAAGCAAAAGTCTCATTTTGATTTCATTCATCCAGGGGGCAGGGATGTTTTAGATAGAACCAAGGCTCTTTCAGCTGGGATTCCATGAAAGGGTCACATCCCTGGCACAGTGATCACAAGAGCACTGAAGGCTGAATTAGCGAGTCCAGGGAAGACACCGTCCTGAAAGAAATGGGAATCCCCTTGCGTTTGACTGAATTTATGGGACAGTATGAACAAATATTGCCAGGGAGTCTCAGGTTAGGGAAATATCCAGAGGCTCCTACCTAGAAAATGTCAGATGAACATGGTGGGGTTAGGTGACTTTATTATATTTACTGAGCATGCTCATCAGGAGCTCGTGCCTGGAGGCATGGCTGCCGGGCCTCTCTGTACTATATGTTATTAGATTCACTCAGCTGACCCCAATCTGGTGCTTCTGATTCGTTCATACAAGTCAATCATATTTATTGAGTGCTTACTGTGTGCAGAGCACTGTCTTAAGTGCTTGGGAAAGTACAATATGGCAATGAGAGTGACAACCCCTGCCCACAACAAACTCACAGCCTAGAGGGATCGAAGGCAAGGGAGGTCACCAGTGTATCTCCTTGGTCTACCTTCCAATCAATCAATAAGTGGTATTTGAGTGCAGAGCACTGTACTAAAAACCTGGGAGAGTACAATACATTAGAGTTGGTAGACATGTTCCCTGCCCACAAGGAGCTTACAGTCTAATGGGAGAGACAGATGTTCAGACAAATTACATCCAGGAAGGGGCATTTACTGAGCCATTCCATTCACATCCCACCTCACCATAGGCCATTCACTCACTCTAGGCAAGCCCAGTAGCTCTCCCCCCAACCCAAATATTCCACCATGCCAAATTCGCTCACCCACACTGAGACCTAAATTCTTCTTCATCAGTCCTGGTGACTGGGGTTGGATTCCCCACCCCCCAAGACAAAGGTCCTTTACACTTTACCCACTAACATAGGACACTAATGCCTTACAGATACCAGATAGAGAGGTACCATTTGCATCACATGCTTTATGCCAGGTCCCAAGAAGCAGCGTGGCTTAGTGGAAAGAGAACGGGCTTGGGAGTCAGAGGAGGTGGGTTCTAATCCTAACTTGTGCTGTGTGACCTTGGGCAAGTCACTTAACTTCTCTGTGCCTCAGTTACCTCATCTGTAAAATAGGGATGAAGACTGTGAGCCCCACAAGGGACAACCTAATTACCTTGTATCCACCCCAGCGCTTAGAACAGTGCTTAGCACATAGCAAGTGCTTTACAAATACCATCATCATCATAATCAAATCATACTAACCATTTTTCAGGACCCTGTCTGAGTCTTCCCAAATCTCAAACATTTCACTGGGGGGATCCCTGACCCTTCTTTGTGTTCCAGAGCCTGTTTCCCCTTGCAGGTCCCCATGAACTTGGATGTCATTCCCAAGCCCTGGAATTCAGTGACAGGAGGCAAGGTGAGGAAGACTCGACACTTAAAATAAAAATACTGAGCATAAAGGCATCAGGTTCCTGGCAATACCAGACCAGGGACAGACCAGCTGGAAAATGGAATCCCCAGTATAAAACCAGACAACAAGCACCATCATTCTATGGAAATTAAGCCACTGAGGTGGATCCAAAACCCGATCGCCACACCCTAGGTGCATAGGAATGTTTGTAAATAAGTGACCACATGCTTAGAGCCTGTCTAGCCTTGTTTCAGAGCCAATTTGAAGAGGAAGTGTCAAATAAGTCCTGTCTTACTTGTAACTCTCGATCTGCCTTTCTGGGGGAAGAGGGAGGGTGGGATTTCCACTCAGGAAAACATTAAGTTGAAACAAAACAAATCTCTGCATCTTGGGTGACTGTAGCAATCACATGGCACCTGGTCCTTTCAACAGCTGTGGGAGAGAGGTAGAAACATGGAGTCCTCTCCCCTGATTGGTAGAGAGACTTCTGGAGGTGAGGGAGTGTCAAGGGAGCCCAGTTCCACTACTGTGTCTTCACCACCTACATAGCTCAAGCTCTCCTGGAAGCCATCCATCACCATCTACCTCACTCTACCCTACCCTCCCCCTTATCCCAAAGGCAAGAACACCTGGTATCTATTCACAGGTCATATTGCCTGGACTATGGGAATACGCTTTGGGAGCACAGTTCCTAGCTTCAGGCAAATGTAGGAGTTAATTTGTTTTTTCTGTACGGCTTTTGGAAAAACACAGTCACAAGGAGTTAAAGTCATGGATTCCAGAAATGATTCCTTCACTCTCATTCAGATGACAATTATCCGATCGATTGTATGCACTGAGCACTTATTCTTGCATTAAACAGTTGTGGGGGATACAATACCATAGAGTTACTATACATGATCCCTGCACTCAAGGAGTTTATAATTCAGTGGGGGGAGAGAGACAACAAAATAAATAACACATGGGGGAAGCAACAGAGTGCAAATATATATATATATATATATATATATATATATATGGGCTGAAGGGGCAGTGGTGGGGGAAACTGGGTGTGGAGCTGAAAGATTAAGGTTGTTACTGAAGAGACTTCAACCTATATAAAATTAGAAGTTGAAACTTGAAAAATCGGAGCTAGGGAGGGCTGTGGATAAAGCAAGATCAAATGACTTCCAAAAATAATCAGAAGTTCCAGAGTCCATCTAGGGTGAGAAATATAAAGGTAAAAAGCATAAGACCAGGAAAAACACCATTACCTGATCAGGCTACTGGTTCCTCTAGCTCAGGACTCTGTCTCCAAAGGGAAAGAAGCAGCATGGCCTAGTGGAAAGAACACAGACCTGTGAGTCAGAGGACTTGGATTATAATCCTAGCTCCACCACTTGTCTGCTATATGACCTTGAGCAAGTCACTTCACTGTACCTCAGTTTCCTCAACTGTAAAATGGGGATTCAATACCTCTTCTCTTTCCTCCTAAGAATGTAAGCCCCATGTGGGTCAGGAACTGGTATCCAGCCTGATTAACTTGTGTCTCTCCCAGTGCTCAGAACAGTGTTTGACACATAGTAAGTGCTTAATATAATAACAACAACAACAACAGCAACAAGATGCAGAGAGAAATCCAGAGATGGTAGCCTTTCTGTACATCCATCTTTAGGAAAATGGATGGACCATCTAGTGTCCCACTTTCCCTCTAATAACCCAATATGGATCATTCAACCATAAATGCATCCAAACTCTTCTTGAGTCTGCCAAGAACTTTCCCAAAGCAGGGATCTTGTCTACCAACTCTATTGGATCATAGTCTTCCAAATGCTTAGTACAGCACTGTGCCCACAATAAAGGCTCAATAAATACTACTGATTGACTGACTATTTCTCCAAATACTGGACTTGGCCATTAAATCCCTTTTCATCTTGTGATTTCTGCTATTCTGGGGTGGGGGGAGGTGTCAGTGAAAAGGGCTGAACAAGAGCCAACATTTTTTGTTTCTCTTTTTTGCAGTGAGAAAGGTTCATATTTTAGCCCAAAAGAAAGAAAAGAAAATGACTATCTTTCCGGAAGAGCATATGTTCAAATTTCCTCATGTTACTAGAATCAAGCAACAAAGATTTAGTTTAAAACATGAATTTAGCACATTGACTCCCGAGTTGCAATTTTAGTCCTATTGCACATGAAGTCTTTTTGAATAGTAAATGATATTTTTAATTATGCATAGATTAGGACAATAGAATGTAGTCCTTACATTTTTATCCTTCCCTGGAGTCAGGCTTCCAGGAAGCCTTTAGCTAAAGAAAAGGATTGGTTAATAATTCTGACATTACTGCTTTCTCCTCATTTTATTTCTCACAATAGACGTCCTAGAATACTAACTACAGGGACATTTTTCTTTGGATTTTCCCTACAGAGGTAGTTTGTATATCAACACCACATATTAATAGTGCATTTTGTTCTTGATACCAAATACTGATGCAAAGTGATACATCAATGATACAGCCAAGCTAATCATTTGGAGAAAACCATTCCAACTTGTTTGCTTTCCTCTTCTTCCTGACAAACCTTCTGTCTATTTCTATGGCACCTATCAGTGTGATAGCCCTAGAGAACGCTGTCTTTCAAATTGCTTTTGCTCTTTTTTTGATGAACTGACCTCTTTCCATGTATACATTTATTGTTTGTATACAGTCTTTTTAAATGGATAAAGAGGAAAAAATATTTCGATTTTAATCCACCAGAGCCCAGAGAGGAATGTTAAAAAAGCTTTCAGAAGTGACTTACACTCGACTTTAGGCTGCTTTCCATGAGGAAAAGAAAAAAAAAAAAGCAATTGAAAGAAGATCCTATGACTCAGCGACTGCCACATTTAGGATCTGTTGAATGTCTTGGCTATTTTTCTAATCAAATTTCAACAGAAAAACTGTTCCCAGGTGTTTTTTCACCCCACTCTTAAAGCTGAATTGACATTAGAAGTTAGACTACATTCGACACCAGCCACTAACAGTACTACTATCAGAGCCAAAATTCTGGGTTAGATGGAACATGATTCTCACAAAATGGCACTGGCTCATGATCTTATAGTCTCATTACAGGAAATGAAGCCCAGGCCCTCTGATCCATTTACTTCATCATTTGCAGAGGATTTTTTGTTTTAATCTGTGGGTTAATGATTGATATATTAATTCTTTGATTGATCCATTTGATTCATTTTCATCAGCATTTACATGTCATCTTATTATGGCAGGGAATGTGTCTACCAACTTTGTTATATTGTACTTTAAGTGCTTAGTACAGTTCTCTGCACATGGCAAGGACTCAATAAATACGATCCACTGATTGATCAAAGGAAGGTTTCAGGGAAGTCCTTTTTAAGACTGCGGCATTTATTGACACTAGGAAATTGCATTTTGCCATGAGTAAAAGTACAAAGGTATAGTTTATAATGGACACTAGGGTTCTACCCTAGCAAAAATATATTCCCCCACCTGGCAAAGAGTTCTTTCTTCCCTATCAGTTGATCGGTGATGTTTATTAGACATTTACTCTGTACAGAGCACTGTACTAAGTGCTTGGGAGAATGCAAGAGTAAGCTCCCTGCCTTCATGGAGACACAGAATGGAGAGATATAGGAAGAGATGAAAGAGTCATCAGGGAAGGCTTCCTGGAGGGGAAGTGATTTTAGTAGGGGTTTGAAGATGGGGCGAGTGGTGCCCTGTCAGATGTGAAGAGGGAGGGAGTGCCAGACAGGATCTGAACAAGGCATTGAAGGCAAGAGAGGAGAGAGTTAGGGACAGTAGATTGGCATTAGGGGAATGGAAGTGTTCAGACTCAAGTGTAGGAGGAGAAGAGTGAGGACAAATAGTGGGGAGAGAAATGACTGAGAAGCCAGGGTCATGGAGTTTGTGCTTGATGTGGTAATGGATGGGCAACCACTAGAGGTGTTTGAGGAGTGGGGAGACAAGTGCAGAATGATTTTTTTAGGAAAATGATCCGGACAGCTGGGTAAAGTACGGACTGAATAGGGGAAAGGCTGGAGGCAGGGTAGTCAACAAGGAGGCTGTTGCAGTAGTCGAGACAAGGTATGACAAGTGCATGGTCCGGCAGAGTAGCGGTTTGGATGGAGAGGAAGGGGTGGGTTCTAGAGATACTGTGAAGACAGAACTGGCAGGGTATGGTGCCTGACAAAATATGCAGGGTAAAGAAAAGAGATGAATCAAGGGTAATGCCAAGATTGTGGGCTTCTAAGATACCCAGTAGCAAAATATCACCCACTTGTTCCTTCCAGAAACACCACTATACCTCAGGTGACATTTCAGACAAGAAATCAGTCAATCAATTGATCGTATTTACTGCAAAGCAGCCTGGCCTAGTGGAGAGAGCACTGGCCTAGTGGAGAGAGCACAGGCCTGAGAATCAGAAAGAACTGGGTTTTAATCCAGGCTCTGCTAATTACTTGCTGCGTGATCTTGGGCAAGTCATTTAACTTCTCTGTGCCTCAGTTTCTCCAACTGTAAAATGGGGATACGTGTTCTCCCTCTTCTATAGACTGGAAGCCCCTAGGCAGGACAGGGACTGTGACTGACCTAATTATCTTATACCTACCCCGGTGCTTAGAACAGTGTTTGACAGAGTAAGCGCTTAACAAGTACCATTTTAAAAAAAATAGAGCACTTACTATGTGCAGAGCACTGTACTAAGTGATTGGGAGAGTAGAATACAACAGAGAATGAGCTTACAGTCTAGAGAAACATTTGAAACACTTCACAAAATGAGAAAACACTTCTCCAAAAAAATCCCTAAGATACAAGACGAGGCCCCTCTCAGGGTCTCACCTGGAGAGTTTCCAGTACTCTACCAGGCTCAACTACCGGAGGGAGAGTCAAGCAGAGGCAAAAGTGCTTAGTACAGTGCTCTGCACAGAGTAAGTGCTCAATTAATATTATTGAATGAATACTCATTCCATTCTTAGCTTGGGCAGGGGCTAGCAAGTGGAAGGCAATCTGCTACAAGTCAAAAATTCCCCTGTGCTGGGCAGCAGTGGCTTGGGAGAGAGTCGAGGGAGGAAATTCAAATTTACTGCACGGAAGGAGGCAATGGTAAGCCACTTTGGTATTTTTACCAAGAAAACTCTCTGGATCCGCTACCAGAATGATTGCAGATGGAGGTGGGGTGTTCAGGAGAGATGCATCTATGGTGTCACTATGGGTCGGAGACGACTCAACAGCCTAAGACAAAGCAAGACTAGGTGCTTAGACATAGCCAGCCCCAATCCTGGCTCCAACTATTTTCAACAGGATGAACTTCAACCTCATCCCTTTATTTCCTTCCTCACCCGGAGTCAGGGGGTCACTTTTACCTACTTCAGGAAGACGTAGAGAAGGGGGGGATTCAGGTTGGAAAACGCTCTGAGGTCTCTGAATGAGAGGCTGTACAGAAGTGCTTACAGATGAGCATTCTTCCCCTAGAAGGGTGATGTGATATTTTCATACTGTAAACAGATTCCTACACTTTGCTCTCTAATTAGACTGGAGCTGTCATGGCTGTTAATTCCTGTGTAATTAAATTGAAATTAAATGTCAATTGACTTTGAATTACGGGGTAATTCTATGTACACATGCCATGCAATCTGGATCTCGAGGAAGATGACAATTGAAAAAGTATCCGGACGGCTCTTCCGTTATGACATTGTGATCTGATTAAGATCAGCCTGATAAACGACCTGCCAGAGCATGGGGATAAGAAAGCCATGGGGAGTCTGGACAGAGTTTAGTGTGTGGGGTTGGGGTAGGAGCCGGACCCATAATTAGCTGTGGGGATTAACCTAGTTGCAAGCAGCGGGGGACCACCCTTTAAAGACAAGTTTGACTACTGGATTTCCCAACTCGAACTGCAATTCTTGTTGGTCGAGGGCAGTGACTAAAAATCACATTAAATTGTTACACCACCACAGCATAGCTGATGTTCCTGGTCCAAGTAAGGAATTTCACATCCCACAGAATACAAAACATCGTGTAAGGACTTTTACATTAAAGTCTGAATTCGGAATCCATTTCATGACTGTCATTTCTATTAGCAGTGTTAGATTTCCATACAAATCCTGAGCAAACAGAATAGTTCACCCATCCCTGGTTATCACAGTCATTTTAGAGATGCAATTAAGGATCGTGGCAAAGGGCTGGATTTCTCTCAGAAACGGAGAACAGTTCATCTGGATTCGACATAAACCTGTTTCACAGAACAGATGTGTTCTGTTTAAAGGCATCATTAGTGGGTTTCTCTCTCCCCATCAGCTTTTCACAGAATTTTGGAGAATCCACAATTTGCTCTTTCCATTGTTCCCTCTTATTTTTCTTGAAATTAAAAGTTAATGCAGCTCTCTAGGCTAAGCTGGCTGCTGTGGAGACGGCATTTAGCCAGCTGTATGCCCGCCTGCTGGCCAAGGACACTGGCCATGTGGAAAGAATTTTGATATATCTGTTTAAGTATTTTTAAGGTCAGTATGCTTCGTGCACTCATCTCTTGTGTTCTGAATACCTTAGGATTTTGTATAATGGGGAAAACTCAAAAAGACATTTTCATCCTTTGCTTCAAAATATTCCTAAAGTTATATAACACCATCCCCCCTGCCCAAGATTTTCCATGAAAAGTCAACCTTAATAAGATTTTTTTTAAAAAAAAAAGCTTGACAATCTCTACATGAACCATAGAGGTCAGCTATATGTTGTGAGAGCAGGGGAGGCAGGAGGCGGGTGGGGGGGGGGGGCCGCTGGTGGAGAAGAGAGAAAGTAAGCAGGATGGGTTTGGGAGGACAAGCACTCTTCAAAGAGCTAAGACTGACCTGATTTTGCAGCTTTTCAGCTTTGTTCAGAAACCCTTACAGTTTTTCAGTCTACCCAGAAGCTGTTGAGCAAGACTGGGAACCCAGTCCAAAAATCTGTGGGTCAAAACAATGGCTTCGGCACCACAGCTGGAAGCCTGTGGGGCCAGTTGCCCACATCACCACGACCGAGTTGGCTTCTATGACCAGAGATTTGAAAAGAAGATCAACAAAGTTCCCCAGGTAACCAACTTCACCAGTCTCTTCATTATAGAGTTACTCAGTGCCTGGAACTGTCCTATAGAGATTTCAATCGATGGTATTTACTGAGCCCTTATTGAGTGCAGAACACTGTACTTAAAGTGCTTGGGACAGCACAATACAATAATTGGTAGACAGGATCCCTGCCCTCAAGGAATTTACAACCCAACATGGTTAGGAATTTGGCTAAAACACCAACCTTAATCCTCAAGTCCCTGCCAGCCAAGAACAAGAGTGAGGTGAAATGCATGCACCCTTTGGGTTTATTTGTGGTTATCCGTAGCCATTGGAAGCAGATAGGAAGGATGCTGATCTCCTAAGGACTAGGTCAGCATCAGCATTTTGCCTTGGTCAAAGAACAAAAGGCAACTTGGTCCCAAGAGATTAGTAGGCAGGACAAAGAGATGGCAGAAGTAGACAATAGTTCGAATCCCGGATCTGCCACTTGTCAGCTGTGTGACTGTGGGCAAGTCACTTAACTTCTCTGTGCCTCAGTTACCTCATCTGTAAAATGGGGATTAAGACTGTGAGCCCCATGTGGGACAATCTGATTCCCCTGTGTCTACCCGAGCGCTTAGAACAGTGCTCTACACATAGTAAGCGCTTAACAAATACCAACATTATTACAATAGGGAAGAGAAAGACAGAGAGACTCCCACATGACTCTCTGTGGCCACGTACCAATAATTTATCCCTGGGGTACTTGGATCTGAAGAACAATCATGAAGGAGTCACGGCCAAACCCTTGGAGAACATTCTGCAATTTACTAATCATCTACTCAAGTTTATCTCAATAATCTCTGTGGAGCTAAGATTAAGGAGTGACTGGCTGAAATTTGCCCAGAAGGGCCCCAATTTCAACACCCTTATAAATAATATGTCCCCTTAATTTGGAAGATAGCCAGTTAAACATTCCTGGAATGCAGCCAGGAGCTCTAAGAGGGAAATGGAAATCCTTTGTCAGGAGAAAACGAACCCATAATAGTTTCAACTCACAGGAAAGATTATCTCCCAGAGGAGGGACACCAGATTTTCTCCACCATCACTGTGGCCAGAACAAAAGGGCAAGGGTCTTTGGCTGCATCTTGGGGGAATTGAGGCTAGACATAAGGGGAAAAAAAAAACTTCCTGGAGTTTAAAGAATGGGTTACTGAGGAAGGGTGGGGACTCTTCCTCTACCCTGATGCTGAAGTAGTTGAAGTGCTCAGGGAGCAAGCTTGAAGTCCATGCCCCAGCACATGGATTTGTAGAACATAAAACATAAGCACTGCAATACAGGGACCTAGATTAGTGATCTACACCTGTGCTCTCTATAGGTAGCACTTCAACTGCACCTTGAGAATTGATCTGGGGGCTCACTCGGGACTGGACCTGATGATCTCTCCTCATCTCACTATGAAGTTCCATGATCCTATGATACGATCTCGGTTTTGCTCTCCACAAAGCTGTGTCCCTGCCAACATAGCTCTAAAAAAATCTTCGAGCAAATCCCCTGTCTTCTGGTAGATTATCTGTATAGAGAAGCTCCCAGGGATGTCAATGCCTGTCAGATCAGCAGAACCTAAATCTTCCATCCCCAGCCATCAGAACACCTAATGACGTCAGCGGACTGACTGAGCATTTTGAAAAGCATCCATCTGACACATCACCGGTTGCCAACATCCATATCCCTTAAAAGAATGGACTGCTGATGAGCGCTGAAAAGTTAATGGAAAAATCACTCTCGGATACTAAAACATCACAGCTTGATTTATAGCTGAGCTTTTTTTTCATATTATAGGATCCATAGATCCATAGCTCATACGGATACGTGGCCTAGTGGAAAGAGCACAGAACTGGCAGTCAGGAGACTTGGGTTCTAATCCTACTCTGTCACTTGACTCCTCTGTGACCTTGGGCAAGTCACTTAACTTCTCTGGGCCCCATTTTTCTCATCTGTGAAATATTCATTTATTCAATTGTATTTATTGAGTGCTTACTGTTTGCAGAGCACTGTATTAAGCGCTTAGAAAATGCAATTCAGCAATCAAGAGAGACAATTCCTGCCTACACAGGGCTTACAGTCTAGAAGATAGAGATTAAATGCCAGTTCTCCCTCCCTCTTGGACTGAAACTCCATATGTGTCCGACCTTATCGTCTTGTATCTACCCCAGCAACTGACACATAGTAAGTTCTTAATAAATATCATTATTATTATTATCTATAATTTGGATGAAGACCATCAGCAATAAATAAGGATAGTGTTCCAGAGGAGAGGAACTGAGTGGTATATGTTAGGAGCAAATATAAACTCCTCCAAATAGTAAGAAAGGAATGGCTATGTAGGTGATTTAAAAAAAAAAAAATCAAAAAAATACAGTGATTTGGGTTACAGCAAGCACACCCCCACTAGATGCCCTAAGCCTTGAGCTACTAGGCCAAACTTCTTTGCTCGTCCTGTTCCAAGTCCTTCTAGAAATTCACCTCCAGGATGCTCACTCTAGTTAATCCCCTCACCTTCCAGATCCACTTCCGCATTTTTAAATAGTTGCTGTCTTATGCTGTCGAGTCATGTCCGACCCATGGCGATGCCATGGACACACCTCTCCCAGAATGCCCCACCTCCATCTGGAATCGTTCTGGTAGTGTATCCATGTAGTTTTCTTGAAGCAGTTTGCCATAGCCTCCTTCCACACAATAAACCTGAGTCTCCGCCCTCGACTCTCTCCCGTGCCGCTGCTGCCCAGCACGGGTGAGTTTTGACTTGTAGCAGATTGCCTTCCACTTGCTAGCCACTGCCCAAGCTAGGAATGGAATGGGTATGCCTCTGCTTGACTGGTAGAGTAATGGAGACTCTCCAGGTGCGACCCTGAGAGGACCTTATATACTTTCGCACCTGTTAGTTTCTTATTGCTTAATTTACCCATTTGGGCTTGTTATTAATTTCTATTTCCACCCTCTTTTAACAATTGTTTTATCAAATTTATATCTGCTTATTTTCTTTTTAGACTGTGACCTCTATGAGGGCAAGGGTGGCCAAATACTTCTGTGGGTTGCTCTCCAAGCACCCAGCCCAGGGTATTGCATGCAGTAGTTGCTGAGTACAGCACTTGGCATCCAACTGGCTTCAACCAATCCTGATGATGATGATGGTGACCATGATGATGATGCTTCCGTGGAAACAATGGGGACACCTCATGGCTGCAGGATGTATAGATTGAAAACTAGAACTCATTAAGGTTTAGAAAGGTAACAATGGTTTTACCCATTGCCTTCTGCATGCCAGTTTAGCAAATGTGAAGGGTGACCTCTCAATCTCAGGAATCCTATCATGGCTTTAAATGGCAGGAAAATCACCACTGCACCGATAAACATAAAAAGGAAATAAGATTAGTCATAAATGGAGAAGAACCAAGGAAAAAAAAAACATTTTGTAGTCCATTTTCTTAACAGAAAATCTAACAACAATAATAAATATTGTGTATGATGCAGTAGCTGCTTTTCATTGGGTGATTAAAAAAGAGCATTTTATTTATGTTTGCACTCACGGCTGGGTAAAACCATTTGGCTCTGCAAGGCCCTTCTCCTCATCTCTACACAAAATGAGTCATTTTTGCATGTTAAATTTATTAATCCACTTTGTTTATGGAAGAAAAAAAAATAGCTCTGTCATTTGCTCTGTGTCTTGAATACCCAGTCAGTGGGTGCCAGAAAATGTACACATCAGTGAGGGAAGATGCCTGCCTTCTCAGTTATATAAACAAATATGAAGAAATGCAAAAAGACAGAGAGAGACAAAGAGGGGACAGGCATGAGAAAGAGATAAAGAAGGAGAGAGAGAGAAAGGGAGAAAGGGAGGGGAGAGAGAGAGAGAGAGAGAGAGAGAGAGAGATAGGCAGACGCAGACCCCAAGACAGAAAGAAACAAACCTAGCAGACTGTCCCTGAAAATAGCAACTGAAAGAATATTTCAGTAAACTTTCATGTTAGCATTAAACTGCTGTGATCATTCCTCACTTACATTGTTGCTTTAAAGCCTTTCTCACAATATTATGAAGCTCTTTTTAGGCAGTTTCCTTTTGGGTTTTTCCTTAGAAGACTATTCTTCTTGATGGCAACCCTGTGGGTAAGACCGACATAACTGCGTTCTCTAAATGATCAACCCAAAACATGTCAATAAGGATATGAGTAAAAATTTATAACAGAACAAAAAAAAATCTTCATATTATGACTTCAGCAATGCTTAGTTCTTTTACACACACACATTGCCCAAATTGTTTGAACTGGGGGCATGATGTTAAAAATAATTTTCTTTTCTCAACCTTTAGTAAAGGTTTTTGTCATTTCCTTTTTGGCTCCCCTTCCAATTATGTAAGGCCTGCTGGTGCAATCTTATTCCTTTTTGAGAGCATTGTTCAGTCTTTCTAGTGCAGCCTCAGTCGTATTTTGAGGTTTTTGCTAGGATATCCACTTAAATTTTCTTCTCTCGGATCCAAGTTCCAACAAAATGTTTCCCTCTACCCATTGTGCAGGGGTGAGGGACAGGCCCAGAATCCTCATTCCACCAGATCAGAGTTTGAGAATTTGGACTGCATGTCCAGAGTCTACTCAATGGCTTTGGGTGATAACCCTCCAGTGGATAACTAATATCCGACTTTGAAAGAGTGAACCTCAAGGCTGAGTGTTTTGGCTGGAGGAGGGCATAGAAATAATAATAATAATAATGTTGGTATTTGTTAAGCGCTTACTATGTGCAGAGCACTGTTTTAAGCGCTGGGGTAGATACAGGGTAATTAGGTTGTCCCACGTGAGGCTCACAGTCTTCATCCCCATTTTACAGATGGGGTAAATGAGGCACAGAGAAGTTAAGTGACTTGCCCACAGTCACACAGCTGACAAATGGCAGAGTCGGGAGTCGAACCCATGACCTCTAACTCCAAAACCCGGACTCTTTCCACTGAGACACGCTGCTTCCCGAGCCCCAGATACTGTGAAACACCCCTTCAGAGTCCCCAGCTCCAGTCTCTGGGCTGAATGTTATTGACCAATCTTCTCTTAGAGTTACCAGCTATCACCACCTAACAGCCAGTCTTGCTTGATTTCTATGGGCAATCCACGAATGTGGAGAGAAGACTCTTGGAGGAAGAAAAAGGGTGACTCAAACTCTTCCTAGTTAAGCCTAATTTGGGGGTTAAAATTCTGTTTTAGTCCTGAATGATTTATCCATCTACTTTAGATATTCACCCAACATGAAACCCAGGAGATTCACATTTCCAATCAAGAATTAATTCAAAGATAATAGAGATTCCCATGCCCAAACTGATGCTTGTAGCAGATAGTATAGTAAAACTGGATCAGATCACCATGACCGCACAGGATGCTTTTCACCAAATTGATAGAGCCAACTGATAAACTCACCAGTACTAATGGCATCCACTTGAGGATTTTGATAGAACGCAGAGGGGCAGTCTCTCTCTTATCTCTACAAATAGCCACAGTACCAGCAGGTCGCCATTGTAACTCCCATCTATTGGAGGGTTCCAAAGGCAATCCTGGTAATTACAGACCACTGAGTCTCACCTGTAAATTAATCAGATCTGTAATTAAAGTTAGGATCGGTGAGCACCTAGGAAACTACAACCTGTTGGGGGGAAAAGACAACTTGGTTTTTAAAAGGGCAAACTATGCCTCATTAATCTTCTGGAGTTCTTTGAAGGGAGAACTAGTTGACAATAATGTATTTAGATGACCCAGAGACCTGTGACAAAATTCTGCACAGATTAGATAATCGTGGGATTGGGAGAGGGGTTCTGGCAGGGGTAGAAAATTGGCTCAAGCTAGGAAACATAAGGTAAGGATAAACGATCCCTCTTTAGGATGGAAAAGTGTAATTAGAAGGGTTCCCCCAAGGATCGGTGCGAGGCACAGTTTTGTATAGCACCTTCCAAAACGATCTGGAAGAGACAGTGTGCGGTGACAAGTCCAAGTATGCAGATGATACCGCACACTTTCATGTGGTAAAATGCTAGGCAAACGAGGACAATTTTTACTATGAGGGCCAAAAAAAATAAAATAGCAGATGAGCGTCAATGTGAACAAATGCAAGGTAATCCACTGAGGGGAAAATAATTTAAATTGCAACTATGTAAAGATGAGCTCAGAGCTATCACTCACGACTCAGGGATGAGATCTCAGGGTCATTGTCGATGGTACTTTTCAGTTATCCATCTAATGTGCAGCAGGAGCAGGCAAAAAGCCCAACCAAGTGCTGGGCATCATCAGGGAAAGGATAGAAAACAAAACAAAAAAGGCACAATTTTAATACTGAATAAATCCATGGGATGTCCACAGCTTGAATGCTGTGTACAATTCTAGTTGCCGTATCTTAAGAAGGACATAATAGAACTGGAAAATGGAAAGGAAATGGCAATCAAGATGATCAGTGGGATGTAGAAGCTTCCATATGAAAAGAGGCTGAGAAGATCAGAACCGAAGCTAACAAAATCATGATGGGTGTGAGCAGGAAGAACAAAGACTTGTTTTCCAGATCCCAGCTCATCAGAGTGAGGGGTCACTCCTCAAAACCTTAAGGGTGACAAGTTTGAAAGAAGTAAAAAGAAATACCTCTTCACAGAGTGGGTGGCAAACATGGCTTTTTATACCTTGGGAAGTTGTGTGGATAATCACTAGGTTCAAGAGCAGTTTGGTTTTGGGCAGGGATTGTCTCTATTGCTGTATAGTACCTTGCAAATGTTTAGTACAGCACTCTTCACACAGTAACGCTCAAGAAATACGATTGAATGAATAATTCACTGACGAGTGGTCCATAATGGGTTATGAGAGGGAAAGCGAGGATTATAGGGGGAGAGTTTAGGATATTAAATCAATGGTATTTGAGTGCTTACTGTGTCCAGAGCACTGTACTAAGCAATTGGGAGAGTACAATAACAATAGAGTTGGTAGACACGTTCCCTGTTCACAACGAGCTTAGTCTAGAGGGATATTGGATGGTCTATTCCTAACCTTTAAGAGAATGAATGTCAATGGATGCCCCTAGTGCTCCTGTTGGCGGTAGAATCTTGTGATGAATGGACCACTGCCCTGAGCCATGTTTCCAGGAAAAAACAAATCCATTCAACACCAGCCTAGGCCTCTGAGACCATGAAACTAGACTTGCTTCACTATATTTTCAGAATCAAAAGGTATTTTAACCATTCAAGCTACCAATTCTCCATCACCTGTACCTTCAGGGAAGACTAAAGAGGATAACCCTAAGCCAACCCAGAGCCTGGATGGAACATAAGAGCAGTAGCCTAGCTGAAACTATGATTCAGATTAACAAAGCCTTCTTCACCACTCTTGCTTTTGGTACAGAAACATCATGTGTCCAACAGATTCCCCAGATGAGAACCCCGATCTCAGTCTCATAAACATAGGCCTAAGCAATGTAGGTAAAGCTGGACAGTGAAAACACAGGATACAAAGAGCATCGACTCTTTTGAAATGCGCTGTTGGAAATGGCTTTTGAGATTACCATGGACTGCCCGAACAAACAAACAAATGGATTTCGGAGCAAAGTAAGCCAAAGTGGTCTTTGGAATGCCAAATGATTTAACTTAGATTAGCATATTTTGGACATATAATCAGGAGGACTAATTCTCTGGAGAAGACACTAATGCTAGGAAAAGTCCAGGGAAAACATGGAAGAGGCAGACAAGAAGTTAGATGGATAGAGACCATATCACCCATAACGGAACAACCTTTAGAAAGGTTACTGATTATGGCAGAAGACAGGACTTTCTGGAGAAAAATATATCCATGGAGATCACTGTGAATCAGAAATGACTTTACGGCACTTGATAATGTAGGTAAGCAAAAGTGGCAGCCTGGTTTCCCTCCATTGTCTAGGCTGAAGTCCAGCCTGGTTGACCAAATTGGGACAGACCTTAAATGATGGCCCTCTTCTCCCAAGTCAGGCAAAGGGGAAGGGGAAATTCAAGAAACTGCCATTTTCAGGAGCTCTGGGAGGGCCTTTCCTATAGGTTGTGAGTGCAAGTACAGGGCTTACCCGTCAGAAACTCAATTCCTCATCTCTGCTATCTCATTTTTTGAATTATACTGCTCACTTTCTCCTCTGCTCATGAGGTGTGTCCTCTTTGGGATACTTATTGTGAGGCATGGAGATGGGCACTGGATGGGGTCTTTGCAATTCCAACAATGAGTCCTTATTTGATTGCTAGCTAATGTTACGGAAGCGCAACTATGCAGACGCAATTTTAATGAGTCCTAACTCTATGCCCTATAAATACACACCATATGCCGTGGGAAAAGTGCAATGCTCTCAGGATGTTGTTTAGGCCAAGTGGAATCTCATCAAGGAGCTCTCGAGAGCTCATGAAAATAAGTTTGAATTACCTTGTTAGCGAATGCTGATATGTTTGTCATGATTCCTGATTGCGCCACTAGGAAAAGATTCCATGGTTGCTTCATTAATTCCTTTTAAACTTCTAGTAAATGTTCAAATGTGGTGGTGTGATTTCATTTATGGGAACATTTTTCATATTTATAATGTGTACATGAATGAAGATGATATGACATTTACACTCCAGAGAATCGAAAGATCCCAGCAGGACTTATCTGAGGGAGTCCAGATACTACCCCACCCCCAACCCCCTCCCTTGACCATTCCCCACCCCCCCCCCCACACACACACCCCATGCCTCCATTTCAGGACAAGCTTAGAAAAACACTTTCTCTACTTCAGTTTCTCAGTAATAAAATGGGGATGAATTGCACTGTGGATTTGTAAAGGCCTTACCCTGAGGGGTGATGTAAGCATCAAGCATAATCAGAGGTTGGCTGAGTTCAGAATAGGGTGGCCACTGTTGGCCTTCACTAATATCAGACAAGGAGATGCACATGACATCACATGCATTACGCAGGGCACGGAGCATGACATGATGACTTTACATATGCTGTTTTGCAGATGAACATCCATAACCTCCCCAGCCTAGAGTTCCTACCCAAGGAAAACCCCAATGCCCCCAACTGTCCCCTCGGTCCCCTCCCAGGTCTCTTGGAACACAGGCACCATTTTCAAGCCACGGAACTCAACAACAGGAGCCAAGGTGAAGGGAAAGTGAGGGCTGAAAACAAAGCTGTCAGACAGAGAGGCATTCAGTGCCATATCCATTCTGGACAGTTGACAAACCAGCTGAAAACCAGGCTCTCCAGTGTAAACGTAGATGAATGGCCACTCTAATTCAAAACTAACTGCTAGCAACTAGCTGAACTATTTGAGAACTCTGAAGAAGAGATCCAAACTGTTAAGCACAAAATCTGAACCAAGCAACCCTCTACAATTGAGACGCAACTGAAAGAGCATGGGGGGATAGCCTATTAGGGTTATAATAGAAAGAATGGCTTCTGATTCAGGCATTTCCTGGCAATTAATGGCACGCTGAGTTAAAGGCCTCTCCATCAGCCATTATCGATTAAGAAATATGCCACGTAAACAGCACACTAGATTCTTTTAGGTTGCTGATGTGTTTTTCTGGCATGACCTCCTGTCCTTTCTCCACTCCCCATCTCTCTGGCCTGAACAGAGGGAATAGATATTGATAGGCACTGCTCCGAGTGAATGCAGGAACATCAGGCCTCTAGGACAGCATCACAAAGTCACATGTCTCTAGAAACCTGGTGGATAGTGGTCCTTCTGGTACTTCTGGCTATCCTGAAATGGAGTTACAAGTTCACTTAGGATGAGTTTGATTGTTTTATTTCTCCCCCCATCTTTTACTTTACAAATCTTAGAGCATGATCATCCATTTTGCTGAATTTTCAGCCAACTCAGAGAGATTTCTCCAACCTCATCTAACTAGAACTGCACAGAAAGCCTAGATGGCAGGGCATTTGCAATGCTGATCATTGATTACTATGGAAAGGACCGAAAATCTGTGATGAATTACTGGCCGAGAGCAGTCCAGAGGGTTTAAGCCTAACTGCAGTATCCTGTGCTTAGCAACACTAGACTGACAGATTCCCAAGCATCAGTCACACTTATTGAGCACTTATTTTGTGCAGAGCACTGTGCTAAGCACTTAGGAAGTACAATATAACAGACATTTCCTGCCCACAGTGAGCTTACAGTTTATAAAGGCATACACTTTGGGTCTCTCCCGAATATAAAATTCGCCTCCTTCCAAACACTTTTTTCACCATCATCACAATAACAATAATGATAATTCTATATCCACTTAGTGTGGGTGAAGCCCTGTACTAATCACTGAGGGCATAAATTCAAACATATCCCCAGGCCTAGTAGGCTCACAATCTGAAGGAGAGAGGCTTGAACATGCAGCAAACAAGAAAGGAGTGCGAGAGAGAGACACACACACACACACACACAGAGACAGAGAGAGGAGGGGAGAGAGAAGAGAGAACAGGCTATATTAACCAACAGAGAATCGACAACAGGAACAACAACTATTCATTTCTGCCTGGAAGGGACAGTTTTCATCTCTTCGGCTTCTCGTGGCTTCAGGCAGGGACAAACCGGCAAAGCTTTCCAGTATTCTCCCCACCCTGCACTCCTTTATGGAGTAGGGCTTAATTTTTGGTGCCAGCTCAGGTCAGAGGATGGGGGCAGCCTTTTGGTGTCCTTTAAAAAAAATCTCTTTTTTGAAAGAAGAAAAGGTACAATATATTCTCAATTAGCCACATCTTTGGTGGATAAAGAAAGATAGCAGTTAATCCCACTGTATAAAATGAATTCCTGGGCATTTTCCTCTACTCCATTCGCTGGGCACAAAGAACCTACCTTCCTGATTCAAGTCCCAGCTCACTTTATAGTCTAACTTGAAAATCAAAATCTTATTTGAAAATCCAATCACCAGTCATTTAACCCACCACAAATCACCATGCCTCTTCACTTGTTGTGGCCCACATTGTAAAAATCAGCCCTCTGCTAAATAATTATGGCATTTGTTAAGCGCTATGTGCCAAGTACTGTTCTAAGTGCTGGGGTACATACAAGGTAATCAGTTTGAAAACAGTCCCTATCCCACATGGGGCTCACAGTCTTAATCCCGCTTTTACAGATGAGGTAACTGAGGCACAGAAAACTGGAGTGACTTGTCCAGGGTCACACAGCAGTCAAGGTAGAGCCGGGATTAGAATCCACATCCTCTGACTCCCAAGCCCATAGTCTTACCTGCTGCTTTTAGCAGTGACTGGTTGGAGCAGTCACTGCTTGGAAGAGCATCTGCTACGTTCCAACTTCCTGCAGGGTCACTGGGGCCCTGAATGGCCTTTAAGATAGGCCCTGCTTGTTATATCCTCGACTGAGCTGATAAATGATGAGCACGGTTATTTTAGAAAGTTCAAAGATCCCCCTACCCCCCTGAGGGAATAGGACCATTCTGGCTCAGCTGGGAGGCTCAGCAAAGCTGCCCTGGCTAATAATAATAATAATGTTGGTATTTGTTAAGCGCTTACTATGTGCCGAGCACTGTACTAAGCGCTAGGGTAGATACAGGGTAATCGGGTTGTCCCACGTTAGGGTCACAGTCTTAATCCCCATTATACAGATGAGGTAACTGAGGCACTGAGAAGTTAAGTGACTTGCCCAAAGTCACCCAGCTGACAGGTGGTGGAGCTGGAATTAGAACCCATGACCTCTGACTCCTAAGCCCGTACTCTTTCCACTGAGCCACGCTGCTTCTCTGGCTAATGGCTGCATGAGCCAGGTTCGGGTCTCTCCTTAAAGGGTGGGCAGGAGAAGGGGTGTTCAGAGGGCCTTGGGGTAGGTGGCTAGAGTTTTCTCTTAGATTTTGATGCCCAGGTCAGAGCAACTGGGGAATTTGGGCTTCAAATCAGGAGTGTGGGTTCTCAGAGGGCAGCGGGTGGAGGGAGAAGATAGAGGTTCAGGATCAGATGAGAGAAATGGGGAAAACATGCCAAACTCATGTGAATCATCTGCTTTGTGGATGATCCAACCCTGAAAAATCAGAATTATACCATATGAATAAAACAGGTAGCAGTTCTAGAAATTGAAGGGGTCTGAGAAGGGGCAACCATGTTGACTCTAGGCTGTGGGTCTGAAGGAGACTATGGGAATAGGGCAGGGCAGCCTGAAGCCTGACCATCCCCCACTGAGGAAATCCCAACAAAACTTATTGTAACAAACTTTGCATTTTGTTAAAAGCTAATAGTGTAAAATAAAACTATCTGATTGTTTGAAGCAGCATGGCCTTGTGGAAAGAAGGACCTGGGTTCTAATCCCAGCTCTCTCGCTTGTCTTCTGTGTGACCTAGGGCAAGTAACTTCACTTCTCTGTGCCTCAGTTACCTCATCTGCAAAATGGGGATTAAGACTGTGACCCTCATGTGGGACAGGGACTCCGTCCAACCTAATTATCTTGTATCTACCCCAGGGCTTAGTACAGTGCCTGGCATATATTAAGTACTTAATACCATAAAAACTTTAATCAAGTTCTCAAAAATGTGCATGTACCAATGCATCTGTGTCTAATCTAGGTACTACTGCTAATAATAATGGCATTTAATAAGCCCTATGTGCCACGCACTGTATTAAGCACTGGGCTAGATTCAGGATAATCAGGTCAGACATAGTCTCTGTCCCACATGGGGCTCACAGGCTAAGAAGGAGAGAAAATAGGTATTGAATCTCCACTTTACAGATGAGGGACCTGAGACACAGAGAAGTGAAGTGGCATGATCCAAGGTCACAAGTCCATGCTCTTTCCACTAGGCCATGCTGCTTCCCCAAATCCCAAAGGCAAAATTACCAGGGAGCACAGTATCTACCCCAGGATGGATTCTATGGAAGATTTGGACATCAGAAGCAGGTAGTGGGTAAAGGCACCTCTGAGCTATTACTACCTTTTCCATCCTTCCTCTTCCTCACCATAAGTGTCTCACACACCATTCATAAATAAGCAGAAACACAACCTGGTATACATTGACAGACAGAAACCCAGAGAAACAAAGTTCCAATGGGCTGGGCTATTTCAATTTTAAAGAAAGAATTAGTCCATTTCAATCCCTGCCCCCAGAACTCCATTTCACCACCCAACACACTTCAAAATTCGACTCAGTGATCTAGTCTTCTGAAAATTCACCCAGTCTGCCATGGGAATTTGTTAACCTTAGCATCTTTTGGAGAGTTCACAGAGATTTTGTGGCGTACTTTTACTCTGTATCCTTATCTCATATTTGCTCACATAATTGCCCCACTTGCAATCAACAGTATTTATTGAGTGATTATCTATACAGAGCACTGCACTAAACACTTGGGATAGTATTTTTTTGCAACATGAAAGAAGGTTGGGGTTATTCAGCAGCATCATATAATAATTAAGTCTAACAATAAGATGACCAGGACAAAAACAAGAAGAAAAAGAAAACTAGAGGAAGAAAGGAGAGGAGAAGGCAGAGGAAGGTAAGAGGGTGTTGAGATTGAATCTCTTACTTCTATTGCACTCTCCCAAATGCTGCACAGAATAGGCATTCAGTGAATTACCCCTGCCAACCCCCAAGCTTCTTCTTGTCCTCACCCAGAGCAAGCCATTTCTAAAAAGAAACTCTCCACCTCCTGGCATGAGCCAGTCTCTGTTGGGATATAGTATTCTGGATATTCTCCTCCTTTTCTGGCCTGTGTTACTATCATTGATTATAATTATATGGTATAAAAATAATATTTTGTTACTCAAAAATCAAGGCGGGACAATTACATGGTGAAGGCAACTTTGTGAGTAAATACAGTATTAATTTTGCAAACGTCGAAAATAGCACTGGTGATCCAGACAATAATAAAAGGGACATAATCAGCTCTCTCCCTCCTATCTTTGCTCCTCTCCTACTACAACCCAGCTCACATACTCCACTCTAATAATCTAAATAAGCCAGCCTACTTACTATGCCTCAATCTCATCTCTCCTCCTGTCAACTCCTTGTTTCCATGTCCTACCTCTGGCCTACAGCTCCCTCCCCCTTCATATCTGACATAACACTATTCTCCCCATCCTCAAAGGCCTACGAAAATCGTATCTCCTCCAGAAAGTTTTTCCTATCTTCTCATCTCCCCACCCAATTCTCCCTCCTTTCTCCATCACCTATGAACTCGTGCCTATACCACTTAAGCATTTTGATACTCACCCCATCTACAGCCCCAGAACATTGTCTGTCCCTAGAATGTAAGCTCTTGAGTGCAGGAATCATGTCTACCAACTGCATTGTTCTAGCCCAAGTATTTAGGACAGTGCTCTGCACACAGTAAGCACTCAATAAATACCACTGATTGACTGGTAGATTGACAAAAAAAAAAAAAAGAACCCACACACAACTGTGAGACTGCTCTGAGGTAAAACAGCAATTTTATCTACTTATTTTAATTCAGTATTATTTTATTCTCTAAGCCCTCAACAGGCCAATTAGCTGGTGCCCCCACAGAACGTGCCTAGCTGGTTCCCAGAGTGGGTTTCTAAGGCTTTGCCTATTTCTGGAATATCTCCAGGGGGTAGCCAATCCAGGTTTATGACCTTCATTCTAGAATATTTCACCTGGAAGGCTGTCCTGGGCCATTTGCCAGCATCTTTGGTAATATTGTTAACATTTATTATTTATACAGGGGCAGAAGTGAATCCAGGCTGGTACAATATATGAATCTCAGCCAGACAAAGAATAAAGTCTCCGCCCCCAGCACTATGCTGTCTGCTGGCAGAAGGCAAACAATACAGGGCAAAATAGGAGCGAGCAGAGCTTTTGTTGCTGGAGTCCTTAGCCGAATGTGAAACTCCAGGAGAAGGTGAAGGGGACAAGAAATGATCTTGGTATCGAGTTTAAGGGTTGAAAGTGCAGTCATATTTCTGACTGCTGCACAAATGGAGAAAAGAGCAAAGAGTTAAGGAAAAATGGTTGGCCCGATGCAGGTTGCACTGAGGGAGCCCTTGGAGGCTATCCTCTGGGTTCAAAGGTGCTGTGACTAATGATGCTCTATCGATCGTATTTATTAAGCACTTACTGTGTACAGTGTACTGGCCTAATGTCTTGGGAGAGTACACTATAACAGAGTTGGTAGACACATTTCCTGTCCACAAGGAGCTCACAGTCTAGAGGGAGAGGTAGACGTTAAAATAAAATTAATGATATGTGCTTAAGTGGTTCAGGGTTGAAAAAATCAAACGCTTAAAGACTCCACATCCAAGGTCCAGGGCAAAGCAGAAGGGAGAAGGAGTAGGGGGAAATGAGGACTTAGGGAAGGAGGAGATGTCATTTTAATAGGGCTTTGAAGGTAGGGAGAGTGATGGTCTGTAGGATATTAAAGGGGAGGGAGTTCCAGGCCAGAGGCAGGATGTGGGTGAGGGATTAGTGGTGAGATAGATGAGATCAAGATGCAGAGAGTAACTTGGTGTTATAGGAGTGAAGTGAGCGTGCTGAGTTGTAGTCAGAAAGGAAATCAGAGAGGTGAGGTAGGAGGGGGCAAGGGGATTGAATACCTTAAAGGAGTTTCTGTTTGATGTGGAGGTGATTGAGCAGTCACCGGAGGTCCTTGAGGAGTGGAGAGAAGTGAACCGAATGTTTTTTTTTTCTTAGAAAAATGATCCGGGCTACAAAGTGAAAGACTGGAATGGGGAGAACAGGAGGTAGGGAGTTCAGCAAGGAGGCTGGGATATGATAAGCACTTGGATCAGTTTGGATGGAGAGGAAAGAGGGAATTTTAGTGAGGTTGTGAAGGTAGAACCTGCAGGATTTGGTAACAGACTATGTGGGTTGAATGACAGAGATGAGTTGAGGATAATGCAAAGGTTACAGCCTTGTGGGACAGGGAGGATGGTGATGGCTCTGCCTACAGTGATGGGAAAGTCAGAGGTAGGACAGGGTTTGGGTAGGAAGATGAGGAGTCATATTTTGAACATGTTAAGTTGAGGTGTCAGTGGGACATACAAGTAGCGATAACCTGAAGGCAGTAGAAGATGCAAGAATGCAGAGAGAAAACAGGGTTGGAGAGATAGACTTGGGAATCCTGTGCATAGCGATGGGAGTGAATGAGTTTTCCAAGGGAGGTGGTATAGGTGGAGAATAGAAGGGAACCAGAACTGAGCTTCATCAAACCAGGGCTCCATATTAATGCAGTGGCTGATAGAGCTGAGGGGTTGGATAGAGCCCCACCCCTCCCTGTGCAGACCGTAGTTGTGTGAACCTGCTTCAATCAAAAACCACTTGCAAGCACGACTGAAGAGAGAATGCTTTCCACCCAATCACTCCATTTCCTGCAAAACTCCCTCTCATTCCCACAGTTCTGGTCTATTGCTGGGAATGAGTGTGGGCAGCAACAGCCCTGGCCACCTTGGGTCAGATGACACCAGCTCAACATTAGTACAACAAAAAGCAGAAGCATCTAGTGGAAAGAGCAGGGGTCTGGAAGTTGGAGGACCTGGGTTCTAATCCCAGCTCTGCCAACTGCCTGGTCTGTGATCTTGGGAAAATCATTTCACTTCTCAGTACCTTAGTTGCCTCATCTGTAAAATAAAAACTGAATACCTGCTCTCCCTCATACGTGGACCACAAAATCCATGGGGGACACTGATTGTGTCCCACCTGATTAACTTGTATCCATCCCGGTGCTTAGAACAGTGCTTGACACATAGTAAGTGCTTAACAAAATCCATAAAGAAAAGAGACTCCCCAGACCTAAGTGTTTTTCTTCCTCCTTGTCTACCTTTGTCTCACTCCATAGAAATAACTGAAAGCAGAAATTGAACCAGCAAAGAAAAAAATATAAAAAGATAGACCAGTCTGAAGTGAACTTACCAACAAAAATGCTGAAATAGAGGAGCAAAGAGAGAAACAGCTTGCAAAGGAAAAGGAGGCCTCTGATTTTCAGAGGTTCAGAGTTGACTGTGCCTACTGCTTGTTATAAATGTGGAGAGAGTCATGCCACAAACTCACTTCTATTGGGCTCTTTAAGAACCTCACCAGAATTCAATCAATGCTATCACAGGCTGATGGAGCCCATGTGTTAGGGATCACTCAGATAGACCCCTAGAGCACTTCATTTTACAACTTTGCTGGAAAAATATCCTGTATGGACTCCTGTATGTAAAAAATGCTGCTCTCAGAATTCTAATTCCAAGCCCCTCAGCATGTTGTTCCAATCCCAAGGGAACTCTACTGGATTTTTTGTCAAATTCTGAATTGATTTCAAAATGGCTTTGATGACCTATATAGTTGGGGCACAGTTTGAGGGTCTCTGTTTATTTCTCCAAATAAAGAGCCTCATCCCAACTGGAGATCATCTGAAGCTGGATCTTTTGGCCATTCCAAAATATAGGCTAAAGCCATATAGAGCATAGGCTTTTAGCTGTTGTTTACGCATCTATCATTTGCCATTTATTCCTGGCCAACGTCCAACACAGACTTGTTTGTGATGAAATTTCAGGGTTATCTATGCATGAAGCTCTTTTGAATTAGACATATTCCTGAGTTGTCAGCTTCTTTATTGGAATAATGCTGCATGTGCAAGCGAAGATGAAGAGAAAAACAAACTGCCAGATCAATTGGTCACACATTACCTCACCTCACCTCTGAGAGGAGGGCAGTTTGCTTGTTCCACCCAGCAGGAGGCCTGACTTTTACCCAAATTGTCTGAGAGGCACCAAGAGAAGAACTCACCAAGCATAGAGTGACAATTCAGAATTGGGCACAAAAGCTTAAACTTCACACAGGAATCGATTCATAGAAGGAACGGAAAACATTTGCAATTGAAAATTGGGAGGAAATCTGAAGCGTAGATTCTGGGGAATGACTAAGCTTTTTTATCCTGTGTGTTAGGTTGGTAATGAGGATAATTAGATGAAATTAGAAAGGGGGGAAAGTAAGAAGTAATATGCTAGCTAGAAGACTAGGTTTACCAGAGTCCTGCTTGTCCTGGCAGGATTTGGAGCTGCAGCTTTATCTTGAATAATTGCCCGCTTTTCCCTGCGGTGGATGAGACACCAGATTCCCCACCTCATGGACTTGTTTGATGGATTAAACAAAAATCTAACATGGAATACACATTCCAGGGCACTATGCACAATTATAACTGTGCATACTGAGAAGCAATGTGGCCTACTGGAAAGAACACAGGCCTGGGAGTCAGAAGACCTGGGTTCATTCATTCATTCATTCATTCATTCATTCAATCATATTTATTGAGCACTTCCTGTATGCAGAGCACTGTACTAAGTGCTTGGGAAGTACAATTCAGCAACAAATAGAGACATTCCCTGCCCACAATAGGCTCACAGTCTAGAAAGAGGGAGACAGACATCAAAACAAGTAAACAGGCTTCAGTAGCATCATTATAAACAAATCGAATTATAGATACATACATATTAATAAAAATAAATGGAATTATAATTATTAATATGTACAAATAGCCACAAGTGCTATGGGGTGGGAAGGGGAGTAGAGCAAAGGGAGTAAGTCGGGGCGATGGGGAGGGGAGGGGAAGCAGAGGAAAGGGGGGGCTTAGTCTGGGATAATAATAGTATTGGTTAAGCACTTACTATATGCCAAGCACTGTTCTAAGCGCTGGGGTAGATACAAGGTAATCAGGTTGTCCCACATGGGGCTCACAGTCTTACTCCCCATTTTACAGAGGCAGTAACTGGAGCACAGAGAAGTTAAGTGACTTGCCCAAAGTCACACAGCTGACAAGTGGTGGAGGCGGAATTAGAACCCACAACCTCTCACTCTCAAGCCCATGCTCTTGCCACTAGGCCACCCTTCTAAAGCCTGCTCCGCCACATGTCTGCTGTACGATCTTGGGCAAGTCCCTTCACTTCTCTGTGCGCCACTTACCTCATCTGTAAAATGGGGAATAAGACTATGAGTCATATGTGGGAGGGGGACTGTGTCCAATCCTATTATCTTGTATCTACCCCAGTACTTAGTACAGTGCCTGGCACATGGTAAGCCCTTAATAAATATCATAGAAAACAATGGACTTTGGAGAAAATCTAAAAGATGGGAAAGCAGCCCCTAAGGAAAAGAGGAAGGTCACTTCTATGGCCTTTTACCTTCGGAACATCAAAACTAGGGTGAGCATATTATAAGGGACCAAGAGTTGCAACTTTTCCCACTTGTTCTGTTTTTGCTCCCTTGAAGTTAAATAATGATCATTTCAGATTAGTTCTGAAATGTCTTTGTCAACCTTCTCTACCACCACCTCAGCAGACACTAAAGACCAGGTTCATGTTTTCATTGCCCTGTCAGAGTTGAACCCCACTGGTGTCTCTCAGGGGCTGCCAGCACCACTGAGACACTCAGAAGTTCATTCTCCAAAGCAATTTGAGTAGGGCTTCACCTTCATCAGCAATAAAATTCAAATGTAATGAAAGTTATGTCAGGCAAATAAAGTCACATGTTTCCTGCTTTTAGCACCTCCTCGATATTAGAAGCCCAATTCCAAGCCCTCTCCCTCTCTCCTTCTATCCCCAATTCTCTCATCCCCTCCATTCCAAATGCCTTCAAGGAGAGGATGGGGATTTTCTTAATAAACAAAATGAGTTCTTCCATTTTCTCATGCTGGGAGACTGCTCCGCTGTAATCTTTTACATAAACACAGGAGTTTATTTAATTTCGCTATTCAATTTTATAATCTCTAAACACCCTCTGATTCTTTCCTGGCACACTCATCACGCGTCTTCTGCAGAATGTTAATTAGCCAAAGAAAGCAGCTAATGTGATGCAGTGCTGTGGCAGGAAATATTGTCCCTGGTGGAAGAAGCTTAATTGGGACAACCAAGTCTCAAGACTGGGTAAGTCCATCAGATGGGATGAAGTAAAATGTTTCCGAGGGAAAAGAGCTAGCCGAGCAAGTCCGTTCTTGCTCAGAATGTGGCAAACTCTAAACAAATTATCTGGTTATTCTTAAAGGAAAGAGGCTGAGCTTTAGAAATTCTCATTAAAAGTGAAAAAATATGGAGGAGTCCATTAATGAACTACTTAACTTTACACATTTAGGTGTCACTTCACACCACCAAGGTTGTGCTTGGTTAAGCGGATTATAAAGCACCATTTGCAGAGCTTTTGAACTAAGAACCATACATAGAGAGAACTGTGCTGTCTTTATTCATGTATTTGAGGTATTAGAGGCATAGCAACGCACCTCATGTTCAAAAGGAAGAAAGAACAAAATGTTTGCTAGTTAAACTATTTAAAATAACTAATAGCTCATCGAAAATGAAAAACAAGTATCACAAAATAAATTTAAGTGGCCCAGACCTCTTGATAGGCCAGTTTAAAGAGAGGGAAAGAGGATAACAGAGAGAGAGTGAGAGAGATACAGACAGAGAAACCAAAATAAAAAGAGAGCTATCTTTCATTTTCAAGGATGACACCTGACAGGTGTGACCGCAGCCAGGTGTCCAAGTGCAGCTGAAAAGATGGCTGCATAATAGATATTTTCATCCTCAACGTCTGCGTGGGAAGATAGTTCCTAGGTGATTTAAGGGGTTTGTCCCCAATAAGACCTGCCTCTGTTATCAAGCTTGTTTTTGGTATCCTGTTCTTTGCAAAGCCTTTGCTCTAGAAGAGCAACCCCATTCCTAATTGCTGCTCATCTGTGTGGTCTGTCATTGTTTAAGACTGCTTCATGGTCTCTTTACATCATTATTCTGCCCTCCATGCTTTCACGTGCCACCCCCCCTCCTTCAGTTCATCATTCAGCAACTATCTGGATGTCATGCTATCATCCATTCTACTTACATGTGAGAAGCAGCACGGCTTAGTGGAAAGAGCATGGGCTTGGGAGTCAGAGGTTGTGGGTTCTGATCCTGGCTCCTCCACTTGTCAGCTGTATGACTTTGGGCAAGTCACTTAACTTCTCTGTGCCTCAGTTCCCTCATCTGCAAAATGGGGGCTAAGACTATGAGTCCCACTTGGGACAACCTGATTACCTTGTATCTACCCCAGCGCTTCGAACAGTGCTTGGCACATAGTAAGCGCTTAACAAATACCATCATCATCTTGTGTCACTATAAGCTGCGAGCTTCAATGCTGGTGCCTTGACTGTGTTCCAGGAACTCGTTATTAGTCATCTTGTCCTGCCATTTGACTTTGAGCATCATTTCTAGGAGATGCTTGTGAAACTGCTTGGAGACCTGAATGTGTCTTCTAGAGTAGGTTGAGGTCTCACAGCCAGAGAGGAGGTTGGACACCAACAATAGCCTCCAAGACTTTCAATTTGAAGTAAAGCTCAACGCTCCACTGTTACCAAATTCTGTCTGTAGATCTCCCCGAAGTCACGCAGTTCGCTTTGATTTGGGTTTCTACATCACTGTCTAAGAATCATGTCACTGGACAGTGCTCTGCCTAAGTACAGAATTCAGGACAACACAAAGATCCATGGGGCCATGGAAAAACTTTTGTTTTGTTTGGGTCTCCTTGCTGCAAGCTGATATAAAACCACAGTTTTCTTCAGGATTATTGTCAGTGCAGAGTTCTGGACCAAATCTGTGAACGCACTGAGGCTTGGTTAGATAAGAGATGACTACAGGTTCAGGAAATGCTTCCAGTTTCCCTAAATCAAAGGAGTTTTGCTGTGGGCAGGGAATGTGTTTATTGTTATATTGTACTCTCCCAAGCACTTAGTACAGTGCTCTGCACACAGTAAGCACTCAATAAATATGATTAAATGAATGAAAGGAGGTTTTTTTAGCAGAAAGGTGCATCAGATAAGCTTGGCTATATACATGCCTGGGTGCTGTTTTTGTGGCTAAAACATCCTATCTGTGTGAAATAATTACCTCTCCCCTCCTTCTTGGTTAACCCAAACAAAAGAGGTTTAGAGCCCAGGAGCCACACAGAGTGAAACAGATTCAACCTGAGAGTATAGCAAGTGTGGTTTATACCCTACTCACCACACCCTAGGGAGGGCAAAAGATCAACCTCACCCACTGCTGAGGAGAAAGGAGGCAAGCAGTTGACATGAGAAGAGTACACAGTGGTGATAGGGGCCCCGCTCCATATTGCTGCCATTAATTCTTTCCTTTCTCTTCCCCACCCCAGTGAGCATCCTGCCACCCACCTGGGGCCTGGCATTGTAAAAAAGTGATGCACCCTGGATGGTAGCATTCCTACTACAACACAACCCGCACACTCCACTCCTTTAATGCCAACCTACTCACTGTTCTTCCCTCTTGCCTACCTTGCCGCTGACCTCTCGCCCACATCGTGGCTCAGTGGAAAGAGGCCGAGCTTGGGAGTCAGAGGTCATGGGTTTGAATCCCGGATCTGCCACTTGTCAGCTGTGTGACTGTGGGCAAGTCACTTCACTTCTCTGTGCCTCAGTTACCTCATCTGTAAAGTGGGGATGAAGACTGTGAGCCTCACGTGGGACCACCTGATAACCCTGTAGCTACCCCAGCGCTTAGAACAGTGCTCTGCACATAGTAAGCACTTAACAAATACCAACATTCTTATTATTATCCCACCTCTGGCCTAGAACACCCTCCCTCTTCATATTCAACAGATGATCACTCTCCCCACCTTCAAAGCCTTATTGAAAACGTGTCTCCTCCAAGAGGCCTCCCCTGACTAGCCCTCATTTTCTCTTCCCTTACTCTTCCCTTATTCTCTTCTCTGTCACCTTTGAAATTGGATTTGCACCCTTTATTCACCCCTCTCCTAAGCCCTCCCATAAGTAAATTATGGATATATACATAAGTGCTGTGGACACACTGTGGGTCCACAGCACTTATGTATATAACCATAATTTACTTATTTCTATTAATACCTATCTCCCCCATTAAACTGCAAGCTTGTTGTGGTCAGAGAATTTGCACCCTTTATTCACCCCTCCCTCAGCTCCACAGTACTTATGTATATATCCATAATGTACTTATTTCTATTAACATCGATCTCCCCCATTAAACTGTAAGCTTGTTGTGGTCAGAGAACGTGTATACCAACTCTGTCATATTGTACTCTCCCAAGGCCTAGTCTGTGCACCGCACCCAGTAAGTACTCAATAAATACAGTTGATCGATTGATCCCTAAATGTCTTCCACCTGGGTAAAACCAAAAAGTCACCCACAGTATCCACAGTCAGAGCTGTGTCCTTGGTGTAAAAATGCCTAGGCCTGGCCCTCCATTCATTCATTCAATCGTATTCATTCATTCATTCATTTAATAGTATTTATTGAGCGCTTACTATGTGCAGAGCACTGTACTAAGCACTTGGAATGTACAATTCAGAGCCAATCCCTGCCCAGTGAGGGGCTCACAGTCTAAACGACTGAGTGCTTACTGTGTGCAGAGTGCTGTACTAAGTGCTTGGGAAAGTATAATACAATAAGCAGTGACATTTCCTGCCTACAATGAACTCACAGTCTGCAGTGGGGGAGACAAAACATCAGTACAAATAAATGAAATTACATATATGTACATAAATGCCTTGGTGCTGGGGGAAGGGAAGAGCAAAGGGATAAATAAAACTACAGATATGTACATATGTGCTTTGGGGCTGGGAAGGGGGAAAAGCAAAGGGAACAAGTCAGGGAGATGCAGAAGGGAGTGGGAGATGAGGAAAGGAGGAGCTTAGTCTGGGAAGGCCTCTTGGAGGAGATGTGTCTTCAATAAGGCTTTGAACTGGGGGATAGTGGTTGTCGGATTGGAGGAAAGAGGGTGTTCCAGGCCAGAGTCAGGATGGAGGCTAGGGGTCGGTGGTGAGACAGGGGAGATCGAGGCACAGTGAGAGGGTAAGCACTTAGAGGAACAAAGTGTGCGGGCTGGGCTGTGCACTGTGGAGTACCATTATTATGACAGACAATGGGGAAAGTAATTGAATACTGCAGGGAACACAGCAAGGTCAGAAGGTGATGAAAAGAACATACCCCCCTCAGTGCCACAGGCTTTGAGACTTACAGGACCTATTTTCTTTTGGCAGTTGTTGATGCTGCTGGTCTACTGCTACGACTCTCTGCCCCACCAGAAGGAAGGCTTGGTTTGGTTCATTCCTACACAGGGAAGCAGCATGGCCAAGAGGAAAAAGCAAAAATGGAAAAGACCAAAAGAGTCAGGAGACCTGTGTTTTAGTCCCAGTTCTGTCACTTGCCTGCTGTGAGACCTTGGTGAAGTCATTTAATTTCTCTGCTTGCAAAGTTTTTCAGGTGTAAAATGGAGATGAAATAGCCATTTCCCCTCTCTCCTAGACTATCCTGATGGGGCGGGGACTGTGTTCGAGCAGATTACATTCTATCAAAGTGCTGAGTACATAGTAAGTGCTAAATACATATCATAATTTATCATTATTATTATTTCTGTGTGCTAATACTGAAGTGTGTGTTTTGGGTGTAGAGAGATTAGGAGGGTGGGAATGTGAAGGTGTGGTGCACGGTGGGGGCACTTGAGATGAAACATAGCTACTGCAGGAGTACATTTCTAAAAATTTAAAACCTTTGGTTATTTTAGCCCGTGACTACAATTCTTTTCAGTTCCAGACTCATCACTCAAAGCTATCAAGGCATAAATTGCAAATGAGTCCCCACATTTTGGAGACAAATTTAAATCATAACCCACTCTGTGCTTAGCAGTACAACTAATTCGCTACGCTGTTGCATTTAGTTCACAGGATTTTTCCTGGTAGGACTGTGAACTTCTGCAAAACACAAAGTAGAGTATTGCTCAATAGAGCAGGGGGGCACTGTATGGAACAGTCAACATTCAGAGTGTCCAAAGTTGGTGCCAGGGACAGCTACTTCCCCAGTATCCCCAGTATCCTTCAGGATAACTCACTGGACAAGAAGTTAATAATCGAACACAAGTCTTCAGAGAAATGAGCGATATCTTATAAAGTGACTAATCATTACACAGCCTATTCTCTCTCCTACTACCTCGCTCTGTTTCTCTCTCTTTCTCACACACACACACACTCAGGTTGAGGCTAGTGCTTTCCTCTGCTATCATCATCCCTGCGCAAGTCAAACTAATGAGCTCTCTGTAGGGAGGTACTAATATAAGAAACAGTGCAGGATATATGAGAAGCCAGGCAGGGTGATAATTATGAAAGCACTAGGATATCAATATAATGAAAGAAGCTCATTTCATTGAAAGATGAAGTATGTGCAATTTAATAGAGAGGAATACGAATCGCTATGGATGAAGTGGATTTGGGTCCACCCCCGTGCATAAATTCTTCCTACTCTGAGAGTGTTCTGTAAATCTGCCACCCCTCGAATACTGGAGCACAAGATTTCTGAATGGAAATTCCTCCGACTCCATTGTTCAGGGGTGTCAATCAATCTTGACAAACTTAAAGACAATGGTATCAAGGAAACGGGTGCACCTTTTGGACTCGGTAATGGTTACTTCTCAAATGTTTTGTTTGTCCTGAAAATGTTATTCCTCAGGGAAGAGGTCTAATTGCTAACAAAGAATTCTGGAAGTTGTCTCAGAGAAACTGAAGAGAAAGCCATTAGTCTTGTTTGGACTGGTGTGTGTTCTGATTTTTTTTGTTCCTGGAAGCAGAACCTTGTTTGCAAAACCAAAATAGAAGCTACATAAATAATTACTGTGAGATTAAAAATAACTTTTCCATCTCATTACTATAAAAATCTACCCAGGAAATTTTGGAGCCGGAGTTTTCAACACTTCCTGGCTAAGCAAATATCATGTCACTTGGCAACAAGTTGGCAAAAAACAAGAAAAACAAGGGCTTTGAGCAATCCATGACAATGTCACTGATGCAAAGTTGTCTTCTTTGTGACCACTACTGGAAAGAGCATACTCTTTCTTCTGGTTTTGGCCTTCCTGCAAAGCTAGCACACAATTCCCTTTAGACCGAATCAAGAGGAAACATTTCCAAGTACTCAAAGAGCATCTGGACACAATACAAAACAACTGTGTGGGTGAATCAGCACCTTTTTGAAATTGCCTGCGACTATGATGCAACCCGTAAGAGAATTTCCAGCTTAAAAACATCTGTCACCGACAGAAATGTTTCCAAGTGTTATAGGATTCCTCTCGGCCGAATAGCTCTAATGTCACTAAGAAGTTCAGCCTGGTTTCTCTAAAGTGATATTCTTGGGTATTATCAGCTATGACTTACATCATGTAGCAGAACGATGCTCCGTTCTGCCAGAACACATGATTTCACTACAAATTTTGGATAGAATGCGAAAGCAGAATTGGGGAACATTCCAATAATGCACTTCCAGTCTGGATACAGAGCAACACAATGTCAGAAGATAGAGGTATGTGCCAGCAGACCCAATACAAGCACTTCAGTACATGTTTTCTGGAAGAACACGGGGTTCTGCAAGAACACAACTGTCATGATATAGGAGCAGCATGGCGTAGTGGATAGAGCCTGGGCCTGGGAGTCCGAAGGACCTGGGTTCTAATCCCGGCCCCGCCACATGTCAGCTGGGTGACTTTGGGCAAGTCACTTCACTTCTCTGTGCCTCAGTTACAGGCCCACCTGTGAAAATGGGGATTAAGACTGTGAGCCCCGCTTGGCACAACCTGATTACTTTGTATCTACCCCAGCACTTAGAACAGTGCTTGGCGCAGAGTAAGGGCTTAACAAGTACCATCATCATTTCACTTGTCTGGGCTTCAGTGACCTCATCTGTGAAATGGGAATTGAGACTGGGAACCCCATGAGGGATAGGGACTGTGTTCAACCAAATTTGTTTGTATTCACCCCAGCACTTAGTACAGTGCCTGGCATATAGTAAGTGATTAACAAATGTCATAATTATTATTATAATTATTATTATTAACTAAACTGTAAGCTCACAGTGGACAGGGAATGTGTCTGTTATATTGTTATAAAGTACTCTCCCAAGAGCTTAGTATGGTGCACTGCACACAGTAAGCTCTCAATAAATACGATTGACCCACTAACTAGGTGTGCTCGTTTTCCAGAAAGCTCTCAATAAATACGATTGACCAACTAACTAGGTGTGCTCGTTTTCCATAGTTGCTCAATCAGATCATGCATAAAAATGCCCTCGAAAATAGGTCTTCTGGCTATATCAAGTTGTACATTTTCCCCATCCCTGTTGGACCACAAATAAGTTCTCCTCACTAAAAGTCATCCCGTTTAACAATTGTTTCTTTGCTCATCTCTTAGAGAACTTATGAATTTAAAGTTGGGCTCCAATCTGTCAATCAATCACCACAACCGGTGACACTCACCCTTGGAGGTGACAGTTATTGGAAAATTTAGGTTGGGTCTGTACGTTTTTGACTTTTTGAATGGTATTTGTTAAGCACTTACTATGTGCCAGACACTGTACAAGCACTGGGGTAGATAGAAGCTAATCATGACGGACGCCGTCTGCGTCCTACATGGGGCTCACGATATTAATTCCCATTTTACAGATGAGGTAACTGAGGCCCAGAGAAGTGAAGTTACTTGCCCAAGGTCACACAGCAGACAAGTGTCAAGGCCAGGATTATAACTCAGGTCCTGCTGACTCCCAGGACCATGCTGCTCTATCCACTGTAATAATAATAATAATAACAATAATAATAATGATGGTATTTGTTAAGCACTTACTATGTGCCAAGCACTGTTCTAAGCTCTGGGGTAGATACAAGATAATTAGGCTGTCCCATATGGGGCTCACAGTCTTCATCCCCATTTTACAGATGAGGTAACTGAGGCACAGAGAAGTTAAGTAACTTGCCCAAAGTCACACAGCTGACAAGAGGCAGAGTCGGCATTAGAACCCACTATCTCCGACTCCCAAGCTCGTGCTCTTTCCACTAAGCCACGCTGCTTCTCTGTATTTTGTCCAGTGAAAAAGAATTTCCCACAACCTAACCCTCACTCCCCATTTACACGGAGTTTTTTTGAGGAAACTGAATTCATATAAAAGTGTTTCACTTCAAGTTGAATTTTCCAACTACAATGTTAAGCTAGGAGTAGCTGTAGCTTCTTTTTTCCCCTGGTGCCTGAAGGCCCCACAGTGCTGTCTTTTTAATCTGCAAATGAAATACCTTCTTGTTGTAAGCTTTACATGGCATTTTCTAAACTCTCCCTGAGACAGTTCTTACAGTATTTGCAATAAGGACTCTTCACAGATTCTGTGAATTACTTGTGAATGTATTCAAATTAAGATATGGAAAAGCTGGTGAGTAAAATCTAGGCAAGCTGGAGGCAAAATAACTCTTTGAGAAAAAGTAGGCTGTTCATAAAGTAGAATTTCTGCAGGGCAACTCAACTGATAGGTTTTTAATGGAGTGCAGAGTTTAATCCAGTTAAAAACTAAATCAAGTGAGGATCCCTCCAGCTGAATATAAAAAGAATCTATCTCAAAGTGACTTCCCAGGTCCTTTCATAATGCACTCACCACTGTGTCCTTCCAGTGTTAAATGAAAGACATACTCGCTGGTGCATGGATGGATGTACACAACTGTACACAACTCCTCACTCTAGGCTTCAAGGCTCTCCATCACCTTGCCCCTTCCTACCTCTCCTCCCTTCTCTCTTTCTACCACCCACCCCGCACGCTCCGCTCCTCTGCCGCCCACCTCCTCGCCGTCCCTCGGTCTCGCCTATCCCGCCGTCGACCCCTGGGTCACGTCCTCCCGCGGTCCCGGAACGCCCTCCCTCCTCACCTCCGCCAAACTGATTCTCTTTCCCTCTTCAAAACCCTACTTAAAACTCACCTCCTCCAAGAGGCGTTCCCAGACTGAGCTCCTCTTCTCCCTCTACTCCCTCTGCCACCCCCCCCCCTTTACCTCTCCGCAGCTTAAACCCTCTTTTTCCCCTTTTCCCTCTGCTCCTCCACCTCTCCCTTCCCATCCCCACAGCACCGTACTCGTCCGCTCAACTGTATATATTTTCGTTACCCTATTTATTTTGTTAATGAATTGTACATCGCCTTGATTCTATTTAGCTGCCATTGCTTTTACGAGATGTTCTTCCCCTTGACTCTATTTATCGCCATTGTTCTCGTCTGTCCGTCTCCCCCGATTAGACTGTAAACCCGTCAAACGGCAGGGACCGTCTCTATCTGTTGCCGACTTGTTCATCCCAAGCGCTTAGTACAGTGCTCTGCACATAGTAAGCGCTCAATAAATACGAATGAATGAATGAATGAATGCATGAATGCATGAATGAATGAACTGTATGTTTTCAGGGACAGCTGTACTGTACTGGGAGAAAGGGGGATGAGGCAGGTCGTACCTGAAGCTTCCGGGAAGAAAATGTCCCCAGATTCCAGCCTTCACCAAGCTCTCTCTTCCTACAATCTGTTCCCTCCTCAGACCCTACTAATTTGAATAGGGAGGAGAGGTCCCAGCATGAGACTTTTTTTTCCACTGGGTTGCAAAGAGCTGGCAGCATATTATTTATTCATTACTTCCTGGAATCACTCACCCAATTAGCTGGTGCTAACACAATAGAGATGCTGATGTTGACAACTACCGCTCAAGCAGAGGTGATGGTTTTATGGGTTTCCGTTCCCTTCTGAACAATGGTATGAGGATGGTTTTCCCCTCATTTCCTCCTTCCCAGTCAAGGGGTGGGGGGCAGGGGGCGGATAGACTCTGAGATTGCCATTGACTTTCCAATTAGCACTGGTGCATAGTAAAAGAAGCTGGTGTGGACTATCTTCAGCCGCTGCTCAGAGAATTAGAATCCTCCCTCTCACCTTCACCACCTAGGGCTCCCTGGCAGCTGAGTCTCACTGAAAGCCCATCAGAGAAAAATCTCCCGTGTTATCTGCTTGAATTTCATTTCCCAGGCTAGGTTGGAGGAGGGAAGAAAAGGGGTAGAGCACAGGTGGAATGCTCCATGTTTCCAAAGAATCCTGTCCTCTTCTAACAGTGGATTTGTGTTGGCAGGACCCTTCCTCCCTTTGTTCTTGTTCATTGCGCAGCGAAATGCACTCATTATTTACTGGTGAAAACAAGATGGCAATAACAAGCCATGGGTGACAATGTTGTTTTTCATTTTGCATCGATGGCCCTCTATCGTAGCAGGCATTTCTCACATTCATCTTCTGAAGGCCGTGATTGTCCTGGCTTTTTGTTACAAGCTAAGCTAGTCATGGCAGCCCCTGAAATCCCATTAGAATACTGAAAGCAGTGTTTTACAGTACCAGGCAATAGAATAAATACGGAACAATAAGTATAATAGGGAATGTATTAACCCCAAATGAAACGGAGACACTGTGCTCCATGACGATGCCAATAAAGTACCTGTTTGCTGGAAAGCCAATCGGACAATATCGGTGACCATTCTCTAACCTGGAAAAACTGGAGAGGCTCAGTTCTCCCAGAGGCGATGAAAGATCATGAGGAGCAGGGCCACAGTGCTTCCAAAATCTTCCTGGAGGAGAAGCCACTTTGATTTGACTCTACTCTTTGCACCTAGACATCAGATCTGCTGAAAGAACAGTTTTCAACAGCTTTAGGGATAGGCACATCTAGTTTCAGCCACCAGAACAATAGATAAGTTTTGGAAACTTTGATCTTTTTTACGGGTACATGCCTGTGTGTTATCAGCCCCAGCATCAGCTGATAATTCTCCTTCAATGGTTGGGGGAGGGGAGTGGCAGGAAAGGGATGGTTTTCAAAGGCAAGAGATGAACTTTAGGGTCAGTCCCTGAGGGCTGAGAGCTAGACTGCTCCCACAGTTCAGTGAAGCTGCAAGTGAGCAGACAGAGGGAGATCAGCAGCCAGATAAGCAGTTGCCTTCGACAAGGGTGAGTGGTTTTCCAGCAGAGTTTCAGCAGGTACCAGCAAAGCAGCTCTGCTTGGAGGCTCCCAAGGGATTGAATGCCTTGATTCCCTGTATGGAGTTGATCTTGTGGGAAAAGATTAGTCAGGCCAGCCTCCTTTCTCCCCACCATGGTCACCCCTGGGGGCTGCATCCAGGTTGGTCGAGGGGGGGGGGGTGTAGTGAGAGTTGAATAATAACATAATAACTATCATATATATATATACATTTATTGAGCATATACTATGTGCCAAACACTGTGTCAAGCACTGGGGCAAATACAGGATAATCAGATCAGACTCAGTCCCTGTCTCACAGGAGGCTATCAGTCTAAAAAGGAGGGAGAACAGGTTTTCACTCCCTCCCCGTTTTGCGCTCTCAAGTGCAAAAGTTCATTCAATCATATTTATTGAGCGCTTACTGTGTGCAGAGTGCTTGAAAAGTACAGTTCAGCAGTAAAGACAGACAGTCCCTGCCCATGCTGGGTTTGCAGTCTAGAAGGGGGAGGACAGACATCAAAACAATTAAACAGTCACCAATATAAATAAATACAATTATAGATATATACACATCAAAACAAGGAAAAAGGCATCAATATAAAGAAATAGAATTATAAATATATACATATATACATAAGTGCTATGGGACAGGACGGAGGGGATGGAAAGCAAAGAGAGCCAGTCGAGGTGCTGCAGAAGGGAGGGGGAGCCGAGGAAAAGGGAGTTCTTAGGCTGGGAAGGCCTCTTGGAGGAGGTGAGCCTTCAGTAGGGCTCTGAAGGGGGGGAAGAGTGATTGTTTGGCGGATTTGAGGGAGGGTATTCCAGGCCGGAGGTAGGAAGTGGGTGAGGGGTCCAGGGTGGGACGGGGAGATGGAGACACAGTGAGAAGATTAGCACCAGAGGAGCGGAGTGCATGGGCCGGGATGTAGAAGGAGAGAAGGGAGGTGAGGTAAGAGGAGCCAAGGTAATGGAGAGCGTTGAAGCCAATAGTGAGGAGTTTTTGTTTGATAAGGAGGTTGATATGCAAAAGACTGCAATGTAGATTGGGAGAATGTGATCTTAGGAGAGAAAAATTAATCAGGGAAAGTCTCCTGAAGGAGGTGGGATTTCAGAGGGGCTCTGATCATCGTGAAAGTTGAGGTCTGGAAGAATTTATGCCCCAGTTACTTGAGAAATTTCCTGCAGTGCTCAACCCTTCAAACAGTAAGCTCTCCATCTTCTGAAAAGTGAACACCTGCGGATTCTGCAGGGAATAAATAGTACGTTATGTGGAAGGAATGGACATCCAATATCACTGACAGTTTCCAAATAGGGTTGTCCCCAAGTAACTGTTTACCCCTTCTAAGCTCTCTTTTTCACACTCTTAGCTTTCCCACCTATGCCAGCTTTCTCCTCTGCCACTTTTACTCCCTCAAAACATTTCTTTAAAATCCATTTCTTTGCTTGGAATTCTTCAATACTGACTTCTCTTCAGAGCTGTCTAGTGCTCAACAGGCATCAGTCAGGGTGTGCAAATGTGGTCTGATTGACATCCATCCGGGATCCAAAGCAGATTTGCTTCTTAAAACTGGACCTTGCCTTCTATACGAAATACCGTGCATTCTAAAGGAATTCTCAATACAATTATGGAGCACCTTATTAAATCCACACTGAACTCTGGAGGGCTCTCATTCCAAATGGCATCCTTATTCCTGGACACCATTATAGTTCTCTATTGATATTGTCTTCTCCAATAGCATTAAATAGGAAATGTTCTACTTGTCGATTGGCATATTGCAAGCCTTGGAAAAACAGCTGAATGTCCTCCCCCAATCCTGGACCTTCCCTCCCTTTCCTTACCTGTACCTTTACTCCTCCCTCTTACAGGAAAAAGGCAGGTGGGTTTTTTGGGGGTAAAATATGAAGAGGAAAGACAGGAATAACCAGACCAATATGTGGAAGAAGTTGAAATCGTGGCTTCTTGCTAGATCACAGGGTTGTATTTTGTCCTAATCTGAGCTCAACTACTGTTGGGAGGCAACAGAGCCAAGCCTAAAGAGTTAATATTATGAATCAAGGGGCAAGCTGACACAAGCAAGCAAAGTAGAACAGCAGGAATCTAGGGTCTAGATGACTATGGCCAGGATTTTAATAATTCAAACATGGGAACAAGCTTCCCCGCTATCCCAGGGTGACCTTGTAGCCAATGGCTGCCATCCAAGTAGCTTCTACCTCTCCCCCTCCATGGCTTGAATGTGCCTAACATACGTGACTGACCACTCACCGCCCCCCCCACTTTTTTCCTATTGTGGTCTAATCATCCCCAAAGACCATGCATCCTGATAATTTTTTTTTTCTTCCTGGGTGGCTAGCAAATCATGGCGAAACTTTCTTGGAGCATCCTCAAAAATATAGGAATTTGTGAGGGAAACACTACACCAGAAATCACTGGGGTTGTAGACTCCTCCCACTTCCCCATAAACAACTGGTATTTATTCATTTATTTTTTTTAATGGTATTTGTTAAGTGCTTACTACGCGTCAGGCACTTTACTAAGGGCTGGGGTAGATACAAGACAATTAGGTTGGACACAGTAGCTGTCCTACATAGGGCTCACAGTCTTAATTCCCATTTTACAGATCAATCAATAAATCACATTTATTCATTCATTCATTCATTCAATAGTATTTATTGAGTGCTTACTATGTGCAGAGCGCTGTACTAAGTGCTTGGAATGTACAAATCAGCAACAGATAGAGACAGTCCCTGCCCATTGACGGGTTTACAGTCTTGTGTGCAGAGCTCTGTACTAAGCACTTGGTTTAGTACAATAGAACAATGTAACAGGCACATTCCCTTCCCACCATGAGCTCACAGTCTAGATGGGGAAATAGTCATTAATATAAATGAATAAATTACAGCTATGTACATAAGTGCTGTGGGATTGGGCATGGGTTGGTCAATAAAGGGAGCAAGTCAAGGCGATGGGGAGTGGGAAAAGAGGAAATGAGGGCTTAGTCAGGGAAGGCCTCTTGGAGGAGATGTGCCTTCAATAAGGCTTTGAAGGTGGGGAGAGTAACTGTCTGTCGGATATAGAGAGGGAGGGTGTTCCAGGACAGAAGCAGGACATGGGCAAGAGTCCAGCAGTGAGATAGACAGTGATTAGGTTGCCATTAGAGGAGCAAACTGTGTGAGTGGGGTTGTAGTAAGAGAGTAGCGAGGTGAGGCAGGAGAGGCCAAGGTGATTGAGTGCTTTAAAGATGATGGTAAGGAGTTCTTGTACGATGTGGAGGTGGATGGGCAACCATTGGAGGTCCTTGAGGAGTGGGGAAACAGGGACTAAACGTTTTTGTAGAAAAATGATCTGGGCAGCAGAGTGAAGTATGAACTGGAGTGGGGAGAGCCAGGAGGCAGGGAGGTCAGCAAGGACACTGATACGGTAATCAAGGCAGGATAGGATAAGTGCTCGGATTAACGTGGAAACAGTTTGGAAGGAGAGGAAAGAACAATTTTAGCTATATTGTAAAGACCGAACCCACAGATTTTAGTGATAAATTGAATATCTGGGATGAATGAGAAAGAAGAGTCAAGGACAACACCAAGATTACGGGCTTGTGAGAAGGGAAAGATGGTGTTGCTGTCTATGGTGATGGGAAAGTCAGGGGAAGGGCAGGCTTGGGAGGGAAGATAAGGAGTTCTGTTTGGGGCATGTTAAGTTTAAGGTGAAAGCACAACATCCAAGTAGAGATGTCTTGAAGGCAGAAGGAAATGGGAGACTGGGAGACTGCGAGAGGGAAAGAGATCAGGGCAGGAAAGGTAGATTTGGGAATCATCTGCATAGAGGTGGTAGTTAAAGACATGTGAGTGAATGAGTTCTTCAAGAGAGTGGGTGTAGATGGAGAATAGAAAGGGACCCAGAACTGAATCTTGAGGAACACACACAGTTAGGGAGTGGGAGGCAGAGGAGGAGCCCAGGAAAGAGACTGAGAATGAGAAGCCAGAGAGTTAGGAGGAGAACCAGGAGAGGACAGTGTCACGAAGCCAAAGTATCACTTATTTCTTCAATTAGTGGTAAAATTTTGATCATATTCTATCTTCGGATGGAAGGATTCACTCTTTGCTATAGTCCTATTGCGAAGGAAAAAAAAATCAGATCAAGGTCTGGCAAAATGTCCTTTTTGTAAAAGTGTTGTGGTCCTCAGGGGGCAATGTCACAGAAATAGATTCAATGTATCTTTTATATAACTCTTTCCTCAGTAGGACTATAAGAGATAATTCTAATTGGCTGGGTTAAAAAGAAGACCAGATCACTTGATATTACTTCCTGAGAAACTATATATTATGCAAAAGTGAGAGACATAATTATGTGGCATGGACTGATGCTTTGTAATTTTGTTCAGTAGAGAAATGTATGTGTGTTGCTATAGTTCTCTACTGAAAAAAAAAATTACGACACATCAGCCAATGCCACATAATTATGTCACTACTTTGGATTTCCTAAAGCCTCCAATGTTTAAATTGTCTATTGATTTTGTTCGGTCACCTCATATATATTTTGAGTCTCCTCTTAGGTCTCGATATCTAAAATATCATTCTCCTAAGTAATGATGTTTACCTAGGCTATGATAGTTTAGAAAAGATAGGGTCTTTCAGTCATTGGTCTTGGCCTAGTGAAGTGAATGCTTTAGCTGGTAATTTGGAATTTTCACTAGTTTAGTCTGAAAGCAAGATCTAAAAGTGATAACTGCATCGGTGGAGATCAAGTGTGCTATATTCTCTCGGTCCGCCTTTCTGAAGAGGTGTGAAGGGGAATCCCATTACAATAGAGTAGTCCACAAATTCCTTTTATTACCCCCTTCAATTGTTTTGCCAAAATTCTTTGTTACCTCATGGTTCAGGAAGGCTCAGGAGGGCAATTAGCAACTTTCACAGATAGTATTTTCTCCGGCCCTATTCATTCCTTCCCATTCACATTTAATTCCTTGGAAAGTTTTAGCTTTAGGAGTCCATCATTCATTCACAAATCAGAGTGCTCTACCGGGTGCCAGCCTATCTCCTCTGAACTGGCCTCTTTACAAGCCTCTTCCTCCCATAAATTTCCCTTTTTCTAAGGTTCCTCCTGGCCCTATAGTCTCTGTCTGGTATGTTCACAATTCAACAGCTGCTGTTTCAGGATTAACAAATAAGATATCGAGTCAGAGTAAAATCATCAATCAGGGCAAGGGACTTTAGGGGTCTGATGTTCTAATAGGAAGTGATGCCCAGTCAGGTGTTGAGCAAGCGACATAAATTGGAAAATCATACTAGAAAATTCAGGGGCTGGGAAGCTACCTTGATTGATTTCCTATTTGGAGGTAGTTGGATCTGTACCCAGTAAGCAAGAAACCCACGTTACCGCTGGCCTCACAGCACTACTGTACTATCTCAAGGGCTTAATACAGTACTCTTCACACCGTATCTAGTACTTTCTTATGCTCTGCTATTTTCCATCACGGATGGTATTTATTGAGCACTTAACTATAATAATAATAATAAAAAATCACAATTATGGTATTTGTTAAGCGCTTACTATATACCAGGTAATCTACAAATCACTGGAGTGGATACAAGCAAATCAGGTTGGTCACAGTCCCTGTCCCAGGTGGGGCTCACAGTCTCAATCCCCCTTTTACAGATGAGGTAACTGAGGCCCAGAGAAGTGAAGCGACTCTCCCAAGGTCACACAGCAGACAAGTGGCGGAGCCGGGATTAGAACCCATGACCTTCTGACTCCCAGGCCTGTGCTCTATCCATTGCACAAAGAATTCATTCATTCATTCAATCGAATTTATTGAGCTCTTACTGTGTGCAGAGCACTGTACTAAGCCCTTGGAATGTACAATTTGGCAACAAAAGAACTGTAGTAAGCACTTGGGAGAGTACAATACAACCGAGTTGGCAGACACGTTCCCTGCCCACAACAAGCTTACAGTCTTAAACAGGGAGACAGACATTCATATAAATAAATAATTTATAATACATAATTTAAAGGTATGTACATTAATGCTGTGGAGTTCTTTCTATAATTTATTTTCATGTCTGTTCCCCCTGCCCCTACTTGATTTTAAGCTTCTTGAGGGCAGGGATCTACCAACTCTACTGTATTGTACACTCAGAAGCACTTAGTATTGTCTTCTGCACATAGTAAGCACTCAGTAAATAAAGCAAAGCAGCATGGCCTAGTGGAAAGTGCACAGACATGGGAGTCAGAGGACCTGGGTCCTAATCCCAGCTCTGCCATTTGCCTGCTGTGTGACCTTGGGCAAGTGACTTAACTTCTCTGGGCCTCAGTTACCTCATCTGCCTCACTTCCGCCTCCCCCATCTCTTGTTCCTAATGACTTGGCCACCTACTTTATTGAAAAAAATCAAAACTATCAGGATTGACTCCCTAAAATCTCCCCTGCCCCTCTCCAGTCCCTCCCTTCTCCTGCCCTCCTTCAACTTTCCCATCTTTTCCAGTAATATCTCAAGGGATCTCCTGCCTTCTCTCAAAATCCACCCCCTCCATTTGTTCATAATAATAATAATAATAACAATGACGGCATTTGTTAAGCGCTTACTATGTTCCAAGCACTGACCTAAGCTCTGGAGTAGATACAAGGTAAGCAGGTTGTCCCACGTGGGGCTCAAGTCCTATTTCCCATTTTACAGATGAGGTAACTGAGGCCCAGAGAAGTTAAGTGACTTGCCCATGGTCTCACAGCAGACAAGTGGCGAAGTGGGGATTAGAACTCTCGACCTCTGACTCCCAAGCCCGTGCTCTTTCCACTGAGCCACACTGCTTCTCATCTGACGCCATTCCTTTGCACCTTATCAAAACACTTGCTCCCTCCATTCTTCCCACCCTAATTGCCATCTTCAACTGTTTGCTATCCAGGGGCTTCTTCCCCACTGCTTTCCAACATGCCCTTGTCTCGCCTATTCTGAAAGAAAACCTTTCCTTGACCCCACGGCTCCCTCTAGTTATCACCCCATCTCCCTCTTACCTTCCCTCTCCAAACTCCTTGGGCGTGTTGTGTACACCCACTGTTCCAAGTTCCTCGACCCCAATTCTCTCCTTGACCCCTTCCAATCTGGCTTCAGTCTCCTTCACTTCACAGAAACCATCCTTTCAAAAGTCACCGATGATCTCCTGCTTGACAAATCCAACCGCCCTTACTCCATCCTAATCCTCCTTGACCTCTCAGCTGCCTTCACCACTGTCGCCCACCCCTTCTCCTGAAAACATTATCCAACCTTGGCTTCACTGACACTGTCCTTTCCTGGTTCCCGTCCTCTCTCTCTGGCTGCTCATTCTCAGTCCCTTTTTCGTGCTTCTCCTCTGTCTCCCACCCCCTAACTGGGGGTGTCCCTCAAGGTTCAGTTCTATTCTCCATCTACACCACTTCCTTGGAGAACTGATTCACTTCTATGGCTTCAACTACTAGCTCTATGAGTATGATTCCCAAATCTACATCTTCAGCCCTGATCTCCCTCTCTGCATCTCACATTTCCTCCTGCCTTCAAGACATCTCTACTTAGATGTTATGTTGTCACCTCAAACTTTACATGTCCAAAAAAGAACTTATCTTCCCACCCAAACCCTGTCCTTCCCCTGACTTTCCCATCACTGCAGACAGCACCACCATCCTTCCTGTCTCATAAGCCTGAAACTTTGGTGTTAACCTTGACTCCTCCTTCTCATTCAACCCACATATTCAATTTATCACTAAAACCTGTGGGTTCAAGCTTCACAGCATCGCTAAAATCTGTCCTTTCCTCTCCATCCATATTGTTACTGTGTTAACCCAAGTACTTAGTCTATCCCTTCTTACTTTATTAGCCTCCTTGCTGACCACCCTGCCTCCTGTCTCTCCCCTCTCCAGTCCATACTTCACTCTGCTAACCAGATCATTTTTCGACAAAAGCATTCAGTCCATGTTTCCCCCATCCTCAAGAGCCTCCAGTGGTTGCCCATCCACTTCCGCATCAAACAGAAACTCCTTACCATCAGCTTTAAAGCCGTCGATCACCTTGCCCCCTCCTACCTCACCTGGGTACTCTCCTACTACATCCCAGCTTGCACACTTCGCTCCCGAATGCCAACCTACTCACTGTTCCTCTATCTCGTCTATCTCACTGCTGAACTCTTGCCCATGTCCTGCCTCTGGCCTGGAAAGCTCTCCCTCTTCATATCTGACAGACAATTACTCTCCCCACCTTCAAATCCTTATTGAAAGCACATCTCCTCCAAGAGGCCTTCCCTGACTAAGCTCTCATTTTCTCTTTTCCCACTCCCTTCTGCATCACCCCATTGTTCCCTTTATTCACCCCCACCCCCCAGCCCCACAGCACTTATGTACATATCCACAATGCATTTATTTATATTAATGCCTGTCTCTCCCTCTAGACTGTAAGCTCACTGTGGGCAGGGAATGGTTCTGTTATATTGTTCTACTGTACAATCTCAAGGGATTAATACAGTACTCTTCACACAGTATGCACTCGATAAATGTGATTTACTGTTTGATTGAAGTGCACCTTCACTGCAGCAGCCTTTGTTTGATGGGAGTTTATCAGAAACTTTTAGAGATTTTTTTCCCTTTGAAATACAGTCAGTTCTTTTTTCAGAGAACTACACATTTTGAGGAGAAAGCTTTTAGGAAATTAGAAAACTCTTCCAATGACGTCCATCTACTTGGATAGAATGTGATGCACAAGTTTTCTTGAATGTGGAGTTCTTCAGAAATCTAACCCCAGTATTATAGAAGAAACAAATCTTCAACTATTCGTTGAAGCAGCACAGCCTAGTGGATAGAGCACTAGGAATCAGAAGCACCTGGGTTCTAATCCTGGTTCAGCCACTTGGCTGCTGTGTGACCTTGGACAAGTCACTTAACTTCTCTGGGCCTCAGTTACCTCATCTGTAAAATGGAGATTAAAACTGCGAGCCCCATGTGGGACAAGGACTGTGTCTAACCTTGATTACCTTGTATCTCCCTCAGCGCTTAGAACAGCTCTTGACACATAGTAAGTGCTTAACAATTGTCACCATCATCATCATCAACATAATTGAAACATCAAATAATTGGTATTTATTGAGCATTTATTTTGTGCAGAGCACTGTACCAAGCATTTGGAGAGTGCAATATAACAATAAACAGACACATTCCCTGCCCACAACTAGCTTACAGCCTAAAGACCTAAAGGGACAATTCTTAGTACAATTTCCATATGAGAAACATCATTTTCACCCTGAGCCAGGCAGCACTAAAACCTTGGAAAAACGGGTGATGAAGAAATATGGTGGTATTTTTATTTCCATTTTAAAGCCTCTTTTTCTTATTTTTATGTGCCTGTGTGATTCTCCAATTGTTTTCGGTGGATTGGGCTTTCACTTCCTGATCAGGAGCTAGCTTCAACTACGTGAGAACCACCGAAGAATAAGATAAGACCATAAAACCCTGTCATTACTGGGTCAGGCCCCAGGACTACCTAGTCTGGTATTCTGTCTCTGACAGTGACGGGAAGACCAGATGAACCACCTAGCATCGCTAACTTTTCCCCTTGTGCCTCCCTCTCGAGCTCTCCTCCACGAATTGATCCAAACCCCTCTTGAAACTACTGATATTTTCTGTGGGAATGAATTCCATATGTTTACCACCCTCTGGGTGAAGAAGTGTTTCCACTGGGATACCTCCTGAGCTTTCTAATTTCCCCTAGCCAGAATTGAAGGTTAGGCAATTTCCTCCAAGCCAGGAAAGAGACTTAATCTGCTTTAATACATTGGAAATGCATTGCCGGGCAGCCAGGATTTCTCCCAGTTTCTCAGTGGGAAACTCCAACCCTGTTATCTGCAATGAGTGCCCTGGAAAATTACTATGAAATGAACCCTTTCCTGAGTCCTAACCCATTCAGTAGTTATTTGGAAATAGGAATCATGGGGTGACTATTTAAGGAAGCATTTCCCATTAAGGCTCTAGTTAAAGCAGGAAAGCAACTAGCTTTTCACCCACCTTGCGAGAAAGGGAAGGGCTGGCTATTCCTTGAAAAATGCAAAGAGAGAAAGGAAAATGTTCTAATTAAAAACAGAACAGGAAACTGACTAAATGCATTGTGTTCTGATTTCTCCCTGTCATTAAAGCTGAGGTTCCTAATGAAAACGATCATCATTTGTGACAGTTAGAGTTAGAAGTCTGCTCCATCTTCCCAGCCTTCAGATCAAACAATCCCTCAAACTACTGATTGCTGACATTTTGATCCAGTCTAAAATGACAATTTGGTATGTGGCAATGAGGCTTGCTCAGGGTGCATGTGTCCAGAGAAATACTAAGAGGCAAACAAGAAGCAGTGTTGCCTAGGGGAGCCAAAGGACCTGAGTTCTAATCCTGATTCTTCCATGTGTCTGCTGTGTGACCTTTGACAGGCCACTTAACTTCTCTGTGCCTCAGTTACCTCATCTTCAAAATGAGGATTAAGACTGTGAGCAAAATCACTAAAGATCATTCAAAAAGATTCAGCAATGAGCTTCTGGTGGTGAAATAAAGGTCCCACAAATCAAAGCTTCTGCTCTGTTGGCTACACACATTGTCCTGTGTTAGCAAAAGTACTGAGTTTAGTTTAATGTCTTGCTTCCCTTCTAGACTGCAAGCTCCTTTTAGGCAAGGAAGGTGTCTAACAACAACAACAACAATAACAATTATAATATTTATTAAGTGCTTAATATGTGCCAAGCACTATTCTAAGTGTTGGGGTAGATACAAGGTAATCAGATTGTCCCACGTGGAGCTCACAGTCTAAATCCCCATTTTACAGATTAGGTAACTGAGGCACAGAGAAGGTAAGTGACTTGCCCAGGGTCACACAGCAGACAAGTGGTAGAATAGGGATTCGAACCCATGTCCTCTGACTCCCAAGCCTGTGCTTTTGCCACTAGACCAACTCTGATGTATCATACTCTCCCAAGTGGCTAGTACAGTGCTCTGCACACAGTAAGTGCTCAATAAGTGTCATTGATTGATTGATAGATCCTGGAAGAAGATTAGTTCTCTTCCCAGTGAGAACTGAGTGGAAACAACACCAAGCAGAAGAAAAAAGTAATCTTGAATCCTGCAGTTTCATTTAAAAACTGGGAAAAACCTGGCATCAAGACCACCCGAGGTCTGGTCAGTGCCCCCTGACCCTCAGCCACAAGGGCCAAAGAGGGAGTCTCAGACAGAGGTTTCCCCCTTGGGCCTCATCCTTTCCTCTTCCTCCTCCTCCTCCTCTTCTTTCTCCTCTTCCCCCACCTCCTTCTCTTCCTCCTCCATCACCTCCTTCTCCTCTCTCTCCTCCACTTCTTCCTCCTCCTCCTCCTCCTCCTCCTCCTCCTCCAGTATGACTCTTAGAGGAAGGGAAATCTTCCACAATTTCTGACCTGAGAAGCACCTCTAAGGGCAAACCTAGTTCGGTGGTGTATACCAGCCAAATGAGCATTAAATCTGTCCTGGGTTCCTATGGGGGTATGAAAAGATTCTTTCAGGGAAATTATCTATCTGCTTGTCCAGGGAAGAACAGAAAAGGAGCAAGGATTACTGCAGGAATTTTACAATAAGGAAATGGTCTTCCTCTGTAAACACAAATGAATAAATAATCACTGCTTTTCAACATTTGGATTTAAGAAAGCTCTGAGTTCTTGCCCACCCACCATGTAAACATCTCACAAACAGCTAAACACCATTAGACTCCTCTCGAACCTGATTAAAGGCACTCTGCACTTTTCATAAGACTCCTTATTATGACACACTCTCTGATATAGGACTCCTTGTTACACTAAGCCCTGTCATTACTGTCCTTATTACAACAACACTCAGAAACCTTGGCTCTGAAAGATGTTGTCATATTACACAAAGGGCACATTGTCTCTGTTCTACATACTCTCTACTTTGTGCATTTTATACGCTCTGTGGGTATGTGTTTGTACACCATAATGTGACTCATGTCTTTTAAGTTACTCAACAAATCCATTAATGGGAAGAAGGATGGATGATCTGCTCGGAGATTGGAGAAGATGGCCTTCCTTTACTGGGTGGCATAGCTATTTCAGGAAAGCCCAGGGCTTCCAAGCCCTCAAAAGGGTTTCTAGCTGGCTCAGACCCTTTGGAAGTGATACTTAGAGGGGATACAATGGAATAGAGGTTTGCCCTGAAATTCTACATATGTTTAGAATATCAGAAAGGAATTGCATTTCCTTCTTCCCCATTGGATATGGGACATGTTTCTTCATTCATTCATTCAATAGCATTTATTGAGCGCTTACTATGTGCAGAGCACTGTACTAAGCGCTTGGAATGTACAAATCAGTAACAGATACAGACCCTGCCCTTTGACGGGCTTACAGTCTAATCGGTTTCTGTAGTCTACCAGAGTGTAAGTCTATTCTAGCCGTCCCTCAGCCCTAAAAAGGTGGGTGCATCGTCAGTATCGACCACTTTCCTTGTCCACAACCCCTGGCTCCACATGCCTGCTCCCCTATCTGGCATTGTTTCAGTCCACTGCTGGGGTAGCGGGGGACATCAGCACACATTGTCTCCCCTTGTAACCCGTTCTCTGAAATCATGGGGAAGTGTGTGAGCATGAGGGGGATGTGCTGGTGAGGACAACGTCTTTACATATGCTTGGAGCTTGGACTTTAAACCTGCTCCACGGGTCTGTGCCCAGCCTTGCTAGATCCCCAAGGTCATCCTTTCGTTTTGACGGGTGGACTCGTCTTTTTCCCCTTTCCACATGCCTTGACTTTCTATATTTTCTGGGTCTAATTTCATGGTCAGGCACCAAGCTTTAGTCCATGTTCTGGACATTAATATGTCCTTCTTTTATAAGTTACCAGTAGTCAGTTTGGACTACCACACTCAAATGTGGGCAATATACCAGAAGCTCCAGGCTAAGAAGGCCAGATCTACCCAAGTCAGCCATCATTAACTCAATCCAGCCTAGCCCAGCCAGCCAGGAATTTAGCAGTAGCAGCCTTTTGCAAGCTAGACTGTGTTTTTCATCTTATGAGAAGCAGCGTGGCTTAGTGGAAAGACCACAGGCTTGGGAGTCAGAGGATATGGGTTCCAATCCCCGCTCCACCACTTGTCTGCTTGGTGATCTTGGTCAAGCCACTTAACTTCTCTGTGCCTCAGTTACCTCATCTGTAAAATGGGGATGAAGACTGTAAGCCCCACGTGGGACAAACTGATGACCTTGTATCTATCCCAGTGCTTAGAACACTGCTTGGCACATAGTAAGCGCTTAACAAATACCATAATAATAATTATTATTATTACTTACTATGTGCCAGGCACCATTCTAAGTGCTTAGTACAGTGCTCTGCATGTAGAAAGTGCTCAAAAACTACTATTGAATGAATGAATAAACTCTGGGGTAGATACAAACTAATGAGGTTGGACACAGTCCGTGTCCCACATGGGGCTCACAGTCTTAATCCCTATTTTGCAGATGAGGTAACTGAGGCACGGAGAAGTTTAATGACTTGCCCAAGGTCACATAGCAGACAAGTGGCAGAGTCAGAATTGGAACCCAGGTCCTTGTGACTCCCAGGCCCGTGCTGTATCTACTAGGCTATGCTGCTTCTCTCCTCTCAGTGGTCCATGGACTGGAACTCATTTGAATAATAGCACCAACACAAGATTAGCAAGGTCAGCCGTAGCTTTGACACACATTCTCAAGGCAGGAGGAGCCCGGTTCATGGGGTCTCAATTCTCTCCCTTCACTAATCTGTAAGTTCCTTGAGAGCAGGCATCATGTCTACCAACTCTATTATAATGGAATAATAATATAATAATGTTGGTATTTGTTAAGCGCTTACTATGTACAAAGCACTGTTCTAAGCGCTGGGATAGATACAGGGTAATCAGGTTGTCCCACGCGAGGCTCACAGTTAATCCCCATTTTACAGATGAAGTAACTGAGGCACAGAGAGGTTAAGTGACTTGCCCACAGTCACACAGCTGACAAGTGGCAGAGCTGGGATTCGAACCCATGACCTCTGACTCCCAAGCCCAGGTTCTTTCCACTGAACCACGCTGCTTCTCTGATGTACTCTCCCAAGTGCTTAGCACAGTGTGATTCCAACAGCAACTACTCAAAAAATGCCACTGATTGATTGAATGATTGCTATAAATATACTACTCTTCTCTTTGACGATGGACGGCTTCAGTAAGCTGGACTTCTCTCTTACCTTGTTCTTCCCTGAGGAAAAATCTTTGGACAAAATCTCCCGGTACATTTTAAGAATGGACTTGTGTAAGCTCATCCTCTAAACCGCAAGCTTGTCATGGGCAGGAAATGTGTCTACCAACGCTGTTGTATTGTACTCTCCCAAGTGCTTAGTACAGTGCTCTGCACACAGTGAACACCATTGATTGATTATGGTTTCTCTGCCCTCCTAGGCATCTTTCTTGGTCTAACTGGTAGTACAGGGGCTGGAATCAGAAGCAGAATCATATCCAGCCCAATGAAGTTAGTGTCTAAACTGGTATAGGGCTCTCTGGCAAGATGTGAGCAAGAGAGGGCTCACATCAGTGTGTCTGTCTTTCCATCTGACTGGAAGAATCTTCCAACCGGCCCCTTCTGCTGCATTAACGGTAGCAACAGTATTGACTGAGCTCCTACTGTATGTACTGCCCTGCCGTGTCCTGCCTGTGTACTAAGCACTGTTTCAGGCACCTACTAGATACTAAGGGTATCTAAAGAAGAAGTAAATGACTGCCTTTGAGGACTTTACAATCTAAATGAGAAGGCAAGCCAAAATACATTCAAAGCAGGTGATTTTTAAGGACTCTTTCAAGAAGGGGAGGCTTGCTGTTGGCAAAGCTGAAGGCAAATCTTGTGTCAGATGAGGAAAAAGTGTGAGCAATGGGTCAGAGTGGGAAAGTCAAGGCTTAGGGATGGTTTGCTTTCTCTGACTTACGTGTACACTCGTGGGTTACATAGCTGGTGGGCACAGTGTGACAGGGTGCTATCAAGTGGATGCAGCAGAATGGGTGTGGGGGTGAGGAGAGGGGCAGCTAGTGACAGCTGGAAGCCCTGAAGCCAAACCTGCCAGTGGAGGCAGGCACAAGTGACAGCTCCATCAGAAAAGGGGAAATGGGGAAATTTTTCCTCCTCTTTCTACCTCTCCTCCAGGTATGTGTTTTATTCCTTCTCCTTTCTCTAGTCCATACTTCACTCTGCTGCCTGGTTAGAGAGGTTTGAGTACGCCAGTGCTTAGGTTGATGCAGAAGTACTGGAGTGGGCAGTAGGAGGGAAGGAATTAAGTGGGGAGGTGAGAGATTAGTCAGCGAAAACCTCCTGCAGGAGATGTGTTTTCAGAAGGGCCATGAAGATGGAGTAGTGGTCTTCCAGATGTGGAAGGGGGAGGGAATTCCAGCCAGGAGGGAGGCCGTGAGCTAAAGGTCAGTGGCGAGAGAGGCAAATATGAAACGCTATGGATACACTACCAGAAAAATCGCAGATGGAGGTGGGTGCTCTGGGAGAGACGCGCCCATGGAGTCACTATGGGTCAGAGACAACTCAACAGCATAAGACACAACTCAAACCACCCCCCACCCTCAGTACATATCCTTAGACTCCATTACTTCCCCCTACCTGGAATTTATTTTAGTATCTGTCTCCCCCACTAGACTGTAAACACTTTCAGGGCAGGGATCATGTCTACTATCCAAATGGTGCTCTCCCAAGTGCTTAGTATGGTGCTCAGCACCGGATAAGCACTCAATAAACACGACTGATCGATCGACTGATTGATGACTGCCTCGCACAGGCTGGTGTGTGGCAATATAAAGCAAGTGGTTTGGTTGGAAGGAGATCCAACGTTCTCTCCTTGAGGATCCCCCTTCTCTTCCCCAAGCCAACGTTGGCTTCAAGGAAAAGAAAGAACAGAGTTGCAAGGGCGCTAGAAAAAAGACTGAGTTGGTGCCCAAAGAGGCGAAAAGGTAGGAAAATATCAACATCTTGCACAACCAATCCTTGGAACTGAGTTAGCAAGCATTACACCATCTTTGTCTTGGCAATCATTCAACTGGAATTAATCATTTGAGTAAGAGAGGGAGGTATTACTGAGCCCAACATGCCCAACGGCATTGATTGACTCGCACAGGGTAATGGCGAGATGTCAGAGCATAAAGCTAAGGAAGAATGCCCAATTAGCAGCCGCACAAAAATGCTACCCACCCAGAAACTATTCTTACCTGCCCCTTTTTCAATACCCCAAATTAGCCCACTGTATTTCTTTTAAGTCTCATCCTTTAAAGTACCAATCTTACAAAATGAAGAATGTTCCTCTCCATAGGAAATCTGTATTTTGTCCCCAATTCAGAACCCGAGTTCCTTAGATTAGTTTGTCTAAAGGGGTAGACTCTTATTTGATATTTTGTGCTTGGCAATGAATTCAAGTCTAGATGTGTTCCAAGAAGGTGGTCAGGAATCTCGATCATTTGGGCCCAAATTGATGGTCAGACCAGTTCGTTGTGGTTACTTGAGACATTCAGTACTGTCACCCAAGTCGAAATGGGCATTTTAAACAGCCACAGCTAACAGCAAAGGCTAACAGCATGGTCCACTGTCCAGGTTTCTGTGTTTGAGTAGACACCGGCAAAGGCACAAATTCTAGAAAATGGCATTCAGGCATCACACACTGATGTTGACCTCTCCCTGAATGCCCGGTGGGGTAAAGAAGGTCTTGTTTCACAACCAGAATTCCAGGAGAAGGTGCAGAATGAGGGTTTGAGGCTTTAAAGTTATTGGTAAAGAAGAGCTCAGTTATCAAAGCCAATGAGCCAACAGCAAGATTAACACTCTTAAGGAAGGCCCTTAGATTCGGGGTCTTCTCAAGCAGACACAAGCTTCAAAGGGGAAGAGGGGTGGGGTTGCTGGGGAGAAAGAAAAGAAAAAAACAACAAAAAAAGGAAAGTAATCAAAGGGCCCTGTAGGGTATTCCTTGAATTTCTGCTTATTTTGGAAAATAGGAGGCACCATTCCCAAAACACCTTGGATCTGGAATCACTAGAGCAAATGAAAAGGGAGCTCTCATTTCTAAAACCTCAGTGAACAAGATCATTGGCAGTATTGGCAGCTTAATTAAGAAGTCTCTTCCCAATGATGTCAATAAAACTGGCACATTTTCGTTTCAGATCGACACTAATCAAGATGCACGCATAATTAATGTTTGTTCAGGAGTACTACGATAGGTCAGGGTACTTATGAGAGAGTGCCTGATATCCATATTAAATTTCAAGTCAAGTCCCAGAGTAAAAATACAGTCAAAAGTACTTTTAAAGAGATTCCCAGGCTAAATGATGTTTCTGTGAAAAATTGTGAAGATCGTTTTAGTGATGGAACACCAACCACAATGAGAGCACTTACTGAGTGATGATTGGGTGCAGTGCACAGTATTAGACACCTCAAACATGAAAGCCCAGTTCAGTGGGTTAATATTACCGTTTAAAGGTAATCATCCAGCTGAGTTTCGCTGGGGTGTTATTCACACCTAATAATAGTAGATGTAACCTGGGTTTCACAACGGATTATCTCATTGCATTATTTGGATTTACAAATAAATTGTGGTACTATATTTTGAAGTGACCCTCTTAAAAAAAATTGTATTTGATTTGAATCCTGCCGGGTTTTGAGATGGAGAATCGAGATGGTAGTCTCAAAGGGGAGCTTTTTAAAAAAACAAGCAAACCCTGGATAATTTATTAAAGATCAATTTAATTCATTATGTAGGATGATAATTAAAATTCTGTGTACAAGATGTTCCCAAACAGAGGATTTGGAGTGAGAAATGGGTTATGAGGTTAGAACACTAAAACAAACCATACATCTGACACTTCTGTTTCTGAAAGGTTTCTGATCACCTGAGCCTCTTTCAAATGATTTCAGTCCAGGGGAACGAATACATCCCAGACCCAGAGAAAGGTTTTAGAAATGGTGATCCTGATTTTCTTCTCTCCGGGGAGGGCAAGCAGCACACCCTCTAAGGCATGACAAAGAGAAATCCCTCTCTCCACTCCCTCCCAGATTCTCCCCTCGAGCTAAGCTTACACTTGGCTCTTGGAGGGAACCCCTCCCTGATGCCAACAAAGCAGCTTCCCTTTGCCACTTCAAAACCGCCCAGTAGAAGAGGAGAGCGGAGCCACAGTATGACTGGGAGAATCTCTGATTGTGCCCCGCAGCTCATATCTCCCTCTGGCACATCCCCACCTGCCACCTCCTTTCATCTTAGAGCAAGCAGCAGACTAGTCTGTCTTCAGGATCGACTGTGAGCCCTATGTGGGACAGGGACTGGGCCCAGTCTGATGTCACTGCACCCACCCCAACCCTTAGCATGGTTATTTGGCCCAGAGTTCATTCGATCGTACGCTTACTGTGTGCAGAGCACTGTACTGAGCGCTTGAGTGAACAGACTGAACACCTAAATAAATACCACCGCTATTATGACTCTCATTGGTAAGTTTTCTCTTTCATGGTGGGAGGTGGGAAGAGCTGAGTTTTGAGGAGGACAGATAGTTGGAAGAAAATAATAGCCCTGTTAAAATATTACGGTAGAGTCAAGAAATGTTAAAGATATTCTTGGGTAGCTCAAGAACTTGTTTCCTGCTTGAAGATTCCTACTTAAACTACATAATCAATTTGAGAAGAAAATGCATAAAGAAATCAGAGCAGGCCAGATTTTGACATCAGAAATAATGCACTTGGTGTGGTTAAACACCTCAGAGACCCATCTAAAATGCATTCCTCTCTTTCTGCAGATTTTGCCCTAGATCCGAGTGGTATTAGCCATAGTTTTTATGGCATTTGTTCAGGTTTTACTACATGCCAGGCCCCGTACTAAGCACTGGGGTAGATGCAAACTAATCAGGTTGGACACAGTCTCAGTCCCATGTAGGACTCACAGTCTTAATCCACATTTTACAGATGAGGTAACTGAGGCACAGAGAAGTTGCCCAAGGTCACACAGCAGAAAAGTGGCAGATCGATTAGCTTGGATCCACCCCGACGTCTAGTACAGTGCCTGGCACACAGTAAGCACTTAATAAATACCATGATTACCATTAGTATTATTAGTAGTACAGAGAGCACTACTGAAGAACAGCCAAGTGTCCCCAGCTCTACTTCTTCCGCCTGATTTTGCTTCCTCTGAGGCCCATACCTTTGCAACAAACTCAGTTGCAATTATTCAGAACTACCCTAATATTTTAAAATGCTAAAAACAGCAGCAATTTTCCATCAGTCATCCTGGATTGCAGACCTGGGACTCTTTTAAGGGCCGGATTATGAAGTCCTCGGTTGTTACAAAAATTACGCCACTTGATAAAGGAAAGCAACCAATCAATCGATCTATCAGTGGTATTTATTGAGTGCTCACTCTGTACTATGCGCTATGTACTAAGCACTCGGGAGAATACAACAGAGTCGGTAGACGCGACCCCTTCCCATCAGGAGCTTACAGTCAGGGGTGAAGCTGTGGCCCCCACAGTAAACCCAAGCAAAATGAAAACATGGATGAAAACAAGGCAAACCTTGGGAACTGCTGGAATTAAGAACATTGTGTCCCAATGAAAAATCACACTGCCCCGGATGGGGGGTTCTTTTTGTTGTTGTTGGTTTTTTTCATTTACCTTTTTTCTGATCAAAGTAGCAAAGCCCTTTGCTCTTCAAAGGTTCAAATACAGTATTTTCCAATACCAGCCAACCTCAGGAAGGATTCAGAGGTGTTGTTTAGCTGCCCTGTATACCAATTAAATAAAGGTCATCCAGCAACTTGAGGTCTTTCTGGTTTGAAGGGCAGCCCTGTGTGAGCTGACCCAGTTCCTTGTGGTTTTAGAAACTCACCACTGATGATAATAAAGGTGATAAAGTGCTCATGGTGAGGTTAACCTAGTTTTTAAACTGACTTTGACATTCCTGGCAGGGACTCAGTTGTCTGCTTAAGTCATGCTTCCAGCTAGAAGACTCTCAGATCCAGGTTCTCTAGCCTGAAGCAAGGTTGCCCCACCCTCGGGTAATGTCAACTGCTGTTGAGTTCTCCGAGTTCTCACCGCTGGACTGGTTGCTGACCTCTCTGGAACTCTTTTCAGAGCAAAGCTCTGCCTCTGCCTCTGCTCCAGCCTTGACACCGGCTCTGAAAGCTAGGGCCGTCACGTAGACTGGCCACTGATGGCCTTGACATAAAGTCACATGCATTGCCCTGAAGCTTTTGGCATAACATAATGACATAGTAGGTCTTTGCAGAAGACCCCTCTATTCCTCTCAAACCTAGAGCATTTCTAGGTATTCCCTTTCCAGGTCCCCTTGAACAAGGAGGCTGCTTCCAAACTGTGGAACTCAGCAGCAGACGCCAAGACAAAAAGGTGACTGGCCACTTAAAAATAAAAATAGCAGACATAAAGACATCCAGTGCTGTATCCGTACCAGACTGGAAAAAGATCAACTGAAAACTAAACAAATGGGCACCCTACCAAGGTATATTACCCAAGGGCTGAGCACAACACTAGGTCATGGGTTCTAATTCTGGCTCTGCCATTTGTCTGCTGTATGACCTTGGGCAAGTCACTTAACTTCTCTGAGTCTCGGTTACCTCATCTGTAAAATGGGGATTGAAACCGTGAGCACCACGTGGGAGAGGGACTGTGAATAACCCGATTTTCTTCTATCCACCCCAGTGTTTAGTACAGTGCCTGGCACATAATAAGCACTTAACATATAGTATTATAACACTACACCAAAGGCAATCACTTGTCTTGGAGATTTTGGTGGCAAGAAGTCTTCTCTGACTAAGCCCTCATTTCTCCTACTCCCTCTCCCTTCAGTGTAGTCTGCGTACTTGGATCTGTACCCTTTAAACACTTGACATCCATCCCATTCTGTCTGTCTCCCTCTCTAGACTGTAAACTCCTTGTGGGTTAGATACACAGTGCTTTTCTAGTTTTGGAGCCAAAATTAGTGTATCACAGCTTCCCTGCGCTCTTCAGTTTTCTCAAATCTAAAATAGGTATTAAATACCTGTTTTACTCCCCTCAGACTGTGAGGCCTGTGGGAGATGGGTACTGTGTCCGGTCTGATTAATTTGTGTCTACCCTAGGCCATGGCTAGGTGCTTGGTGCATAGTGAGGGCCTAATAAATACTATTAACATTATTATAATTAATGAAAGTTGGAGTTTGGCAATCTCATAATCAATTGATCAATCAATCTGGCATTTATTGAACCCTTAACGGCGTGCAGAGCACTGTACTGAGAAGTGCTTGGGAAAATACAGTACAACAGAGTTGGTCTCAATCAATCAATTGATCAATAAGATTTACAGAGCACTTACTGGGTGGAGAGCACTGTTCTGAGTACTGTTCTAAGCACTTGCCCACAAGGTGCTATTAGTCTTCAGGGGGAGAAGGACATGAAAATAAATTACGGATAGGGGAAATAACAGAGAATAAAGTTGTTTGCCTAAGTGCTGAGGGGCTGGGGAGAGTATCAAAGTGACATGAGCCCGATTTGATTGTGCTATCCAAGCTACTTCTTTAGCCAAATTCGCCTTGGTTTGTTTGGATTGATCAAGTTTGGACAATGAGCTTTTCTGGCAGAACAAGAAATCAGCAGTAAAGGTCAGAGTCTCAATGGCTACAGCTACTGGTTCCTAGGTGTGAATATCTAAAGCTCTAGGTAGAAATCTCCATAAAGGGCCTCTGTCTTTGAAATTGCCAAAGTCCCCTAGGTTCCCTGCCAGAGGCTGAACCTACCAAATCACGAGGCCTTGTGGAAAGCTGATTTGCTTCTATTTGCTTGTTTAGCTGTTGGGCTGCATCGCTTTTGTCTTGACTGGGCTTTTTATGTGCTGCTCTGAGTTCAGTGTGTCCCCAGGTCTACCCTTGTTGCCTGTGATGGCCGTGGTTTCTCCTTGTTTATTTAACCCGGTAATTGGCTTGTTATTTTGGTGACAAGAGCAGACAGGGAAGTTCAATGGCACTTTTAATCTCTCCCGCTCTGGGTAGCTCTGATTAATTTATGTGTTAATTTTTGATCCATGCCGCAGCTCTCAGCACCGCATGAATAAATGAACCGAGTTCTGGGTTCCTGATACAGGAAGACTTGCTGGGCTCCGAAGTAGGGCTTCACATCTGCCACTCATTGTCCCATGATCACAGTTACCTGTGCCAAAACCTGAAAGGATACAACAGAGAGGATCGGGCCAGTGGCTCCCAAACAGACTGAAGGAAAGGAAGGAGCAAAAGAGGAAGAACCCACCATGGCTGTCTCCTCCCAAACTCCTCCTTTTCCGTTCCTAAAACGCAGTGTATTTTAGAGACCCCACTTCTTTCTGTTCAGCTAATGTAGGTTAAGGCTGGGCCTCACTGATTTCCCTTTCCCTTTGAATAGGCCTGACTGTCACCGTGTTCCAGAGAGGTGTGAGAGGAAGATAAGGTATGAGAGCAATGACTGCCCCGGCCCATTTCATGGGATCCCATGACCCTCTCTGCTCTTTGTGTTCAGGTGAAAAAGAATACAGCTACTTTAGGTGATTCTCCTGCTCTTGCAAAGTTCATTGGTGTTCTTTTAAAACCTGCGCGCCTAGAGTACAATGCGACCATATCGCTTTGGATCTCTGAGCCAAGGACAACTCTCCCAGTATGCAAATCTGCCTTGGAAAAACACAAGACTGACGAGTGTGCCAAAGATTGACAAGAAAGAGACGCTCAGTTCCATGTCGGGAAGACCCACAGAAGAAAGGGCAAGATTATGGCAGCAAATAAAGGAAAACAGGGACCAAAACAAGGCAAGAATAAAGAAAGAATTGTTTCCTGGCTGTGCCAGAAGCATACTTTCTTTCTAGACTGCCTACCTAGCTCCTTGCCCCAAAGGCAAGACTTGCTCAGGATGTGAGAATGATACACATCCCCAGCACCCAGACACAGAGAGAAATAGAGGAAAGGAGCCTCACTCTGCAATCCCTCCTTCATAGATGGCATCAGTCACGCCCATGGACTCAAACAACATTTGCAGCACCACTGGTTTTGTGTCTCCACTCCTAACGCTGGCTACAAGGTGCTTCATTCTTGTTTCCTCAGCAAAGTTGAACAGAAAGAAAAAACTGCCAATCATCTTTCTGAGAAGAGCTTGTCTTTTGATTCTATAGAAATGGCTCCTGGATCAGGATCACTTTTGTTTTTCTAAAGGGGATTTGTTAAACACTTACTATGTGTCAGGCACGACCCTAAACACTGGGGTAGATACAAGGTAATTAGGCTGGACACAGTCCATATCCCACATAGGGCTCACAATCTTAATCTCCATTTTACAGATGAGGTAACTGAGGCCCAGAGAAGTTAGGTGACTTGCATAAGGTCACAAAGCAGACAAGTGGTGGAGCAGGATTAGAACGCAAGTCCTCTGACTCCTGGGCCTGTGCTCTTTCCACTAGACCATGCTGCTTCAACACATTTCATATAACAATAATAATAATAATAATAATGTTGGTATTTGTTAAGCGCTTACTGTGTGTCGAGCACTGTTCTAAGCGCTGAGGGAGATACAGGGTAATCAGGTTTTCCCACATGAGGCTCACGGTCTTAATCCCCATTTTACAGATGAGGTAACTGAGGCACCGAGAAGTTAAGTGACTTCCCCAAAGTCACACAGCTGACAGGTGGCGGAGCCGGGATCAGAACCCATGACCTCTGACTCCTAAGCCTGTGCTCTGACTCCTGAGCCCGTGCTCTTTCCACTGAGCCATGCTTCATATGTTCTCAGTCTTCCTCTGCCCAGTAGTTTACAATCAGTCAATCAATCAGTGCTGTTTATTTAACACTGACCATGTGCCGATTACTATACCAAGCACCTGGGAGTATACAACATAGCAGAGTTGGTAGACATGTTCGCAAGGACACCGAGCCTAGCAGCAGAAGAGGAATATTAGAGCAGGATCAGCAACACTCTAACTTCTTGATTGCCATTATCCCTATGTTAATGCCCCCGAGGATGAAAGGTAAAAGGGACTCAAACCCACAGAGCATCAAGGGGGCACAGCGCAGGCATTTAGAGGTGCCTACCTGTTTTGATAACTAGGAATTGTACATTCCAAGCGCTCAGTACAGCGCTCTGCACATAGTAAGCGCTCAATAAATATGATTGAATGAATAAATGAATAAGCTGCCTGGGTGGTAGAGTAGAGCAAGGCCTTTCAAATCTCTGAGGAATCAGGCAGACTCCAGCTCACTGTGCAGTCCCAGTGTGGGCAAAGGGAATACCACAGGTGTCCAGGACAGGCCAGCGACCACACATCTTGGCAAAGGAAAGAATGGGAGCAGCGGGAGTATGGGCCGGCTTTCCCCAGACCCCACCCTGGAGCGGCCCGGAGCCATGCCGGCTCTCTGTGGGAGGTGAAAGAGTTGCTGGTGGCCAACTGGCTGCCTGGCATACCTACAATTCAGGCTCCATGCCACAGCCTTGGGTGGAAGCTGGCACCATGTTAGAGCCAAGTCTGGTCTTCGGCACACAGACTAGTGAGGGGCAGCCCATTCCCCACCCTACTGTGGAGTCACAAGAAAAAAACCAAAACAGTTATCTGCTTTGAAATGATTCAAACCAGAATTGGTGCACTGGTATTTATTGTTTTCCCGGTCCCCTACTCTGGACCATACATCTTACTTCCACCCCTGATGCTTCCGAAGCTAAGTTTACATTCCTGCTCTCCTTTCCCAGTGCTGCTCTCCTCTCCCATTCTTGGGCACTCTTCCTCAGAGCTCAGGCTGGGACAGGTCAGGTCATCCCAGCTGGGTGCAGAAGGGAAGAGGTATGGCCCAATCAGTCAAAGGTAGGTGTTCAAAGGTGGCATTTCTGCCCTTAAATCTTCCCCTCATTCCCTTGTCCTCACCCTAAACTGACACCCTTCTGTCATCTTCCCATCCCTCCCAGAACTACATACTCCAAAGCGTTTTCACAGTGCAGTTTGGTAAGTGGTGGAGTATAGGAGGAAGAGGGCCCTAGAGACATGAGCTCAAGACCATTCCAGCCCTCTCCCTTAGGTCCTGCATGACAGCAAGTGTCTGGGGTCTTCTGGGAGGTGCAAGATCCCCTAGAATGTGGGCCTAGGACAGTGGCTCCAATTAGGAGAAGCAGAATGACGTAGTGGATGGCACATGGGCCTGGGAGTCAGAAGGTCATGGGTTCTAATCCCAGCGCTGCCACTTGTCTGCTGTGTGACCTTGGGCAAGTCACTTCATTTCTCTGGGCCTCACTTACCTCATCTGGAAAATGGGGATTGAGACTGTGAGCCCCAAGTGGGACAGGGATTATGTCCAAATGGGTTTTCTTGTATCTACCCCAGCGCTTATTACAGTGTTTGGCACGTAGTAAGCACTTAACATATACCACAATCATTATTATTATTAGCCCTCCCTTAGGAATGACCTTGAGGGCAGATGTGTGAGACTTTATGGTTGTGGGAAGTTGAACAGAAGAACACACCGAGCACATTAACCCCCCTCAGAAAAACCTGGCCAGAATCTCAACTTTGTACACCCACCTTTCCTGAAAAATATTCCAGAAAACAAAGAATGGCCAAGATGGATGGAGGAGGTTTTGAGTAGGGCACACTCCTGCCTACCTCCAGGGTATTCTCCCCCAGCAGCAAGAGTGTGGGGGGGTACCCTTTCACACACACACACACACACCCAAAGCCATGGCATTCCTTCCATTTGCCAGGTGAGCAACGAAGCGTAGTAACGAACAGCAGAGAAAGAGCAGGACTGGTTGCAAAGAGGCTATTCTTCACTGCCTCGCTCCCAGTCTCTTGGATCTTCCTGGCCAGGGTCAGATAACATAAAGGTCTATGGGAAATCACTCCCCCTGACCCCTCTCTCAATTACAGTACATCACACCCATTCTCTCTCCCTCTTTTTCTTTTCCCTCTCCCTCTTCTCAAAAATCAGGCCCTGAACACACAGTGCTACTGGGTGATTTAGCAGTTTCTGCCCTTGATGCACTTTTACTTTGTGGGACACTCAGTGCCATGAATTTTGACCCTGCTGTTCAGCCTCTCTTCATTGTGCCCTTAATGAAAGAACAGCTGTAAGGGGACGGCTTGTTCATCTAGCTTGGTGTCACTGGGAGCCTGCTCACTGCTGCAGTCCTAGTTATTAATTCTGCAGTGGGGAATTTCAGAGACCCCATACAATGCCAATTGGAGACTTCTAGGCTGAAGTAGCACAATAAGAGAATGTTACAATGGTCCCTGGCAGTTCAGTTACACTTGTTGGGGAAAAGGGGGCCTGCATTTTTTTTTAATTCCTTGTTTTTTGGCAAAGGTTAAGGCCTACCCCAGTTTCAAAGGCGCCAAACTGCTGAGCAGATTCTGCCATTGTCTCCAGGAGTGTTGAGTGGAATATTAAAATGCAGTTCTAGCCCCACTTCTAGAGCAGGAGTGGTGCCCAACTTCACAGAGCTGGGATTCAGGAGTCTCAAGAGTGAGGTGGATTGTTCAATCAAGTAGCAGCAGGACTGCCTTTCCTGTCAGTTTCCTACAGGAACGGTACCAAGTCCTCAGAAAAACCAACTGTGATTTGCAACTAATAGACGGTAAAAATGAGTTACCACAAGCCAGGCCAGTGGGCATTGAGTGGAGGGGCTAGAGACTCCAGGGAGCCTGTACACTGTGCTGCACAATGGGCTGGGTGGCAGGGAAACAACTAGGATAATTACCTAGTTATTAGGGGCGGGGGACACTCACACAATGCAGGGCCCACAATCTGGGGTTGGAAGGTGGGGTGTATAGGAGAGGGTGCCCCAACCATACTCAGTTCCCTCACCACAGGCACTAACACCCCTTGAGTCCCTGATCCCATGATCTCCCTATGCCTACGAGGTTCTTCCACCTCCTCCTGCTGCTCACACATAATCAATGTCCCCACCTATCAGAACTTGCTACTCGCAAAGTCCCTCAGAACGCCCATGTAGTTACCTATGCCTGTTTTTGTAGCAATTAAAATTGACATCAAATTGTGTTTCTTGTTTACATCTACACTTGACTTCTTTATATTCCTCATATTATGTCTGCTTGTCTTTTCTCTTAGACCGTAAGCTCCTCAAAGGCAGGAATCACATCTTATGCTTCCTTTGTACCAGCACCTAGTACAATTGCTCAGCCCACAATTGATGTGACAGACAGTCCCCACAATAACATCTGTCCCAGAACCTACACTATCCTAGCACCAACTCTTAAACACCTTTGGCAGTGCGGGGGAAAAGGGCAGAGGAAAGGTGGAGGTATTGCTATTTATCTAAAAGGGGAGGAAGCTGCAGAGAATCTAGTGAACTCCTGGCTGGGAGGGCTAAGGGCTGAGAGGTTCACGTTCTGAATTCTAACCTGGTTAGGACCTTGGTTGGCACCAATAAATCTTCTCCTGGGAATAAGAAGAGCATCCTGCCTCCTGGCTGACTGGAAAGGGCAACAAGCAGTGGAGATGAACCAGCCATGGTGATTCCATTCCTGCACCGTAGCTCACCCACCCCAGAGTTTGCTGAGCATCTCAGTTTGAAGTAACCAGGTCCCGGTGCAGTTGGTTTGTCAGAAAGTGGCTGTCCCTGTGGGTTCCTATTAAAACTCAAAGTTATCCAGTTCAGCAGCTCCCCTGTGATTTTCTGCTGGTCACATTTTAGGGGGAGTGCGAAAGAAATTCTCTCAGGGAAAGTTGGCAGCTTCTACAATAGTAGCGAGGGCATTGTTTATTACTGAATAGCTCTGTTAGTAAAAGCAGACATTTCAAAAAAGATACTTACCCTGGATTCTTTGCCTCATAAAAAGAAAAATAATGGGCAGGAACAAGGATGTGTTTCTATCTATCTTTGCACTGGAGTAATGGATGCTGCTTGGGCTTCAGGATGTTCGGGAGGGTGGGAAGGTGAGGAGAACTAAGGGGAATGGATAGAGGAGGAAGGGGGTGGAGAGAGGCTAATAGAGGGAAGAAAAACCCATGAATACCTCCTTGCTGGTCCGTCCCAGTGTTCTGTGATTTGGTTTCATGGTAGTTCTATAATGCAAACCCACCCTCTAAACAGTTTGCCCTTTCCCTTGCAAACATTAAATTCAATATATCATAACAACCTGCAGTTCTTATCAGTATTCTGGCGTTCTCCCCAAATTTCTGTAATCAGCATCTATTTCAGGTAGCCTTCAACTAAAGCTTTTATTAGATTGCATCTGTCCTGGTTTTACTTTTGCTTTAATTAGGTACTTAAATACATGAAAATACCTGTGCATTCGTCTGTATCTTTGCTTACATGCATGAACATGTATATGCATGTCTGCTTGTATGCACATGTGTGTGGGATCTTGTGCATATATGCGACCTTGTTCTCATATGCAAATGTGTGTTCACTTACATGCACGCACCCAAATGAATGTGTTGGTGTATTTTCTTACTTGTGGGTCTCCCTGTGCATCATCTTACGTGTATAAGCAAATCTACATTCACTCACTCACACAAATAACCTGCACGATTCATATCCAGCAAGGCACATTGGATTAAATTATCCAGATTTTTCAAGCAGGTGTTTTCTTCAGGCCTGAAATATTTGGATAATTCAAAGGGAAATGTATTATTAAGGCTCAATTACTGAGACAATTTGCAGTTGAAAACATATTCTATGCTTCTATTATCTCTCTCCTCTACTCAGTCCATCCTAGCCTTTCAGAAGAAGATGAGCAAGAGGAGTCCAAGTGGTCAGGATTATTGTTTGCTTTGCTAAGGAGGAAAAATTATATTCAAATTTCCCTAAGCTTCCTATTGGTCAATTTTTAAAACTCTTGTTTTGTACAGTGTATAAGCACCAGTTAAAGATGAAAAGCCAGTGTCATATATGAATCTAACACAGCGAACGTATACAATCTAAATCCAAATCTTCACTAACAGCAACTGGGAAAGCACATTTGAGAAAACCATCTTCAGCAGAAAAAGTGATAACTTAAAATTGACTCCCTGAGGTAAAAAGACTCTACTGTTTGCAATTTATCCAAATGCTGGGAGGTGACTTACAATCCCTAAACCACTCTCAGCTCTGAGTTTAAAAGTGCTTTTTTGAGCAGCTCTTCCAGGGAAAATCACTGCTTCACAAACAGGTCACTGACAAGGGTTTAGGGGGTAGAGGAATTACATAAGACCATAAGCAATGCTTCAAACCCATGGTCTATCCGGTCCAGGATTATGTTTCCAACAGAATCAACAGAATATCTGGAGAATGTCCGAAGACACAAATATCTAGCCAAGTGATAGCTATCTTCCTGGATGCTCATCTCGATTCTCCCAATTATGGATGTACTATCTATGCCTATGTTTTCCCTCTAATAGGGTACCATAGGAGAGACAGAAATACCTTCTGAACTTTGAAGGATGGTCTCTCAAGAGTAAGAGGTTCCATAACTAAGCTTTAGGGATCTTGCTAAAGCTCCAAATTTAGCATCAAACTGGAGTCAGACACTTGGACAGCTCTGGATAGAAGTCCATCAGGATGCCAATCTAAATCCACACTCTAGGATAGCAAGAGGATCCCCAGAGTCCTCCCAGAATCTGCAGAGCACAGGCCAGGTTTACTCCATGTTCTGGATGCACCTTGTGATGTGAGTGTCATTTTAGTCAATAACCAAGTGATTAACAACTGAACACATATCAGCTTGTTCCAGAGCTCCCTCGAGGCATTCTGGAATATTGGAATATTCACTGGGGTATTTGTCCCTAGATGGCCTCACATTCTGTGATTGGAAGAGAAAGCTTGTGGGACTTTATATTCTGTCATATAATAGGGATGTCATTGTCGTGGAAGCCCTCCAAAATGGCCAGGGTGAATATGGGCTCAAATCAACCGTGACTTGCAGAAGTAAAAACAGCAACTGAGACCACTGACTTCTCCTCTAGACTTTAAGCTCCTCCATGTGGGCAGGGAATGTCCCTAATAACTCTGTTGCAGTGTACTCTCCCAAGCACTTAGTACAGCGCTCTGCACACAGTAACTGCTCAGTAAATGCAATTGATTGATTTATTGATTGGGACCCAGCGCGACTACTGATTTCTTTCAACTCCTCGCTTTACTAAAGAAACTGGGAAGGGGTTTCAGTGGGCCAGTCAGAAAATGGATTACGCTTCACTGTTCTGGATAGATGGGTCACTCGTCTAACAGAAGAGATCCCGTACTGGCCTTTCACCCCTCTGCACGGAGCATTAGAGAATTATCCAAATAATTCAGGATTAAGAGTGTCCTGGGACCCTCTCTTTTCAGATATTTCAGGCCAAAGTAAATGTTTTAGTTTGAAATAGCTGCATCAGCCAGAGTCCCACTAGTAGGAAGGGTAGAAGACCAGCTGAATAAGATGGCAAATCTGTGGGAGAACACTGCACCTCATAGTGTTTGGGGGAAGTTCCACTCTATTAATGCAGCGTGGCTCAGTGGAAAGAGCACGGACTTTGGAGTCAGGGCTCATGAGTTCGAATCCCAGCTCTGCCACTTGTCGGCTGTGTGACTGTGGGCAAGTCACTTAACTTCTCTGTGCCTCAGTTCCCTCATCTGTAAAATGGGGATTAAGACTGTGAGCCCCACGTGGGACAACCTGATTCCCCTATGTCTACCCCAGCGCTTAGAACAGTGCTCGGCACATAGTAAGCGCTTAACAAATACCAACATTATTAATGCAGTTAAAATTTAACATTCCGGTCACTTCCTGTGAATCTACTATTATTATGGGGCTAGATTTATTTATACAACTACTGGTTGTAGTAGTGTAGGTTATTGAGCGCTCACTGTGTGCAGAGCACTGTACTAAGCGCTTGGAAAGTACAATTCAGCAACAGATAAAGACAGTCCCTACCCAGTAACGGTCTCACAGTCTAGAAGTATCTAGAAGTATCTAGTGTATCTAACCTTTGTGTATTTACTTCTAAAGGCGAGTACCCAAAGGCAGTTAAAACTTTGCTATCTTGCTCTTTACCAGTGGGAAAGCTCTAGTAATTGACATTTCTAACCTCTCTTGGCCACTGAACCCTTGTAGAAAGTCTCCATCCCATAGGAGGTGCATACAGTGGAAGGAATAGGTCATAGTCACAAATGATAATAATTACGGTACTTGTTAAATGCTTACTATGTGCTAAACATAATTCTAAGCTCTGGGGTAGATACAAGTCAATCAGGTTGGACACAGTCCTTGTCCCACATTGGGCTCACACTCTTAATCTCCATTTTTTACAGATGAGGTAACTGAGGTACAGAGAAGTTAAATGACTTGCCCAAGGTCACACAGCAGACAAGTGGTGGAGCTGGGATTAGAACCCGTGACCTTCTGACTCCCAGGCCCATGCTCTATCCACTACACCATGGTATTTCTCATGGTACCAGAGCCAACAAATGAACACAGAAGCCCTAGACCATGAGATAAGGAGGGACCCCCCCCAGCCTTGACCCAGAGGCAGATGACATGAGACACTGCAGTTTCATACGGTAACCACACACTTCCTGACCCTACCGACATGCCACTGCTTGGGACATTTTTAAGATGGCGCACAAACCAGACTTTCCCAAATGGGCAGCTGCAAATGGGCAACACGTGTAGCGTGACCCAACCCCAGATTGCAGCCTGCAGACTCCTGCCCAGCCCCTAGAGGCACCCAGAAGCAGCGGTGGCCCTCGGCGGGTGCCCCAGGCTAAAGAGGACAGGGAAGTGGAAGGGTGGCATCAGCAGGTCGGAGACCCCTCTCTGCGCTGCGGGACCACCTTGGACCATGGGACCAATAATGCGGCTTGAATCTCCCTCCCCACACCAAGGAACTCAACCCAGACTGCAGTTTGGAGCCACGGAGGGGAAGGAACAGTGGGGAAAAACTGCCATGGCAGCCAAGGCTCTTTGGGTAGGGCTCCATGTTAGGTGCTCGATGCATGGGGCTGTGTATTAGAGACCATTTGGAGCTCACTCTCTGCCCCAGAGCCCAAGCCTGAAGAGGGTTAGGGGAACACTGGGATCCAGGATAGGGAGGGGAGGCAGGGGGCATCACACAGCTTTATCTCATCTCCTTGAAGGGACAGGCCTGGCAGTCTTGGTTTTGGCCAGCAGGGATCACCGCTGGCTCTCTCGCCCACACACTCTCTCTCCCGCCCCGTCCCCGTGGCCAGGGTTAATAATAATAATAATAATAATGTTGGTATTTGTTAAGCGCTTACTATGTGCCGAGCACTGTTCTAAGCGCTGGGGTAGACACAGGGGAATCAGGTTGTCCCACGTGGGGCTCACAGTCTTAATCCCCATTTTACAGATGAGGGAACTGAGGCACAGAGAAGTTAAGTGACTTGCCCACAGTCACACAGCCGACAAGTGGCAGAGCTGGGATTCGAACTCATGAGCCCTGACTCCAAAGCCCATGCTCTTTCCACTGAGCCACGCTGCTTCTCCAGAGGAGCTTCTGCTACAGCGAGTTTACAGCTTACAAGCCGGAGAGTGGAACCCTGCTAATGAAAGTCAAGTCCATTAGGGCCTGCCAATGCCCAAGCCTGCCCCTTTCCCCTCAGTACGACAGGATCCTCGTACTGATCCTGTAGGCGTTCCCACATGCTTCCCATCCAGATGGTAGGAGTCCAGTGGCGACAAAAGCCAGTGAATATGGAGGAGGGGCAGAGGTGGACCAGAGTTTCTGATTGTGAAGAGAGAGGAGGGGTGTGGCAGGCACAGCATGAAATACTGATGTTATGTAAAACTTGGGGAAGCCCCCTCAATATGGAATAGCCTCAAGGCCCATTGGAGTCTTAATCCAGCCCTTGAGCCTCCACAGAGTGGCTCCTCAGGGCTCCCTAGCAGGGCTGGTTTGGTAATTTATTTTTAGTCCTGCCTCCCCAACTAGATTATAAACTCCTTGAAGGGCAGGGATTGTGTCTATCACCTCTACTGTATGCTTCTCTCCCAAATTCTTAATATGGGGCAGGGATTGTGTCTATCACCTCTACTGTATGGTTCTCTCCCAAATTCTTAATACGGGGCTCTGCAAGCACTAAGTGCTTAATAAATACCATTGATCGATCAATTGATTGATAGGAGAGGTGTGTGCTCCTCTGACCAGCAAAGAGTGTTCCCTCTATCAACAGCCTCAGTGCCGATGTTGGGACCACCTTTCCTGGGGCTTCATCCCCTTCTGAGCCCAGCCAGGGTTCAACGAAACCATGAGCCACTCTCCCCACTGATGTCCACACCTTGCAGTAGAAATAATTGTATAGGTATTTACTGAGCACCTACTGAATGTAATACATTATCCTAAATGGAGTAATTCCCATTTCCTAGTCATATCAGCCCAACAACCACACCTAGTGCTTATGGATTGACTTTTGTCCTTCCTCTGCATTTGTGCAATATAGCCATTTATTCTGATTACTCTAAAAAATTTTTTTTATGTCTTGCATTTCTGCCTTGGAGCTAGTAGGCTTCACTAGGGACCATTTACCTGATTCAGTGGGTCTGGGTAGCCTCTGAGTGACTATACAAAGGTCCCTTTGGTTAGCAAAATCAGGCGCTAACCAGCACCTTGTAATGTCCCCTGATGGCCACTTAACATACTTTTTACTTCAGTATTTCTTCAGAATATCCCTTCCTTTTTACCTTGACTGACAATGATGGAACACAGATTTTTGACTGTTAGTGAACTAGGTAGCTTATTTTCTAGTGTAAAGGAGGAAATGATGCACTTCACTCCCAAACCATCCAGGTTGAGACTGCTGAAAAGACATTGAATGATAGATGAGCATTTTGTAGCTATTTGTGCTTGGAGAGGACAGCTTTAAACTGGTGGGAAGGGAAGAGACTTCCATATTTTCTATTTCCCCCACTAAAGAATACTAGAAGGGGAAAAACAAGAAGTCCCTTGTAACATTTTTAATGACAAGCTCCTTGTAAGCTGCATCCTGGGCCTTATTAGGAAGGTGATATAAATCTAGCAGAACTGTAGTCAAAGTCAGCAGGGGGTCTGAGCCCTGGTGTTCTTTTTCCCACCACTGAATACTGATTTCCACCATCACCATGCTCATAAGCTTATCCTCATTAGTATGTATGAAATGAGTGTAATAAGAATTGGGAGATTTACATGGTTCTATATTCCATTTAATTAATAAGAGCTGGAACGGGATGACTGGAGGAGAGAGTGTCAGTGTCCACAGATTCCTGTACACCTTTCCCTGTAATTAGTAATATAAATCTGTCACAGTGTGGAGACATTAAAAAGTTCTCACCCCATTTGCTAGACTCACTGATATCCGTGAACCAGACTGCAGCTTTCTACATATTCTGAAGGGCCATGCTGTAAAGGCTGGAGTGTCTTCAGACCTTTACCCCCCCATTCCAGCCCTTACTCTCAGAGGGTTTATAACTGGCCTGAAAAACAAAATGACTGTGTAGGATGAAAGACGGCCTGCCAAAGGTTAGCCCAGGAGCAGATTTTCATTTCTTGCAAATGTGGAATAAAATCAGCAGGACAGGTCTAGGCCATGGCCCCCAAGGGAGGCGTCACGGATTTTGTCATTTCCAACTCCATATTCCCCAGCCATGTCTGCATGGGGCCAAAAGGATTTTTAAAGAATTTTTCTTTAAAACCTGCAAAGACTGAAAATCTTGTCAGCCAACATAGCCAACCTCAATCCCAGCCCCTGCCCCAATGACTGTGAGCTCCTGGTGGATAGAGATCACGTCTACCACCTCTAGTGTATGCTGCTCTCTCCAATGCTTAGCACAGTATTCTGCATCTGGTAAATTTTCAATAAATACTATTGACTGATCGACTAATTGCCCACTCCCGATCCAAAAGGAGCCCTGAGCTGTGGTGTCTGAACCCCACACAGCCCAGGTTACAGCCAGTCTAGAGTAGGGCCTACCTAGAAATGGCCTAGGCTGCAGCCCATACCCAGTAGGTCCAGTGGGGAGTTAGAAGTTGTAGTCCCAGCAGCCCAAAAGGTGACCATGCATGTGCAAAAACATTTTATATGTACAGTAGTAGCCCTGGAAATGAATCCCCACAGTTGCCTCCTACCCCCTAACCTTGGGTGTCCCTCAAGGCTCAATAATTTAGTACTCCCTTAGTGGAGCTCATCCTCTCCCATGGCTTCAATTACCATCTCTATGGGGGCTATGCCCATATCTTCCTCATTAGCCCTGACCTCTTTCCTTCTTGGTAATTTTGCATTTCCTCCTGCCTCTAGGTCATCTCCTTATGCGTGTTCTTCTTAGCAGCTCAAGCTCAATGTGTTCAAAATAGAACTCCTCCTTCTCCCTCCCAAATCCTCTCCTTCATCTAACTTTCCCATCACAGTTAACATCACCATGTTCCCAGTCTCAGAAGCCCACAAACCTGGCATGATCCTTGACTCCTCTCTTTTTTTCAACCCTCAAATTCAATCCAAAACAAAATCCTGTCAGTTTTTTATCTGCAACTTATCCAGAATCCTCTATCCAAATAGCCATCACATTGATTCAGGTATTGGCACATCCTGACTTGATTACCACATCAACCTCCTTGCTGGCTTCCCTGCCTCCAGTCTCTCCCTGCTGAAGTCCATACTTTCTTCTGCTGCCCAGATCATTTTTCTAAAATGTCATTCTGCCCATGTCTCCCCACTCTTCTACAACCTCCATTGGTTGCCCATTCTTCTCCAGTCAGGTAGAAACTCCTGACCATTGACTTTAAGGCACCCAATCAGCTCTCACCCTGCTATTTATCCACTCTCTTCTCCCACTACATGCCAATATCACATTCGTCATTCCTCTCAAGTCAACCTAGGCACTGTACCTCATTCTAATCTCTCCCACTAACTACCTCTTGTTGAAGCCCTTCCAACTTGCCCAGAAGTGCCTCCCCATTCAAATTTGTCAGAACACATCTTTCCCTATTTTCAAAGCTCTTCTAAAATCACATCACCTTCGGGAGGCCTTCTCCAAATTCATTCTAATCTCCCCTCTTCTGAGCCACTTAAGCAAATAAATACAACCTTCCATGGCACTTTTGTATATATTTTACATACCCAGTTACTTGAACACAAACTCATATGCATATCCTTTTTTCTTCTTCCTCCTGCCTGTAATGTATCTTGTAATATATCTTGTATCTTGTAATGTATCTTAATGTCTTGTGTCCACCCTGACTTGATTACAAGATCCTTGAGGGCAAGGAACATCTTTAATTCTGTGGTACTCTCCTAAACAGTTAGTACAGTGCCCTGCATAGATCAGGTTCTCAACAAATGCTACTGATTGATTTTTCAAGTTGATCTGGACTCTCTAAAAGTACCTCAGTTTCAAGTTACAGTTCCTCGGGCCAGAAATTATCTAAAACTAGGAGGTAGGGAGGTGGCTGTGGGTGGGATGAGCATGGAGCTGGCAGAAGTCAAAAAATTGTTTGAACATCACTATTCTTGTAAATTATTCATAGAATTCAGGACCCTAAATTGTACTTTGGCCACAATTATATAGGTAATCCAGGAGAAAGTTCTTTTTTGGTCTGAAAAATCAGATTAATTAAAATCAAGGTTTTGGGGGTTTTTTTCCATTAGGTACTCATGAGGGACTGGTGAAGACATAAGCACTTAGTACAGTGCTCTGCACACAGTAAGTACTCAATAAATACCATTAATTTGTTGGATAAGAACATAAAACCATGGGCAGACATTACTGGGTCAGACTAAAGGACCATCCAGGGCAGGATTCTGTCTCTAACAGAGACAGTGAGGTGCCAGGAGGAAGCAGGTGAAGGGTTTCACTCCTTGACATCCAGACCTTGTTTCCTCCTAATTTGACAAGGAATAATGATTTTGAAAATTGTACAGTTCTATCCTAACAGTAAAGTAAAAAGATGAAAGACTACAATTAAGAAAAATATGCTCATAAAAATAATCTGCCTGTTTCACGGGCATTTGGTGGGTGGGGGGGATATTTATTTTAAATATGAGTGCCTAGAAATCTGGGTAAAAACAAAATATGTGAAATACATCCTAGTGCTGCCTTTTGCTATCCCAGCATAGTGACAGTTATAATTCATAATCATATCAGGCATGCTAGGTCATTCATTCTTCCTGAACAAAATAATCACACACATTTCTACCCTCTTTCTCCCAGTTTTCCCCACCTCTCCCAACAGTAGATTTAGGCCTATTTTTTAACAACTTTCACTGTATCTCATTATCTTTGTAGATGGTGTTAACTTGATTTGGGTTGTGAAATAGTCTCCAAAGTGAGAAGAACACGTTTAAGATATTAAATTACTTAGCAGCACAACCTGATATTAAAACACAGAATGAGGAAGGGGATTATAAATGGTTGTAATGTTTTCATCATTATAACATAATGAACCAGAAGTCTTTGTTTCCAGTATTTTGTTTCCATCTCAGAGCTTTTAGGCCTCTTTCTGTTTAACGTTTCCAGAGAGCCAGACGTGCCAATAGAAGAGAACATCATTGATGATCAAAAAATGCTGAGTAAGACAGCTTAAGTCACCCATACCTACAGGGCATACTATAGCTAAAGCAATGGAAAAAATACCCTGGAATTCACATTGTTGGATATTCACATTTTTCTCAAAGACAAAATTGAAAAAAAAGTCCATTCACAGTTTTACCGTTTTCTTCATTACACCTCAAAAGGCATCTCCTCCAGGTGGAATTAGCTGATTAATTCCTCCACCTTCCCAGTGATAACATCCCCTCAGCCTCCTCAGTACTTGTGCATATATCTGCTTATATATTCACTCGGATTTTTATCTACTTTCACATTCTTTCACCTACCGCATACTTGCCAATTTATTCTTCTTGGCTTCTCTAGTACATTTCACATCTGAATATTCCCAAGTGTTTTGTTCAATGCTCTGCACACAGTATGCACTCAGTGAATATTGAAAATGAGGAGGAAGATGATGATGCAAGGCCCTGGCTCACTAGGCCCCTTGTTTTCCAGAGATTGGGATTGCATTAAGACAACATATGAAAATCATAAATTGAATCAATTTGCACTGGTCATTTCGAGCCACTGAAATGAGAGTGATTTTTCCCTTTCCAGAATTTTACAATTACTTTCAAGACAATTTGTCATTCTTCTTTCAAGGTCTAGCAAGTTTAGTGTAAACTCTCCCTCTGATATGCAATTATATTCATGGCATAGCACTTTGTCCAATCCAGCCCCAAAATATGCCAGTTGAAATGTATTCTGGCCTGGCCAGGATCAGAATCTCATTATAGGTAGACAGGTGACAAACAGTCTTTCTCAGCTCACTCACTCGACTATTTCTACACTCATGGATCCCAAATCTATCTTGCTAGCTCCAACCTCTCCCCTGTTCTGCAAACTTAAATTTCCTCTTGCCTCCAGGACAGCTCCACATGGATTTTCCTCCAGCATCTCAACTTCAGTATGACTTTCAATTTCATCATCTCTGGTCATTATATAATCTCCAACCTCAACAACTCTGAAGTTCTGCTCTCTGACCACAATCTCCTGACCTGTCTTCTGTCACACATGACCCCATCTCTGCAAATCTGTTCTCCCACAGAGACCTCCTCTCTTTTGACCTCCTTCAATTTTCTAGTTAACATACTCCATTTGTTCTCCATTCACAAACTACCTTCTCTTGACTCACAAATCGACATCTTCAACCCCGTCCTCTCCACTGAACTCAACTCCCTCATTCCCCTGTCCCCCCGCCACTATGGTATCAATAACCCACAACCCTGGTTCACCTCCGCAGTACGCTTCATCCATGACTGTGCATGAGCTGTGGACCGCTGCTGGTGAAAATCCAGGCACCCGCTCAGCCTCGTCCGTGTCAAATTCATCCTCATCTGCTTCCCCTTTCCTCCATCCGGCAACAACACTTCTCCATCTTTAGTGACTCCCATGCCCACTGCCAGAGCCAGCGCCCGCCACTACCCCTCCTCTTTTCTGTAATGACCTAGCCATGCACTTTATTGATAAAACTGAAACTATCAGCAATCATCTCCCTAAAATCTCCCCTGCTCCTCTCCAGTCCTTCCCTCCTCCTGCCCCCACTTTGACGCTCCCCTACTGCCAGCAGAATGTCAAACCCATCCCTTCACACCTTATCAAAACACGTGTCTCCTCTCTTTTTCTCTCCCTGATCACTGTCGTCAATGGTTTCAATGTCTCCTTCCCAGCTGCTTTCAAATATGCTCATGTGTCTCCCTCTTATCATACCTCTTGCCCCATCTCCCTCTTATCATACCTCTCCAAACTCTTTGAATGATTTGTCTATGCCCACTGCCTTCACGTCCTCTCCTCCAATTCTCTCCATGACCTTCTGCAATCTGGCTTCTACCTCCTCTCCTCTCCGCCACAGAAACTGTTCTCTCTACGGTCCCCAGTGACCTCTTTTTTGCCAAATCCAATGACTTCTACTCCATCTAAATCTTCCTTGACCTCTCAGCTGCCTTCAACACTGTGCACCACCCCTGCCCCCCATAAACAATAGCTGACCTGGGCTTCAGTGACACCTAGCTCTCCTGGTCTCTTCCCATCTCTCTAACCACTCCTTCTCAGTCTCTTTCACAGGCTCCTCCTCTACCTCCCACCTTCTAACTGTGGGGGTCCTTCAAGGATTAGTTCTGGGTTCTCTACTATTCTCCATCTACACCCACTCCCTTGGATAACTCATTCACTCCCACGGCTTCTACTACTCTCTCTATGCAGATGATTCCCAAATTTACCTCTCCAACCCCAAGCTCTCAACTTCTCTGCAGTTTTGTACTTCCTCCTGCCTTCAGGACATCTCTACTTGGATGCCCCACTGACATCTCAAAGTTGACATGTTCAAAACAGAACTCCTCATCTTCCCACCCAAACCCTCTCCTCATCCTGACTGTCCTATCACTGTAGACAACACCAACATCCTCCCTGTCTCGCAATCTTGGCATTATCCTCGACTCATCTTTCTTAACACAGCTATTCAATCTGTCACCAGATCCTGTTAGTTCTACCTTCATACCATCTCTAGAATCCACTCCCTCCTCTCCATCCAAATTGCTACCTTGTTGATCCAAGTACTTATCATATCCCACCTTGACTATTGCATCTGCATCCCCACTCACCGCCCTGCCTCCTGTCTCTCTCCACTCCCGTCTATGCATTTCCTATGTGATATTTGTTAAGTATTTACTATGTGCCAGACACTATACTAAGCACAGGGGTACATACAAGATGATCAGGTTGGACATGGTCCACTTCTCACTTGGGGCTCACGGCCTTAATTCCCATTTCACAGATGAGGTAACTGAGACACGGTGAAGTTAAATGACTTGCCCAAGATCACGCAGCAGACAAGAGGTGGAGCTGGGATTAGACCCAAGTCATTTTGACTCCCAGGCCTATGCTGCCCAGATTATCCTCCTAAAATAACATTCAGCCCATGTCTTCCCACTATCTAAAATGCTCAGTGGTTGCCCATCCACCTTCACATCAAACAGAAACTCCTTACCTTCAGTTTTAAGGTACTCAATCAGCTCTTGTCCTCCTATCTTACCTTTTTGATCTACTACAGCCCAGCCCATATACTTGGCTTCTCTAATGCCAACCTACCCACTGTACCTCGATCTTGCCTATCTCGCCCCCGACCTCTTGCCCATGTCATCCCTCTGGCCTGAAACTCCCTCCTCCTTCATTTCCATGAGACCACCAGTCTCCCCACCTTCAAAGTACTCCTAAAATTACATCCCCTCCAAGAGGCCTTCCCCAACTAAGCCCTCATTTCCCTTCCTCACTTTCACTTCTGTGTCATCTATGCACTTAGAGCTGCATTAAAGCATTTTTGAATGATATTTGTTAAATACTTACTATGTGTCAAGCACTGTTCTGAGTGCTGGAGTAGATACAAGTTAATCAGCCTGGATACAGTCCCTGTCCCACATGAGGCTCACAGTCTCTGTCGGAAGGAAAGCAGGTATTGAATCCTCATTTTGCAGATGAGGAAATTGAGGCACAGAGAGGTTAAGCGACTTGCCCAAGGTCACACAGTAGGCAAGTGGTAGATCCAGGATTAGGACCCAGGTCCTCTGGCTCCCAGGCCACTGCTTTATTCACTAGGCCATACAGCTTCCCAATTGATCTTCACCCCACTCTCTAAGCGTTTCACCCCACCCTCAACCCCACAGCAATCAATCAATCATATTTATTGAGCACTTACTGTGTACAAAGCACTGTACTAAGCACCTGGGAGAGTACAACAAAATAATTTAACAGACACATTCCCTGTCCACAACAAGCTCATAGTCTAGAGGGACTAGTTTACAGTCTAGAGGTACAGTCTAGGTTTCATCCTGCCATTTCTCCATCTGTAATTTATTTCAATATCTGTCTTCCCCGCTAGACTACAAATTCCTCGTGAGTAGGGATTGTATCTACCAACTCCATTGTATTGTACTCTCCTAAGTGCTTAGTACAGTCCTCTGCACACAGTTAGCACTCAATAAATACCACTGATTAACTAAAACTGAATTTCTCATCTTCCCTCCCAAGTCCTCTCTTCCAGCTAACTTTCATTCATTCAGTCATATTGTGAGCGCTTACTATTCCATTCCAGTTAATGCCACCATCTACCATTCTCCCTGTCTCTAAAGACCCGCACCCTTGGCATTCAGAAGGATTCCTCATGGTCTTTCAACCCTCCTAGTCAGTCTATTGCTAAATTCTACCGGTTTTTCCTCCACAGTATTCCCTGAGTCTGCCCCTTCTTCTGCGTCTAAACAACCATCCTTTTGGGCCAGATGCTTATCATAACCCAACTAGTTAGATTAATGTATCACTCTCCTAACTGGTGTCCCTGCTTCCAGCCTCTCCCCTCTTCAGTCCGTATTTTGCCCTGATGCTGGGATCTTTTTTTCTAAGATGCAGTTCTGCACATGATTTCCACTCTTTAGAACTTCAAATGGGTACCTAGCTCTCTCCCCATCAAGCAGAAAATGCCTAAGAATTGACTTTAAGGCACTCCATTAGCTCTCTCCCAATTAATTAATAACTTTCTTCTCCCACTACACCCCAGATCACACTCTTTATTCCACCCATCCTAACCTCATTACAGTGTGTCTGTCCTTCCTCAACTCTCCCTCTGCCAACCACTTGCTCACGGCTTTCCTCCTGTGTGGAACTCCCTCCCCATCCAAATCTGTCAGATCGCAGTTTTCCCCATATTAAAAGCCTTTCCCCATATTAAAAGCCCTCTTTGAAACCCACCTAGTCCAGGGAGAATTCCCTGATTAAGCTCCTATTCATCTTCCTATACTTCTACCAACAGCTGTAGCCTTGGGTCTTTCTCCTCCAACTATATGTGAAAGACTTCTGTCCGTCAGTCTCCTCCATTGCACTGTGACTTACTTGAGAGCAGGAACCATGTCTTTTACTGTGTTCTAGCTTCTTTGTTTCTGTTTGTGTATCTATATTTAAGCTTGTTTTTGTTAGCCTGGGTAAAAGTGAGTGTGTGTGTGTGTGTATGTGTGTGTGTGTGTATGTGAGAGAGAACAGAAAGAGAAAAGTCCTCAAAAACAACTCCCACCCCTCCCACCTCCACCCATGGTAGTTCAGGGGTTAAGGCTAGTGTGACTTAATTGGGGGATATGTGTAGTGGGGAGGAGGAAGGTGAATCTGTAGCCTCATGAACCCGTTTTGCAAGAGCACCCATTACTGCAAAACCTCCAGAGTAAGCAGTGTTTGGGTAGGAAAATCTAAGGCACCTGCCAACCCCAGTATGGCTCAGCCCTGGTCTGCCAGGAAGCCAGGGCCTGGCTCTTGGGACTGCCAACTCCCTGATCCAGCAGTGGGTTGGGTACAAATGTCACCAATGAAAGCAGCTCCAAGTAAGGTAAAAGGGGGTGAGATTGTTTCGAGGGGCAGTGAAATGTGCAGTGGGAGAGGAGCAGTGTGGTCTAGTGAACAGAGAATGGGCCTGGAAGTCCTAAGGACCTTGGGTCCTAAGCCCAGCTCCGCCACTTGTCTGCTGTGTGACCTTAAGCAAGTCACTTTAACTTCTTTGTGCCTCAGTTTCCTCATCTGTAAAACTGGGGATTAACCTGTAAACCCCATGTGGGACACAGACTATGTCCAACCTGATTAGCTATTATCTACCCCAGCGCTTATTATAATGCCAGGCACATAGTAAATGCTTAACAAATGTCATTTTTTTAAAAATGTGGCCTAGAAGGAGGAAGGATTGTAACTCTTGTCTCTGTACAGCCTATCTTCTGTCATCTTTCATGCAGTCTCATTGGTTATCCAGCCCCAATAATAATGATAATGGCATTTGTTAAGTGCTTACTATGTGCCAAGCACTGTTCTAAGCACTGGGAGGGGGGGAGGGGGGATACAAGGTCATCAGGTTGTCCCACATGGGGCTCACAGTCTTAATCCCCATTTTCCAGGTGAGGTAACTGAGGCACAGAGAAGTTAAGTGACTTGCCCAGAGGCACACAGCTGACAAGTGGCAGAGCGGAATTAGAACCCATGACCTCTGACTCCCAAGCCCCTACTCTTTCCACTGAGCCATGCTGCTTCTCAGTGTTAGTTGGTTAAGTTTTCTTCATCTAACTGACAGTCCAGAGTGCTAAAAGTAGCAGTCTATGACAGTAGAGAAGGAAGGAGGGGGATAAAGCAGCCAAAATCTCTCTCGATTGGCCTGATGTTGATTAGAGGTCTCCATCAATTTTTCTCTTTCTTCATACCCTCAAGACAGTCTTACATTTTCTGCAACTAAATTTATTCACCGCCCCATCCCTTCTCTCTTATCCTTCCCCATTCTGTCTGATCACCTCAAACCTTCTTCCTAATCTGTTTATGTGTTGATCCGTGAAAATTTAGGTTCTTAATGAAAATGGTAGAATAAAGCCTTTAGCTCCTGTAGAGTGCTTACCCATCTGGTCATCCCACACACTGAGCATATCTATGGGCTCTTTTCAGGTGAAAGGTCACTCAGAGCCTTGTTTTCAATGTTTCTACTTATTTTTTTCCACTCTTCCAGTGTCTTTTGAGTCGGTTCAATGCTATAATTATACTGAAGACACCTCAATAATACTATGAACTTCTCTGAATTTTTTTTACAATCATAGCAATTTTGTACTTTCCTTGTCTCTCCTGGGTCTGAAATTTCATGGCTATTTTGGGAAACACAGAAAAAGGTCACTCCAGTCCACAGTCAACTGTTGAAATAACACAGTCAAAGCCAAAATCAACTTACTCTTCTCCTCCTAGACCCCAAACTCCTAATTGATGTCCTGGATTAATGATGTCCGGCTGAGAAGAGAGGACTTATTCCATGAAAAATGCTTAAACTGATATGACATTCAGTCATTCAATCGTATTTATTGAGCATTTACTGTGTGCAGAGCACTGTACTAAGCACTTGGGAGAGTACAATACAACAATAAACAGACAAATTCCCCACCCACAACTGACAGAATGGCTTTTGCACATTCTCTGGAAGGGCTTTGGGGGGTTTTCTCCCCCGAAAACACCTTCAGGTTAGTTTTAGACCCAGTTCGTATAAACAGTGCCTACAGCTGGGAAACTGTCAATTTTATTGTCTTTGGTCTTGAGCTGTCAGAACAATGAATATAAAAAGGAAAGAACTTAAAAAAAGAGAAAGATGATATTTTGAGTAAGATTGATTCACTAACTCCTATGCAGATATCTGTTCCATATCCAAAAATGGAAAGTACAGATCACGTTAACATCACTTACCTGAGCAGATACTGGAAGAAATCATCCAAATTTGATGTGCTCTCCCCTAGAAGGAGAAAAGTTACTTGGTGGTAACCAACGTGCCTTGGTGAAGAGAAAGCACTGTCCAATTCTTTAACATTTTTCTATGATGAAACAACAGGCTACATAAATAAGACTAAGTAAAATCCAAAGTAAAAGGGCAGTGCAGAAGGGAGAGGAAGTTAAGGAAATGAGGGCTTGGTGGGGGAAGGTCTCTTGGAAAAGATACAATTTTAATAAGGCTTTGAAGGTGGAGAGAGTGATGGTCTGATGAATATGAAGGGAGTTCCAGGCCAGAGGTAGGATGTGGGTGAGGGGTCAGAGGTGAGATAGATGAGATCGAGGTTCCGTGAGCATCCCGGCTTGTAGTAGAAAATCGGTGAGCTAAGATAGGAGGGGGCAAGATGAGTGATTGCTTTAAAGCCAATGGGTAAGAATTTCTGTTTGATGTGGAGGTGGAGGGGCAACCGCTGAAGGTTCTTGAGGAGGGGGGAAACACGGACTGAACTGTTTGTTGAAAAATAATCTAGACTGGAGTGGGAAGAGATGGGAGGCAGGGAGGTCACGAAGAGGCTGATCCAGTAGTCAAGGTGGGATAGGATAAGTGGTTGAATTAATGCGGTAGCCGTTTGGATGGAGAAGAAAAGGTGGATTTTAGCAGTGTAGAACCGACAGGATTTGGTGACAGATTGAATACGTGGGTCGAATGGGAGATATGGGTCGAGGAAAATGCCACTGTTAGGGGCTTGTGAGACAGGAAGCAGCATGGCTCACTGGAAAGAGCACGGGCTTTGGAGTCAGAGGTCATGGGTTTGAATCCCGGCTCGGCCACTTGGCAGCTGTGTGACTTTGGGCAAGTCACTTAACTTCTCGGTGCCTCAGTTCCCTCATCTGTAAAATGGGGATGAAGACTGTGAGCCCCATGTGGGACAACCTGATTCCCCTGTGTCTACCCCAGCGCTTAGAACAGTGCTCGGCACATAGTAAGCGCTTAACAAATACCAACATTATTATTATTATTATTATTAGGAAGGGCGGTGATGCCATCTACAATGATGGGAAAGTCACAGGGAGGACGTGGTTTGGGTGGGAAAATGAGAAGTTCTGTTTTGGACATGTTAAGTTTGAGGGGCCTGCAGGACACTACCACTCAATCTAACTCTCTTTCACAGGCTCTTCTACCTCCCACCCTCTAACCTTGGGGGCTCCTCAGGGCTCAGTTCTGGGTCCCCTAATATTTTCCAGCTACACCTATCCCCGGGAGAACTCATTCGCTCCCATGGCTTCAACTACCATCACTGTGCGGATGATCCCCAAATCTACATCTCCAACAATGATCATTCTCCTTCTCCGCAGTCTTATATTGCCTCCTGCCCTCAAGTTTTCTGGACACCAAATAATGTACTAAGCTGAGTAAATCTTTGGCCTGGACCAATAATGATTTTTCTGGAGATCTTGGGTTTTTTTTAAATCAACCTAATAAATTGTGCTAATCGGTCAATTCTGGATTAAATGTTTTTGTCAGTAACCTGGAGCATGCTCCTCACTGGATAAACACACTCCGTGTCAACACTATTATCCTTTCTGTCCCAGAAGCCCTCACACTCGTTGTTATCCGGGACTCCTTGATGACTTTCAATGATCTCAACCAAGCCACTACCAAATCCTACCCAAACGTCCTACATAACATAAAATCTCTAACATCTGCCCCTGCCTCTCAACCCAAACAGCTACCAACCTGGTCCAAGATCTACTTATATCATGACTCAGCTACTGCATCAATAATAACAACAATAATAATGGCATTTGTTAAGCGCTTACTATATGCCAGGCACTGTACTAAGTGCTGGGGTGGATCCAAGCAAATCGGATTGGACACAGTGGGGCTCATAGTCTCAATCTCCATTTCACAGATGAGGTAACTGAGGCACAGAGAAGTGAGTTGACGCCCAAGGTCACACAGCAGCCAAGGGGCAGAGCCTGGATTAGAACCCATGACCTATTCAACCTCCTCGTTGGTCTCCCTGCCTCTAGCTTTGGCCCCTATACGTGTTGCTGCATGGAAAATCTTCTTGGAGGGTTACTCGACACAAATCTCTCCACTCCTCCAAATCCTCCACTGGCTTCCTATGTCCCTCTGCTTCAAGCACTAACGCCTCGCGCTTGACTCTAAAGCTCTCAACAAACTCACCTCCTTTTCCATATCATTCTCATCATCATCGCCAGTGGTATTTATTGAGTGCTTACTACGTGCAGAGCACTGTACTAAGAGCTTGGAAGAGTACCTTACAACAGAGTTGGCAGGCATATCAGCTGTCTTCATCTGCTACACCCCACCTCACTCTCTTAGATCCTCACTAGCTAGCCTTTTAACAGTTCCTCCCTCTTAACTCTCCCATCTTTGTCCCCTGACTCACGTTTTTCCCCAAGCTTGCAACTCCCTCGGTCCCCAAATCTGACAGACCGCAGCTCTTCCCACAATCGATGCTCTCCTAAAATCCTACCTCCTCCATCAAGCATTGCTAAGTTAGTTCCCGGCACCCCAAGTCATGCAAACCCACCAGCAACCTCCAGCACTTATGCACTTATTTATGCTCATCCTGAGCACATTTGTACATGTATTTTTCAAATGTACATGCAATTACTCATTTTGATTTTCTATTTGTGAACATTTTAATGTCTGTTTCCTCTATTAGAATGTTAGCTCTTTGTGGGCCAGGAACATGTCACTTTATTTTGTACTTCCCAGGTTTTACTACTACGCATTGTCCCCAGTAGGTGCTCAATAAATATTACTATTCCTACTTCTGCTACTATGTCTGCAGAAGAGCCCAGTTGGGTGTGGTCAATGACAACTTGGTAAAGGGGAATAAAATTAAATGAGCTTACATCTACCTTACATCGAGGCCCCATTTTCCTGAGGAACAGGCAAATGGCTGTGTTCATGAACCGCACTTGTCCACAGAGAAATCCACGGGGTGTGGCAAGGCATTATGAGGAAAGGAGCTGGGGAGATTCTCTCTTCAGTTGGCATTAAGTAGCTTTCAAACAGGTTTGTCTGGGCAACCTCTAAGGTTGACAGGTTAATTGCTTTAACTAATAATTTGCAGCAGCTGCTTTTCACCACTGAACTTTGCCTTAGATAATCTTGACCATTAGTCTGTGAAGCTCTTCAAAGTACCACAGAGAGCAGCCAGCTTCCAATCCATCAATCAATCATTTGTATTGTGTGCATATCACTTGCTGTGAAGATGATGATGAGATTCGTTAAGCGCTTACTATGTGTCAAGCACTGTTCTAAGCGCTGGGATAGATACAAGGTCATCAGGTTGTCCTACGTGGGGCTCACATTCTTAATCCCCATTTTACAGATGAGATAACTGAGGCACAGAGAAGTTAAGTGGCTTGCTCAAGGTCACACAGCAGACAAGTGGTGAAGTAGGAATTAGACCCCATGTCTTCTGGCTCCCAAACTTGTGCTCTTTCCACTAAGCCATGCTGCTTCTCTGCTTCTGGGAGATGGGAAGATATGGCCAGGGAAGCAGCGTGGCTTAGTGGAAAGAGCACGGGCTTTGAAGTCAGAGGTCATGGGTTCAAATCCCGGCTTGGCCACTTGTCAGCTGTGTGACTTTGGGCAAGTCACTTAACTTCTCGGTGCCTGTTACCTCATCTGTAAAATGGGGATTAAGACTGTGAGCCCCACGTGGGACAACCTGATTCCCTTGTGTCTACCCCAGCGCTTAGAACAGTGCTCGGGACATAGTAAGCGCTTAACAAATACCAACATTATTATTATTATTATTATTAATATCGTCTTGACAAAGAACACAACATATTTTCCATTACAGTGCTATGGGTTTTACTTGTCGCTGTATGGTTCAGAAAGGAACACATCCTTGAACTGAATTATTTCTGCACCCAGAGTGCTATTGTTTCCTTTTAAATGTCACGCATTGGCAGTTGTCTCTTCTCTTCATAATATTATTCAATTTACATATGGACACAGCACGTTTGAACTTGTAATAAGTGAACTTTATGTAATCAAATGTTATTGGGTGCAAGTGGAGTATTTTGAAGTGTATTCCCAAGAATTTCTAATCCAGACTTCAAGCAAACAGAGAAACAAAAAGGAAACTGTAACCCATTAGAAAATTTTTCAGCTGAAGTAGAATTTTCTAGCCAGTTTTATCCTTGCTTCATCATCAATAACAGTACTGATTTTTTATGGTATTTTTTAAGCCCTTACTATGTGCCAGGCACTGTATTAAGCACAGGGGAAGACACAAGCTAATCAGGTTGGACACAGTCCATGTCCCACGTGGGGCTCACAGGTTAGTCAGACCAACTTCATAGTCATGGATAACCATCATCATCATCATCATCATCATCATCATCATCAGTACTTATTGAGCACCTACCTTGTGCAGATCAGTGTACTAGGAATCTGGGAGAATACAATAATCACAGAAGATAGGTCCCTGTCTTGAGGAGCTTACAATCTAATGGGGGAGATGGAGGCACACAGGTCATATACAAAAAATGGGAATAAAAGGGAAAGCATAGCAGCAAAAGTAAGCCCCCTCCCCACAAAGGAATAAAGAACCAATATACACCAAAGTGTTAAAGATGACTAAAGAGATGAATTGATCAGGATGGCGGAGCCTAATCTTCTAGACTGTAAGCTCGTCGTAGACAGGAATCGTTGTCTACCAATGTTTTTGTAGTCTCCGAAGTGCTTAGTACAGTGCTTTGTACACAGTAAGTGGTCAATAAATACCACTGATTGATTGATTAGGGAATTTCTTCTAGAGAAAGTATTGATCTAGGAAAGTTTTGAAAGGGGAGGAAAGGGAATTCAAGGGGGTAAGAGGTTCTATTGTGATCTTCTTGGCTTTACAAAAAGGTCTTGGATTTTAGGGAGGCAAGAGAAAAATATATAAGTATTCTCATACCAGTTGGGTCCTGCCACATTTCTGTTACCTGTGGCACATGGATTTAATGTGTCAGCCTGACCGGGGTCCATATATTACAATGCCCCAAAAGACAAGGGGATTTGCCTAATCAGAATTTGACTTCCCCCTCAGATGTTCCCCCTAACTCCTGGTTAACATTAAAATGTAGATAGAATGCTGATTGTTCTCTCTGGAGGTGTGCATGCTAGTATTTTTGGCTGTCTTATTCCCACATCAAATTGAAAAAGTTTAGCAAAAATAGACTCCATGAGTTCAATTCTCCTGATCAGCACACACAATCGCCCACCATGTTCAAATTCACGACACCTTTGCTCTTCACATTGCCCCACATACCTGACCTAGCATGCCTGTAGAGAAAAGTCAAATTGGGTTCCTCATTCCCAAACCCAGATGTGTCCCATGTAAAACAAAATCAAGAAGAATTAACCTTTCACATGACTAGTTTTGTGGGTGCAAAAGAGGAAGAAAAGCTTTGTGGAATCCTGCCAAGTTTCAGGAATTTCCATCAATTTCTCCGGTCCTTCCTTAGTGATCCATGTACCTGAAGGACAGAGGGAGGATGGACAATTAAAATCTACAGATCATTTCAGAATTCATTTCAGCCACTATTTTCAATCCCCTTCCCTTTCATCCAAACCTTCCATATATTTGATAACAACCAGTAAACCAACTGATTTGTGTCCCACCTCTCCTCTTCCTGACCCAACTCACCCCCCGGGGCAAATTGGGACTAATAAACAGAAAATGGAGAAGAATCAGTAGCCTGGATACTCCACCAGCTGGATAAATGTTCTCTAAATAATCAGGAGTCGGGCTGTAATTCACTTTTGACTGAGAATGGACATGAAAAATATCAGACATTTTAAAAAACATTTTTACCCAGTTTTTCTAGAGGGAGGAAACCAAAGGTTTATTATAATAATTTATAACTCTTATCTCCTCTTATCTCTCATTTGTAATTCTTTATCACTTGTCTTTTCTTTTCTATACTCCTTTCTACCTTGTTTTTAGAGTTTTCTAGTTTTGTGTAGAAGCTTTTTCTCCAATAAAGAAACTCTTCTCATAAAATGCCAAAGGGACGTGATTGAACCTTACCAACAGATCCCCACTGAAGTCAGCCATGAGTTTGGCTTAACCAACTCTGGCTGTTCCTTGCAGGTACATGCCCTGGGGTTAGTTTCCACATTTCTTCCCTTCCCTGGTCACATTGGGCAAAGTCTCTGCATCAAACAGGGCCAGGCTGAGCTATTAAACCTTGTCCCCATGCTCAGCATTTCCCAGTATCACCCCACGCTTCTTCTCCACCTAAAGGCAGAAGACACCTAGAAGCCAAGGCTTGCTGTTCAGTACATGTCTCTTGGAGCTAGTGATGATATTGCAACGTCAATAGAAATCACTACACAAAATTACTACACGTGATTCCAGTCCTCAATCAGGCTGTTGAAGATTTTTGAGGAGTGGGGAAACGGGTGCAGAATGGCATTTTAGAAAAATGATCCAAGCAGCAGAGTGATGTATAGACTGGAGAATGGAGAAGCTGGAGTCAAGGAGACAGACCAGTGTGGAGGCTGATACACTAATCTAGCCAGAAAAAAGATTGGTTATTTGAGTGGGGTGTGGGGGGGTAGAAGGTTGTTACCTACGCTCTCATTAAAACCAAAAGAGAAAATAGGCTAAGGAGAGGAACTTGAGAAAAACAAAAAAGCAAATAAGTGTATTTTACAGATAGGCTACCTCAAGTAGAAAATGGAAGGATAAGTTTGTAAGAGAGGGGAAACAAGGAAAGCTCCACTTCGATAGTACACTCAAGCAAAAAGGGAGGTTTCAGTGTGCAAATTAAAGAGCGGAAATGAGTCAGTGACTTTGAGGCCTGGAGAGAAAAGAAAGGGATAAAAACTAGGTGAATAGTGTTTTTTTGTTTGTATTTTACAGAGCTTTAACAATGCATCTCACTGTTAATGCTAATGATTTTGGGGGAGGGAGGGATTGAGGAAATAGGCAGAGTAAATACTTTTCTCCATGTTTCATGTTTTTTCTATTCTGAATCTTGAAATACAACTTTCAGTTTGTATTCACGAAAATCCGACTGTGAAAAAATGTATGTTACAGTTTTTCCACAAAGGAGAAAAAAAGCATTTGTGACATCAATTGTTCAACATTTCCTAACTGTAGGTGAAAAACATGACGTGCAAGTCTAGTAGCAGGACTTCCTTGCCTCAGCTTGGAAGAAAAACACGACTTTCTTCCTCTCTCTCTCTCTCTTTCCCCTCTCTCTTTCTCTCACTCTCTCTCCCTTTCTCTCTCCCCCACATTTTTCCTCTCCCTTTTCAGTCACAACGTTGCAAACTCCAAATAACCATAACGTTCATTGCACCAAAGGGAAGTAGGATCATCTTTATTGTGGAATAGGGAAATAGTGGCACACCAAGTGCCATCCCAAATGACAAAAGCCAGAGCCAAGAGTCAGCAATTAGCCAAAGGTGGAGCAGATTACTTCTCTTAGACTAGTTATATGTTAAGGAAGTTTGGGGGGGGGTTGATACATAGACACGTTATTTTTTAAAAGCTCATTTTAGAAGCACGTATTTGGGAGAGTATATCATTTATCAGTTAATTTATTCATTATTTATCATATTTACTGATCACTTAGTCTGCGCAAAGCACAGTACTAAGCACTTTGGAGAGTATAATATAACAGACACATTCCCTGCCCACGACAAGCTCACAGTCTAAATGTATTTCTCTTCAACGACCATTGTGCCTTGTTTAGAGTTTTTCAAACCATTGTCTTTTGTTTTAAATGTTCATCATATACAAACAGAAAAAAAACCCCAACAAACTTTCAGTCGTTACCTGCAGGGTATTCTCTCACAACCCCCAAACTAGAAATGGACTGAATTTAAGTGTAATTTTAGCTTGGACAGCAAATATGATACCAACTCCCACTTGCAGCAGTCCTTTCATTATCTGAAAGTAAAAGGTAAGAAAACAGCGGTCATAAACAAGTCATTGCTTTAATTTTAATGTCAGGTTTCTTAAAACCCACTAGTAAATCCCCTTGAAGAATTCCTTCATTTCACTTATCTCATTATGAAAAGTATAAATCACCCTTGAGTAATTGCAATTGTAAATGACCACTGGAAAATAGATACCTTGGAATCTAAATGATTAGTTGGAGGTCACCAACTATAACACAGGTCAGACTGAAGCAATATGATGAAAAAGAATAGAGTTGAAGATATTAGATCTTTGCTCTGAATCACACAGCTGAAGACCTCAAGCTATGTGGAAAGCTGTGGAAAAAATGCAGAACAAGTTTATTCAATGCTTATTGTTGATTCATTACCTTGGTCTGATTCAGCATTCTTTTAATTTTCCAAACAATAATTTGATATCAGAAATGAATGGAGCTAAAGATTCAGAGCAGTACAGCGAAATGATTGTTGAACAGAAGGGAGAAACGATGCCCCGGATCTATTCATGGGGCACGATACAGTAAATCACTGTTAACAAACACCTGCACGTTAATGGTGTGTTCGAGTCAGAGAGACGATCTTGCCTTGTCCCAAATGCATTCAGGGTATTTTGGGTCTCCTCCCCAGATTTGAGTGTTATGCTTTCCATTCTGCTTGCAGCTCCTGTCGAAATATCATTTCTGTTGTGCCCTTCATGTACTGTTTTTGAGTCTACCTGCTTCTGTATCTCCTCCCACCCTCAGTCACAATCAGCTTTGTTGACTCAGACCTGGTGAGAAAATGACCCTGGAAATTTCAGGACCGCAGGTTGGGTGTTCATTCTTCTGCTTCTGCTCACGCACCAACCCCTGTGCTTTTAAATGAAATCAAAAAGTGAGAACACAAGAATAGACCTTTTTTCTACTGACGTCAAAGCCTTACCCCACCCCTATATGCTTTTGGGCCGTTGCCAAGATGCACATGAAATAAAGGCTAAAATCCGAGGGATAGCTCTGTTTCCAAAGGTTTCCTTTGAGTAGTGTACTCTCCCCAGGTGCTTACTATGGTGCCCTGCATGCGGGAAGCGCTCAATAATGAATGATGGTTGGCACAATCCATTTTGTAAATGCCCAGTGTAGTAATAGCATTTATTAAGAAGTCAGGCCGTGCAGTGTGGTGGCATGAACAAACCCCCCAATCCCATGCTAACACAATCCCTCTTGACTGTAAGTCGGTTGCGGGGCGGGGAATTTGTCTACCAACTCTGTTGCATTGTCCCAAGCGCTTAGTAGAGTGCTCCGCAAGACAGTAAGCGCTCAATAAATACCACTGATTAGACTGTAAGCCCATCACTGGGCAGGGATTGTTTCTATCTGTTGCCGAAGTGTACATTCTAAGCGCTTAGTACAGTGCACATAGTAAGCGCTCAATAAATACTATTGAGTGAATGAATAATACTATAATAATAATCGATTGATAGCACTCTGAAGAATGGCAGCAGTAACGTGAGAACATACCCTATTTTTGTCTGTCTCAATGGCCCTCTTTACTCCCACTGTTTTCACCTTTCCAGCAACAGGGATTGGGTTGGTGGGGGGAGGGATTCCGGTGGAAGGAATGACTTGTGCCTCCTCTTCCTGCCTTATTTATGTCCATTCCTTGCCTAAACTTCTGCTCTCCTTGGTCATCACTGTTACTGAGCAGGGGGGAGCAATAGCAAGGGGTGAGAGATACTGACAGGGGTGGAGATCTGCACCCCGCTCCCCTACCCCCCAAACACACAACACAACACGCCAAGACAAATGCCATAGTTTACTAGTTTATATAGTTGCCATAGAATGTTTGATTGACCACACACACTGTGTGGCCGCGTTTAGACTGTGAGCCCGTTATTGGGCAGGGATTGTCTCTAGCTGTTGCCGAGGTGTACATTCCAAGCGCTTAGTACAGTGCTCTGCACATAGTAAGCGCTCGACAAATATTCTTGAATGAATGAATTCAGGCTGATGGGAGTGGAGACCCATATATTACCTCTTCATGGTACTGGAGTCTGGGGAGGCCCCCGCCCCCCCAGATGCGTACCTGTGGTCTCAACCACATCTCCGACACCCTTGGCATGGCTCTGCGGAGAAAGTTCTAGTTTCCCAACCTCAAAACACGAACTACCTAAAACGGTGAAAACAGGTATAAACGTGAAAGTATAGACGCGGGGCGTTTCTCTGCTGCGAGAAGCAAAGTAAAATCCATTTTCCCTTTGAATTTTGTCATTTCGAATTAGGAAAACTGAAACTTTCTCTTCCCGTCTCAGAGTTCTTGTAAATTAAACGTGCGGGCGTAACTCCTGAAAATAATTTCCCATTAAAAAATATCCAAAAACATGATGTGTAGCATTTCAGATAGATCCATAAAGCAAACAAGACAGCTTAATTGTTTGTTTCTCCAAGGGAAGGAACTAAACCCGGAATTAATTTGGTTCAGCCTGTGAAACAATTCGTTTGCTCTGCCTAATTCTGGCAATTAAAGAAGTTTTCCCAGACACAATTAACATGTAAATCAGGCGCGGAGGGTGGAGAGGGAGGGAGGGCACAAGAGGGGCAATGGGCCGTTCCCGGGGTGGAAGTGTAAAACAGGAGCCAGCCCGGGGATCTCGGGGCGCTGCCGTTTTGGGGTGCAGCGGGGCGGTGGCAGAGAGAGAGAGGAGATTTGGGGGCTCCCGGGGAGGGCGGGGGGGAAGAGGGGATGGAGGCAGGGAAGGGCACATGAGAGTGTCCCCCAAAGAGCGCCGTTTGGGGGACACACAGACACACCCCGACTTCCCTCCCACCCGGAGAGAACCCGGAGCAGCGGAGGAGAGTAGTGGGGAAGGGGGGACGGCGCTGAGGGCAATGCGCAGGGAGGAAGAAGTGAGGCTGCCCCCACCCCTCCGCACCCCACAATTTCTTCCTCCCCCGACCCCCGCCACCCGCCTCGCTCCGCTTGCAAACCTCGGGAGCGATGAATAGAGAGCTGGAAAGGGTGACCCCTGCTGGCCGCTCGGGGAAACGGCGAGAACGGCGACGCCGATCCAAGCCTCTCTTTCTCCTCTACCTATATGATCGTAATAATGTCGGTATTCGTTAAGCGCTTACTGTGTGCAGAGCACTGTTCTAAGCGCTGGGGGAGATACAGGGTGATCAGGTTGTCCCACGTGGGGGCTCACAGTCTTCATCCCCATTTTACAGATGAGGTAACTGAGGCACAGAGAAGTGAAGTGACTTGCCCACAGTCACACAGCTGACAAGTGGCATCTATATCTATCTATCTATCTATCTATCTATCTATCTATCTATCTATCTATCTATCTATCTATCTATCTATCTATCTATCTATCTATCTATCTATCATCTCTAAGAAAACGAAACGTGAGCTGCTGGGAATGCAGCTCCTATCGAACCGTCACTGCTCGAGGCAGATGTGCACAGATCTAGCGCGGGTGGGGGGAAGAAAAGCGGGTCTCCCGAGTTTTAAAAGGTTCCGACATCCCGCTCCTGCTTCTTCCATCCCCCTTTGCCACCCGAGGCCGTGGGTCCTCTGGCATCTACGACTCTCCTCTCTCGTCCTTTAACTTCTTCCCCCTAGTTCCCCTCCCTCCCCCCGCAACACACGCTACCTCCCGCTGGGGAGAATGGCTACTTTTTGGACGGGCTGGAGCGTCCCGGGGCCCTCCGAAGGGACACCGAGTCTCTGCAAGCGCGTAGCAGGGACGCCAGCGCGGATGTCATATCGTATGGGATGCTGTACGAGGCGAGGCAGATGCCTGGCTAAGAGTTAGGGCTTGGGGGGTGGGAGGGGGTCCTTTGCAAACGGAGAGCTGGAAATTTATTGGCCCCGTCCCTGCTGGCACAGGCCCCTAGGTTAAAGGAAGCTCCTTCTTGGCGATTTAAAGTTTACACGGAAAAGGTTGACGTCTACTCTCTGAGCGATCGAAACGATCATCCCAGCACAATACCGATAACAGAGTAGGGGCTGAAACCTGCTTTAACCACCGAGCTTGCCTTTTTAACGGGCACTGTCTTTATTTTCAGTTTTCAAAAACCAATTTCTGCTACCGAATGCACACGGAACTTTCAGGCTACCGAACCGGGTCAGAAGGGGATAAGGCTTAATTGTTACTTCAGTTCGGCGTCAGTGGAAAAAACAAGAAAGTACTGTTATGCTTTGTTTAACAAGCTTTATAAACATGTATTCCTATGAATAACTAATAGCTATAACCGATGAACTCGCGTCTTTGAGATGTATTTTTATAGAGCCGGTTTATATTTAATTCATCTGGGTATGCGCGACTCCCATCACATTGGCAACTGAGTCTCGATACGGTAATCGGAATTAGAAAGCTTCCCCTCATCCTCTAAAACTTTTCCATTTGAGACAATCGATCAGCAAATCCTTTTTTGCAACTCGTCTCCCGGACTATTTCTCTCTCTCTCTTTTTTTTTCTAATTTGGCAGGGATCAGTGAGGCTGATACTTAGAGGGTCCCCGTTTTTTGTTTTTTTTTTTCTTCCCCCAATCCCGTTTACAAGCGCGGGAGGGGAGAAAGCCCCCTCTTTAGGGGCTATGGGTGGGTGTAGGGGGGCGTGAAGTCCGATTGGAAGCCAAAGCCGTTTGCCATGCCCCTTCTCCACCCCCACCCCCTTTCTCCCTCTGTACATGCACACATAAACACACGCATACACACACATACACACCCCTCCCTCCTCTCTGGACGGTCGGACCCGAGAGTGGCGGGAGGAGGGTTCCGCGAAGGGGAGTCCACCTGCCGGCGATCCAGTCCGGGATTTGGTCCCACCCTGAAGACGCTTCGTTCGCCGGAGCGGGAGCCGGAGCCGGAGCGCAGGGGACTGTTTGAACTCCCCTCCCCGAACGCACTCCAATGAGCAGGCGCTTCGGGCTGGGAGCAGCGGCGCTCTTCGGCTGGGATCAGCAGAGCGATGCCCGTTTAGGACTTTTCTGAGACAGTCAACACCGCCGACGGTCAGCAGCAGCAGCAGCAGCAGCAGCAGCAGCAGCGGCAGCACTTCTGGCAGAGAGAAAACCCAAACAAAACCCCACACACCAAGAATTTGGACAAGGACCCTCCCCTCTCCCCTCGTCCCCGTCTCCCCTTCCCCGCCTTGCAATGACTTGTTGTCGGCGGAGCTCCGACTGAAGGGGTCTTACCTGCTTGGAACTGGAGTGAGATCGGGATCGTTAGAAGTGTTGTATGACCCCTTTTTGCTTCTGGGTTTGTTTCTTTGGCTTCCCGCCCTGCCAGCCTCCCTCCCCCTTTCTCCCATCATTGGAAATGAACAGCAAATTCTATCTGTTTCCCAGAAACTAGGACCCTTTTCCACAGCGCCCACCTACGCTCCCCTCCGCGCGATAAGAAGCCCCATGTAGGAATGACAAAGAATTGCGAAGGAGGAGAGTGCGGAGTCCGGCGCTCAGAGAGACCCCCAATCATGGATTACTAAATGGGACCTTGTCCTGCACCAGCTAGTCCAGTGCTCCGGCTGCTGCCTCTGCGTGCCCCGAGAAGGTAGAGTCCTAGCCGGGGGCCGGGGACCCCCTTTCTCCCAGGTTTCTCGCCCTGGGTGGCTGCGGGCACGGGGGACGAGAAGCGTCTCGGTCTGCAAGGTCCTGGAACAGGCTCGGTTCGTATGGTGTTTTGGGAGGTTGGGATGCTAAGCGTGCGCCTCTACGTGCGGTGCTGGGTGTGTGTTCATCTGTATTGTGTGTGTTCGTGGAGGGGTTCGGCGTATGCGCGCTTTTGTGTTCATTCGGAGTACAGTTGTGCGTATGGCGTGTGCGTCCGTGTGCTATCGGTGCATCCGCGTGTGCGTGGGTTGGCTAATGGTGGGTATCCGTGAGTGGTCTGTGTATGCATTTGTGTGTTCGCTATGGGTGTGCGCTTGTGTGTGCCCATCTCCTGAGTATCTGCCCACCCTTCTGCTCTTCCCCAACTCCTCGGACACCTGGGTTGCAGGGGTAATCCAAGCGCACAGCATACTCTTCGGAGAGGATGGGGGGAAGAGGGTGCGTGGGCTCCGGGGCAGGGATTTCGGGGACTGGGGTCGCCTCGATGACCCCGAATCCCAGGGGCTCCGGCGGAGGGGGTGGGAGCGAGGGAGACCTTGGGACCTTGGGGCGGGAGAGAGCCGGAGCCGGAGCTCCACGATCGGGGTGGCGTTCCCGGGGCTGAGCGTCTCGGCTAGGTTTCTTCGGGTTGGAGTGGGCTTGGAGGGTCGGGGGAAGGCTCTGCCGTGGGCCGTGGCCTTGGGTTTAGGGTTTGTCTGAATAAAGGAAACTTGTGGGGGGTTGGTGTCCCCCCCCCTTCCTCTACGTCCTCCCCGTCCCCTGTTTCTCCGGGTCCACCCTTCCCGCCGCCGCTGCGGCTGCCGCCGCCGGCTTTGTTCGCTGCTCCGGGATGGGGCTGGGGCCGGGCAGGGGTTCGAGTTGCCTCCGCCCCCCACCCCTCCGCCGGCCTGCCTTTCCTTCTCCCTACCCACCGTTCCCTCCCCAGGAAAGGGAAGACCCTCGGATCGCTCCCCCCCTGCCCCACTCTCGACCTCCCCGCCAAACCCGCTCCCCTTCGGGATTGGGCTGATCCCTTCTCCAAGGTTCTGCCAGACTCCCTAGAGGGTCTCGGTTCGATCGCGGCTCAGGCTGCCGCTCCTGGATGCTGTCAACCCCAACTCCCCCCGTCCCCCTTTTCCCCTGTCTTTTCGCTGAAACGGGACCACCACCTCCGGCCGCCAGTCTGTCCGCAGCCCCCCGACCGGACCCCCAGACGACCTCCCCAGGGGGGACGGGATCTCTAAGAATCGAGGCTGCGTGGGTCCCGGGGAAAGGGCGGTGGGCAGGTAGGTAGGGGTGCCGCGGGGTATTAAAAAAAAGAAAACCCCTTAGACCTTCCCCGACCGCTTCCTTGCCCCTTCCCCGTCCCCATCCATCCCTTTGGAAAGTTTGGTCAAAAGGCTGGAGCGGGGGGTTGTCGGCACGGAGCAGTGTGATCGCGGAGGGGGGAGTGGGTGGTGGTTATTTGGCAGATCCTCCTGGGAGAAGGAGGAGGAGACAGTGAAGAGGGATAGGAGGGGTGGGGTACCTGCCCCTCGGGGTCCAAAGAGGGAAGAAACGGCCCTCCGCTCAACTCCCCCTGATCCGAACCCATTCCTAGTCCCCAAACGGTCAGTGCCAGAGGGAGGGGGAGACTGGGACTCGGGATGCTACTGAGGGGAAGGGGAGGAGGGAATCGCCAGCGTCTGCGGGATGTGCGCGCGCGCGTGTGTGTGTGTGTGTGTGCAGGATATGTGCAAGTGTGCATGAGTGTGCGTCTCGTCTGCCCAAACCGGGTGGGAGTAATGAGGATTAAAAGCCGCCCGGCTGTGAATCCGGCTGAATGAAAGGGAGCCCGAGCCCGCGAGTCCCCGTGGGTTGTTCCCCTGCCTCTTGGGGGATAGGAGCCTTGGGGAGGACCCTCTGCCCCAGGTATGGAATTGGGCTTGGTGGAGGGGTGGGGGGGTGGGGGGGCTTCAAGGAGCCTATCCCTTATAGCCCAAATCGGCGGCCCCCGAAGTGGCAGATCCTCCAGATCCTGGCCTCCGTGGGCTCCCAGAAGAGTTGTTGGAGCTGCCGGAGTGAAGAGGGGATGGGGAGGGGGTGGTGGGGGGCTCGCAGGAGTGGATCGGGGTGGGGGGCGGCGCCGAGAAGCCCTTAGGCTATCGATGGGGTCCAGCCTTCTCAGGCTCCGCATTGCCTACTTGAATCTGCACAGCAGCTTTTACCAAGTCGAAGTCCACGTTTGCCACTGGCAGCAAATCTCCCTGTGGCTATTTAATGCCCAGTAATTGCTGGTTACTTCTCCCGTGCCTGTGTTTAAGTCTTTGACCGGGAGGTAGTAGTCGATTCGCTTTTTTCTTTCTTCCGTGGGGATAATTGCTGCTGTTAACATCCACAGGTAAGCCTACTGCATTTAGGTGTACTTGTCCTGAGCGGCTTCGCCGGGACCGAAAGATACCGTTCAAGTAGTTTGAATAGAGTGGATAGATTGGAAAATCCACGGCTTCGTCCTCTTTTTCGAACTGAAGAAATGTTAGCTCATAATTGACAGTGGAAATACTGGACTCTTTAAGGACCTAGATGAGTGCCTTCCAGGAGCATTCCTCGGAACATTAATCCTTGATACAGAATCCTTTCTGAATCGGTTCTGTGAGCAGCGGCTTTATTATTTGAAACGCACTTTGATTATAATTACTTCCAGCACCCCAGTTAATTACGAACCCAACCTTAAACACAGGGGCAGAATCTTGTCTCCACCTATTATCCTAAACTATCTTTTAAGAAATAATTGCAGGGAATGTTGGAGTTTTGCACCTATGATTATTTACCTTATTAACATAAACTTTTTATTCAGGTCTTGAACAGGCTGTGATCTCTTTCCAGGGTCATTATATTGGTTTAGGATATTGGCAAGTGTGATTACTGTACTTCCAAAAGTGTTCTACTTTGCAGTTTGTTGATGATCGTGAACAGCAAGAAATCAAAATCTCGCTTAGTCTCATGAGGTCTTTTCCCATCTCCTTTTGGTGAAAAATGAATTTATCAAGTTTGGGCTTCATATGAAAGATCCCCATGTGATGGCTTTATTTTCCCCACGTAGACCATTACATTTTTTTTACAGGGCTTCTTTCAATAATATTTTAGAAAAATTGAGAGCTGGCATTTGTGAATTGATGCACTTTAACTCCTCATCATTAAATGGAAACCTAAAAAGAACAAATATAATGGATATCAGGGATACGGTCAGTAGGTTTTTTGGTCTGCTCACGGAAATACCTATTAAAATAGCTCAAAACATTTGGAGAATTTATGTTGACTAAGTCGAATGGCCACACATGGTCTGGGTATCTCCTTATAGTAGAATCGTATATTATCCTTCTGTGGAAAATCTATAGTGCCAACTAAACAGTTTCTATTGAAGAGGCAATGCGTTCACTAAAAATAAAGCGAATACGTATTCTGAAGTACTTATTTGAAGGGAAGAGTAGATGCTTGAGATTTTTTAAAAAACACTGAACAGTTTTCGTAACTTGAGTAGGAGGGCAGTATTGAACTACTGCATATGGGTGTGTTAAAGGGAGGGATGACATGCTTTAGGAACAATGCTGTCTCCCTTGATTCAAAATAAAACCCAACATTAAGGATTTTTGATAAAAACAAAATATTGCTTGCATTCAAACTGTTACTAGGTGATGGGAAACTTGTTGGAATAGACATGGAATAAAGGAGAAAGGAGTAATTTGTCAAACTTCTGAAGAGTGAGGAGAGCCAAAGCAATAGGTATGGAAAAAGTAAAGTAGGGCATGAAAGTGTTATGACAGGAATGTTTTGAAAGTAATTGACCTGAGCTACCCTCCTGCTTATTTGAGGAAAAGCATAATAGAGCAAGTAAACTAATTCCAAATGCTTTCATAGACAGCTGTCCATTTCAAAAGAGGAAAGCCTATGAATGGCTGTTTCTAGTATGCTATTATTGATGTAATGCATGTAATGCATACAAATATCTTGTATTTATAGAATTTGGGGCCTAGTCTTTACATAGGCGATTCCATTTTTCCATATTAAACTCCGCTAAGGTTCGTTTTTAGCATCCCTTTCTACAGAAGGAAAAAACATAGGTATATGTATCTATACACACACACATATATATATATATATATACTTGCCTGACTTGTGACTTGCCTGAAGTCACCTGAGTTGTCAATGTTGGCACTGAAACTAGAGACCAGATCACTCGATTCTCAGTAAGTAGGCTGCTCATCCACTAGATTGCGGATGTAGTAGGAAACAGACGTGAGTTCTAATTCTGCCCCTGCCACTTGTCTGCTGCGTGACCTTGGTAAATCACTTATCTGAGCCTCAGTTACCTTATCTGTAAAATGGGGATTAAGACGGTGAGCCCCATGTGGGACAGGGACTGCGCCCAACCTAATTTGCTTGTTCCACCCCAGTGCTTAGTATAGTGTCCGGCACGTAGTAAGTGCTTAACAAATACCACAATTATCATTATTATTATTAATAATAATAATAATAATAAAAACCTAAGCATTATGCTCCTATAGTTCAATGTCAGTGTTTGTGCCCATTTTCAATTTACTGCGGTAACTACTCTTGAAAATTGTCATTAGGCAAGAAGTTCACTTGCTAACAACACTGTATAAAAATGGTACCTTCCCAATTAAACTCTCGTGGGCTGCCATACCAGTGCACAATTGCCCTCAAATAGTCTTTTATTAAGCAGGGTACCCAGAGTTAGGGACTACTCAGAACAAGTTGCCACACACATAGTCTTTGCCTTCCAGAAGCTTACACTCTAAAAATAGTAATAATAATAATAATAATGTTGGTATTTATTAAGCGCTATGTGCCAAGCACTGTTCTAAGCGCTGGGGTAGATACAAGGTAGTACGTTGTCCCACATGGGGCTCACAGACTTAATCCCCATTTTCCAGATGAGGGAACTGAGGCACAGAGAAGTTAAGTGACTTGCCCAAGATCACACGGCAGACAAGTGGCGGAGCCGAGACTAGAACGCACGACCTCTGACTCCCAACCCCGGGCTCTTTCCACTAAGCCACGCTGCTTCTCCAAAGGTCAGTGTCGACATGGACAGGCATATAGGAAAAGACGTGCGTAGCTATACCACACACGCTAAAGATAATGATATCTGTAGAGCAAAGTCCTTGGGAGGGGTAAAGTACGTATCTTAGGGACACACTTTAGTGTTTGAAGACTTTGGGATCCTGAAAAGTATGGCTAATGATGAACACATTGGAAAGCAGAGGTGGGGGTGGGGGGCATGAAAAAAAAACAAGTTCTTAATTCCCTTGGACTGCATGATTGGAGAAAATTTTCAAGTAACTAAGGACAAAAAATAAAATCCTTGATCATTTTAGAAACACAATAAAAAATGAGACCCACTTTTTTTTACAATATTTAGCATTTCCCGTTAAGAGAAGCAGGTACTTTTTACTATGATAGGTTTAGTCAGTTCCTTGGGCATCTTCCTAGGGGGAGGGAATCTTTGGGGGGAGGGTAATAAAATCTAGTGAATGATGAGCTCCTGTGGGGCCCTCGTACTTTCTCGGTGGAAGGCAGTTGGGTCCAAAGGTTGCCTTTCAGCTCAGTTTCTTACTTCCAGTCCAAGACAGAGTGGGAGGAAGGGAGGGAGGGAAGAAAAGAGAGAATATCCAACCAAGGCTTTGCCACTACCACATACGTTAGTGAATAACTCACTGGTTTGCCTAAGCAGAAACAACAGACTGCTGAGACCATAGCCTTTGGAATGTGGATTTGGATTCAAATGATAGTCTTACAAGTTCAGATGGCCACCACTTTATGAAATGATGGTACAAAGGCAGCTACAGCAGAAAAAAAAAGACCCTTCACCCTTAGTTAATTAATTATTCAAAATTACTCAGGAAGGTTAGTCAGCCAGACAATTACAGTTATTTTCATCACGAAGGGTTATTTAAGTTTGGGGAGGATAAATTCCCAGAGTATGTCTTATTGGTTGAAACTGGGTTATCAATGGAAGTAGGTAAACCAGCTATCAACAGGGCTGCCGGTTACTGTATCTCAAGTGCGAAGTCATAAATAACTCACTGTGTTCAGTGACATTTCCTCCGAAAATATTGTTAATAACAGATATTTCTACATCCAGTACTTAATGCTTGGGGTAATCATTTAATATTGCTACCCCTTGACAGTGGTTCCCAACCAGTCATCGCAGTGTTGTCTGCAAAAATCAAATTAAAGGGACTCATGTCCATTTTAAAAGAATCGTTGAGACCAGTATAGCCCTCAAAGGGACCAGAACTAATGATATGGGAGTAAATACGCCTCTCGCCTGGAATGCCCTCCCTCTTCGTATCCGACTGAAAATGACTCTCCCTACCTTCAAAGCCTTAATGAAGGCACGTCCCTCCTCCAAGAGGCCTTCCCTGACTAAGCCATTTGCTTTTCTCCCACTCCCTTCTGCGTCACCCTGATTTTCCCCCTTTATTCACCTCCCCCCCCCCCCCGCCCCACACCCAGCCCCACAGCACTTACGTACATATCAGTAATTTATTTATTTATATTAATGTCTGTCTCCTCCTCTAGACTGTAAGCTCATTGTGGGCTGGGAATGTGTCTGCTGTACTGTTATAAACATTGTACTCTCCCAAGCGCTCAGTTCAGTGTTCTGCACACAGTAAGCACTCAATAAATGTGATTGATAAATATGTAGGCATGGCTCTGTATGCATTTATCTCTATATGCTGTAGCTACATGGAAAGCAATAATTTGGGGAGTTGGGGAGAAACGAAGAATGTGCTTATTATGGGATTGCTGGGGACCGATATTCGGAAGCCCTGTAGCCAAACTTTTGGTAGAGGATGTGGTAGTATTCTATTTTAGTTGTGGCTGAGGGATCTTTATTTTATTTTTAAGGGGATGCAGACTTTCCATAGCAGTGACTACTGAATTACTCCCTAACCCTCCCTACCTCATATTACCGCCCCCCACCCCCCAAGCCACGGAAGATTGTCTGTGAAAGGGACCGTTTCATGAAAAACTGCCACCCATCCACTCAGTCAGCAAGATGTCCTCCTCTCCCAACCCACAACCATGACTCTCATTACTCTGTCTCCAAGAGCTAGATTCAGATGTTTCACTTATTGAATCCTTTTGTGCTCAGATTTCCAGATAGTCAGGTGGGAAACCCTTTTATTGTATCTTTCATCATCCTGAAAATTGTAGCCATCTGTGAGTTGCTAAGAAGATTCCCATCTCTGCAGCGAGAGATAAATAGAAGCAACCCTGTTTACAGCAGTCTAAACTATATTTAGTAGAACAGAAATAGAGTTTTGTTGATTCCTATCAAAAACATACTTGTTAATGGTTGTTTGAGAGAGATTCTATGCTAATTCCTCCTACTTTCTTGAATTATGGCCCTAGCTAGACACAGTCGCTGGGATCTTCATCTATTAATCATGGAAGCTGCTTTCTTATTCGGTTGCCATAGTTTCATGCCTCAGCTAGGGTTGGGGTGCCTTTGGGAAAGAGTTGAGATATACCAGGACTTGCAAGCCTTGCAGTTATTTTGGCAGTTGTGGAGCTCTGAAAGAACAGAAAACAGCATCCAACATAATTCAGTGTTGGATTAAAAGAGGCAACTTCTGAATGGGTCTCTCTGGACCTTGTTATGGGCACATCCAGCTGATAGGTACTCCAGGATTCGTCTTTTCTTAGCCTTGCTGGTAAAACTTTATAGTTCAGACCCTGAAGGCTACTTATAACCATGGGAGGAGGGAGGGAGGGAGGGAGATAGGAGGGGGACTTTTCATTAGGGGTCATTGGTGAGCATACAGGTTAATGAGAACATTTAAGATTTCTTAAACCATTTCAGAATTTGTTTTAAGTTCTCAAGTCGGTGGACAAAATGACATCAGGAGTTGCTGTTTTGAATATTTCAATTTGTCATCATTACCTTAATTTTGACCTTTATCTTGGTCTTAGCACAGATGGAGAAGCCTTCTGCTACCTAGTTTCTGTGTCAAAATACACAGCAGAAAGAGGAAAACAAACTTTGGATCTTCCGGACTACAGACAACTGCTTTGCCAACTTCGTATGGGAGCCTTTGCTTTTTCCTTTTCTTCACTTGCTATTTTGCTGTTTTCCCCTTGGTATAATATAACCAGGTTTGTGACTTAAGAAACGCTAGCAAAATCTTGTCAGTCATCTCCACCAAATCTCAATATCATTAGCACTGTCCTTGTACTAGGAGTCATACGCGGAGTCTCCTCTCCCTCTTCCTCTTTCTCCTTCCCTTTTTTCCTCCCTCTCACCCTCACTCCCTTCCTCCCTTCCTTCTTTCTTCCCTCTATGCCTCATTTGATATGGAAGTACAGCACACTGCTGGAAGGGGGAGACACACTCTAATGATTTATGTGCTTTGTATTTAATGTCGAATATAGCCTCCTTTTGTTAGGTAAATTTGGTCTTTTGTAATGGATCCTGGTGCACCTCTTAATGTTTTCTTTCCCATTTTTCAAGTGGGCTTTCAAGGACTCCTACCAGTGGAAACTGGGCGATTAGATTCGTCCGTAGAGAAAAATCCTGGAGGTTTTGTACCTTCTAGAACAACACTGCAGAATTCAGGAGAGATGGGCGAGGCATCATGTAAGGGCTAGGCCATGTTCGAGTCAGAAAATCTTGAATTCATTACAAATGGAACTAATCTGGAAAATTAGCCACTTTTTTACTGTAAAATGGCTAGTTTTCATTCAAGAGTGAGCTTCAAAGGAGTCGTTTTGGATTTCACCAAACTAGCTTGCCAAGTTTCCCAAGTAAGATCAACAAGCAGTTTTATTGCACGCGACTATTACGCTTACTCCTCCCTCACTAACCATACCAAATGATTCATTTCAGAGGCCAATAATTTGAAGTAAATTAAAAGGATAACGTGGCTTTAATTGCTACTAGCTTCATCGGGCTTCTGAGCACTGGAATTACTTGTGGAGGAACACTTTTAAGTGTCACAGCAGTTTCTGATCATGTGGTCTGGCTTTCAAATAAACTGCAATCTCTCCCCCCCGCCCGCCTCCAACCCCTATTCTGTCCTCCAAACCTCTCTCGGCAAAGAAAACATTCATTTGTGAATCCAGTATTATGGTAGCTTGATTTGACAGTGTAAGGAGATACCTACAGACTTCCTAACAGTTCTCCCATGGATGAAGTTGTTTCCAAAAAGGCAGTTCTTGCCTTATTTGGATTCACTTGTGTTTTCACTCAGATTAGTATCAGGTGTCAGGGTAGGCACACCATTGCTCTTGTTGCCTTAAGAAAGGTAAGCAATGCTTTTATGTGGGTGTCAGACACATATAATGTGGACTTTAATTAACCTTAATTAATGATTTCTGATTGCATATTTTCTTTTGTGCCTTCAGGGCATACCCATTGTGTGACTGTGGCCTGTTTCTGTAAGTAGTACTTTAACTAAGGCTCCCTTGTCTTAACAACCAGATCAGACTCACTGTCGATTCCAGGGAAAAATAGGGCTCTGCTTCACTTTGAGAATGATTATTCTAAGGAGGCTATGTCCTTTTTTTGCAGCTGAAATGGAACAATCCGTGTGGAATATTTTCATCTAAGGAATGAAACACATTTAGTTGGAAGGGAAGCTAAGGATAAAAGTGGATTGCTTATGCTCATATCTTATATACTCCATTGCTTTGATTCCTCATATCTGTAATTTATTTTAGCATTAGCACCTGTCTGTCTTCTCCTCTAGACAGATATCTAAACATCCCCGCTAGGCACGGGTCTTCATTCCTCATGGATCTGTTGCCAGTCCCTTCTCCCTACTTATATTCTTCCAGAGTGTGAGCCCCTGGAGGGTCAGAGACCTATCACTCAATCGATGGTATTTACTGACCATGTCTAATTCCCTCCTATGTATTCTCTCTCAGTGCTTAATACGCAGTAAGCACTTGATAAAGGCTACCACTACGATTGTTACTAGATCACAGGCCCCTTGAGGACAAGGGATCAGATATGCTCCTTTTTGTTGTACTCTCCCAAACACCCAGTACGGTGTCCTGTACCGATCAGGTGCTCAATAGAAAGCGGTTGATTGATTACTTGTTTTTTTTTCTGGCTCCTCCTCCATCTGTCAGGAATTCTTCCCAGAATTTCTTTGGGATGAATCTGGCGAGGGTCCCCAACTGAAGGGATCTGAGGCTGTCTTGGGGCACCCTGGCAGTCCAGGTCCCACCTCCCCCAAGTTTGAGTGCTGGAGCGCTCCTGACCATGTTCACTCATGCTGGTAGCTCAAGACCTTTTCCATTCCCTAGCCCCTGGGCTCACAGGCCATTTAAATGCATGACTAAGACAATGGACTCAATGAACTTCTGGGGCCTGAACCTCCCTAAGCAATAAATTTACTAGCAGAGACTGGCAGACTTGGCCCATCAGAGCCCTTTACTCTATTAAAAGCCCCCTTTCTCACAGCCACAGGGTCTCCGGGACAAACTGGCGCGTTGAATTCTCACGTTCCTGTGCTACTCATATTCTTAATAGTATTTAGCTTCCAACCAGAGACTCTAATAAAAATGAGGGATAATACATTAGTGCCAATTTGTGAATTAAATTTGTGTGTGAACAATCATTTTGTAGCTTATATAAAACTCTTGTAGCATTTAACCCATCCATTTTGGAATAATCTGTGCTTATTAATTATAAAAGCTTAGCATTTGCAATTATGGTTTACTGATCTTTAACCATACTAATGAGAAATTACCTAAATTAAATTGATTTGTAATATTTGCTCTAACGTGTTCTAGCAGAGTGATTACATAAAATAACTTTTTTGAACGGCCCCCACCCAAACAGAAGCTTCCTGGAATACAAGTAATGTCAGTGTGGCAGATTAAAGACTGTGCTGAGTAGAGAAGGGTAGAGATAGTGGGGGCACATGGTGTGAGCTCTAGTCGAGGTTCAATGTAACCAAACACCTTTGGAGGCTTTCTCTTCCAAATGGATGTTCTGGAGACAGGAAGCGTTTTCTATTAGATAGTCAGCTTTTTTATCCGCAAGGTGTTTCCTTTCCTTTCAGATGAGAGGAAGTTCAGCCTGCTGAATATGCGGATTAATTAATTCTCAGGGGACCTGGAAGAGAGCGGAGACTTCTCTCTCACATTTTGTGCTACCCTGAACACAAGACCCAGCAAGATTTCTGCAAGATTTCCTTTCCCAGGAATAAACAAGATAATGCAAATGGCTCTGCAGTTAGGCCACAGCCAAACATAGTTCCTAAACAGATCCTCTAACTGGGCAGAAGCTGCAGGGTAGAAGGGAATCAGTCAAACCCTCGTATATATTGAGCACTTACTGTGTGCACAGCACTCTGCTAAGTGCTTGGGAGAATGCAGTAGAAGTGAGAAGCAGCATGGCTTAGTGGAAAGAGCACGGGCTTGGGAGCCAGAGGTCATGGGTTCTAATACCGGCTCCGCTACTTGTCAGCTCTGTGACTTTGGGCAAGTCAATTAACTTTTCTGTGCCTCAGTTACCTCATCTGTAAAATGGGGATTAAGACTGTGAGCCCCACATGAGACAACCTGAATACCTAGTATCTACCCCAGCACTTAGAACGCTGCTTGGCACATACTAATCGCTTAACAAAGACCATTATTATTATTATTATCATTATTATTATTACAGTATCTCAAAATAACAGTCACAGGAGTGTTGTGACTAGCTTACCACTGTCATATTATTCCTGAAATGCATATTTATTGGGCATATTACAGAGTTACAAATGGAAGGCAGGGATATTGTATGGAGTGCATCACCTGGTCTCCTGGGGATGCTTGTTTTAAGATAAATAATCACCAAATACTTGCATTCTATAACCGTAGATAAGCTATATCTCTTTTCCTCTCCAATCGCCTTCCTGGGAAGGGCCTTCTCAATGAGACCTTGTGAGGACAAGGAGCCAATCAATCAATCGTATTCATTGAGCACTTACTGTGTGCAAAGCACTGTACTAAGCGCTTGGGGGAGCACAGTATAACAGGGTTGGTTGACACATTCCCCGCCCATAACAGGTTTACAGGCTAGAGGCGGGGAGACAGACATTAATATAAAGAAATAAATTATGGCTATGTACAGAAGTGCTGTGGGGCTGAGTGGGGGGATGAATTAAAGGTACAAATCCAAGCTAGGGGTAGCACTGGGAAGTGTTTCTAACTAGCATATGTTAGTTGGAAGCCCAACATCCCAACAACAAAGATAGAAGATTAAGAAGATTAAAGCGGTAATTCAGGGTGTCGATCTGTCTAAATGTAGAGAGGGGCCCCCGGGGCCTTTAGATTGAATCCCTCCCACCTGAACTCATCTAATTTCCAACAGTGTACTCTTTCCCAGTGTGTAGTACAGGGTTCTGCATACATAAGCGCTTAATACATACTGCACTACTATTACCCTATGTTGAAACTAGATCTGGAAGGATAAAGACCTTTCCCAGTGTTCAGAGACCTTTGTCTTTAACCAGCCACTTCATTCATCCTTCACATATGAGCCTCTGACAGCTAACCACAAGGTATGCCCCAAGATAAATCTCTTGATTAGCTGTTAATGAAATGTTTTGGCTGGGCACCTTCCCTCCTGCTGAAACATTTTGACGAAATGTTTTAAATGCACCAGTTTATTCCTCACCAAAACATTTGTCTTCCTATAAACCCAACGTAAATATGTTGGACTTCAGAATCTGGCCCTGACTTTGAATTGACTCAGCCCTGGTTTTGCAACGGTCACCGCGTACTGAAGAGAATCCTGGGCTTTCAGGGGCTGTGAGGAAAATGCATTTTATCAGTGAACACTCCTTCTAGTGTTAATGGAGAGGTAAATAGTTTTAGACCCCTTCCCCCTAGCTATACTGAGGCCGTTCCCAAGTAGCAATCAGCATTGATAGATTTGAATACCCTTTTCTTCCCTTTCTCTTCCCTGCTTAACTTTGGGTGGCCGAGCTAATGAATGTACTAACAAGCGATGAAATGGCCACAACATGAAGGCCAAGGACGAACAGACCAGAGTCTGGGAAACCCATACACCGGATCATCATCTTGAGCAATCAGGCTAACATGGGAAAAAAAATATAGTTTCAAAAGATGTACCTTGAGCAAGAATTAGGGCACATCTGAGGCCACTCCTTGTAGTCCATTTGCAAATTCCATAATTGATTGTAAATTGACATGTGTGTTTATTCATTAGATATATTTATATGTGTTTATTTCCTAAATTGCCTGGTGTAACTGAAGTCCTGGAGATGACATCATTTGCAAATGCATAAATAACACCTGAAAAGTGTTGTTCATTTTATAAGGTAGTGCTACCTTGGCAAGGTTTTTCTTTTTCTTTCTGTAATGCTGTGCTAAAATTGAATGCTATTTATGCAGCGAGGAGGGATGGAAAATGTGGAATTTGTGATAACGCTCAGCCTCAAGAAAAGGGACTTTCATTACAGAGATTGACTTACTGTATCTTGAATTGCAGGCTGCTGCTACTCAATTTTAGTTGGAGACAGTTTGAAACATCAGTTGGGACCAGGGTCCAAAAATGCTAATTACTTTAAAAAAAAATCCCTTTAAATACGACCCTGAAATATTTTCCGGAGAAAAGGCTTCAGTGACATCTGTCTATTTTAACTTGGTTTGCACTTCCCAGGCCTTTCAGACCCCTGCAGAAGTGGCACAGCAAGGAAATTCTGGGGGTCAAGAAAGAGTTTATTCTTAGGTTACTGGGACTTGTTTTCTAGTAAATTAATAAATCAGTTAATGGTTTATTTGGAACCGATTGAACTAAGCAATTTCAAGAGGTTTAACACAGCGTGTTACTTAGAGAAAAGTAGCAACTGAACTTTTCCTTATATGCTAAGAATTCTGGAAGAAAGAACTCTATCTGGTGGCTCTGGTATTTTGGAAGATGCTGAATTATTAAATACTTCAAATCATTATAAATGATCGCATATAAAGGTAATAGGAAGATAATAAAGTCCATGAGTTCCGTTTCTTTTCACTTTCCACATTTGGCTGCCCTCTTGTGTTTCCAAAGTGTAGTGCAGCCACTTTCTAACCGTCCGGTGTTTTTTGCGGGTCCAGCAAAAGGCGAAACTCAGAGAATTTAGTGTCTAGTATTACAGGATCCTGCAGGCCACGGCTTTACATTTGTGTGCCCTTTCACTGGCTCTAAAAGAAATAAGGAACACTTTTATGCCCACCGAGTTAGTGAGTCGATAGAAATGTCTAGCCATTTTTCTGCTACCAGATAACTTTACGTAATGCTCCGGTCAGTCATTTTGAGGGTACTACTTTTAAGGATAACATTGAAATAAACAACCTGGGAAAATGGTACCTACTCATTTAGGGACACCATTGGTTAATTAATCACAATGGGCCACTCTCTGCATGAACCACTTTTCAGAGTGCTTATTAAGGGAACCTTGCCCGAGACCTAAGCCCAAATCCAATTCAGGGGCTCCAGTCAATCAATCAATGGTACTAACTGTGTGCAGAACACTGTACTAAGCTCCAGAAACGGCCTGGAGTTGCATGCGATTAAGTGGGTGATCTCTCAGCACCTCAGAATCCTCATCCAGGATCGGGATAACAGTGCCTGCTGCCTGCTTCCTTCTCAGAACTACTGGGACAGTGACTGAGATGATGTCCACAGAGCACCTCAAGGTTCTCCAGGAAAGGTGCTCTCTGAACACAAGTCTAAAATGGTCCAAGAACGGTGTTTTCCTTCAAGTCATCCTTTAACCACCGAATGGCCCGTTGAGAAAAACCAACACTCTCTTAATTTAGAACTGATTTTTTCATTTTTAAGTGCCAAAGAAAAAGAATTTCTCCTCTGAGAACACATAACAGATAGCTTCATAGGATTTTATTTGCTCCATGAAGAAGGCTTACAAGCCCCTTTAAAATTATTACCGTTATCACATCCCGTCATATATACTGTCCAAAAGACATCGACATTTTTGGATTAAAAATGGAAGGAGTAGAAGCTTTGTGCAAGAAAGTCTAGGTCTGGTGCTCCTGTTCTAGGCGTCCTTCAGCAAATCATGCCACCCACCCTAGGCCTTCATTTCTCCATTGGTTTTGGGGGGTTGGTGGCTGTTAGGAGGTGAGTTTTTAGGAGAGTCATAAAGTTATGAAGTATCAGTATCAAGAGCATTTACTGAGCACCTACTGTGAAATGAGTACTGTCACAGGCCCTTGGGTGAACAATCAAAATGAATAAAAGATGCAAAGTCCCTGCTCTCAGGATCTTGCTATCTAATCAAGGACATAAATGGGACTTCTGAAATATGAGTGAATGGTTCTGGACACACAAGGCAGTTTGAAACACTGTTGGTCTGAAAGAATGTCAACAATTTCAGGGTGAGTAAGGGGTCACCAGTTTTTATCACTAGTCCACCATCTCAGAAGCAGGATGTGTCTTACTTTCAAGGCTGAATAAAAATTGGGAGGAATAGCTACATGGAAGATCATCTAGTTCCCATGCCTGACTGACATCAGGGACTGTGACCGGAATCAACTGAAGTTCAGTGTTCAGATTCCTGGCACTTGTGAATTAAATTCAAATTAACCATTCCCAGTGTAACAGTGCAAGGCTTTCTCTGTAATTCAACGTGGTGGGCCTGGGTGTGGTGGGGCTTGTAAATCTAGTAATGCCAATTTGTAAGTTAGGGATAAGATGACTGCATTTACCCTGAATTTTATTTGTTTTATTTTGGTTTCAATAAAATCCCTAGAAGGGTTCAGCGCTAGTGTTTATACTTAACACATTTTTTGCTCCATTAGCCCTTAGTTATTAGAAGCAGCTTTCTTATACAATTGCATCGTCCTAGAGTATAGATGATACGGTCATTGCCTGGTGATAACCCATACTACAATTTGTCTGCTGAGTTAGTATTGCGTGTAGATATACTATTTGGAATATAATATTTGGAACCAAACTACTTCTTGGGGTTTTTGCTAAACCAATCTGTTTGGTTAATAACAAAGGAAGGATTTAAAGATCCCCTTCTAGTATCTCAGTCCTCAAAGAGGACTCTCGATCTCGTAAAGTTCTCCCTTTTTAGCCCGTATTATCCGTAGTACTGAGGACAGGAGTAGAATGAATAAATGAAATGCACAGATAATCCCCAAACTTCTTTATAGCCAATTGTTTCAACTGGTGCTTCAACCAATTGTGAGTCCAGATCCTCAAGTGATGGTAGAGAGGTCTTTAGATGTGACAGGGACAAGGTCATTGGTGAGGTAGGAACTCCAGCTTTCTGGGGTTTTAATGGATCAAGGAAAGGGCTTGGCATGAATGGGGAGGAGGAATGGGAGGAAAAGCCGGTGAGGAAAAAAAAATCATCCTCTGGTCTGTTCCAACCCCCAATCATAGGTCCAAAAGGCCAGCAAGATGGAGGAGAAATGCAGGGCGTAGTTAATTAACCGACATTCATTGGCTGGAGCCTCAAGTCAAGTTATTTGACTTGAATAGTAGGTGCTGTATTGATAAAAAGGGGTTGTTGGTGCCAGACCTAGAATTAGAGATTCAACTTGTTACATACTCATTTTGGGTATTGAATGTCCCAAGGGATGTGTGAAGGGGGCTGGAGCTGCTCTCCTAGAGTTCCAGTTGAGATGGGGCCTTGTTTGGTATTGACTGAAAGTCATTACTGGCTGACAGCTGTTGGTTGGCTCATGGGAAATGAGTTGGTCTCCGGCCAGATTCTAGTGGACAGATGTTCACAACACAAAAACCATCGTCACGGTTGGCACTAATTGGGGCCCTTTTAGGGAGCCCCAGCTGAGAAGCCATCGATTGACTGACCGTGGACAGAGCCCCCCTCTCATCCCTGGGGACGGCTGCTCCAGGATGACTGGAAGGGTTTGGGGTTGAGAGTCCCTTTTTTGGTCTGGCTTTGCTGACCTCAAAAATGTATTTCTGCAAAATCCACCAAGATGAAGAAGTTGTCAAAACCCGGAGACACGTGGATTTCACAACTCTGAAAAATGTAGGTGGAAAAGGGGGGCAAGGCTGGAAAAAAATCCCAAATTAGTTTAAAACGGGCTTTTCTCAAGGCTAAACCCCCTCGACAATGCCCCATTAATAATTAGATGGGCTTGCTCCTACTTGTTTGGGCTGCAATTAACTCACTTGGGTTTAAACAGACAAACTGTCTTTTCAATACCTAGAGCGCTTTGTGAGTGGGGAAGTGTGTGCGTGTGTGTGTGTCTGTATGTGTTAAGAACAAATTTTAAGCCTTGGCCGTATTGTAAATGATTCCACTCCTTGCCATGGGTGGTGAAAACCAACAATCCCCATCATATCTACGTTATGCATCTGGCTGTATGTATATTTATTTACCCCCTCTTTGTTGATGCTCGCCATTACCTTTGACATCTGCCTAGTGGACTTGTTTATGGCCAAGGGCTTCCTAGAACACAACCGTATTAGGAATGGAAGGGTCCTGAAGTGTCTCCCTTACTCTAACATTCTTTTCCCTTTATATGACAGTGACCACTTGGTCCTTTCTTAAGGGACGGTCTCCATTTTAAGCCAATTGCCTTGGTGTTCCATGGAAATTTTTTCCTTTTTTTCAAGTGTGGGGAACAGGAACTGAAAGTCCCCACCCTCTCTTCCTGGCTGAGAGAAATAGGGCAGAGCTTACGGGTGGGTTGATCCTCTTTGGGTGGAAATTTGTCTCAGCGTCCATGGGACAAATGCCATTAGCTTTCACTCCTTGGAGCTGGATAGAATCTGACACATTTGTTGCTGACACTGCAAGGGCTGCAGAGCCTTCTGGGATATGCAATTTTAACTCACTCCTCCCCAAGCCACTGCTCTCTAGTTTCCATCTGCAAAGGGCCACATGGCGATTATTTGCAGTTTGACACCAATACGAATGACTCTGTGTTCTAATGATCTGAAGAGGTAGAGATGTCTCAACATGTGTCCAGGATTCAATCTTTTCCATGGACAGAATTTGGAATGGGAGGACCAGAGATTGGGTTTGGCGATGGAAGTTTTAGTCTACAGTGAATTCTACTTTTTAATATCTTTGGTGGCAAATGATCCCTCCCAAATTATTGGGTCTCATAATTTTATAGCCAGTTGATGCATTCATGTTAGTACTTTAGTATAATAATTAATGATTAGTAATGGTATTTGGTAAGAACTTACTATGTGCCAAGCATTGTATTAAGCACCAGAGTAGATACAAGATAATCAGGACCCTCAGGGGGCTTACAATCCAAGTAGGAAGAAGAATGTGTATTGAATCCTCATTTTACAGATGAGGGAACTGAGGCTCAGAGAAATGAAGTGAGTTGCCTAAGATCACACAGGAGGCAAATGGTGGAGCAAGGATTAGAACCCAGGTCAGAGGACTCCCCGACCTGTGCTCTTTCCACTGGGCAACCTTTATTCAAGGTTTGCCGAGCAACTCTGACTCTCAGTGTATTACTATAAGGTTGCTTGCTGTTGAACAGACAGGGATGTAAGTCTTGTGGTGCTGGAAGGACATAAATAAAGAAATAGCATAACTGCTTCAACCCCAACAATTAGGTGTTAGACACCATTGTGAGTCACCCAAACCCCTGGCTTGTGATCATGCCAGTGAAGCTTTGCAAGATGGGTTGGTTGAAAATGACACCCTTTAACATCCTGTTTTCATTCTTTTTCTGTAAACACCACTTGTTGTGTTTTCTTCTGGATTTGTAAAAATGCTTCTACTAGAGCCACTTAGTGATGCATGAATGAAAAGCATATGTATTATAAAATCGGCCAAAGTCAAAAGCAGATTTCCCACCAAATCATTCTCTCGTCCCCATTCAGGCCTAAAAGGAGAAAGAATCAATCCCGCACTAGGCCCTAAAGGCCAACTTGCTGGAATATCGTTGTGCCAGTAGAGGCAATACTTTGGAATTCTGGGATCTCTAGCCAAGAATTGCTTCTCTTCTGAACCGCTTATGAAATTGCCACAGCTGCTCAGAGCAGCTGTGCTGTTGGTTGGGGAATGTGTCAATCTCTTAAAATGAATGCACCCAAAACCAGCAAAATTTCAGAGCTCTAGATCAATGCCTTTCCTTGACCCCAAAAGAAGAACCACGTTAAAGCAAAACTCTCTAGTCACTGTCCCTGAATTTGCCACATCCCTTCCATCTTAATCCATCTTGGAACTATACCTGTCCAGTCTTTTCCCCTAGTTTGACAAGAAGGAAATGAAGAGGAGTTGGGTATTGGCACAAGGTGGGAAAGATTGTCTCTAACAAGGAAGCCAAAGGCCTGGGAAGGCTAAGCACCCTCTAGACTGTAACCTCCTTGGGGGCAGGGTACGTGTCTACCAACTCTGTTGTACTCTACTCACCCAAGTGCTTAGTACAGTGTTCTACATGTAGTAAGCACTCAATAAATACCACTGGTTGATTGATCAAAAGTTATTTGCCTAAAATGACAGCATGTTTGCTGTTGAGCTCAAAACAGATGAGCACTCAGAGCACAGGATATGGCAGCCCACCATCTCGAATTCCATATCCAGATTAGAATTCAGGAGTTAAGAAAAACAAGAGGCTAAAAAGAGGCTCACAGCATGGCCCCGATTGCTTAACAGTTACTTTTCCTCAAGTAAATTTGGAATGGGGGAGATGGTGGAGGGATTTTCCCTTTGGTGAATATTATGGCATGTGGTCGGTGTCTTCAAGGGCAAATTGGACGTGCAGCCTGCAGTCTCAATATGGTCCATAAGGGCCCTTTTTGTACAGCCCGCTAACATTTCTAAAATAATAATAAATGAGGCTCAATGATCTTAAAGAGGAGAAAAATGCTTACACATGCTTTTATGTCAGCTGAAAAGATGAATGGCATGGCTATTATATATATACACCATATTATACTACAATATAGTGTGTATATATATATATATATGTATACACACATAAAGATGTGTTTATAATAATCACGCGACAGGAAAATGAATGTTGTTCAATGACTAAACTGGGAGACAATGCCTACAACAAATATATATTTATATACACATACACACATCCAGCCTTCCAACCAGTGTCCCATCTACTAAGTGGTCCTTCTCTATTGAAACTTTGGGGACCCCTACTTTGGGATGCCCTACAAGACATCTGATCCCAGTGTCCTCTACAAGATGTGTGCACGAGGGGGGACGAGTCGGCAGAAACAGCCCCAGATAGTTGTTCCCCTCTGGCTCCCAGAAGGTAGAAAGTCCCTGTCCTCAGCCCCAGAGGGATTTCTTTTGGGCTAGTCCGAACCTGCAGTCAGGCACTGGAAGGGCCAAGGTGGTGGGGGAGAGGGTTGGGGCTATGTCTCCCCTTCCCCGAAGTCCCTGCTTCCTGCAGAAGAGGTATACTGTTGATCCATGCTTCCCATGACAAGGGTTACGCTAAACCAGGCGTGGGAGCCCATTTGTAAGGGGACCCCATCCTCAGAGGCTGGCCGGGCCACTCGGGATGGCTTGCGTCAGTGCACTTGCTGTATTATTCCATAGCTCTGATTTCAAGTTCAAGAATTGGAGCCTAGAAGGTGTAGAAGGGGTGACACCCCTAGTAGAAGGGGTGTCATGCAGCATTGGAGATAACAGCTCTTTCGGCAGCCATTTTTCAGCTCATATAGACACTGCCGACAGGATGAAATTTATGTCAGGCCTTAAAACTATTGTATCATTATGGCAGGAAATTAGCAGCTGAAGAGAGACGAAATTGGTAGCGTGAAAATAGTGACCAGAATCGACAAACTTAGAAAACTTAGAAAAAAGTTTTGTAAAATCATTTAGGCAAACACCATGACACAAATAAAGGCATTCGGGCCCACAAAAAGGCAGCTCCCTATCATTCGTGGTTTGGATTCAGTCCTGCCTGGAGACAAGGGACTGACCTAGGCGACCTCTAAAAGATCAGGATTGTAGGATTCTAGGTTGGAAAGTTGCTTCCTGTGTGCCCTAAGTATCCTTAAGGCCCCTATAAGAGTCAGAGGCGTACAACGTATCAAAGTAATGTGGAAGACTCATCTCAGAGATTTTGCAGAAGAGTCCGATCAGGCTGGCATATTCTCAGAGAACTCTTACACAGACACCCTATTTGTATTCACAATAATAGGGGATTTTAGAATGACTCCTGGGTTAAAAAGGCATGAAGTACTTTTCCACTTAGTGAACACAAGGACATATTCTTTTTCTCCCAAGTTCTCCTCCTCTCCCTTTTCTCTCAGTCACTGTTGGCAGAGAAGGAAGCCATCCCTCCTCACTTCCAAATCATACAACAGGAAAACGAGTGTTGTTCAGTGACTAAACTGGCAGTCAGCACCAACAACATAAACTGGGTCACCACTCTCTCCTCTCCCTCCCACCACATTTCCCTCCTAAAGATTAAACTTAAAGGGTTGGGTTCCCCTGCTTCTTATCTTCCTTAAGGCACAGCACTCCAGTTGAAGAAGTTGGGAATTTAGGGTGTGGTGAGGAGATAGGCAAAGAATGTGTACCGTCAGCATAGCAAGTCTCCTGGCTCTCACCAACCATTTTCCCTTACCAAATCCAGATCCCTTGTGGATCCAGAGCAGGTAAGTGTGCTTTGGGAGACCTGAAGGAAGACTTGCAGCTCCCATTTGATTTCCTCCAAAGTTCCAAAGACATCCAGCAGGTGAGCTGTTGTAAGGACATTTTTCCAGTTTGCCTTTGATCTGTTCCTCTGGAATATATCGCTGTGGGCTGCCTGCCATTGAACACTGAGGACCCTAGAGCTAGTAAAGCCAAAAGGTGTGTTTAAAAACCACATCTTCAATATCGTGTTTCACTCAGTGTGGTTACCAGAGCGTGAAGAGATGGTAAGATCAGGAAAATCAACCTGCCTTTTTTTACCCTCCAGGCCCTTCTCCCTTGTTAGGTATTTTTCCCTCGATTTGCCAAAGTCAAGGAGAAGAGAGGCAGAGAGGGAACTTTTCCCAGTTGCTCCATGAGATTCTAGTGAACCTGCAGTCAGGCACTGGAAGGCCATCACAGGCATAGTATACAGAGAGGAATGGGATAGAGGAGTTAGCTTGTAATCACCTAACTGAATCAGTCTATATTTTACTCCTGCTTCTCCCTATAATAGAGGCTAAATCGTGGATAAGGCCTTTTCTGGTTCTGGGTTAAATTTTCCCATTCCCAATTGACTTATTGGGAATGCATCCTAAGGCCCATTAGCAGGAAAAGCTGGATCAGTGAAACCTTTTGGCATCATGAAGTTGAGTTCCTAAGTCTTGATCATTTTTACAAGGCCACAGGCTACATAGTTTTGCCTGGCTGAGAAAAACCTAGTGTCCTGTTTTCAAATTTCCAAAACATCTTTCTTTCACGCTCCCCCTCCCTGCTTACCCACCGAAGCACTTTAGTCAGTAGAACTAGGAAGACTGTGGTGCATAGCTTTGGGCCATAACCGGAATTTGCCATTCACCCGTGACCACCTCCCAGACAATTCTCTTCTCCAGCCTGGATGGAAATGTGACTTTCACCAAAGTCAGGCTGTGTGCTGGGAAAGCTTTTACAAACCCTCGCTAGTCTTTAGCATGTCAGCTTAATGGACAGTATCAGTGGCATGTCAGTCTTCCCCAAGAACAGGAATTATAGCCCATAAATCAAATCCCTAGGCAGGACAAAAATACTGTCAGAGAGAAAGATGCTTGTAAACTGGTCAGCAGCTGTTCTGGAGTTTCCAGAACATCCAGCTGTGATGTTACCCATAGACCTTTGGAACAGGTTCAATGCCTGCATCAACAATCCGGCTGGAACTGGACATCTGAGTTCTAAAGCTGCCAAACTCCTTGTGTTTGCAGGTGTTAATGAGTGTGGTGGGGCAGACTGTTATTATGGGAGAACAATAGTAGCTACCGAGCCAGATTCATCCTGGGAGTGAAACCAGGTACTTTCGGGAAGCTGCGTTGAGTCTTTGAGGCCAGTGGGTTGCCTCTTTATGTTCGGGAGCACGAATTTACTACACGATGCCTCTGAGTTCAAGCAACTCCTTAAAATGCCTAACTTGTCCATCGTTCATTCATTCAGCCATATTTATTCGATGCTTTCTGTGTGCAGAACAGTGTATTAAGCGCTTGGGAGAGTACAATGTAACAGTAAACAGACATATTCCCTTCCCAATGGAATTGTGACCTCCAAAGAAGCTGGGATTGATCAATCAATGATATTTACTGAGTACTTACTGTGTCCAGAGCAGCGTGGCTTGGTGGAAAGAGCACGGGCTTTACTTAGTTTCATCTTGTATCCACCCCAGCGCTTAGAACAATGCTTGACACAGAGTAAGTGCTTAACAAATACCATCATCATCATCACTATACTAAGTGCTTGACTGATGCATATTATCACTGTTTACAAAAACATCCTCTTTGTATTTGCAAAGTGATTTATATTCATTTGTTGACCAATGGAATTATTCGACTAATTTAGTATCAAGGGAACAGTTTTCCTACCCTGTTTTAGGTTCAAAGTGATCAATCATGCTCAGAATATTTGCTACATAATAATTCTGTTATGGAGCAAAGTGTCATGGTCTAGAGCACATTTATTGTTAGAAGAAATATTTTCTTAATCAAGACATCATGTAGAATATTAATAATAATAATAATAATCTTGGTATTTGTTAAGCGCTTACTATGTGCAGAGCACTGTTCTAAGCGCTGGGATAGATACAGGGTAATCAGATTGTCCCACATGAGGCTCACAGTCTTAATCCCCACTTTGCAGATGAGGTAACTGAGGCACAGAGAAGTTAAGACTTGCCCACAGTCACACAGCTGACAAGTGGCAGAGTCAGAATTTGAACCCATGACCTCTGACTCCCAAGCCCGTGCTCTTTCCACTGAGCCATGCTGCTTCTGTTCAAATAAACAATAATAATAATAATAATGTTGGCATTTGTAAAGCACTTACTATGTGCAAAACACTGTTCTAAGCCTTGGGGAGGATACAAGGTGATCAAGTTGTCCCACGTGGGGCTCATAGTCTTGATGCCCATTTTGCAGATGAGGTAACTGAGGCACAGAGAAGTTAAGTGACTTGCCCAAAGTCACAGCTGACAAGCGGTGGAGCTGGGATTTGAACCCATGAAATCTGACTCCCCAACCCGTGCTCCTTCCACTGAGCCCCGCTGCTTCTCCAAAAGGGTTCTATAATTATAAATAATATACATACACGCATACACAAATGCATTCACACCCAAAATAGAGCATCATTTAGAAATATGACTCTGTTGATCTTCAGAGAGAACTGATCACTCTCTGCTACTCCCTCTCTCCCTCTCCCCCACACCTTGTTCGAGGTTCAGCTCTCGGAAATTGAGACGATAAGCTAATTCCAGTAGTAGGAGCGGTTTAAAATAATTTTTTACTGTTTCGCCTTCAAAGCTGGAACTCTCTAAGGCTTAAGAGGAATCAGTCTGATTGTAGAAGAACGCTTGTCTGTTGGGCAAGGAATTCGACAGAATTGAAAATGCAGCTCCAGAGCATTAGTCTAGACTGCTCCTTCAGGCTCTTGATACCTAGGGTCAACAAATGCGGGGCTATGGCTTGCTTGGATTTTCCCAAATCTATCTGAATGTCTGCTATTGGATTGCCAATACGGAGGTGTAGATATAGGTATGGAATAGGTGCCTGATTTTCATTCTGACGGTAGGAGTCAGCACACAAACTGGGAGGGAAAGGGAGCTGAAGGTGATTGTCATATAACAACTTCCTTTTTCCATCCTGCCCGTCCACACCCATCACCTTCATCTCAACCCTGGGTCCAGTGCCTAGTAGACATCAGGGAAACCTGAATATAAAGGAGCAGCGATGCCTAGTGGAAAGAGCACGGATTTGGGAGTCAGAGGATGTGGGTTCTAATCCCAGTTCCGCCACTTGTCTGCTGTGTGACCTTGGTCAAGCCACTTAACTTCTCTGTGTCTCAGTTACCTCATCTGTAAAATGAGGATTAAGACTGTGAGCCCCATGTGGGACAACCTGATTGCCTGGTATCTACCCCAATGCTTAGAACAGTGCTTGACACATAGTAAGTGCTTAACAAATGCCATAATTATTATTAGTATTATTATTATCCCAGCTCTGCCACTTGCCTGCTATGAGCAAGCCATTTTACTTCTCTGTGTCTCAGTATTCTCATTTGTAAAATGGGGATTCAAAAGCTGTTCACCCACCTACTTAGACCTTGAGCCCCGTCAGGGACAGGGACTGTGTCCAACATAATTATCTTGTTTGTCCTCTAACTTTTAGGACAATGCTTGACACATAGTAAGTGTTTTAGAAACCCACAATTATTATCATCATTGTTTGGTCTTCAAGGGCCTTGAATGTTTGCTGCAGACAGATGCTTGTTTTCTCTTGGCTTATGATTCGAGGAACAGTAACAAGGGGTGAGGACAGCTGAAAGGTGAAGGGGTGACCCCGATCAATGGGGGTGGCAGGCGGGCATGCTTTATGGCCTATAAGAGGCCTAAAGATTCTTAAAAAACGCCTTGCAAAACGGTTCTAGCTTATGCTATATCTCATTCATGTCGGGCCAATTAGGAAAAAAAACCCACTCTCAGTAATGATTTACATGTGTTACTATGGTATCGGAGAAGTCCAAAGGACACACATGGTATGAAAACAAAGAATGTGGTCTGATAATTGCTTATCAGAAAACAAGGAGGGGGCCAGGTTGCTTGCTGATGGTGGTGTTTTTTGTTCATTGTTTAACTTCCAATGGATAAACTTGCCCTAGTGTGTCAGAAAAGCAATTAAACTAGACTTTGACACGAATGCCTGGGCCAATACTTGTGTCACAACTAACCAACACTCAGCTGATATGCTTGGAGCCACATGAGTAAATAGAGACTGGGAAAAGGTAAATAAAGCCTGTAGACTTTGCTGATTGGGAGAG